>NC_134172.1:32844990-33513990 GCF_964188355.1 Buteo buteo
AAGTGAAGCTACCCTAAGAAATCTTATATCTGGATAGAATGATAATCCTGTGATTATTTGCTGTATCTAATGAACTGGATATAGCTATTTCTCATGCTTTAAAGTCAGAACTGAGGCTCAGATGAAGACTTCTGTAAACCTTCTCCTTCCTCCACTCAAAACGTCTTGCCTCTTCTCTGGTAGGAGTCTGAATGCTTAGCATAAGTCATGGACCACCTTCAGAGACATCATTAACAAAATACTTTCTTGGAGCTAAAATGTGGTCCCTACACATTGCAAAGAAGTTTGAAATTGTAACTTTCATACATTGTTTACTAGATCTTTTTTTTTAACTGAAGAATAAATCATTCAGAACAGTAGTTACTACTAAGGTTAACTAAAAGAAGGACAGACTCATTCTTCATTCAAAAGTCTTTGAGGAACAGACAATACTCAACTAGATTATACATTTCCATTCTATTTTCTCTGTATGTGCTGTTTGTACAGTACAGAATCTACTACTTTCTGCATCTTCAGACAGGAGCTGAGATGATTAGAAGGGCACAACTTATCTGAGAAGTTAGTAACTCTCTTGTTGCCAAGAGCAGATGACATGGTGTTGCAAGACTTTGTTGGTATTTCTTTTCTGATCATCTGAAAACCATCCTGGACAACTCCATGCTTTTGAAATTGGTATGAGTTTGGGGGTTGGGTTGGTTTTCTTTGTTTTGTTTATTTGGTTTTGTGGTTGGTTGGTTTTTTAAACCCACACTTCCTGGAATTCTGACATATCGTTGCCTTCTAGCCGCCCTTTGATAACTGTAAGACTGAGATGATAGATCCAAGACATTAGAAGACACCTATCTGCTGAGGAACTGCTGTGTCTGGAGACATATCTCTCACCATAGTGAGACAGACAATTCTGTGGAACGGAGATGCCAGAGCCCTAACAGGTATTAATTCCTGAAGAGCATGTGACATTTTGTCTGGTGGCTTCGGAATTCTTCCTTTGGCAGAGTTTGGTATCCAAGTATGGAGTAATTAATCTGTCAAAGCTCTTGATGAAGCCAGTGTCCTGGAACTGGTTCCCAGAAAGGGTGCTCCACTTCGATTACTTCTTACCACTTGGGTCTGCCTCTTCAAATGTCTGCAGCCACCATGTCAACAATCCAACCACTACTGAGCCACTCCAGTGACTTAATTAGAGAAGAAACTGTTTCTGCACCAACCAGAGACCATATTCATTCAGCTATCCTTAAGGTTTGACCTTTATCAGGTGGGTTCCTTCTTCAGACAACATGCCAAGTAATAAGCATAGCCCTGTGCACTGGGTCCAAACACTACAAGGATCTACCTCTCCTACAGCTTGAATAAAAAGTACCAAAGCCACAACTCTACTTCATACGCAATGAACAGTTCCTTACATGTTGACTAATGTTTTTTACTGGATATCATCAGGCAACTATTAAGACTTTTGAATTGGTTTATCTGCTTTACCTATATGCTAAATACACAGTGTTGTTCTAGTCTTTTATCAGAACCACATGGTCTGGTTATGACATATCTTCAAATGTTATTTTTGGATCTTTTCCAGTCTACGCGTCTTGATTTTACAATTACACTGGTGCTTTATATAGATCTCATTTAGTCCTTGATGGACTACAGACATCCTGCTTGCTGGCCTATTATCCAGCTTCTTATCAGTTTCACTCTAAACCATTATTTCAGTTGCACAACTACAGCAGTTAGGTCAACGCTTTCTCAAACTACAGTGTTTTAATCTACCTTTTCTAAAATGACTGTTCCAAGTACTTGAGAAACTTTTAGTAACTAAAGAAAATATAATGCATTTTAAGATGACCATGCAGGAAAAGGCAAATAGACCAAAACATAATGTAACAATAGTATTATCTGTAGCATGTGAAACAGAAATATCTTTTGCATAAGTCCAATGCTTGCACAAATTGGCACTCTTAAAAACACCCCCCCCCCAATCAAACTAAATGAAGTTATCCTTTTTGGAAATCTCTGCGGTGCTGGAATTTACTTTCCAGCTGTCAACAGGGTTTCAAGAGGGATCTGACCAATAACCTTAGACTAGAATAAAACATCTTTGAAAATGTGCTGGTTCAAGCAGAAGGCAGGTCATAAGTTTTGTTTTCTGAAGAGCCACATTTGCCCAGATTGAAGCAAATGTTCTGTTTGCAGGCATTGTGCTCTCCATTCTGTTTGACAGGAGAAAGCAGATGTCAGCATGTATAGCTTTGGAATTACATTTCATGTTAAAGGCATAAACTAAAGCTAACTATGTCATGCTATTTTATTGAAACATCCTATTGTTCTAAGTGCCAAGGTTTAGCACCAGCTATATAGGGAGCTGATCATAAGAATCATCAGTTACATCAGATGCAACTTGAGGCCAGACACAATTGTTTGATGTTAATTGCTCACTGATAAGTACAGCCATTTGGGAAAGGAACATTTGTAAAGATGCTGCTCACACCAGCTAAACCAAAGTGACCTCTTCATCTTTAGCAGCACACATTACATCACCTTAATGACATGTATATTGCCGATGCAATTAAACCAAGGGGTGCAATTCCCATCACATAAACAGGAAGCAAGGAATGAGAGTTAAAGATAGCCCCATAATGACCACTCATAGAACAATAGCTATTTCCAAATCAGTTCATATAAGAATATTTTTCCTTGACAAACTTCTGATTGTGAGAGGCATAGAGAAAACAGGGAGTCCAGGATGGCTGCCACCTTCAGGCTCTAAAGAATTTTTTTAATAATAATAATAAATTATTATTATAATTAAACCCACAAAGATTGCATGAAGTTCTTGAACAAGTCAGCAAAAAAGGTTGTTTTGCAATTTTACCAGAGAAAGCAGAGGAGGAACTGCAGACTTCTTCTTTGATGGTAAAAAGTGTTTTTAATGCCAATCTTCAAGTATGTTATCTGTTCTACCTATTCCCTCAGCTAAGCATCTGAAGAGAACTAACATTCAGTTCATGCTAGCTCCCAGAAAATTTAAACATGGTACTTCATAGTAATAGTTGTTCATTTTGCAAGTCTGAATCAAGTTGTCAAGGAGTGAATCAGTTAAGGAAAATGGTCTCTAAAGTTTTGCAACTTCTTTCACCAAAAATACTGAATCTGGATTTCAGTTGAAAAGCATTACAATAATTTTCTGCCTCAGAGTTCCCAAGGCTAAGTAGACCAGTAACCCAAAATTAACCCATTTTCTGACTGAGCATTTTGTTTTCTTGTTGCTTGAAAAGGTTTGGAAACATCTCCCAGCATTTGCTGAAACTGTCATGAATGGCTGAAGGCTTAGGAGCATGGCTGCTCTTACAATGCTGTGGCTGATAAGTCCAGTGCCTCAGAGATCTACAAACAATGTAATGCATCTATGGACCTCCTCCGTGAAGAATAAACAGCGACATCTTTACAAACTTTCCCCCCCTTCATTGAAAAGCTCTGTCTAGAAATTTCTGTGCTTCTAGCTTTTTTTCCAGAAAAAAAACAATTGCATGTTCACTGACATGAATGAAATGAGTCAAATTAGGAGCACTGCATTATTGTTTCTGAAAGTACAAATTTAAGCCATCAGCTTCCACAGCATCAAATATAGACTGATCTTAGAGCACTACAGTAGATGGCTCATTAATCTATGTCACCATTGTAATTCTCAAAGATCAGATCCTACTTTCTACTATTATGAACCCAGCACTCTTGAATTGTGCTGATGTGGTTTTAAACCACTGCATTTTGATGTGCTATTCTGTTCTTGCTGTTTTCATCAGCTACAACTATTCTACCAGCCTATCAACTAAGTCGAGGTTAAATTAAGTCCAAGAAGTGTACTACACAGTTCTTTCATCCAGATCTCATGGTTTTATCCAGATAGTCCATCCCAAGACTGGAAAAGGCAATTATGAAAAAAATACAGTGCATTTTCTAACCAGGAGGTATTAATACCAAGTGTGAATGTATAAAGAAATGAAACCTCAGAACTTATTTTTCACCTCTTCTTTAGGATTCTCATACTTTCTTTTCCCCATTGTGACTTAAAAATGTTCATAAGTTGATAAAAATGTAAGATTGAATGTAACTATGTATCATCTGACTTAATAGAAGAACTGTTTGTCAACCTAATAAATGGGGAACAGTGAAAACAGAATGGAATTTTTCCATCTAATTCTTTGATTTGAGGCTGAACCTAAAAGCGATACACTTTCACACTCTGGGGAAAGAAATAGAAAATTAATCTTCCATTGCTGTTATGCCTCTGTTAGCAGTGGGGTATGAGGTCACACTGCTGCCTCCATAAAGATTGCTCAGCCTCCTTCACCAAGTGCTGTGGTCCTGCAGAGTATGAACAGCTTGTCTATGAAAGAGACTCTGGATGTGGTGGCTCTATAAATGCCTAGCCTGTGTTGTTAATAAGGTATATCAGCTGGCAAAAGATCCTGCAGATGACTAAAGGCTATTGAACAGTAGTTTTCCAGCCTTGTAAAATTGCGCTTTCCCCCACCTTCTCCTTAGAGTTCACCCACAGACAGGCACAAATACAGACAGAACTGTAAGTTCCCAAGCTGCAAGATACAAGATATAAAATCAGGGATTGAATGCCCACTTCCCCCCCCCCCCGCCCCCCCCCGATGCCATCATCCTGCAAGATAGAGGATATAACAGAAGGAGAGCGTGGGTGGTGTGGTGGTGGTTCCATAGGCACCTGCAAAGCAAATACTGCAGCTACTGACTCCCTAACAAGGCTGGATCCCACTGTCAACACCACCCGCAACATTACTTGTGTTTCCTCTGCATGGCGCACAGTATGTCTACTCTATCAAGATGCATATGTGAAAGGCCCACGGGGAAGACAAGGACAGCAGCTGCAACCATTTTAGATATGTGCAGCCCAGGCACCTTCTCCCTTTAAAATGTTTCCACTTACCAACCTCACTACAACAGAATTTAGAAGACTCTACAGCTAGTAACCATCATCTAATATTGGCAATCGCCAACACCATCACTATAAAATGTTCAGCTACAGGGTCTTAATAGCTCATCTTGCAGATCATGTCAGAGAAGAAAGGGAAGTAGATCAAAATATGAACTCACTGGATCTCTGTTCTCCCCAAAGCCAAGAAAACGGGTATTCTGTGGCTTTTTGCAGCTCAACACAACACAAAAGCAACTACTCTGGCTGAGGGGGAAAAAAGCCAAAGTCAAAAAAGGAGGAAATATAAGAACAGGGCACTTCTTAGCTTTCTACTAGCCTACAACCCCCTCAGTGCTTCATTTTAAGGCCCTCCTGAGCTGCACTTGGTTCCTTTATTTTAGTCACTAACAAGCTCATGGAAGAGACATCCATTGTTAGTGACTAATATGAGTTTTTAGCACACACCTTATTCTTTGACAAGAGGTTCTACAGACCAGCTATGTACATTAAGGACCATGTCCTTTAGTTTGTTTTGAGCCTGGCTCTGACTACTTAATGCCTACTGGTTGATTTCTATTGTTTTTTGGTTCCCCCACTCCTAGAATGGAGAAATATGGCAGCAGTTTTCTGCTCACGCTCCCTGTGCTACTAATGTACTACCGTTAAGTCTCCTCTCAGTTGTCTTCTTTCCTTCAGCCTCTTGGTTGATAAATTCAGCTTTCTAGGTTTTTACTATTTGTAACAGAAGATAACTCAGACACATAATTCAAAGGCAAAAGGATAGTACCGAAAAAACCCAAAACAAACAACAAACCATCCCCACCACATCCAGACTAGAGTGCATGATAATTTTAGAAATTATGCATCTTTTTGTGCACTATTGTTCTAACTCAGGAAGAATATGATTTATTACACCTAATAGCCAGATTTACAATTGGACTTACAGTGGTCATACTTTACAATATTTAATTATTATTATTTTGTTTCAAAAATGGAAGCAATCTATAAGCCCTGACCATAGGTATTGACCATTTCAAGAAAAAAAAAAACCACACCACCCCACACACACACCTTAATACATTAATTTACTCACAAAAAGCATTCAAACTTTCAGCTTCCTTTTTTCTTGACATGATGATACAGTTTATTTACATGAATACCCAGGCTTCCCTAGCTTTGTCCTCTTCCTGCTCACCAAGCTGGAGGCCAGTCCAGGCTCCCCAGCCTCCAGCTCCAAGGCATGCTGCCTCTTTCTTTTATTTGTCCACGTTCACAAGTCTCTAATCTTCACACACAAATACTTCACATAGTTCCTTCTCTCAGTTTGTTTGCACACTCTCAAATCAAGCTGAGCCTCAGCTCTTCTGCTCTTAGGTCCGTAAGTGTCATTCTCCCCATTACTCCAGTGAAAACAATGGAAATCCCTTCCAGTACCAATTTTCAAATGTCTTTTCCAGAGCTGTCAGTCTCTTGCCTAATCCTGCGATGAACATTTTTAGCAGGTTTTTTTTTGTCTGTAGGGACAAATCAAGGAAGTTTTATGCCTCAGACTGATCTTTAAGAGATGTTACATTTATAGATAATTTTAAAGGATGTAATTATATAAGCACAATTTAATCATTATGAGTCATTGTGGATATGGAAAGAGTAAACCATGTTAAAGAAATCTAGTTACTTTTAAAAAATGAAAAATGTTATTAGCCTAGATAAACCAAGAGGCTTGACACAGCTGGGTTTTTAAAAAGGTTCAGAGGAAATTCAAAATGATGGATCATTGTTATCATTAAGAAACTTCTGTTGTGGATGGAGTAAATCTTTATTAAAAATGGACTTTAAACTTTTCTCCAATATCAAGCACTTGTGACCCAGCATTCATATCTGAAGGTCAGTATCCCAAAGTCTGACTCTTTTCCATCCTTAATCTTTAGTTTGGGTTTTGGGGGGCACCTTTTCCTGTAAAACTGTAATAACTTCAGTTGACTCCAGATCTGATGCATTTGCCTGCCTTCAGGGATCAGCAGTACCAAGGTACCAATCAGTACACAGAAAAACAGCAGATTGGAGGGAAAATGGAAAGGCAGTGGCTGAGAAGTGACGTCCCACAGGGCTGTAGATTAACAGCAGCAGATTTTCATATTTTATTCAATGGTCTAGATAAAGCTGTAATAAGTCAGATCATTAAATTTGCAGATGATACTAAAATAGGGGGAGTATTTAAGACTCAGAGGGATGTAAGAATAATCCTGACATTAACAAAATGGGCTTAGAGGTGAGATAGGAAATTAAATGAGTATTCATTTAATGTAATGAAAAGTGACACACTTCAGTAAAAATAATGCCCAGGACACATACCGAGACACTTACAACTTCAATTATACTAAGTTAATTAACATGCAAAGAGAGAGAAAGTTACAAGTTATACTCGCATTGCCATTCACATTCATAGTTTTAAATGATCATAGGAAGACATGGCCCCTGTCCTAAAGGGATAGTAGATTAGCACAGACAAAATAACACACTGTCATTTAACACAGTAAGACAAGGTGTTTACCAACACACTCCAGACAGGAGAACTACAGCCCTCTGCACCAGTCAGTCATTAACAAGGCTTAGAAGAATACTTCAAAATTACACAAATAATCTTTGAAAACATAAGTCCTCAGGTATGAAAAGAGCAATGTTATATTACCAACTATCTGAATAATACTAAACAAAATTAAATGCCCATTTCTAAGAGGTTACAAAAAAAACCCCAGTAAACAAACAAAAAACCCCAACCTCTAAAAGCAGACCTCCAACCCTCTTTCATAGAGGCTGCATAAGAAAAAAGGTCTGAGAATAAAGCAAGGAGAAAGCCAGTAAGATGTAGAAGAAAGGAGAAAAAATGAAACAACGACAACAAAATCAAGAACAAAACAAACCTGCAAGCAAGCTAAAGGCAAAGGTCCTTAGCTCTAGTTCACAAAAAAAAGCTAACCCCAAAACCACCATTAGAGACACCAAAATGATTTTGCTTTTATAGTAAAAAGACTGTAAAAGTCAAAGTTGTTCTCTATTAATACTACTGTAATAGCATGTCATAAAACCTACCTCCAGCGCAGAATACCTCTTTTCATTATACCAGTGAAAAGTCTGAGGAAGACTGAAAAAAAACCCTCACAATTTACCCTTGAACCAGTGCAATCATCTCTGCTGAGGGCAGCAGGTTCCCCGGGTGTTCTTGGTTTAGCCAAATTTCTCCACCTAGCGTATTAACAGTCCCAATTAACCGCAAGCATCCAGCTGTAGAGACCTAGTTATACCTACTGTTTGTTACAATTCGAAGACCAAAATTTCAAGGAAAAACAACAGCAGTGTTAATAGAAAGAAACTGCCAAGGCCGTATGATTCATTTATCTAGGAGCTTAGCAACAAAGGAGAGCTGTGAAATACTGTAATAGCAATAAACCAAAGGATTAACACAGCATCAAGCAACATCTTGAAAGAGATCAAAGTAGTAAATAAAATGAAATGCAGTGACAAGAATGAGAATAGGGTGTTCAGTTTCTTAACAGTATGAAATAGTGAATGAATTGCAAAGGACCCACACATCTTAGAGCAATATAAACAGAGAGGAGGGGCAAAAAAATGCTAGCAAAACTTTACCTCAGTTAATAAAAATTAAAATAAATTTCTATTCCTTATTTAATGAAATATTTTGTTGGTGTCTTTCCTAAACAAATGACAAGAACTCTGATGTTTATAAATAGTGTTATCCTAATATATTTAAACAAAACGTAGAACAGTTACAGGATATAATGAAGTACTATTTAAGATTCCCAGAAAACCAAATAATTCATCTAGCCTGTACTGCAGGGAAAAAAAAAGAAAAACAGTGACTCATGCTGCTAAGCAAGCCCTCTGATTTCAGTTTAGAAAACACAGTTTGATATGTTCATGAAAAGAATGCATTGCAGTAAGTTTATCAATATCAATCAAATCAGAGGATATATATAAAGTATAGTGTATCTGGAAGCATTACACCACACAAATAAAGCCCACAGCCTGTGATGTAAGTTGAAGAGAATCTGTTACAATATCACAAAGTCTAAATAGTCCAGATAAAGCCTCATTTAAATATAAACTTACCCAAGAATAAGCCCGTTGTGAATGAAGAGCATGCTAGGTGTCAGGATGACAGAATCACCTGCACTCAGTAAATATATCATCCTTCAGTAGTATCTCCTTGCTGCAAGCACCAAATTACATCTGCAAAAGATTTTACCTTGACCACATTTGTTGTTAAATATCAAGGTCTAAGCTTGTATATGAATGTATACAAGTGACATTAAAAAGTCTAATTTAGCAATACTATTTCCTATATAAATCTTTGTATTGCTTTGGATACAATAATACATATATGGAAATGGTTACTTCTTAATAGTGGCTACTACAGAAGTTGGAAGAGACTCAAAATCTGAAATCTTAATTTCCCACTACTTTTATCTTTGGTGTCTCCACTAGTGCTCCCCCTCCCCAGCCACCCATCCGCACAATTGGACTAAAAGTTCTCTGTTGTCCCTCAGCTTTGCTTTCTTCCAATATGGAATAAGTCTTTCAAGGTGTCTGCACTTAATGACACCCAATCTGAGTGAGTTTTTAGTCAGTTGAATAATTCTGCTTTTCTGTTTGCAAGAGATGCTAAGAAAGGAAATACCTATTTAATTTCTTTCTCTCACTTTATGTTGTAAAAATGCACATATTACTCTGTTTAGGACAGGAAGGGCAAGAAACTCAGATACTACAGACAACCAGTTGTATTAGCAAGCAATTCCAAAACATCTACTTTAAATTTTTTTATTCTAAATTTATTGTTGATTATTTTATCCATTCTATTTTAAGGCTTCTTTGCCAACTAGTTTACCAGCTCCTCTTTTTTGATCTTTACTCCCAGTTGCATTCTGACTACCTGCTGGCACATGGCAACGCTTTCCACTCTTCTTCCATCCCTATGGTGCAGACAGCCAGTTATGTCAGTCTGAAAGCAGCATTTGTTGTGTCCTCAATCTGAACAAGAGGAATTCCCTGTTAATTCCAGCTACCTTGCAATCTACAGCCAGCCTAGGAAAAGCAATCATACTTTCTCTTATCTTTTGTTTTATACCTTTGAAAGATGAGTCCTTTTGCAGTCTCTAAATAGCCTTGTTGCTGCTTTCTGCATATAGGACATTGGAACTGTATCTAATTGTATGGTATGGTATTACGGACAGGATCTGATCAGCATCTTGTAAAAATAGTGTTGGGGCTTTTCCATCTTAAGAAGGAATTTCTCACTGAACACCTCCTTTCTCAACCACAGCCCTTTAGAAACCCCTGGAACTGACTAGCAAACCCAGCTCTTCCTTCTCAATTACTCTTGGTCACTTGTGTTTTGAGTTAACAGCAGGTTTTTGTCATTAGCCCTTCAGTGAATGACACTGCCATTCATATTACTGAAGTTCATTAAATTTCTGTTATTCTATTCCTTAAGCTCATACTATATCCAGATCTGTCTGTCCTGACATCTTTCAGCTTTATCAGCTAATTTTCATTTCTGCACTCAAACATTCTGTGCCAAGGTAATTAGAGAAAAGTTAAATAATAATAACCCCAAGACTGAGTCTTAAAGAGTTCTAGTATTAACTCCCAGGGTGTTTTTTATCAGCTCCTCCTAAGGAAATTAGAACAGGTGAACTGTGTGAGACCAAAATCTCCCTTCTACCTTATTGCTTAGGGAAAGTACAAGTTTTTGTGCTGAATAGCCCATGATAGATTTTTTTTTATTCCATAAATCCATCTAAGTATTTTTGAAGTCCATAAACACTTTTTATAACATTCTATAGCTGTAAACTTCACAGCTTCATTATGTGACATGTGAAATAGTATTCCATTTTCTTTTCAACCTAACAGCCTATAACTCCATTTGATGTTACCTAGATTTTCCAGTATTAAAGAAAGTTAATAAGCATCCCCTACTGATACCCTTTCTACTTGTGATTTTATCGACCACAATCATATTCCCTTTCAGCAGGCTTTTCCTGAGGATGAAAAGACCTAGTGTATTTAGTCATCCATTCTGTCTGTTTCCTTACCTGCCTTACAATTTCTGCATTTATCGTAATCTCTCCAGCTTTGCTAATAATTTCCTATGCAGCATCATACAAAATTATTTGTTAAAGTATTGATAGATGACGTATTATACTGTTGTCTAAAAACCCAGTTACGCCATGTAGAAATAGCAGCAATTTAGTCTGGTATGACCTTGTGTCCAGGTTTCATCTGGGTTAGAGTTGTCTTCCTAGTAGCTGGTACAGTGCTATGTTTTTGAGTTAGGTATGAGAAGAACGTTGGTAACACTGATGTTTTCAGTTGTTGCTAAGTAATGTTTAGTCTAAACTCAAGGATTTTTCAGCTTCTGCCCAGCCAGCAAGAAGGCTGGAGGGGCACAAGAAGTTGGAAGGGGACACAGCCAGGACAGCTGACCCAAACTGGCCAAAGGGATATTCCGTACCGTGTGATGTCATGTCTAGTATATAAACTGGGGGGAGTGGGGGTGGGAGGAATTGCCGCTCGGGGACTCACTGGGTGTCGATCGGCAGGTGGTGAGCAATTGCACTGTGCATCCTTTGTACATTCCAATCCTTTTGTTATTACTCTTGTCATTTTATTAGTGTTATCATTATCATTATTAGTTTCTTCTTTTCTGTTCTATTCAACCATTCTTATCTCAACCCACGAGTTTTACTTTTTTTCCCCTGATTCTCTCCCCCATCCTACTGGGGGTAGGGGGGCAAGTGAGTGAATGGCTGCCTGGTGCTTAGTTGCTGGCTGGGGTTAAACCACAACACCTTGCTTTGGTTAACCCATGCTGCATTTTATGCTGTTTCCTATTTACCTGCACATTTTTAACTTTTCTTTCATTTATTTTTCAAACACTTTTGAATTCTATTGAGGTCAGGCTAATGAGCATCAAATTACTTCAATAATTGTCTCCTTTTATCTAATAGAAGTGTAGTATTTGTTCTCCAAACTAAAGAGTCTCCAGTGATTAAAGAGTCTTTATTTCTTCATTATTTCGCAATAGTGAATAATGAGTGCCCAAAGTTGAACTCACTAAGCTTACTTAGTTTTGTTTCCAATAGTTATTTCCTTTTTTATACATGTAAACTCATGAACTGTGCTCATTTTTCTTTCATGTTCCATATCTTCCTCTTAATTTAAAATTGAAACAAGGCATTCATTTGGATTTGTAGACACACTTTTTGAATTTATTTTTCCATTTCTTTTCCAACTTCTGAGCTCAACATTTTGCAGCTCTCAATTGACCCTTACTGGTGTCTGACTTCCTAGATAAAGTTTTCTTTGCTGATGAGTTCTTTTTTTCCATTCCTTTTAGATTTACTCCTAATACATTTTTAACATGACTATTCATCTAGTCAGGCTTAGAACTTTTGCTACCTATTTATGTTCCTCCTGCAGTCTACAAATAATTCTTTCATCTTTGTAGCTCTGGTTGTGTGACCTGTTTAGGTGTCATTGGGAGGGATCATTACTTCAATGCAGTCCCTTTCTACTACCTTCCATCAACATGGATCTGGTGCTGTGCCTGAACCAACACGCTATCTCTGCAGCCCAAATGCTGGAGAAAGTGCTGTAGCAGGCATCCAGGTGGCTCTGACCAGTTGTGTTCTGCCACAGCTGAGATGAAGGTGGATTTTAATAAGACAGGACAGGCGCAGGCAGGATGTCTCTGTCCTGTGCTCTCAGGACACAATGTTCCAACAGGCTTATTAGCACAGCATCGTACAATACAGGCTGGAGCCTTTCTGAGCTTAATGCACCCAATTGTATGATAGAAGAGCAGCACAGAGAGGCCTAAAAACCTTTTCAGAGTCAGCTTGAGGATGGTCAGGCGTATTAGAATTGACTGGCTATACCAGAACTAGGTACCTATCTAAAAGACCTCTGCGGTGTCCCTACCCTCTGGTTTTTGTGATCTTGTATGCTAAGTAACCAGCAGAGCTTTTAGTGAGTTTTACTCATTTCAGTTAAATAAATCTCTCCCTTAATATCTATCTTCAAGCCTAGAGAAAGAAGCTTTCATTTGCTGCTTCTAGTATTCTCTCATTATATTCATGTGAGCAATCAATGATCTTGAAGGCACAATTAGACAGAGAAAAGTGACTCTACAGTGTTTGCTCACTTGAACTGATGTCACTGAAACTGCTAATACAAGCCAAATGGATACAGTACCAAACCAGGATTATTCTTCTCTAGCAATATTTGCTCAGAGAAGTAACAATACACTAAACTACTTGATTCTTTCCTATTTTATCCTTTTACAGACACTCTTAAAGCACCAAATAATGTGATAGAATTCCTGCTAAATAAATGAAAGGTGAGATTAATTTGGATATATTTTCATTATAAAAAGTGTCTTTACAACATCATTAACATTTTATTTCTCCCTCAGGCTCTGTAAATGCTGAGTAAGAATGAAGAACATAACGCTGGCTGTAAAAATTGAATATTTCTCACCCAGCAGCAGGAGAAATGGATATATTATTTGTATGAGAACAATAACTGAAGACATTATCAATTGTTTTATATGGTATATGAAGGGGTTTATGCATAGAGATTTGCAAAACATGCAGTTCAGAAAACCGTCAAGTTATTCGAGGCTTTATCAAGTACTTTTGCACTCAGATTGTTTGAGACAATTATGTTTGCTATTCTAAGATCATACTTCACCTCTTCATTTCATAGTAAGATCCCTGTGTGACTAGCTCCCTGACTGAGTTGTGGTTTTATTACCATAATGGAGTCAATAGGGTATAAGCCCTGTTGCTACTGGTGAAGATATACCAGAATAAATAAAAGCAAAACCAGATCTTAAGATATGTGAAACAATACTAAGAAGTAAAATGTAATTAAAACCTTTGGTTGTTTGAGAAAATAAATTTCCTTTAAAAATCAGAATTAACTGAAATCAAATCATATGCAAAAAAGCCCAAACCAAAATAAAACCCTACCAAAATCTATAATCTGAGTCAACAAAGAAGCCTCCTGCTTCTTTCATAATCTGAACTATTGGGGGATTCTTTATCATATCCCTGTAGAAAAGAAGCCAGGAAAAAGGCCCCAAAGTCACAACCTCTAGCAAATAAACATGACGGGGGTTGAGGAAAATAAGGCACATCTCTGGTACCCATGAAGGGACTCTGGGAGTCCTCAGGAGAATGAGGAACAGAAGGGAAAGGGGCTGTTCTGGGGACTGTGCTTGCCACAGCACGCTCTCCTTGCGCATTTCGGATCCCTAATTTCTCCTGGAGATTTTGTGAGGTAGCATTACGCAGTACTGCCTACAGCTGACACCAGGGATTGAATGCTAGAGTCTTCTCATAGTACATAAACATTTAAAAACTGTAAATACATTGGCTAATTTATTGTAATGTAAATTTGTTGGCCACACTTATTCATTGTGTACCAGTCTTACATCTCTGGACAAGTCTAGGACCCTTGCCATAGGCTCTAAACAGACATAAACCATATTCACAATATAATCCAGAAGTGTGAAGATGGCTTGCTTAGAAAAGCCAGAGCAAATTTCATTCTAAATAATCTGAATGCTTGTATCCCTTTGACAGCATAGACT
The DNA here is from genome assembly GCF_964188355.1 of Buteo buteo. Taxonomy (NCBI): domain Eukaryota; kingdom Metazoa; phylum Chordata; class Aves; order Accipitriformes; family Accipitridae; genus Buteo; species Buteo buteo. The sequence goes on from NC_134172.1 coordinate 32,859,600, forward strand.
TCAGTTGCTTACAAGGAAGTCTTGTCAAGGCTTTGCTGACTGGCTAACAGCTACTGTAACCACTCTTTAGATTTGGTCTTGTCAATACTTGTCAAAGTCTTGCCTATATCTACAGGGGATTCAGTCAAATCCTGTATTTGTTTCACTTTGAGGTTGCAGCTTTGGTTGATGGGTTTCTTCTAAACAAACTTCAGACATCTGACTAAGTTCCTAAGCTCCCCCATCATCACAAGAGAGAAAGGCACATTTTTTTTCCTGAATCTGATTTGAACTCTTGCCACATTTTTCTTTTCACATTGGTATTTTCATTCTTGTATATGTTTTGATAACAGGTATATATGTGCTTTTGTTTTAACTGAAATTTTTCGTCGTCAAACAATTTTTCTTTTACTAATATACATTTGGATTTTTTTCAAAAGATTGTTCTTCAAAGCTCCAATAGATGTCACTATCAAAATATAAAAGAGAGCTGGTTGTGTAATGCAAAGAGAAAGGCAGCAGGGAAGCCTTACTCACTGGACTGCTTCAAATCCCAGCACGACAGCACAATTCGTTAAGCTAGACATTGAAGCGAGCAGCTGCCAGCCAAACAGTGAATGTCTTTTCATTCTTTAAGCCCTTTCTATTAGATCAAAAATATCTAATAGTTTCAGTGAATATGAGAGTAAGACTGAACCTACTGAGTCTCTGGGCTAATAAGCACTTTCCTGTTGCTTTTTGCTCTCTCCCGATTCAACTACAAAAAATGGCATATCTTTTCTTTAGCTCACTTTTCACATTACTGTGCTGTGTTTTACAAATACTCATTTTTCCTGTTGTTTTGAATTGTATCTGGACTAAGTCTGCTCTGAAGCTTTACTACTGCTTTTGGAATTACCTGTCAAAACATGACAGCACTTCTTGAAATGGATAAGTAAAGCTTATGAGTAAAATTATTTCAGACCTATTTGCCCATGCTACAGAAATCTTTCAGCTTTTGTACTGACCAAGCAGATACTTTGTTCTTTTTGTCTAGCCCCTAAATCTTTGGAAAAAAGCATATTTTCTCTGTGAATATTGGAATCTTTCATTGTTCTGAATGCCTTTTTTATACTGCTTGGAATAGAGTAGCAAAATCCTATGTAGCTACTGTGTCACTCTACTACCACATGATGGTGAGATGATTCTACCAGCTCTACTGCCTTGGAAAACAAGCTACTTTTAAAAAAATAAAAAACAGTTTGTACCCCCTAATTCTTGGGAACACACCTAGGAATGTGAGTCTTTCTACCTTTAGAAAACCTAGTGACTTTTTCTATAAATCTCTGTAAGCCCATATGTTGAATGTCATCTTGATCAAGTAGTAGAGCATTTTCGCCAGTGCAAGTTTTGCAAAAACTGCATCAGGATCCATCCCAAAATAAATTGTACCACAAGATGTCAGTATCCAATGCAAACAGCTCCCATGTTCATGGCTCCTTATGATCTGCTTGTGAATCTTGTTCCAGTTTGGAGTTATTTTGAGTAACAAGTATGTCCAAAAGGTTGCTAGTCTATTTACAAGCAACTAGCTGAAGGACCAAAGAGACAAGAGGAGTCGAATAATTTGTTGCAAATGACCTGTCCGGCCTAGAGCCCTGTTGCTTATGTAGGAAGTCTTCTTGCTCTGTCTAGAATCCTGGACCTGTGCATTAATTTGAAGACACAGACATTTGCAGGGTTCTGCTAATGACAAGTCTGTGGCTCCCAGTCTAGAGAATCTTTGTATTATAGTGCAAATGCCTTTGTAAAAAATTTCTGCCCTAAGCTACAGAATTTACAATGTGCTACTGCACTTACCTTTTAAACCATTTCTTACAGGGAATTTGGCTGAGCCCCAGTTTAATGAGCTTAGGATGTGAGGAAATTCAATGAGGCAAAAAGAAAAAACAACCAAACACAAAGGTCAGCACAGTTACCCAATTTATGTCAGTCAAGGATCAGGCTCTTCTTAGTAAAACACTGTAGGAATAGGACCAAGCTGCTGCTTCTGTCTCATCTGCCTAAAAATATGTTTGGGGTTTTTTTTTCCCCAAGACCAGCTTTGCTTTGGGATGATGGGAAACTCCAAAAGGTATAAGCATCAGTGCGTGCTGGAGACCACTATGTATGAGCACACACTACAGGTCACAGGGTTTCTTCCCACCAGAAATGTCAGCACCTGAGCACATAGAGTCTAGAATTAGTTCTTAGGGAACACAGCAAGGGGCTTTTTCATTTGCTTTTTACCTGCTGTTTCTTGTTAGAAGAAGGGTTTCTATTTCATCTCTCACTAATCTTTTCTGATGTGCTACTGATAGCAGGAACCTTATCTGCAAGACTCTCTTCATCTTGGAATCAGAGAAAAGTAGACCCCAGGTCCTCACACATTGGGTCTAAGCAGTTTACTTGGGTGACCACCTCCAGAGGTTTGGTATAATGGGCATCCAGAAAGCAGACTTGAAACTGCACAGCATCACTCTTCTTGACTCTAAAAATATCTTGCATGAGTAATCCATACACAGGAGATGATATCCTCAGCCTAGCTGGCTTTCCCCATTTTTGTAGTTTCCCTGTAGAAGGTGTAAGAAAGGCACTGAGACCTTTCAAACAATCCAGTGAGAAAAAGTCAAAAGCAGTGGCCTCCAATAGCAATTGCCACAGCGCAGCAAAATCATTAATGGGATTTTATTAATCAGATTTTCTCAAACATCTAAAAAGTGCAGGATTTTATCTAGCCTATAATTCCATATTTGCTATAGGGATAAAGAAAATGAAATGTGAAGTCAGCAATGACCACAGCTATAAAAAGCCAAAAAGGAAAAGGTTGGTAGGACTTCCAGTGCATAGTTGAAAAAATTAACATATTTTCTCCAGACAAGGAAATAAGATGCAGAAACCATGAAAGAAAAATATATTTCTACATAATTTTAGCTCACTTGTCCCTAATTAGAAGCTGTTCCCCAGAGGAACCAAATGTAAGAACAAAGCCATGTAGTGTTATTCTTTTTCACCTCTTTAACCTTAGTATCTGATGCATATGTAGTCAGTATAAACATAGAGGTTATGACTACAGTTACCCAGAAATATTACAGAGCGGTTGAGAAATATGACTATGCCTTCTGTAAAACATGAAAGTATATCTACATATCCTATTCTGTGAGAATTCAGACATAAATCTCTGCATCTTAGAAATCAAATGCATATCTTCCAACCAGACAAGCTCAAGGACTCAGGCACTATTAATTCTGTTGCTCTGAGATCTCCTTAACAGGAAAACGGGCCTTACAGTTGAGTATTTTCCACAGAATATATTTAGACTACATAACTACATTTTCCATAAGTTCCAGAAAATCTTCCAGAAAAAACAAAAACATCCCAGTGCACATTTTTGGCAAATTTGACTGATCTCAGACTGTGCAACTGAACTTGAAATGTTGAGTTACTTTTACTAATATTAATAATGCAGTGACCAATATTTTCTAACTCTTATCAACAGTAATATTGGTCGCTACTGCAGTTTCCCAGTAAAATCTGTCTGCGAGACATCTCTGATAATTTCTTCAACACACTGATAAAAATTAACTTCATAGCAACTACTCTGTGTATGCTGCCTACAACTATATTTTTTGTGAAATACTATCTAGAGGAAATATTATCTGCACTTTTGTTCATTCTGAAAATTCAAAAGAAAAACATTTTTTACAATACTGGATCTCTGCATCCGCTAACCAGAATTGGTTTCTGCTGGTGATTCATAAGCATTGTATACAACCCTGTACACTCATCCTGTTAAATGAGAAAATTAGAGTAGGAAATGTACTAAACTATGCACATTAGTGGATGTATTTAAACCAGCTTCAATGGCCAGTGCTACATCTTGCCTGTTTTCATTATCTTGCATATAAGTGCAATAGAATCTGACAGGACCATAAAGACATGTATTGTGAATACATGTCAAATGCTCAAACCCACCAGCATACCATTTCATCTTCTTGATTAAAGCATTGGTAGAAAAATCCCTGCTATATATTAGAAGACCCATGTGCTTTGCACTTACCCAAGGCATAGTGTGACGGAGAACTTCCTGAACAGGAGAAACCCAAAGAATAATAATAACAACCACCACCACCACCCACGAATAGGCCACAGGCACTGTTTGTGGACCATCTTCTCTGTCATATCTGTTCTTACTGACCTTCTATTTTGAACGAGAGGGACTTTGTGCTATTCACTTCTGTGCCCAATAGACTTGTAACTGGCAAGTTCCTGCTGAGTGCCCCTGCCAGGGCATACGCCCCCCTGCCCCAGGGGGTCTGCTATAACCTGTCCTCCTCTCTCACTCTGCAACTTTTGCTGCTCAAGTCAATCTCCGCTTCCCCACCTGGAAACACTGGGGAAGGGAGACAGATCATCTCATCTTGCTTAGGCTGCTTGATACGGTACAACACACACCTCTGCAAAGCTCAGGTATCTCTCAGCCATACTCAGAGATGAATTGTTTTTCATGTAACATCTTAAGAGCTGGTTGATTCCTCAGGGAAAATATTACGGGCTTCCATAAAGAGGTGCAAAGAGGAAGCCATGAGTAGTGTACAGCAAGTTTCCATGCTATGCTAACTAAATTCCAACGCTACCACAGGGCTTTCTTGCAAGGATAAATCCTGGGGAAAAAAATACTGAGCAGTAATTCTGCTTCTGTAGCACAAACTGTTATTCGTTGTTCTTCATTAATAAGGCCATTTACAGACATACTGTAGTCCAATTATCATGCATAATTAACCACAATTAACCATAGGCATGAGACACTCTTAGATTTTCCCATGAATAACAGGAATATTGCTGTCAAAGAAAAAAATATACTCAAGTATATATCTTATTACTGGCTATGAAGGCATGAATACATTACTCCTCTTTTACAGCTTTATTTCAGGGAAAATTAGTCATATATAAAATAAAATCAAAGGTGATCTGACCTTCAAGGGCAAACTTTGCTGTCAAAATCTCAGAAACATCCCTTTCATTTCTCCCACCGATCCCTGATCATCAGGCTTTCCTCTGTTAGACATCGCTGTGAAATCCGGTTTGTGGTGATGGATAGGAAACTGGGAGTACTTGAGGTTTTCCGAAAATAAGCAAGTTGATACATACCTGCACTGCTGCAGTGTATAACGCCTTACCCTCCCTCAAAGCTTTTTTTTTTTTTCACTGTGATTAAAAGAAGAGCAAAAATAAAATTTGTGCTTTCAGAATGATTAAAGGTAATGAGTCAGCCGTGAGTCATGAGTGAAGAGAAGGTAAAGGGCTGTTAGAACAGAAATCACAAATGCTGCTACTTGAAGCAAAGGAGTAATGCCATTATCTTCAAATAACAGGCTCATGACCTCAATGCAGACAGACACCAGCAAAAGACATGATCACACTCAGTAAGTTAATAGGCTATTTTTTGATCTAAAAATTGTAGTTCAACTGTCTTCCTGGCAAACATTTCTATAATTGTAATTTATGTGCTGATAAGTACTTACATTCAAGGTTTGTGGAAAAATGTAAGTAGCAGAAACACCACAAATTCCATAGTGTTTAAAATGTTCCATGATTTTATTTACTTATTTAATCTCTTTTTAATCAAACATTATTACTACTGGGCTGCCTGCCTCTGCCACACTAAAATCAGCAGGTTAGAAAACAGTGCATAAAAACTGTAATAGTACATCCCGAGACAGAGACAGCTAAAGCACAGCACTGAAAGGATAAGTAACTAGAAGGAATTAATAGCACAGAAACAGGAGAGGGAGTAGAAACTGGGAAAAGGACAGTGCTATGTTACTGAAATGGAAATAGAAAATGAATCATTAGAGGACACTAGGCAGACACATATGAAACAAATAAAGATAACATTAACAATGTATGAGCAGTGTATTGTGTGTTTTGAATTCTAGAAGAGCCTGTTGACTTATAGGAACAGTAAAGAAAGTCACCTTTAGGTAAGTATGTTCAGCTCTCATCTATTAAAATAAAATAACGTATTTGTGGATATGAAATATGCCATTATGTACCTCCACACATAACAAACCTAAAGCAAGACAGGAGAGGATTTTTTTCAAAGGTAAATAAATACAAGAAAGAGAGAGAGTGACAGAAAAATGGGAAGAAAGAATGAAGAAGCAAGCATTAAAAATATAGCAAGGGGCAGAGGGGGAGGGGAAGGATTAATTTTGTATCACTCTTCTTTGCCAAACCATAAACACAAGGACACTCAGCTGTTCATTCGTACTCAATGTTTCCACATTTTTCTGCTGTTTTCCATAGGTGGGGCAAAAATGACAAAGGACCAAGCCAAGTTTTCCATTGGCCCTGATATTAATATGGAAGTGCTTCTCCAGTATGTGAGATATCTTATTTTTGCTTTCCCTTGTGGTTTGTATCTGAGTTTCAAACTCAGTGTTTTTACACTTGTTTCCTCTGTAGAAATAGAAAATCCTGAAGTCCACAGTACATCTCTTGTTTGCTTTGCCCAGAACTGCTGGAGTGACAGGTAAGATGACATACTGTGGCTGAGGTCTGAGCGTGCTGAGAGTTACTGAGGGTTGTGGGCCCTCAGAGAGCCAGCTCTGTGGCCCACTTTGTTTTAATTCCAAACTGAACAGGTCAAACACCAGCAGGGAACCAGGAAACCCAGCAAAACTCTGCCTCGTGGCCATTGTATATGCCTATGATGGAACCAGAGGTTTTATGGAAAAAGGATAGACCAAGAACAGTTTTTTCCCATTCAGCATTAGCAATCCCAAGCGTTTAAAAATCATGAGTCAAGCCTCGTGTAATCACTAGGGTGGTTTAAAAGGGAAAGTATTTTAAAATGTTACCCATTAAAATCTTCTTTTTGCCTCTTAGATTTTGAACCTTCTATAGCTCTTGTTTTCAGCAGTCAGAAACATTTATTAAAGAAAGCATATAAGTGTATTAAAACAAACAAACAAACAAAAAGCAGCAGTCACAGGATTCCGGGAGCCAGAGTTTTAAGAAAATCTTCAACTATAGGCAACATATTTTGCATAGTATTGCAAGATGTGGCAATGCTTTGCTTGAGCATTCTCTGAGAGCTATTGCTCTTCTTGATGAACTCCATTGCTGAGCCATAGCTCTTTTTATCACAAATTAAAGAGCAAAGAAGAAAACTCTGAACAACTGTTACCTTCAGTGCCATTCAGCTTAGTAGTGCCTAATCGCATGACATAAAATCCTGAAAGCTCACAGAAATTTGTCTGTAAAAAGGAAGCTTTAAAATATCAGATCAACTACCTCCTTTTAGATAATGGTTTAGGTAACGATGTCCCTAACCCCACAGTCTTGAGAGAAAACTGGAGATAGGAAAGACAAGAGAAAGCACCTAAGCCCTTTGTATCTGGTACGCATAGTTTACAGCTTTAACTGTTACCATTTATCCATCAAAGGACTCTAATTTTAATATAACACAAAGAACACCATGTTAGCCACTTACGGGAACAAGTAATTGTGCAACTGCGTTACTTTTAATTAATGCACCGTACCAAAGCTTGAGTTGCAGTAAATATTGCATCATTCTTGTTTCCATACAGGGAATGTTCTGCCCTGATCGTGAGGTCAGAAGCAAGTTTTTCAGTGATGTGACTGGTGCAGGGTCAGGTCTCAAGCGAACACAGGATCAGCTGCTTACTTCTGGGTTTTCAGTAACTTGATATTGCTGTGTACATAGTCCAGGAAAGGCCATGTGTAGGGATGTGACTACAACAGCTGGAAAGAGCAGGGGAAGTCACTTTTTTTAACACTTTTGCTGAAAATAAGTTCTGTTTATCTACATTTTTCCCCCAAGGTGTGCCACTAGGGAGTTTAATGACAAACAAAACCAAAAGGAAGTCTTAAGCAATACTGCAAATATTACAAAAGTTATTTATGAAGTTTTTCCCTTAGACATGGGACGCTGGGGTTTTAGGCTGCAGAATATTTTTGTTTCCAGAGACATGAAACTGTGGCTCTCTAAAAGAAAAAAAAGTTACTTGCACAAACTCTATTAGTTTTGCATCAATATTTTGTTCACTAATTTCCTCACGTAATTCACCTGATTTCACTTGATCCCATACAGTTGTTCAAACCACACGACATGGTCAAATTCTAAAGAAATAAGCCATGGATTATTAAAAAGGTGAGGGGAGAAGGGGTGGCTTACCAAAATATCACTAATATATCCTAGCAACAAGCAATGTTTGCAGTTAGCAGTTAATTCATTCAATTAACTGTATGTAATATATTAACTGCACATAATTCAATTCATTGGCCATCTAGTCTCCAGAGACTCTTGATTACTCAAACCCAGAGATCTTTGGGATGACTGTTTCATTCTATGCAGTGGCTATACAGTATGAACTAGATCCAGTACTGTTGTTAGGTGCCTAAAATATTGAAATAGTTTACATTAAAAAAAAATCATGACAAGAAAGTTGACAGGGATATAGCTACCTACCACATAGCTAATGGAAGAATGATGCAATCAAGGGTGTTTCCATAAGCTTGTCCTTGAAACTCTCCCTTCTCTGGGAAAGGCAAACCCTAGCTTCCAGTTTGTATCCAAAGAATTGCTTATACATACCCAGTGGATGTTATTGTAAAATACAAGAGTCTCGGACACCCATGATGAGTCTGTTCAAGCATTCAGCCAGAGGAGTCATTCTCAGGCTCCTGTGTTGTTCCTCTCCTACACCTTACTTTCAAACAACCTATACACAATGGCAAATCCTTGGAAGTAGGAAATTGGGATTTGAAAACCCTTGGGAAAGAGGAAATTTATTTGGCCTCTGCTTTAATGACTAGGTTGCCTTCATCAGCCACTTTTTATAAGGGATGCAGTTCTGTTAGACATGTTAGATGTTCCCAATGGTAGAGCGCCCCCTCATTTGGCCAAACTGCGGCTGCCAAATTGAAACTAAGCCATGATTCCCATCAACCTGAGAAATGAGACACTTTTAAGGTAGGAAAGTAAGGTTTCTGTAGAGTTCAGGATCTCTAAGTGAGTAGGCTGTAGCAGGGGTATATTTGGATTATACTTTGTGCCTGGTTTTTGCATATTTCATTTATTAGAATTGACCTCATAAGAGTACAACTGTTTTCTTTTGGATAAGATCTTAGTTAAACTACTGTGCCTTTTATACTTGTCACTAGTTTATCTGTATTTTTTAATTTATTTGTAGGCAACTGATAGTGACTAGAATGAGAAACTGGTGATTTACATAGAACATCTTAATCTGAATTTACTTTTGAAATCACATTCCTTTCATTACTTCATGTAAATAAATGACATTCATTAGGATATCTTTAAAATTAATTTAATTCAGATCTTCATTATTGTCCTTCCAAGATTGCAGATTTTTAAATGCAGAAAATGTTAATTTTTTATCCTGTTCTGTCTCTTTGAAGGATTTATTTTGAAGGAAACTGACCTTCAATATGACCCTTCGTTATGTTACTTAGTCATTATATTAAACTGACCTCAAAATATTCCTGTGAGGTTGATGTCACTATTACAAATTTTGAAAATATAGGTACACTAACTTAATTGTCACATAAGTCACATAAGAAGTTTGTAGATTGTGTTGTACTTCTGGATTCAGATTCTGTCATTTTCTTAAATATCCTAGAATAGCTTCATAAGGAAAAGATCCCAAAAGCAATAATTTGATTATGGTGAGAGACACCATCAGTATTGCCATCACCCCCATTCCACAGATGGGGAAATTCAGGCAAAGACATGACAAGTTTTGGTCAGAACTGGTAGTACCACAGAAAGCTCCTGGCTGTCACACCGGTGTGTTAGTCATGAGATTATATTTCCACTCTGGAACGCAGAGGTATGTAACCGTACTTATCCATTTCTTAAAAAGACATTGGAAGCCTACCTTGTTGTGAATAAAAGTTTGAATTAAACTTCTCCGCAAGTATCTAAAATCTTATTTCTTCTAGGTTTTTCATGGGCCAGTTTTTTCATTATTTTTCATTCTCATTATGTAAAGTGAAGAAGATCCACAAGTCCTCTATTTAAACACACCTTCAGTTTAGGAAGGTATTATCCTTACTTTGCATCCCAGGTATTAGTACCTCTAATCAAACTAACACCCACTTTCTCAGTCAAATATTTCAAGGTCTTCGAACAGAAAATGATAGGTACAAGGCATCTGATACACAAATGGAGTAACTTAAAACTTGGGTTTCAAAATAAAAATATATATAAAATTAAGGTGATACTATCACTAAACATTTGATCAATTTTATTTCTATAACATTATTGTGTTTCTGACAATTTATTGGAAATATCCAATTATGTAGACAGTGGCATCTGTTACAGTTAGAGACTGAAAATATGGGTTAATTAACAGTACGCTATCTGTCTAAATCTGATATGTCTGTTAGCATGTCATTAACACCTTGAAGGAAAATGGAATAGGAAAAAAAAACAACCCAAACTTAAATCCATTTTTTAATCCAGGTATTATTACTAGTTTGAGGCATGCAAGACAGCTTACATTTTTTAGCTACTTGACTTTAAGCACTTCTAAAAGTCTTGGAGCCAAATAAAAAGTTGGAAGAGTGTGAGGAAAGAAAAACAACCTAGCTCTAGTATTTTTGCCAGTCCTGCTGTTTGGAGACTCCCTTTACCATTTGTATTTAATTTTCCTATCTTAGTACAAACCATCTTTCCAACAGCTCCTGAAAGACAAGACGTGCATCTCCCCTGAGATCACCCCAGCAGGAAATTACCAGAAATTAAGGGCCCAGCCTTGCAAATATTTTGTCACGTGAGTAACATTAGTCAATGGGATACCAATATGTAAGTGCTGGCCTGATCAGTATCTAAAGTTGGCAGCTACAGGTGTACTCCTTAAATAGTTCAGTCTAAACTGTAAGTCTGCATTATACAACATATACATCAGCCAATTTTATTGAAGATGTTTCAACTCTTACTAGTTTGAGTTATTTTATCATGCTGTTTTTAATAATTTTCTTGCCTCGACTACTCATCCTCATGTAGCTGTATGTTATGAACACTGAATTGGGCATGACATTGAGATTCTAGTGTAATGCAATCATTACGGAAAAACTGACATTCACATATGTTTATGTTTAGCCTCAATAGGAAGACAGTCAGTCACTTTATATCAGGTTACAACAAATATGATTTTAATTATTCCTCTTGTGAAAAATACTTTTCACCTATGATTGCTACCAAAATCACTGCAAAAATGCAATTTATTTTACATGGTTTCTAAGACTTTGTAATCCTTTGAATGTAAAAATATATGTTGTGAACAAACATTTTATTTAAATTGGGAGGAAATTAAATATATTTTTAAAATGAAATAAAAATGAATACACATCCTAATGAATCTTTCAAACTTTCATATGAAATCACAAACCTCTCCTATCATAAGTAAAATGATTGCGATTCAGTAAGATTCGTGGGTGATTAATTCCAAGGAACTTAGAAGGTTATTCCAAAGTGCTGTTTCCATAATTAGTGATGTTAGAACTGCTCTTTCAGTGATGTTTATCTTTGGATGAAGTGATCCGCTTCATAATTTGGATTCCCCAGAATGCAGCGCAGAGGGAAAACAAGACCTACAACACAGAATTTAAAATGAGAAACATAATATAAGATTTTAAATTATACTTGTCTGCAAATATAATGAATGGGTGAAAACCGAGAGCTCCCAAATAGAAAACTATACAAGAATTCTAGGCATACTGATAAGTTCACTTTAGGAATGGATGCTTTCTTTTTTCTATTACTCTTTATTGTGTACATTCTTGTTTGAATTTGTTCTTTCTGAATGGTACCAAAACAAGGTAACTGGCAAAGTCTGCATGACCTTCCTTACTTTGTAATTGAGTTTGGATTTGGAGTACTCAAAGTCATGTATAAGAAGACAGGACAATAATGACACGAGCTGTGACAGAAGGTACGTGCAAAAAAGTTAACTGGTTTTTTGACAAATGGTCTGAAGAATGCTGACATTGTAAATTGCATGGTAGGGTACAAATACCCAAAGTAGACTTAAAGAGAATCTATGGCAAAAGAAGTGTTCTGGCTGCAGTATAATGGATCAGTACTTATTCCCCAACCTGCTATTTATGATGAGATATAAACCAGACTGCAGACAACTTAAAGATGTAATACTCTTTATCTTGTTCTTGGCTCTGTGCATCTTTCTTTTTTTTTTTAGTCAGTGAATTTCAATGAGAGATCTAATTTTTTATTTTTAATTAGTTTATTTGCTGGAAACTGCTTTGAGACAAGCAGGAATACTTGCAGAGTGAAGTCTAATTCAGGTAATAGCTTTGTCCAAAAAACCAAGAAAGAAAGACAAAAAGTGTGTGCACATGTGTGTATGTGAAATTTTGTATTTTAAATTTTCTGAAAGAAACCTATGTCTTTCATGTAGAAAATTTTCTCTAAATTAGAAAATTGCAAAATTAAGGCAGTTGTTATGGGTTACTGAAGTAAGTGAATTTTTTTACTGAGTTAAACAAAACATTCCATTTATACTGAAAGATATTTTGTTCACGTGACTTTTTGTTTATTTGAAGGGACAGAGAAAATTGAAAAGAAAATGAATTTGGGGGTCAGGTTATAATAATTCTTCTTTCAGGTTAATCTGCAATCAAAAGGTACTGACCAGGAGAGCTCCAATTTTAACAGTAACGTCATTTAACATTCAACATTTAACAATGCATGGCCCAAAAATCTACTTCTGTCCTCATCTACACAGTCACTCACTGAAGTACATGAGAGCTGAGTGTCCAATATAAATAATAAATGACCATAATACCTCAAAGGTACTCATTTTGCACTCATTGAAGGGAATGTAATGGGATCAGGTCTGATCCCTCTCACAACCTGTTTGGGACATGTGCAGGCTTCATGTAATCTATACATTACATACTTTGCAGCACAAGATGGAAATAACACAATGTATCAATAAATACAATTCCAAAGGAAAAAAAAATCCAATCCCCATTCAACCAGTATCAAGACAAATTCTCTGTAACAATTTTCATTGAAGGCTTTAATTCTACTTGAGCAAGGGTATGCTGTCTACTGTGTTTAAAACTTCTGATGGCACTGTTGGTGCTGTAATTGTGGTCCCATTTGTAAGAAAGCCTCATAAAATTCTCACCAGAAGACTTACCTACAAGAGTTTCAGACCTTTAGGTATGAAAGATTTAACTTCTTTTTTTTTTTTTTTTTTCTTTGCATTATCACAAACACCTTGTAAAACTGCATAGCTCTATTTTACAGCTATGGAATGGAAAGACTTCTTAAGCAGTGCTGCAGGCACACACTGTCTGTGTTTTGTGAGATGTTTTATTTCTATGCTGAGATGACCCATAGAAGAAAATCAACCACAAATAACTATCTGTATTTCTGATTTGGCTGTTATGTAATTGGGATGAGTGTGAATTGTGACATATATAAAATGATGACTTACATATAACATGCTCTTACTGTGGAAAAATTCTTTGTCGAGCTATCTCCGGAAACAGATCTTATCCACTTGTCATAATTAGTACTTCTCTGACACGTTACTAAACTCCTTTCATTCCTCACCTCAGAAAGATCACTCCTATTCCTGGAAGATGCATTAAATATAGAAGTATTTCATTTTCAGAAGAAGCACGTTTAAGCACATTTAATGACTGAAGTGCAGGGTATTTGTAGGGGATTAATGACTGCTGGGAGATGATGATCACCTGAAGAAGCACAGCCATGGGCCATTAAGCCCCAGGAAATGTCCTCAGCTAAAGATGGTTATTGCTATTATAGCCCCAAAATGAAAAAAACATCTCAGGTGAATTTTTCTTTTAAAATGGAGTGGTGCAGTTTTTTCTTTCTTAATTAAATTCTTTATTGTGAATTTCTTAAAGCATGCTCAATACTTGTGGGGGCTTATTTAAAATTGCAGTTATTACATCCAGAATGAAAACCTACATACTGCACATTGTGGATCTGCAGAACTAGTTTGGCTTCATGATTCTATAAAAGTATTGATTCACTGCCTATCAATGTCAGGGTTGCCAGTACTCGATGGAAATAACGTATTCATGAAGCAATAAGGCTGCAAGGTTGTGAGGGGTGGGGTTTGAGAAAAACCCAAACATCAGGGAAAAAAATTAAGGGGCCACATCCTCCCTTGCATGACAGCCATTCTGGCTGGCTCTACTGTTAGAATGCTGACCTACCCTGAACAGAGCCAGCTGTATGGGGCTACCAAGCAGAAACTTGCTGTGTAGGTTGGAGTTCAGTTTCTTTCGATTGCTGCTGCACACTTTGGAGTTGCAGGGCTTGACCCACTTGAACAAATGGTGCAATCAGGTGATGTCAGCAATGGAAAGTCGAGACGATACGTGACAGAATTTTGAGCAGACAATAGTGTGGGCAGCAGGAAGCAGCAGAAGAGCATTCCACCAGGCAACCTGAACTACAGTTGACCAGTATTTTCCTAATGCCCTCAGGAAAACATATTTCCTGAATCCTATGTGCAGATATTTTGTATTTCCCGTTCAACTTTCTTGCACCCTAACAGGTTGGGTTTTGGCTTTGTGTGGGTTTGGTTTTTTTTTCCCTTTGCAGTTTCTAAATTATCATCACAGAAATTCTCATTCCTTCTTGTATTGTCCAAACCAATTAATATTTGACCTTTGATAAAAATATTCACGGTTTCCTAATTCAGCCAGTTTTGAAATAAAAAGATAGAGTTAAATAGTATACATTTTCTATTTTTACACTGAGAAAAGTTCCCCCACAAAGAATATTACATAAGAACAATAGTTTCACTTCTGTCTTCATATGAAAAATTACTCTGGATAGTGGTCATATATAGAACAGCTAGGCCTAAACGCAGAATTTCTCACAACCATATATCCAACAAAGTTAAATGCAAAATTTTGCCACCTTAATATAAGCACTTGTTACATTTACCTGTTGAAGTAACTGCAGATTAATTATACACTGTCCTTTAGACTGCTGGAAGAGGACAGTCCTCTTCCAAATATTTACATTACCTCCTTTCATACAGCCTTTCTACTTTCATACAACCTGTATTCTCTCTCTGAATAAGCCTACAGAAATGTAAATAATGTTATTCACAAGAACAAAGACAGCTTAACTAATGGATTGACTGCAGGACTGAGTCTGCTCTTCACAGGAAACTCCCACTGGAGTGATCAAAGTTTATTAGGCTGTAAAGAACTTTAAAATCATTAGCTAAATTCAGGTACCCACTTCTGCATGATTAACTTTGTTGCTGATCACTAATGTTATTTTCTGCCATTTTCTCTTTTGTAATGGCTTTCTATATCTGAGTTGCCTAGACAGAGTGTCTTTCCTCTTGCAGATTTCATCTGGAAAGAATTAGAAGGCTTTAGACATTGGTGCAGAAATGCAGACCACTGTCCAATGATAGCCCTGCTTTAAGTGGGGGGAAAGCTCAAACCACAACACCTCAGATCCTTTCGAACCTAAATCATTCAATGATTCTCTGATGTTTCTCAGATTCTGCCCAGACATGTTCACTCCAAATTTCACCGCAGAAACAGTCTGCAACTGTGCAACAAATTGGCTATGTCTGGGGTAGGGGTACAACACCATAGGAATGGGTGTGTTTATGACAGTGACTTCTCTGAACACCTCTGTGCTGGACAATGTATTCCTAGCTCTGGAGAGGGCTTGGGAAGATCAGCACATCCACATACTTCATTAGGCTGGCTCTTCACATCATAAAGTGGACTTGGTACTGGCAAATGTGATAAACAATGAGCCCTCTCAATGTGATGCTGAGTATTGTTTAACTGATACTGCAAATCAAGCATGATTAAGGTTCTTTTTATATTCTTTATCTACAAATCTGGACACAGCTTCTTCAAATCCACCAGAAATCATTTCATACTATCAATATTAATGATAGAATAATTTTTAGACTTTACCTGAGAAGGCTGTGTCTGTGTAATGTAATTATCCTTTTCTAGTAAAGATGGAGATAATGAACTGATATAACAGTTAATAAAAAATACTAATATTAATAGCAAAATGGTTGAATAAACTACTCCAGGTTTCACAAGTACCTACATGGTGCAGTTTTCATTAATACCATCACTGTTTTCCCACTTCTCTACACAGGACTGCTTCAGATGCTGAACTACGCAGAGATAGAAAATACATGTCTCAGAAATGGGGAAAGAAGTTCACTATTTCTGGAAGTCAGGATTTGGGTAATAAGTGCATGGATCTTCATTCTTAGTGCAATGTTTGGAGATGAGCAGTCTGAGGCTAGTGGAGAAATGCCATGGCATTAACAGCAGATCCAGGAATCACTGATCTTGTACAGTGCAGGGATCAAGAAGATTGCACTAGCAAAAAAGCTGCAATAACAATACCTGGAAAGGGAAACCAAGAAACAAGAAGGTTCCTTCTCTGTGTGATGCTTTCCATATAGTTGGAAATATACGGAGAAGGTAGTGGGAAGCTGATTTTTCTTTCTTTTTTTTTTTTTTTTTTTTTTTTTTTTTTTTTTTTGTGACGGAACTGTGGATAGAAGGGAACAGGGACAACTACGATAGTAGTGGCTTCACAGCATTTGCCCAAGATTTCTGTAAAAGTAGCAGGATGTTTGGAAAATCTCCATAATGGTTCATGACACACATTCAGACTATTGGTGCAGCACGTACCTCACAGATTCAGCATGTCCCTGACCTAGAACAAGGTGTGTATTAAGAGACTGTTGGCACACAGGATTAAGCCAAGTATCTTCAACCCCCACAAAGCATATTGATAGTTCACTCATAGACTGGTTTCTTGCTACCATGATATACCTCATTAGTTTTATACTTCATTATTAATAGATAATGAGAAAATAATAGAGAAGTGATATATACATCTCCTTCCTATTCTGTTAAATGCTTTAAACATTCCTTCTTTTATTAAAATATGGTCTGAGACTCTAAAGCTAGATAATGTATGAAAACATAGGCTGCAAAAGCCCCCATACCTTATAAGGCTTATATTACCTATCCAGGAAATACAAAGAAAGATCTGGAGAAAGGATATATAGTCCTCAGTTGCTTTCACAGCTGGGCACATCCCCACTATGAAATCAAGTGCACTGCAGAGATGCCTGAGCTAGCAAGGACATAAGCTGCTAAATCTCTCTCAGCACAGGACCAGGTTGACTCTGTCTTTCCTGGCATTGCACACAAGCTAGTAAGTCACATCCCTCAGCTAAATACATGGGGATTTTTACACAGGCAGCACTATTACAGTTATATTTAGACCTAAAATGGCTTATGTGCATCCAGCATGGTATCTTGCATCACATCCTTCACTCTGGAGAAACCAGCCCACTACTTCTCAAATCACTTGTGTAGATATATGTATCCTATTGAACTGTTACCTGTGAAATTCCTTCTCTCTTGGGTCACAGCATAATCCACAACCTAAGCACTAGGATTAGGAAGGTTTTACCTCATTCCCCAAAAGACAAAAAACCCCACGAAAGTGGGAAGCTTTGCTGTCAGTCATGTGAATAGGAACTCCAAGGCATGTTAATGATTACTAAATCTTCACCTTGCGATGAGCTAATGCAAGCTGGAAACAGTATCAACGTTATACTCATTAACATATACATCAACTCTCTGCATCTCTTCAGTATGAATTTGTTTTACAATATTTTACTGAAACATCTGAGAATACTTCCCACAGTGTTACCTAATGCCATCTATAAATTCCTAGATCATTCTAAAATGTTTAGCCATTTCAAGTTGTCCCCAAAGTTAAACCCTGTTAAACAAAAAAAGCCACTTCAGCTGCTCAATGAACGTTTAAAAATAACTTCTGGACCAAGTCTGTTTCATTGTTTTGCAAATACATTTAGAAAGATATATTTAGTAATTATAAATTGTCAATCATTATCTGAGCTTAAAAAATTTCATAAAACCTGCAAACAAGATATACACTTTGTTACACATTCCAGAGCATAGTAATATTTTAGAATTTCTGTTTATTGTTCTTTCATATTGCCTTAGTTTCATTTTTGACAACACAGTACTGAAAAATAAGTTCAAAGATCAACACTTTTAGAAGATCTTAATTCTGAGATTTACCTTTTTTATTTTAAATATTCTGCAATTTTTCACACTCCATTTTCCCTCAAAGTTGATAAACAACAGGCATGGAAATTTTCTTAATTATTATATTATAAATGAACAATTAAAAATACAGCTTTCATAGAAGTTAAGGCGACAAAACTTACTCAATCTGTAAACATATCAGTTTAATCTGTTGCAGGTTAACAGGCCAAACGAGATTGAAAGAGTTATTAATAGCTGTTCATTGCAGAAATTAAATATTTGAGATAGTCCTGTCTCAGGTTGGCTAAAGCTGTCGAGTTTATATTCTTAAACATTTAAACAGGAAATGTACCCACTGAGATGAAACATCTCATTTACTTTTATGCCTGTCAGCAGCTGTAGCATAATTACATACACCGAATTGCATCACTTAAAGCTCAAACAAGTTGGAAGGTAAAACAGACATCTGCAAAGAACTATTTCACTTTATAAGATATTATTTAAATTATATGTAAAGAGCAGTTTAATCTCCCTTATTCAAGATATATGAAGCTCATTTTAGTTTAATCTATAGTTTACTGCAGAGATCTTATATTTAATCAAATTCAAATTGTTCTCTTAGGCTTAAAGAATTGAATGCCTTTAAATGAATTATTCTATGCAAGAAAGGCTAGACATGTATATTTCTGGGATAAGAGTAAGGGTATTCTTTTTATACAGTCATGGGTTTAAGAAAAGTTTAGGTACTGTACTGCTTAATCCTGCATTGAAGTAAGTTTTTACTTGGAAGATGGTACAAATTCATTTAAAGGAGTCCATGCAGAAGGGATGTCTCCTTTATGCTTGCATTCTTGCTTGAAAATACAGGAAAATTACAGATACAGAAAAAAAAAATGATTGCAGTTTGAACACAGAAGAAAAATTGCTAAACATAGCATTTCCGAATTCGGACTGGATATTACTTAGCTATGTAACATTCACCAAATAAGCATCTACATAGATAATTCAATCTCTTCAATCCCTTCGTTTTTATGTCAGTTTAATACAATACTATACTGACATTGCAGGAAAAATGCTAGGTAGGTCAGTGTCCAATCTCTCCATCATTAGCAGAGATAAAATATTGTATGTTTCTACACAGAGGGTTTCATTTCAGAGTGTGGCTATTGTGCGTAAGCACCCTGACAGGGTGGTGAACAGAAACAAGAGCGCTCTGACAGCCTGGAGAGCTCTGACAAAGGTGGGTGCAACGTGGAAGATCTCCACTCACTGGTATACTACATATCCTCTTGAGAGAAAGTTGACTAGCTACAAGCTCCAAAATGGGAATTTTTCCACTGTGTGGGGGAAAAAAAAAAAAATCCCAGCCTTTAACTAGAACCCACAGACATTAGATCACTGACGGGAAAAACTTTGCTGCAGATGTTGAAAAGAAGTGATAGGAAAAAGCTGGCTACTGCGACTAATGGCAAATGTGAAAGAAAGGAATAAGAATGTGCAGAGAGGGATAAAACAATTGAGTGACAAGCAGAAGGGATTTCCAGCACAGTGAACAAACAACAGCAAAGTATTCAAGAAAGACAGAGGAAGATCAAGGCTAAAAGTCATTTGAGACAAAGATTGCTCTTAAAGCCAACATGTTGTAAGGAGAAATGAATCCTTTCATTGAAAAATGGAGAACATAGATGGCTGTTCTCAGCATAAAAAAACCCAAGCCAAACCAAACCAACCAATCAAAGAAAACAACAACCAAAGAAAAAAAAAAACAATTTCTGAATGAAGGAAATGGGTTAATATTCATTGATACCATAAAGGAAAAATCTTGCCATAGAAGATACATGTCCAAGTTAAAGATAGACAGAACACACCCATCCTGCCAGCCAACACTCTTTTGAGGCCAAAAGCAGTAAGCTATGCCTGTTTTTACATTCCAAGGAGAAGAAAAATATGCTGAGGTCAGTCCAGCCCTCTGTCCATCCCTTTACATGGAAAAGTAGATCTTCTGGCTATTGGTGTCTCACTTGCTTGCTCTCAAGACATTCTTCCTGTGTTCTGGCTTGTTGCTTCTATTTTTGTCCAGGGAAACTCCTATTCCCAAAACTCACCATCTTTTGATTATATAAAAGTTGTTGTTATTGACATCAACCACAGATATATTCAAATGGGCTAAATCACTGATATTCCTACTCATTATGTCAAGCCAGTGTAGTTGTATTATTTAATTAGCTCATAGAAAAAATAAATAAAATTAATGGAAGTGATCCATGTGACTTTCTACTAGGAAAACTAGGGGAATATGGTCCAAATGAAGTGTCTGTGTGGAGGGTACAGAACTGAGTGGAAGAAGAAACCTCCAGAAAGGAAGAATCAATTATTATAACACAAAATGAGAGGAAAATTAGAATTTAGATGAAAAAACAGGCATGTATATCACAACATTTCTAAAATACAGAAAACCTATGAAACATCTTTCTTTTCCCAGAAAACAGGAGGAGATTTCATAATAGTTTTTAAAAAGTCTGGAGATACTGGAGAAAATGTGTAACTTAATAGAAATGGAAGATACTAGACTGAAGAGAAACCAAATACACAAATATGCTGTGAGGAGTACATCAGAAAAAATTGGAGAGTTGGAGCAGTTAAAAAATGAAACATGTCTCAACCATATGCCAGTATCAATGTGGACGATATTAACAGAAGCATTTTATGTAGCACATAGGTATTGATCCAGCCTACTGAAAAGTGATGAAGTCTTTAAGGAAAACATAGATAAGCTGGATATAGTCATGAAGTAGACAACAAGAATGATAAAAGGTTTAGAAAAGCTGACCTGTAGGAAAGCTTGAAGCAATGCTACTGTGAATTCTTGGGGGGGGGGGAGACTCAGGAGGGGCAATAAGATAAATTTTCTGACATGTAAAAGAATAATACAAAACCAAAAGAAGATAATAATCTACTGCTCAGGGTAATAAAAACAACAACAACAACAATTTTTTAACTAAAATTTTCATTAGATAATAGCTGGCTATAAGGATGGTGTAGCATTGGAATCAGCTATGTAAGGAAGCTGCAAAAGGTATGTAAATGGTTAGATAGGCATGTGTCTATGGTGTAGCTGTACTTGATCCTTTTTCAGTGCAGGCTCCCCACCAGCCTGGTATTTCTGTTTATTCAAAATGAATACAAAAGGACTCCTCACCTCTAACTAACATTTGCTAAGTTCTACTTTCCCAACAGTGGTTAATAAAGATGAGGCTGCTTAGCACATGGAACAACCATTACTTAGCAACTACTTTTTTGCAGTAACCAACCTTGTGCAAGACTTCACCGATTTCATTCTCAGATGCGGCTGTCACCTTACTAAAAGGACAAAAAGCAGGATCTGCTGCTGCTTTAATATTTTTTTTTTCCAGGTTCTGGCATTGGACAGGGTTGAACCTGCTTCCCGTCAGAGCAGTCATACGATTATTACATTTAGAGATCAGCTTGCATTCGCTCTTCAGACGATAGCTGCAGACTACCGGCAGAAGCATGAGCTAGCTCAGCCCTATTTTATACTCGGCATACTCTCAACATCAACACCATGGGACTGCATAGTCAAAATAATTTGCCTTGAAGGATAATCAGAGTTACAGCAAAAGCCTGGGATGCTGGGGTATTCAATCTATATTCTTTGCCATAGATTAGGCAGCGTATAGCAAGACACTTTAGTCTTTACTGCTCCTTAGCTGCAAAACAGACAATGATTCTGTTTCCCCAAAAAGGAGTTACTTTCCAAACCCTGTCTTAATAAAAACTAAGTTTCATTCACTACAGTAATGCTGAGAAGACAAAGGCATGTCAAAAAGGCACAGAGTTGGCCCTCTGTGATTTTTTTCTTTCATATAAAAAAATTCTGAATTTGTACCTTCTTTTTTTTTAATCTCAACAATTATGTACTTGGATAAACACAACAGAAATCCTTAAAAATCAGATAACTGCAAGCATTTCTTACATCGCTCCAGCTATTGAGCAATCTTAGTTCCACAACTCATGGCACTGACCACATGAAGAGCTAAAAATGGTGTGAGAATTTATGTCCGTCTCATGATTATGTTGGTTTTAAAAGTCAGAAATCACTATATAATTAACTGTTGCAGAATGTTGGAAAAAACACCAATCCAGGCTTCAGTTTTATAGAAATAGATCCTTTTCTTAGAATAAGTTTTTGGGTTGATTTTTTGCCCCCCCCCCCCCCCCCCATGTTGAATCCTAGATTAAAAAGGATGTTGTGCCCTAAATATGCTTGTCTTGGAAAGCCTACTTGGTATTGTTGTATTTGTATGTCAAAGGGAGGACTGAAGTCTCAACAATTGTTAACCTCTCCCATGGTGTGCTAATAAAAGGTCAGAGGCCCACATGTGGCTTGCAGCCTGGGGAATTTCTCTCAATGTTCTGCCAGGGATGGGACTGCCTGAACGGTTTCTCTCGTAAGTTTTAAGCCATAAACTGCATCCTACTTGGCTTGCTGTGCCAAAACTGGACCCAAGAGTATCCAGAGTCTTGGCTGATGGGAAAAAATGAGTGCTTCCTATGGAAGCCACAGCTGTTTTCCTGAGAGAGAGAGAGCACAGATGCTCAAATATTTCTCTACTTTCCGTTTCTGACTACCTGTTCTGGCAGCAGTTCCGAGAAAGGGGGAGGACAGAGGCAGGCATCCAGCTGCTTTCAATAAGCTTTGGCAGCATAGGTACTGATTGCCTAAACACTAAAAATGTTGAAAAAGGATTTTTTTCTGCATTTCAAACTATAAAAAAGGTGAGAGCATGCACTAATGCTCCCCATCTTCCCATCTTGAGCAGAAATTTAGTGATCAGGATAAAGACCTTAATTATGAAAGCAGAGACTATTTCAGGGAAAAAATGCTACTGCTTACCATTGAAAAGGTATCGCTTATAAGAGTGTGTGTGTGTATCTATATATATATAAATATATGTACACAGAAATTCAAGCACATATATAAAATACATATACAAAATACATATACCCTATGCATTTTCTAAAAAGATTTGTTTCTTCCATCAGACTGTAGGCTGAATGTCATAATATGGTTTTGATTTTGAATTGTGGGGCTGTATTTATCCCTACTGTAACTCTCTGAACTTAAAGAAAATACACATGCGGAGTTACATTATATATTGATTTGGCCCAGAATTATATATAACATCAGCTACCTCATAAATTTAATCTAAATTACATTACATTAGGATGTGGCTTATGATACTGTTTAGTAACTGTTTAGTAATTATTCATATCTACCATTTTTTGCCTATACATATTGATGTCCAATGATCTTTTCGTAGATATACTTGGTCGAAAGTCCATGCTTCTGTTCTGGACAGGTGACATAGCTGGTTTGAAGCCCTTCTATTGACACTATTCAACATTTTTCTCCAGTTCTACCTTTTGAAGTGTTATATAAGTATTTCTTATATGGACGTAATTAGCCCAATTAAAGCACAGTTAATTAATGTAAGTAAAAATGGAATAGTAGATAGTTATAGCTGATAAGTAAACAGCAGAACAGGACATACACAAGGCTGTAAACCCCCTGGATTTAATGGTTATTCATTGCTCAGTGAATCAACAGGAGCACTATCAGTTAAGCTTACAGTTCACTAGTTTATTTGTGTATTTTAAGGACAGCTCTGTCAGCCTCATTCATAGCTGCACCTGTTTGCTACCTGCAGTGCTCAGTCAGTGCCTGCCCCTTCTGTCACAGCCTCTCTTCCTATGAAACAAAGAAACTTCTATCAACAGGGGAAGTAAGCAGATGATCAACGTTGTCTGCAAAAAGCCTTGGGAAAGTGCTTTGGGAGAGAGCAGCTCTATAAAGGTGGTAATTCTCCCCAACAGACAATCAAAAAGGCATTCATTCTCCCCACAACATGGCTGAATGACATTTGCTGAAAGACTTGCAGCAGGCTACTTGAACAGCCACTGACCAGTCTTCCTCAGGGCTCTCCCTGCCCGCCCCTTTGTTCATCAAGACCTTTCATTTACATTCGATCCCAAAGATTTTTTGTTGTTTTTGTCTTGATCACTGCCTAGACACCAGACACCTATTTCTACTTCAGCTCAATGATCAAAGTGTGTTACCAATGTTCTTGCACTAAGAGCTAAGCTGCTTTCCTAGCCAGTACATTCCCCAGACAGGGCAATAGCTTTGGCTTGACAGCTTCCACAAAGGTATTCTCTTATTGAGCGTTTGAGCGCTCCTTCAGACCAGAGAAGCTTTAAAGCTGGTGAAGTCGAGTCCAGCATGGTAGATACAATATTTCTAAGCCATTAGGATAAGAAGTTAGATCCGCTCTGAGTGGTGATCTCATAGCTCAGCCACGCAGGCTGCTGCTCCCCTCTTTAGAGGTAGAAACCACCAGCAAGACAGATCATGTAAGAATCCTTCTAGGAATGGAACAAGAGGAAGAAAGTGGTTTCACTTGACCAAACCATGAGAAGCCAGTGAGTCTGAGCTGGTAAGGAAGTCACAAATTCAGAAAAAGAACTACTGTATTTAAGCCACACCTTGCCCAAAACTGTTCAAATGGGGAAAGAGTTATGGGAATTTTTCTGCCTGTATTATACACTAGAGCTTGATTCTGCCCTGTCTCACTTTCTTGTTTGCAACTCATTCACTGCACTTCCAAAAGAACCAGTGCCTGATCTTTCTGCTTTCTTGTCTTAGTATTTATAACACAGAATGTGACAACCTAGCAGCTAAAAAAGTGAGCAATCCTCCGTTTTTTCTCCAAACTAAGTCACAGAAGTCTTTAAAAATGTCAGATGGCTGCCCAAGATAAAGTGCCCCTTTCTGACAATAAGAATCAATCCCCCACTACTTATTTATATAAGAATGTAATAACTTTCAATTGTTCATTAAGGATCAAACAGGTTTTGCTGATGGTTAATTAACCCAGAATTAACCTAGGTAATAGTATATGTTTATATCTAATTTTAGTTTAGTTATCTGAAATATTTTTCTATGCCATCTCTTAATTATTTACCTACCCTTCAACTGACTCATAATGAATTATTCAATTTTTATTGAAAGCATTTCCTATCTTTATGTCCTTCAAGCACTCTCAGAATAGAAGCTTTTTGCAGTTATGCATATACATCAGCCAAATCATACTTTCAGCAATACTATAAAAACACAACATTACTTTTCTTTTTTGTTGAAAACTTGCATACTTAAATACTGAATCATACAGAAAATATGGAAAATAAGTGTGGTATCATAAAAAACCATTAAAGCAGGAGAGTGAAAGGGAACAGGGTTACAGAAGCGTAGACACATTTCTGACAAATTCACATATATATGATACAAGAACTAATCTTGCAACCCTTACACACAAAAGTAATCTTATTGAAGTCTATAGGAGTATGCACATAAAAAATACAGGATTAACCCTGAAAGCCTGAAATAAATCCGCCTATTTTTTCGGCTATGAGAACAAATATTGCATCATAAAACAAATGATGTCCAGATGAGTAAAATAGCTTAGCAACAAGATAATCTTATAGAAGACTTATAGGCACATCTATAGTGATGACAGATAATAGAACCTAAGGAGAGGATATTACAGACAATTTGGAGTATGGCATTGAGTCTCCTGATTGTTAAAGAAATTATTGTCAGATACTGCAGGAAGATTAGTCTGTATCTAAAGGGATTTACTACTGATATAATAACACCATCAGAGAACTGATTTTTGGAATAAAGGAGAAGCTAACTGGTTTTAAAAGTGACTTAAAAGCAGCTCTAGCTGCCACTAACCAGAGGGAAAGAAATGAATGAGCTATCCATTAAAGAAAGCTTATCACAGTCTACAGTATTATGTAAATGTGTTCAGGAACAAAGACAAAAATGAAGAACCACCAAACAAGTCTGGCCACCGATGTTGTATTTTTGAATAAACAAACACGAGTTCTTCATTAATCAAAACTACACAGTGATTGAATTTAAATGCATAGGTTTGTTCTAGCTGTAGCTAGCAGCTTTCTGTGGGACCTTATTACAGGGCTGATTATGATCAACAGAAGAGGAACTGTGTCAACATGCTTTACGCCAGCTCACGAGGCTATATGCCGTGCTAAAATATAGGGGAACTGTAGCACAAGGAGTGGCTCCCAGAGGATCTCTCTATCCACTCAGGGTGAGCTGGACCTGGCATCTTCCACAGGCTGCTGTGGAGCAATGGCAAAGGCCACTTTGGGATGCTATCCCTATCCAAATCAGTTTCCAAATCAGGTTGTCCTGGTTTCGGCTGGGATAGAGTTCCTCTCTAGTAACTGGTATAGTGTTATGTCTTGGATTCAGTATGAGAAGAGTTTTGATAACACTGATGTTTTCAGTTGTTGCTAAGTAATGTTTAGTCTAAACTCAAGGATTTTTCAGCTTCTCATGCCCAGCCCGCAAGAAGGCTGGAGGGGCACAAGAAGTTGGCACAGGACACAGCCAGGGCAGCTGACCCAAACTGGCCAAAGGGATATTCCATACCATGGGACGTCATGCCCAGTATATAAACTGGGGAGAGTTGACGGGGCAGGCAGATCTCTGCTTGGGAACTAACTGGGCATCGGTCAGCAAGTGATGAGCAATTGCACTGTGTGTCACTTGTTTTGCATATTCTAATCCTTTCATTATTACTGTCATTTTATTATTGTTATTATAATTTTTAGTTTCTTCCTTTCTGTTCTGATAAACTGCTCTTATCACAACCCATGAGTTTTACGTTTTTTCTTCCGATTCTGTCCTTCACCCCATTGAGGGCAGGGGGGAATGAGTGAGCGGCTGCATGGTACCTGGTTGCCCGCTGGGGTTAAACCACAACACGGGCCTTGAAGGGGCTTATTGTAAAGTTCTTCTCCCACACACATCCATAATAAGGACAAGTAAAAATAGTAAAGTGAAAAATATATTTTTCATGTTTTTGTAATTTTGCCCAGCAGCTTGTCAGTCTCATGAATTCAAAGTCTGTTGTTTCCTATGTGAATTTATATTCAGTACTGAAATACAATTGTCTGGAAAATGTGAGAGAGAAAGAAGTAATATTTATTTATATATCTTTAACATAGCTAACCAATTTTAAAGTAAAAATCCCAATCAGACCTATATTAATGATTCTATCTCCATAAACCCATGTTCTTTTTATGAAGCATTGTACTGGGATATATTAACTTAAAAACCACATCAAATGAGAGTTCCATTCTGATGGTGTAAAACCTTAACCAGGGCATTGTGCAGAAGATGTGGTTGATTAAAAATGAAATAAAA
Organism: Buteo buteo; assembly: GCF_964188355.1. Taxonomy (NCBI): domain Eukaryota; kingdom Metazoa; phylum Chordata; class Aves; order Accipitriformes; family Accipitridae; genus Buteo; species Buteo buteo. The sequence goes on from NC_134172.1 coordinate 32,887,060, forward strand.
TTTGTAGTATGACATGTATATCTGGAAGTAGGAAACAAGGGTAAACACATATACACCTATCATTATTCTGTCAAAACATACTAAAGCTCTTGTGTAGGATTGATATGGCTGGAGCCTTTTACAGAGATGAGGGGTAGGGAGGAAGAATTTATCAACCCAAAAGATATAACTGTGGATTGAGTTTGCTTTCTTGGTTTTTGCATTAAAAATGCAGTTGAAAATTATTTATCTTAATGAAAAAGTTTGCTATGTTTCTGTAAGGTATGTTTAGATGTACTTTTATAAGAATAATTTATTCAACACATTTCAACCCTTCTGTTATACACAAATTTTATGGAAACAGAATGACTTCACTATAGATTTATTAATCAAAACTATTTTGCTATTTCCCTATGGATTCTGCTTTTCCTACAGATCATGCCTTATTACAAATGGTTGATATTATTAACTCAATTTTCTATTATATCTATGTTAAACATATGTCTAACCTTGTATGAAGACATCCTATTGTATTCCAGACATCTGCCCTCTACAAACTTGACAAGGTGCTTGACAACTTTTGGGAAGGCAGTTCCTGAGAAGCCTGCAAGAACTGTCCCTCCTGTCTTGAGTCCAGTTGAACCTATCTGATGCATCAAGTCTAATACAATGGTTTTTATAGCTACTGGTAACTACGCAAAAGCATGTACAGGTTTAACAGTATCCAACCACCCTGATTCTCCAGCTGAAATAATCAGATGGAAATTTACAGCTTTATTGACAGGGAACAATCTTTGGCCTAAATATTGAATTCTCCTGGAGAATGTGGCTACTCATAGACTGGACAGGCGTACTCTTCGCTGTACCGTCTGGATGTCCAGGGTAAAACACTGTCTGGATGTCCAGGCCCAAACAGTTGCAGTGAATGGAATTAAATCCAGCTGGCGGCCAGTCACAAGTGGTGTTCCCCAGGGCTCAGTAGGGGGGCCAATTTTGTTTAATAACTTTATCAATGATCTGGACAAAAGGATTGAGTGCACCCTCAGTAAGTTTGCAGACAACACCAAGTTGAGCAGGAATGTTGACCTGCTCGAGGGCTCTACAAAGGGATCTGAACAGGCTGGATCGATGGGCCAAAGCCAATTGTACGAGATTCAACAAGGCTAAGTGCCAGGTCCTTGCACTTTGGTCACAACAACCCCATGCAACACTATGGGCTTGGGGAAGAGTGGCTGGAAAGCTGTCCGGCAGAAAAGGACCTGTGGGCGTTGGCTGGCAGCTGTCTGAATATGAGCCAACAGTGTGTCCAGGTAGCCAAGAAGGCCAATGGGATCCTGGCTTGTATCAGAAATAGTGTGGCCAGCAGGAGCAGGGAGGTGATTGTTCCCCTGTACTCTGCACTGGTGAGGCTGCACCTCGAATCCTGTGTTCCGTTTTGGGCTCTTCACTACAAGAAAGGTGTTGAGGTGCTGGAGCGTGTCCAGAGAAGGGCAACGAAGCTGGTGAAGGGTCTAGAGAACAAGTCTTATGAGGAGTGGCTGAGGGAACTGGGGTTGTTCAGTCTGGAGAAAAGGAGGCTGAGAGAAGACGTTATCGCTCTCTACAACTACCTGAAAGGAGGTTGTAACGAGGTGTGAGTTGGCCTCCTCTCCCAGGTAACAAGTGATAGGACAAGAGAAACCAGTCTCAAGTTGTGGCAGGGGAGGTTTAGATTGGATATTAGGAAAAATCTTTTCACCAAAAGCAAGCACTAGAACAGGCTGCCCAGGGAAGTAGTTGAGTCACCATCCTTGTAGGGATTTAAAAGACATGTAGACAGGGCGCTTAGGGACATGGTTTAGTGGTGGACTTGGCAGAGTTAGGTTAACAGTTGGACTCAGTGATCTTAAAGGTCTATTCCAACTAAATGATTCTATGATTCTATGGAGTGAGACTTGAATTCCTGTTTCTCAAGCCATAGCAAGCAGGCAAACCACTCTACCAGTGCTCACTTAAAGATGGCTCCTAATTCAGGGAATGGTAGGTTTCCTAAGGCATAATAGGGGAAAGAAAAGACCTGCCATCTGCCATTGCCAGGTCAAACATATGATGGAAGAAGCACCATTCAGAAAGAATCAAAAATTGCCTCATATATGCAGAGTGGCACAAGAAGGCCTATTTACTCATACAGTGAGTCAGTACTATCTTCTCAATGTTAAAGAGATAACAAAAAGCCAAGAGGTCAGCAGCATCTGCATGTCAGTATATATCCCCTGTTAAGCTTACAAAAGTTAAAAAGATAAAAACCCAGGCTCTTGGGACACACTACAAATAAACGTATAAAACACAATAAACACTTACCTCTTCCACAGAACAGCAGAACTCTCATAACTTCGTTTTTGCTGCTCTGGTGAGGAAAATGCTCGTCACACGCTAACGAGTTATAACTCCCTCTGTAGTTCTGTCTCTTTTTTCTTTCCACTGTTACGCTTACCATCCTGCTATTACACCAAGAAGCTCACCAACGACAGCAATAAAAACAAACAATAAACCCCTGCTGGTTTTAGTTCTTGCCTCTTCAATCACTATCTTGTCACTCTACCCTTTAACCAGAGCAGCCTGTGTCAATCTCTGCTGCTACTTGTGTACCAATGCCTGGCCTGGCATCCCACCTTTTGTAGGAACTACATGCCTGTTTTTATCATGTACCAGCTGTAAGAGACTGAATTGTTATCCTGAACCATTTGCCTCAAAGATTGTCAGGTGTGGGGGACTGGACCATCATCTCAAGGAACTGTGAACTGCTTATCTTGAGCCCTTTGTCTCTAAGATGGCCTGTTTAAGCAGGACACTCCTGTCGATAAGGACGAGTACCAGGCCACTGAGGCATCCAGGGGAGGAAACGGGGGCTGGAGCTGATAAGATACTGGTTTTGGGTGTTGATCACACGAAGGTCGTGTGATGGACGAAACCTGCAGCGCATGACATCATTAAAATAAGATACTGGTTTCTGGTGTTGATCATGTGAAGGTCGTGTGATGGACGAAACCTGCAGTGCATGACATCATTAAAATATGCCCTATAAAAAACTCATAGAGACAAGCTGTGGGGGCCTTCTTCACCACCAAAGAATTGAAGACTGAGGACCAACGGGACGCTGCTGGATCCGTGGTGGTGACCATCCTTGCAACCCCCACCACCAACTGCTTGCCTGAGGACCAACGGGACGCCACTGCATCCGTGGTGGTGACTATCCTAGCAATCCTATCCCGACTGCTTGCTTAATTTCCACCTTTTCTTCCATTCTATCCTATCGCTACCATTTTCCACTTTTGATAATAAAACCTATTTTGACTATAGGGCATTTGACCTCATTTGTGTCTTAATCTCGCTCTTGGGATCATATCGAAACCTTCCCCGACACTGGATCGGGACACCAGCCCCTCACCCCTCACATACCCAGTTCCATCCTGGACAGGTCACATTGGACTCCATCTATGAATACATGGATGGCGATAACATATCAGAATAAATTATGGGGCAAAAAGATCAGAAATAATTTTAGCTAATGGAAACAGTATTCAGGATTTAAATACTCATATCATTAAACTCCTTCATAAGTGATATATTGGCTTTGAATAGGGAAAAAGGAATTTATATTGGTATGTCACTGAAGGCCTGGAGGAAAACTGTGGCTAAAAAATCAGAAGGTTTCAACAAGTTTAGCTCATGGTTGAATGATAGTAGCTTCTGGGTCAAAAAGAAAGAAAAAAAAAGACAGACAGACAAGGAAGTGCAAATGAGGAGCTGACAGGTAGGATGTAATTTTCTCTGCCTAGGGCATTAAAGGACAAATATGGTATTGTAAGTCACCTCTATGTGAAGTGGACATGATGCACCAATTTGGAACTTGGATTGTTATCGCTGCTTAGGTATTGTAGTGATGAGAACGTTACAAACAAATATATATATACACTAGAAATCTATTACATATATCAATTCCACAATATGAAACACAAATGTACAGGAGTTACATGGGATATGGGTATTAGAAACATATGACTGGAAGAACTTTCTGAATCAAGTTCAGTTCCCGCAGTGATAAGAAACCATGCAAACAAATATTTTGTCCAGAAAAACCTATGGAACATAACACAAGCTTAAAATATTTCCCCAAATGCTTTGCTGAACTTTAGTCTGTAATAAAATCACAAAATATACAACTGCTATATACAACAAAAGATCAGAGAAGCCATAGTGGCACTCTAAGAAGGTAGACTTATAGAAGGGGATTACAGATCCTCGAATTCCTGGCTGTATGAGCCAGCTTTTCTCTTCATGCTCTGGCTAAAATCTAATAACATGCTACAGAATAGAAATATATTTTCCACACCAGAGTATCTGAAGTGACTAATGTAGCCTAGAGAGTGCTTTGGAATTTTCTAGGAGGTACATATTCTAAATTACATAGCATTATGGTAATCCATATAATTAATTTTTATATTTATTAATTCACATTAATGAATTACCCCTTGGAGCATTTGTGTGCTTTCTGTAGATAATTATGTGGCCTGGTAATCCATCACAAAGATTTATTGTGCACATTTATTTGTGGAATGCTTAGCTGAAGCAGCACTCAATATCATAGTCATGAATGCAGAACAGAAGATGGAAAACAAAACGTGTATGTCAGGAACATTTCCTTTAAAAGTTTTCTGTACAGATAGAATAGCAGTGTGGCATGGAACTACAAGTAAAAGTGAAATCAAAACAAATGAATTGACATAAACAGGTACAACATTTCAAGGAAATAAAATGCATGTAGTAAATCCTAAATCTTGTATCTTATCAGAAAACCCATAAATCTCCGAATCAGAAAAGTTGTGTGGGGTTTTATTGATACTAGCAATCTGAATGGCCAATTTAAAGTGAAATATTTGTTCCTTTCATGGGAGAAACTAGTATTGCAGTTCAAACAGATGGTAGATCAGGTTGCAAAAGATTCTTTAAGAAATAAGATATCATTTCATGAAACTCCAGAACACTTTATTTTCTGGAAAAGGTTTACAGGTAGCTTCAAATAGGTGCATCTGGGATATAAGTCTCATTGAGAGGGTTAAATTCCCTGTAAAGTTCCTTTCCCTAACAAAGCACTCTTGCCAAGTTTGTAGTCTAAGGAGTGGACATTGTGGCATGCTGTGAAAATTAATCACCTTTTTACATAATCACAAAAATTAATAGTCATTTAAGTCATCAATTCCTGTAGGTTGGCACTGGGAGCTTGTTTTCATTTTTGTTTGCTGTTGCAACATCTCTATAGCAAGTACAGAGAAAAGTCTTATTTAATTCTTTTATGTAACTTAGGGTTGAGTTTTTGTTTTCTTACTGTTAAGAGTTTGGTTTTGGCTTTCTTGCAAGTTAAAGTTTATGAACTAGGACATGGAACATCCTGTCACCAGTCAGACCTTTTTGTTACATAAAAAATAATTTGCAAAATATACGCACACTGAATTTCATTGTCTGAAAACCTTTAGTCTAAACATGTTAGCTGCTTTTTATTTCCTGATGTTTAAAATTTTTAAATGATCTAGAAGTTGCATCTTCATCTTGTTATGACTATACACATATTTCTATCTAGTAAAATTGGTACAAATGTCATAAAATCATAATAGCAACATTTTGTATGCATTCCTCAAGGGATAAATGACTACCAATATACATGACTGTGGGGAATTAAGCACCAATAATAAAAATAAAATAAAATAAAATAAAATAAAATAAAATAACTCATTTTAGTGCCTTCAAATGTGATTATTTGTGGGTTTTGGTTGGTTTTTTTCTACATTAAAAATATCTCATCTTTTAATCTTAGCTAATGATATTAAATGGGATTACATAAACCAAATTTATCCCTCTTGTTTTGTGCCCAATTCTCATTTACATGAACTTGGCAATCATGTCTGCATGATGAACATTTTAAATGAAACACAATTAAAATGACCTAAACTTTAGATGTTCTCAGTTCAGTATTTTTAAACTGGCACTCTGACCTTTTAGTTTGTCTGCATTGCCACCTGGAGGACCTCACAGCAAAATCAGGTTGAATTCCTTGGGTGGGATTCTGTGTTAAAGCAGCCTGTTGTGCTGCAGGAGGAGACCCACCGTGGCTTCCCACTGCCTCCTGCAAGAGGGAGCCCTGGAAAGTCCAGAGATAGCCTGGAAGATGTCTAGTTACCTAACCAGGTATATGGTAATCCGTGTAGATAGGAGATAGACTTCTCTAACTTCCCCTCTTCTACACAGTCTTTTCTCATCTATTTGTTGAATTACCAATTGTTACATCAGCATACATACTTATATATACTTTTATATACGTATATGTATCTCAGCATACATACTAATTATATTAGTTGTCTTAATCATAAAGGTCTGACACTAGCTCACAGTTAGTTACCACATATGAGAGGCTGAGAAAAAGAGAACACAGATCCTTGAAAACTGATGAATGGCAAGACAGAGAAGTGCTCCAGTTCAGCTGGACTACCTAATGTTGTGGCAAATAACTGGAAAAAATTCAGTCATGAATTTGGTCTGTTTTTTAAAAAAGACAAAACAACCACCCCTTCTGATTAAATATTAAAGAAATGGTAGCTTTTTGGAACTAAAGCTTAGTCTGAGGCCTTAGATTTACATAAAAACTCGGAAACAAGAGAGGAAGAACATGCTATCAGGTTGAGCAACAGAGATTTGAAGAATTTTGCATCCCTAGGAAAAATGAAACTTCAGGAATATATCGACCTCCAGAACATACCCGTAAGACATCACATTTGGGAAGGAAAATAAGATGATGCTACTTTGAATGACTATAAAGACAAGCCCTTTATAATGAACAAAGCAAAATGTTTTTAAAATAATGCAAATACAGTGACTCTGTAGAAAGTTAGAGAATAATGTGTGATAGCAAGAAACAAACTTAACTGTTGTCACCAAAACTGCCATATTTGCAAGAAGCAAAACTTTTCAGAAAAACTTGAAAACTTTTCCATTTATCCCCTGAAGGAACGTAATACTGCAGGCATATTTCGGTTGCAAGTCTAGCTGGTCAAGCAGATACATGCTAATCAGTGCAGATCACAGTCTCCCCACAGAGCCAAGTCATGGTGTATTCGTGAAAAGAGCAGATGCTACCCAACACACAGAGATGACACTGCTGCACCAGGGAAGAAAGGCTGCTTCAGCAGGAGGAGGATCAGTATGAGTGACAAATCCCCCATCAGAATTGTCCAGGAGATAACTACAACTAGTGATTGGATTATTACTTTGAATGCAAAGAAAATGCTTTTTAACCAGAAGTTGGACACAGGTGCAGAGGGTTAATGTGGTATCAGAGGTCTGACTAACAGGCTGGAAGGGAAAATTTAGTCTTATGGAACAGAAAGATTTAAACCTTATGTTTTACATAGTGGATGAGTGTGAACCAGATAAAACAATGAGGAAAATCTTGGGAAGTCAGAATAGTAGGTTTTAGCAGAAAACAGACCACCTGTTACAGGCATGAAAATAATGCCCTAGGTACAGCTGGGTGTTTCAGAAGAATAGCCTATGGAGATAGAAAGGGAAATGGAAACAGGAAAAGAGAGAAAAAACTAATCAAGTTATTTCAATAATAAGAAAGCTGAACCTCCAGGAACTAGAGAAATCACGTGGAATTACTGACAGGTCATTATTACAGAAGCTACTTCTCCTGCAAGAGGGCAGTGTTTTGGCTGCCTGTCACAGTCCCTGGGCATGAAGAACCTTCCTGTGGGTAGGTGCAAGGCCTGTAAGGACACCTTCTGTTGCTCTTAACTGGAGTGGAAGGTGTCAGTTCTTGATCATACCTCTTTCCCCAAACTAACTGGGCCTTGATACTGTTACTGCAGCCACACCTCAGTGCGTGGAGTGGATGGAGGTTTATAGGCTGCGTCTACACCAGGAGCTCTCTTACAGTAACTGAGGGGAAGCACTGGTTGGAAGCCATTGCCTCTGGGCTCCTTGTGTTTCCACTGTGTTTAAGGAAGAGAGAATTAATCTGGCTGTAAATATTTCTATCAAACACAAATACTAACGTAAGCATACCATTTCATTATGCCAAAGCCTCGTATTGACGGATGTGGAAGAAATCCTTCTAAAATATTCTATAGTTTTAAAGGACTATGACTATAATATAAAACATGAAGGATGTAAAATAAGAAAACCTTCATGCCCTGACAGAAAAACAGAGGACTGACATGGAGGTGAGCAGGGTAGACATGGCACAGAATAAGCCTCTGAAACAGTAAGAGACAAACTTACTTTAGCACACTTTAGCATGCCAAAACTACTAATCTGGTTTAGTATTATGCTGGATACTTCTTATATTTCTTCTACAGATTTCTACACAGGAAATTAAAGTCTGTACTTACTGTATGGCTGTTACTTAACTGTAGCTGTTAGGCTTCAGTTAAAGTCTCTTTCTTCAGCAAAAGAGTGCTAAAAAATAACAAATCAATAAACTGCTTGAGGCACATGTGGTGAAGGATTGATCTGGAGGCCAAAGATTGTTTCCTACTGATGGGAACAGCCTTTCTGCAAACTAAGTGTTTTTTTATATAAATATCAAAACTATGGAAAGAGGAAATTCTTTAAAAGACACAGTAAAGAGTATACAGTGTATATAAGGGGACAGAGAAGCAGCAAAGGGACGATCCCTGAAAGAAACTTATATACTAGTGACACAGAGAAAACAACATGGGGGAGAGCAGAAGAGAAAGGATAGAGCCAGGAGAAGGAAAAGGAGAGAGAAGAGTTGAGAAGAGAGGCTACAGGAGACAGAGTGAGATGAACACCATGTAAAAACACAAAAAGAAAAGAGGAAGGAAAATTAAGGAAAGGAAAAATCAATAATAGTAGTAAAGAAAAATAGAAAATGAAAGAGCATAAGAAATGAAAAAAAAATTGTAATTACTCATTCTAAAGGTGTGCAACAACTGAAGAATAAGTAGATTAAAAGGAAAAAAAAATCTACAAACACTCTCTTTATATAGTGTGTATACCTTTCTTCTGCAGCCTTCGCAGGAGAAGAGTCTTGCTGGTGTTTCATGAAGTACAGGTATATCGAGGGACTACACTGTCACCCAGCGGCAGACTTAGCCACCATTAGTGCTGTCCTGCTGGATGGGGCAAAGGTTATTGCAGCACCGTCTAACCTGTTTTTTTCTGCAAGCACACCAACTGTTCGGCTGCCATTTCATAAAGCAAAATTCATTTGCCAAGAAAAAGGGTTAAATTTAATACAGCTGGACAGCTGAGCAGCTGCTTTCATGATTTAAATAAAAATAAGCTGAAATCCTTGCTGTCAGCTCAGTGATATATGACTTGTAATGGGATGTTTCCAACCTTTTCTTCCATATGGTCGCCTACGTTAGGTAATACACAGAGCCTACAGTGCAAGCAGCTTCCCAGAAAACATCTGGGTCCCATTCCTGCTCTGTTAGCTTCAGCGTTGCCTCCCACAAACACAGATGATTCATAGGACAACATCCCTTTGGTTAAGGATCAAATTAGGACGTTTCATTGATAATTTTATCATGCATCCCAACTGGAGTTATGGGAAAATGGAACTAATTCAAAAAAGAATTTCTCCACACATATTTCCACCCTCCTATCTGCAGTTGATAAAGTAAAGATTTCAGAAACAGATTTTAACGACTGCTTAGGAAAAAAAGAAAAAAAAAGAAAAAAGAAAAACTAGCCTATCTCCTGTGAGGAATGCATTTCCGCTTGATTTCATTTTCTCTCTTGCCTAGTTTTAGAGTATTTCCCCCTTTACAAATGTGTTTGCTGACAGGCAAATCATAACATAATACTTACTTGTAGAAGCTGAAATCAAACCCAATTATTTCTTCTATTGATAAGAGATTAGGATCTGCTGTAAGAAAATTATTTCATCTTTTAAAAAAATATATAATGGAATAAAGAGGAAATGGACAGTCTGCCCTGGAGCTCATGCAGTGAGAGATACAGGCAGGCTGCTAGAGGTCCTGTTAAGAACAGACAAAGTTGGCAAATACCAACCAGTCACTTCTCTAGATTACGTCCCCCAAATATTAATTTAGTAGACTATTTAATTACCTGTTTCTGAGAATTAAGGCCTTCACTGGTTTCCATTACTTCAGTTTTGTGGTCATACTTTTGAACATGAATGAATGAAAATGCCAGAATTTATGCAGCAATTCACTGGTTTGCACAGTTGGTTGCCCACACAAATCAGTGGTTTTGTGCGAACGTCTTTAAATTATCTTTTCCGAAACAGTTTAAATTCAACATGAGTTGCTTTGGTGTGATACATTACCCCATCAGTATTAGTTACAAAATACAACAATAGCCGAGGTATGGTGCTTTCTATCTACCGAGTTTTCAAAATGCTATCTTTTCCCCCCTCACAATTTTAGTGAGTGACAAAGTGGATTAGGGAGAGAATTTAATTAGTTGACTATTATTAAATAATAGGACAGCAGCTTGTAAATACACCTCTAGCATCACTTAATATTCAAGCTTAGTTCCATTATTTCAGATAAGTCAAAATAATATAAGGATGCCCAACAAAAAAACTAAGAACCTGTCAGAATGACTCTCTGCTTTTTTCTTTGGCACAGATATATTTTGCCTGCATACTAACATAAAACTTAAAACGCTAAAAAAGGATCAGCTTTTCATCCACTCTCCATCCCAGGTATAAAATAACATAAAGCATAAACCAGCATTATTGTCCCAGGGGCAGATGCATACAAATACACTCCTAAGTTGGTTTTCAAGAATCACACAGCTACCTCAGGATAGTGCTGGGCCACTGACATGTATAACGGGACAATCTGCTAGCACCGCGGAAACGCTGGGTCATGATCCTGCCCGTAAGGAAACAGAGAGAGACTACTATAAGGCAGAGCAGATATAACTAGAGACAGGCCTCTGTAACCCCAACCTTTCAAGACTTTCTAAATCATGCCAGGGCTGGCGGTGCCGCTCCCGGAGCAGACCGGAGTCAGCGCTAACAAAGGCTTACAGCTGCCCTACTCCCAGCTGCCAGTTCTGTGATGTGCTCAAAGGATATACAGCACACATTCTCACCCAGTGCATTATTAGGATTTACTAAAAGAAAAATCAAGGGCCGCCTTTGTTTTGGAAAGTCTGGTTACATTTTTGTGCAAAGATCTGCTGGTGCTTTTGTTTTACTAACACTTAGAAATTGCTGAACAGCTCAAATTGTGATCAGTTGTGCTATAAACTCTGCCATCTGACACCATGGGAAGTTCTGGAGTTATTAAAAAAAAGTACATGAAAGAACAGACGCAAGGTTTGTTAGAAAGTTGTTGCTTTTACTAGTAATTTACTTAAGTCATTTTTCTCCCATCGAGTCACGATTTTTCTGTCAACTTAAAAAATGTGCTGTTGACTTGTTGGCAAACAAAGAAACTCAAATTCAACAGTTTATACTTAGCAGCTTTACAAACTGATATCAAAAGATATTGACTCAAAGGATATATAATACAGATAGGTTCTTTTCAGAATTAAGTTGAAGTGCACCAGAATTTTTCACGTTGTATAGACTGCTGTAAGTAGCAGATTTCACAGCAGTCCTTTACCCTTCAGTTTTGCAGAAAGGTATTTCATGTTCTAAGAGGTCATTTGCTATTGAAGACAAAATGTAATTTAAATCACTTAATCTTTTCCTGTATGCACTGTTAATTTTTAGCTATTGTGGATGCACTTCTCATCTTAATAAAATACAACACAGTAGAAAAATGTAAAAATTAATACAAAGGTTAATTTGAGTGTTCATTATCAAATACTAGCACTGACGTAATATCAAAATATATTTGTTTTGTATTATCTACACCAGAAGTGACTTATGTAGAACGCCAACACATTATAATGCACACAGAAATTCTCAGTGAATGTATCCTTCTGCACGTTAAATGTGAGTAAATCCTGTACACTTTATCTGGCGAATGGAAATGGTGGAAGTAGAAAGCAGAGTGGTCATACCATTAGCTGTGGAAGTACCAAAAGAAACTGATCAGCTTCCAGGGTATGTGAGAATATCCCTGGCTAAGGCGCACATGCTCATTCCTGCACTGCCAATGCTTAGAACTGCAAATCCGATAAAGTGCCCTAGAAAAAAGGTGGCTTGCCCGAGGCAAAGAGGTTTTGGTTGAGAAGAAAGTGAGATCACAGAAATAGTACCTTTTCCTTTTTCTTTCTTACCCATAATCAGATTTGAGAGACTTTGTGTGAAAAAGTGTAGAGGGCAAAGACGCTATACAGAAAATACCAGCTACCTGCCTGTGCTGGTTTTGGTTGGGGTAGAGTTAATTTTCTTCATAGCAGCTAGTATGGGTCTATGTTTTGGATTTGTGCTGTGAACAGAGTTGATGATACAGGGGTATTTTCATTGTTGCTGAGCAGTGATTGCACAGAGTCCAGGCCTTTTCCACTTCTCGCACTGCCCTACCAGTGAGTGGGCTGGGGGTGCACAAGAGGGTGGGGGGGATGCAGCCGGACAGTTGGCCTCAGCTGATCAGGAAGATATTCCACACCGTATGACATCATGCTCAGCATATAAAGCTGGGGGGAAGAAGGAGGAAGGGGAGGACGTTCGGAGTGATGGCGTTTGTCTTCCCAAGTAACTGTTACGCGTGCTGGAGCCCTGCTTTCCTGGAGATGGCTGAACACCTGCCTGCCGATGGGAAGCGGTGAATGAATTCCCTGTTTTGCTGTGCTTGTGTGCACGGCTTTTGCTTTACCTATTAAACTGTCCTCATCTCAACCCATGAGTTTTCTCACTTTTACCCTTCTGATTCTCTCCCCCATCCCACCAGAGGGGGAGTGAGCGAGCAGCTGTGTGGGGCTTGGTTGCTGGCTGGGGTTAAACCACGACACTGCCAAAAGCCAGAGGTGTTATACTAAACCACAACATATTTGTTGCCAAAGTCTCAGCTTCCTTTACACCTGCCTCAGTGACTGAAAAACTTTATGGTTAAGCCTCATTCCATTTCATCTCACTTCTTCTTTAAGAATCAGAGTAAAATAATACTAACCTAAAGTTCAGATAAAGTCTGAATTCAGAGTTAAATACTGTTTGATACCTAAAGATATTGGTATGGCATTTTTGCCCCCAGTGTTGAAAGCATAAAAGAGTTTGGAACCGCATTCAGCTCCAAATATGAAAAATAATGCCATCGTCAAATTTCACAGAAGTCTTTATACCATGTTGAAATGGGATTAGTTCTAAGCAGGTGATATACTTAGGTTTTAGCTTTCATTTCTTAGGACTGTTTCATTCTTTCATCTTGTTTTGCCCCCCCCCCTTTGCATTTTTTTGATGTTATTACTAGGAATCACCCATGACAGAAGGTCAAAAAAAACCCCACAGAATGATACAACCATGAATAATTAAATCACAGTTATGAACTTTTCTAATAATGCTTAACACTACAAAGCCAAGCCAATGGAACTGTGTATAGATCACAAAAGCATGCAATGAGGTAACTGAGTGTATATGAAACAAAAAGTGTATCAAAAAGACCTACTTTCTTTTCCACATAGGGTGGTGTCCAAGATACCATGTATTCAGAACTTTTATTAGTTACAATTTCTAAGACTATTTAACCAAGTTTTATCAATGCTACAATCATGACCTAGCTTGAATGAAGAAATACTCTCATGCAGCAGAAAGCTTTTCCATGAAGAAAAATGTGTATTTGAAGGATGTCTGAAAGACCATTTAACTCAAAGAGGAATGATAGGCATGCCTTTCTCAGAAATACACATACATCTGCAATTCTTTAAGATTCAGCTAGATGCACATAAGCACATGCAAAACTGTAAGCAGATGACAGATTTAGAGTGTAGGAAAGTAACCAGAAGGACCAGCAAACTAGAGAAAATTCCCTTTCTCTCTTGTGAAAATTAGTGTGTTCCACTGGGCAAAATCCTGAACTGACAGATGCCTGTAGTCCCATCCTCTTTAATGAGACAACTCAAAGAGGTAACAAGGGACCAAGAACTGCAGCTTCTGAACACTCTTCTCAATTTCTTGTTATTGTGCACTGAGGTAACCAATTACAGTGAAGAAATGTAAAAAAATTCTTCTAGAAAAATGAGTTCCAGCAACTTTTCTTCATCTGCTTAACAGACACTCTGGTGCAATGGACCTCAGCAGGAAGAGTTACCTAATGTGAAACATTTGATTCCTGCCTGAAATGATTATCAGGATATTCCCAGGCCATATTCCCTCATTTCTATTTCTTGAGATAATTATTTTCTTCACAAAAACTGATATTTTTTTTTTTTTGAGGGCAAAAAGCTATTTAAGGTGATTTTTCTTGTCCCTAACAAAGTTCTTAGACTGAATATAGGTATTTTTCACCACTTAAGAATTTCAGAAATAATCATAACCTACTATTAACCTTTGGACTTCCCACATAGCCCTGAAAAGTAATTAATGAAATGTCCAGGGCCATAGTAACTTCATTCTCCTATAAACTGCTCTCAAAGTTATATGTGCAGCCAGTGAAAAAGCACTATAGTTCAAGACATGCTGGCCATATTCCCTTCTTTATGATCACCATACCTTCATTAACAGTGTGGAGGTTTTGAAGATGGCCTTAAGTCATTTAACATTAGCCTATGATTCAAGAAAATGTTTTTCACTCATGGTTTGTTTGTGTTGGTGAAGCACAAAAGTTTTGAAGCCCCCCTGAAAAATCAGGCTAAAGTTAATTAATCTATTCTATTGAATTTCATCGTGAAAGCCTAATTATAGAACAGGATCTTTGATTTCTCCATCTTCCTTTTCTCTCTCTACATAGATACTTTCTTCATGGACTCATTCAGCACATAATATTGTAATAAAAAACCCAGAATACTTTTTTGCTTTTTCCTTAGCAAGGTTAAGTGTAATGATGATTCTTACTTCAAGGAAAACAACAAAAAATTAAAATATCATAGAAATACTATTCAATAATAACATCAATTAATAATGTTAAACCATGTACCTAGCACCTAAGTAAATGACATATGGAAAGAGAATGTGTCCTGAAGCTCGGGAGTTCATAACACTGCTGGGTGGGGAGACCAGGATGGCTATGGAAGGGAAGAAAGCCTGGAGCGTAGGAGATAATGCATATCCAGGGAGATGTGCAAGATGATCTGCAAGCTTTCTCAAGGGTGGATAAAGGCTTCAGCAACAGGAAGGTCAGAAGGAAACAGCTGGCAAATAGGTGTGGAATAATATTCTTGAAGAAGGCTTATGTGAGGGATCCAGGTTTGAACTCAGGCTAGCTTGGGGAGTTTTGTTAATCAAGTTAGAAGTTAGGAGCATAGTCCTGCCAGGAATACAATGCTTCAGTGATAGGAAGTGAACTTTTAGAATACATAAACCCATGGAACTAAACATTTCTCTGGTGTCTCAGAGAACTTTAAAAATTGCAAGGTCTGTGCATAAACAAACAAACAAAAAAAGTTGTAAAGATTATTTTTACTTTTTAGGTAGCAGAGGACTAACCTTCATAGACAATAATGGGAACTAGGAACCAAACACCTGAAGGCAAATACGCCTTCATATATTCTGCCTGAGGTGTCCAGGCTCCATAAAGAACACACAGAGTTTTAAAAGTACCAAAACCCAGTTCATAAATACAGGCAAATGGAGGAGCAATCCACCTAAGCCGCTCAGTAGGAGGCTTAAGGCCTGCCTCTCAAAGATGTAGGAACAAAGGAAACTTTTTCTCACCCTTCAATATTTTCAACTCCGAACTGTCCCTCAGATCTGAGTGCCTAAAAATGTTATTAATTTTAAAGTAAAAATTGGAGGAGATTCTTGTACCTTCTATATGCTCAGTATGCCCATTGAACCAGAGGAACAAGGAGTACAACTTGGTGGCTCGATCGCTCTGTTTAGCCCTCAGACCTTGAGTTCAATTTCATCACAGAATACTGAAGATTTTGACACAAAATTGAAGAGCTTCAACCAAAA
The DNA here is from genome assembly GCF_964188355.1 of Buteo buteo. Lineage (NCBI taxonomy): Eukaryota > Metazoa > Chordata > Aves > Accipitriformes > Accipitridae > Buteo > Buteo buteo. The sequence goes on from NC_134172.1 coordinate 32,903,075, forward strand.
GAGCTTGAGTGCAAGCATCCCCAGAAGGTACTCTGGCCCTCTCCTGATCGGTGGGGGTCCTAATTTTAAAACCATGGGCAAAATCAGACAGCAGAAAAGCATGGTGAACTTGAATCTTCCTTTCAAGTCCTAGACAGATTTAAGCAGGGCATTACCACTATTACCCTTTTGTTATGTTTCATGGGTTAAACCAGTAGTCAATAAAAAAGTAGCTAAACTCACTTCTCTGGCACACATAAAAAATGGGCAGACATGGAGAGCTGTAAATCAATTAACTTTTGATTATCTTTGATGTGCTATTGAGGTAACTGTGCTCTGAACCTTGCTGAATTAGTATACTCCAGCAGAATAAGTGGGAGATAACTTGTTTGAGACTTTGGTTGTATCTGACCAGCAGAGCTGTATCTGAACTTGTCTGGTAAGTATTTCAAAGCTGAAAGGCTGGTGGCTTAGGCCACCTCCCCAGCTGGCTACCTCCTAGCCTTAGGGACAAATGTCCCTGCAGCATTAAGTGTAGTGAAGGGCAGAAGGGCAAGGGGAGAGTTTTGATAAGACGCAGAAGTTGGACATAGTTGCATGAAAGGTAGTAGTCAGATGTGTATATATCCCTGTCCAACTTCAAAAATATTTCTAGTGATATTCTGCACATGAATGCATTTAAATAAATTTAGACATCTGATAAAAATATCTTGTGGAAAGACGGTACACTAAGTTATCCTCTTGTAAGTGGAAAACAGAACCAGTCATTTAGAAAGCAGTGCTGCTTATACAGATTACTCCAGCGTCCAAAACTTACCATACATACATGCTCATCTGGATAGAACTTAAGTTGATATCTTTCAAATACACTTTAGAGAAAACTGTCCAGGAAAAAAACCTCACCAAAATTCTTCCACTTAATTAAGCATAAGAACTTACTGAAAATAAATTTAAAAAAAAAGATCAAACATCTTATGGAAAGAAAATATTTCAATCAACTTCGAGTTGATTGAGTTTTGCAAGCCACTCAAAAGTTTTATGTTTTAACAAGTCTAAGACTGGATGAAGAGTGACTATTTAATTTTAAACAGTACTAATTACTTTAGCCCTGGGGTAATTATGAGGTAGGTAGTGTATCTTTATTTTGAATGCAAAATGTATTGTTGAAGGCTATATTTTGCATTAAATACACTAATATTAAAAATAATATAAACTGTATGACTGTAACATGGTAGAATTTGGCTCAGAATTTAAAAAAGAAACTCTCTCCATAAGACATAGTAAAGAATATCGTATTTAAATAAGTTTAAGATGTTTTCAGTCTATTCTATTTTACTCAAGAAGACATTTTTTCTCTATAACAGCATAAAAAAAGAATTATATTTAAATAAGTTTAAGATGTTATCCAGTCCATTCTTTTTTCCTTCAAAAAAATATAATTCATCTGTCAATGAAGACAATTATAGTGTTTCTCAAAGTTCCCATGCACAGGAATAATGAAAATACCATTCCTACATAAACTATCAAAACAGAGAGAAAAACCCACATTCTAATATGACAGACAGACAAAATCGCCTTTAAAAACAAAATTAAAAGGAGGAAGCAATATGATAGTTTCACAGGTTTTGCTGACCGTAATTAAATGCCAAATCAAATACAACTCATGCTTTTTGATCTGCCATTTTCAGATACACTGTAGAAAGACTCAGCAGTGCCACCTTTACTGTTTTAAAAAATACAAAGAAAAACTGTCATTAACAACCTCCTCCACTTTCTCTCCCACACGATATTTCTTCTATAGCTTCTTTCTTTGTAGCTAATCATGATTTGAGATTGCAGTGTATTTTGTTACTCTGCCTAGAGTGAAAATCTAATTATCATTCCCTGTTTCATAGCTCCTCACAAAATTAAAAAAAAAACACAAACAAAAAACCCAAATACAAAACTAATTAAAGACTAAATAAGACCAATATGAGATTTTCTGAGATACAGGATGTTCTTCCTAACTACTCAGTTGTTTTGTCAGTCACCTTATGTGTGATCCCTACAGTTCACATACCTTAAATACAGCATATAAAAAGTGTATATACAGGAATAAAATACATTTTAGAGCACAGGGGTGCTTTCTAATGAGAAAAAAAAAATAATTCTAAAGCTCCATGGTTAAGTCTGGTTCTACTGAAAGCACAATATCCGAATCCGCAGAGATCCCAGTGACCCATCATAGCTGCTAGCCTCAGCCACATGGACTGAATAGGACATAGGCATCATCCCCAGCTCATTTACCACTTTCTCAGTTTTTAAAGACTTTGGATATCCAAACCCCATCCCTAATCTTCTAATGTGCACAATGATTTTGGCCTTTATTCTCCATTTGCTTGCAAGGTACACTTGCTATGCAGCACTTTCACCTCCTGATGCACAACACAATCTAAGGCAACCCAAATCTGCAAAAGTCCCTCAGATTTTTTTACATTTAGCATAAACAGCTTTTGCAATATTTCTTTCTCCTCAAACCTCTGAATTTTAAGAAAAGTTGTTTCCATAGAACAGCAAGAAACTGTGATGGAGCAGTGGACTAGAGAAAGATACTTGAGAGTGTCTCATCTTAAAGTTCAGAAAAAGGAAACAAGAATACTTCTCAACAAGCAGAAAAATTTAGAAATCTTGAGGAAAATGTTCCTCTTAGTCAATTAAGTCTAAATCCTACAGAACTGTTTTACAATGTGATGCCTTGTGTGTACATGCTTTTTACTTACTGATTCAGGGGGTGAAGGGGAAACACAAAGCAACTGATTACTTGTATTTTTCACCTGGGAGATGGAGTCAAGCTAGAGAGAAACTGTAAGAGTTTATGGTGGTTACATGCTGCCATAAACAGTGTAGACAAGAGGTTTTTCAATGCCACGCTAATAAAGTGATTTAGGTGTTCCATCAATGCCATTTGACATGATAGCACTGTAACTCAGTGACTAGGGACAATCCTGGTGATTCTGAATAACTGCTGATGTGGAATGAGCATGTACAGACATTCTGAGACTTATATAGGAGACTACATTTGAATGCATTAAAATACAGAAATCCTCGCTACAGAAGAACTGAAAGGAGTTTCTGAGGGAAGTTAAGGTGTCTGTAGCTCATAATTTGAGAAAGAATTTGCTTGTCTCACATTCAGATTAAGGGAGGTTTTATAGGCATCTTTGTAAACCTGAATGAACATGGAAATTCAAAGGCTTATATTAAAAAATTCACCATCCTAACAGAGGTATGGAACCTTCTGCTGCACTGCTAGAACTCTGGTCATTTGGAAATAGTTTGATAGACTGAATGATATATTAGAAAGAAACATGGATTTATTTCATGCTCCTGCAGTGCTGAAACAGAGAATGGTTTTGTTAAGTAGGTGATTTTTCTACTTTAAAAGCCCAGTTTCATACCAAAAAAGGACCCATTTATGAACTCAGTTATACAGTCACAGACTCATTTCCTGTCTTTATATTTCCAGTTTGCTTTCAAAGTTATTCCCTTCTGCAATTTGCCTTCTAAAGGAATAAACTGCTATTGAAATTGTGGGGGCAGAGGAAAAAAAAAAAAAGAAAAAAAAAATCACATTTCCTCCAATGCACTTGTGAATTTCATTATATGTGAAAAGCAGTTTTTAGCTGCAGAAGCCAATATTGCTTAGAGGAAGTCGAGTGGAGGGGCAGCTGGAGGTGAAAGGCTAGTCTATACTTTCCATGACCTGTCAAGCTGAAGTACATGCATGTGATGTAGGCCACTTGCAAGAGGGTGAACCTAAAAAAGGTGGGAAGTTCTGCTGGTGTCAAGGGAAAAGCCTTGGAGAATTAGCTGAAAACATTTGCAACAAATTGCTGATGTCATTTGAGTTCGATTTATTTCTTGTTGTGTTGCAAAGTGTGTCGTGTTCCCTACACCCCATACCTCTAATTTCCTTTTTCTTTCCCTAAAAAATGAGCATTGATAGGGGTATGAGGGAAGAGGAAAAAACTGGGAGGGACTGTGGTTTAGAGCTCGAAAAGTGTATTTTGACACTAAGAAAAAAAAACACAAAAAAAACCCCCAAAACAAAAGGAGGTGAAACCCCTCCAAATCAGAGAATATGTGGATGGTAATTCAGAACTGGGAAGGAAAAAAACCTCCCCCACCCCAAAGAAAAAAATACCCTTTTTGCAGAATGCTAAACCTCAAAAATATTAAATTTTCAAAGTATTCCACTGGAAGAAAATTCACTGCTAAGTATCAGATATTAAATTAACTTATAGCAGAAAGCAAAGCAATGGCATCCTAATTTTCCACTAATTCTTTCATGGTTTTGACTGAAAGAACTACGTGATACTTTATAATTAGCAACATTGCCTCTTATTCCATTTCAATTGGAATAGGAGAGCTAGGGTAACACAAATTTATTTGTTTTAATTCAGTGTGTTTTATAATGAACCTTTTTATTTTCTGGATATTTTTCTAATTACTACCACAAGTGTTTAACGACCAATTGCCAACTTCTCCATTTTCTTTCCCCATTTTGGTTTTTCTCTGTGTGAGAAAAAGAATCCTTAAAATACCTTGAAAACCTTCCATTTACAAAGGTTCCATCTTATCTCACTGATGGTATTTCAACTCGTGACAATTTTTGTTGCAGTTAATTGCAGACAAAAACTAAACAACACATAGCTGAAATAGTAAAAACAAATCCTTTGTCTCCTCTGTATTATTATCTCTGTAGATAGCTCTACCTGAAAAAAAAAATGATACAGCTTCTGTGGTTAAGCTCTTTATGAAGGCTTTTCAATGGCCTTCAAAGCCATTTCTGAAATGCTTCATTATATATAAGATTAAGATGAAATTCTAAAAAATACATCTAAATAGGAACTCAGGTCTGCAAATTTCAGATTTGAAACTTGTAACATCTCGATAAATTAATTTAAATATTGTTTCCAGAGCAAGTATGGAAACAAGCACGTAAGAGATTTCCTTTAACAATACGTGTTTTCACAATGCATCTTACTTAATAGTTTCAGCAGAGCTAGTTACATTGTGACAAACTTAATACTCATACACAGATACTGATTGTCCTGGTTTCAGCCGGGATGGAGTTAACTGTCTTCCTAGTAGCTGGTACAGTGCTATGTTTTGAGTTCAGTATGTGAAGAATGTTGATAACACTGATGTTTTCAGTTGTTGCTCAGTAGTGTTTAGACTATGGTCGGGGATTTTTCAGCTTCTCATGCCCAGCCAGGGCACCTGACCCAAACTGGCCAACGGTGTATTCCATACCATGTGACGTCCCATCTAGTTTAGGAACTGGAAAGGGGGGGGGGGGGGGGGGCAGTGATTTTGGCCGCTCGGGGACTGGCTGGGTGTCGGTCGGCGGGTGGTGAGCAATTGCCCTGTGCATCATTTGTACATTTCAATCCTTTTATTACTTACTGTTGTCATTTTATTAGTGTTATCATTATCATTATTAGTTTCTTCTTTTCTGTTCTATTAAACCGTTCTTATCTCAACCCAGGAGTTTTACTTCTTTTCCTGATTTTCTCCCCCATCCCACTGGATGGGGGGGGAGTGAGTGAGCGGCTGCATGGTGCTTAGTTGCTGGCTGGGGTTAAACCACGACACTGATTCAGTAAATTATACTTGTGGAATAATTGGACCATTCCTACTTTGACTGATTATAGCTGGATTATTAATGCTCAAGTGTACGTCTGCATATTATATGAAACTTTTTTTCCATTCAGAATCAATGTTCAGGTGCCGAGAAAACTGATGGGGTGAAACAAAGGCTACTCCTTGTAAGCATCAGCATTTTGGAAAAGTTCAGGCTTGTTTTATTAATTAAGACGAAACTCATAAGAGATGGGAATGTCCACGGTTAAGCCAGCTCAACCGCTTGTTTGTTGACATATCCCCAGAGTAGTGCAGTTGGGCTGGGGGAACTGCTTCATAATGCATTTAGTGATGTGCAAAAGATACTAAGTGAAACGAGTATCAGATTCCAGCCTCAGAGAAAAAGAAAATATGAGCCCTGTACACACAAGAAAATAAAAAGAGTGTATAAAAATATTGAAAATAGGGCCAAAAGTGTCAGGTAATAGAGCAGCAATACGCTTTTGCAGATCTCTGACTACCAGAGTCTTGGCCTAGCTCCCAGCTTCAGAAGTTGGATCAAACTAATCTTCTTTTTGCCAAAGCTGATGGAAGCTCTAAAAATGTAAATCTGAGCTACAGCATAAAAGTGAAAGAATATTTCTTGCCTTATACAATTTTTCAAAGCACATAAATTTTAAAATTAAATGCTAGGACTCTGCAAGATTTGGAATATGCAACTGCCAAAAGAAGTTACCACAATTAATGGAAATAGGGCAGTAAGCTTTTTCAGGATTATAATGTGATGCAAGTGTTAGGCAGAGTGATGACAAGTCTGCTGCTCCTCTACATATCTGTATTTCATTTTTCTGTGCTCAAAAGTTGCACATAGTTGTTCCATTTACAGAAATCAACAAATTCTTGCATCTAGGTTTTCACTAAACAGAAGAATTTGTCAACCTACTCCAGAATTAATGATCATTTAACAAATCTTCACAGATAGTTTTGGTTTATAAAAAAAAGTATTAAAAATATTAGGAAGGATGGGTTATGAAGCGTTATCTCTTCAGAACTAGAGACAAATTATAAGCGTGTGCACCCTGAAACCTTGTGGATTGTCATGGTTTAACCCCAGCCAGCAACTAAGCACCACACAGCCGCTCACTCACTTTCCCACCACCCAGTGGGATGGGGGAGAAAATCAGGGGGAAAATTAGGGGGGGTAAAATCAGGGGGAAGGTAAAACTCACAGGTGGAGATATGAACAGTTTACTGGAACAAAAAATAACAATAATAAAATAACAATAATAATAATAAAAGAATTGGAATATAGAAAACAAGTGATGCACAATGCAATTGCTCACCACTCACTGATCGATGCCCAGTTAGTTCCCGAGTGGTGATTCCCCCCAGGCCAATTCCCCCCAGTTTATATACTGGACATGACATCACATGGTATGGAATACCCCTTTGGCCAGTTTGGGTCAGCTGCCCTGGCTGTGTCCCCTCCCAACTTCTTGTGCCCCTCCAGCCTTCTTGCTGGCTGGGTGTGAGAAGCTGAAAAATCCTTGACTTAGTCTAAACAGTACTTAGCAACAACTGAAAACATCAGTGTGTTACCAAAATTATTCTCATATTAAATCCAAAACATAACACTATACCAGCTACTTGAAAGAAAATTAATTCTATCCCAGCCAAAACCAGAACACAAATTTAAAAAAATATTGGAAGGTTTGGAGTAGAAATACAAAGTTGATGGCTCACACTTCCATGTGGTTTTAAGGTGCAATACTGGACTGAAAGAAAATGGCATTGCTGGGTAAGTTTAACTCCATTGTAACTTTCTGGGTCAAGTTAGGGAAATACTAAGAAATAGGGAAGTCATACACAGGCATTTTGTCAAGAAGCATATATGTGAAGTAAGTAAGTGTGCCATATTTTGGTGACATGAACATCATAGTTCATACAGGGTACATCTACACTGTTTTGTACAGTGACAGCAGGTTTTATAAGAAAAAAATAATACTTTGCTTAAATGATAATATCCATTAACTATGTCTGAGTTGATAACCCCATCAAGACAACTTCAGCAAGACAGATGTTCCCCTATAGCAAAATCCTACATACACACACCCTCCCATTCATGAAAATATTTGCACATATTTCCCAACATATAATACACATACCCTGCTTTATTTGGTGATTTGAAGTAAGACAGCCATTTTAAGAATGTGTCCATGCAAATACTGTTTGCCTTGTACTATTCACATCAACAACTACTCTTAACACCTAGCCTGTTCCAACATCTTGCCAATGAGTTATGTTACAACTACTGCATCTTTTGTAAAATTAGTTGGGATCTTTGGTTGACCATTTTTCCCTCTGTCTTACCTACTCATTAATTTCTGTCCTGTCCCTGAACTGTGGAAAAGAGACTCTTTTAGCATGATGGGATGATGAACCTTAACAGGCACCTAGGTATTACTGTAACACAAACAATAATAATATAGGGTGGTGCTGTTAAGTCAGCAAACTGACTTTACCTAAACTATTCTTGTTATATGAGTCAGTAATTTTTAGATATGAGCTCAGCTGTACTGAGTATGGTTTCCCAGAAGTAATATCTGGGATATTACTGGGATATCAGCCTCCCATGATCCTTGGTTTTCTCCTTTTCCCCTTGTTTTCTCTGTGAATACCGAATTGAGGAATGAAAACCCAGGTCATTCAAAACCTAAACCAAAACTCCCAATTTGTGTGATAAGGCATTTAAAATAGCATAAGAAACTGAGCTCCTCAGCACCTGATTGCAAGAAGGGACAAACTAACCTGGAGACAGAACATATGAGCATATAAGGTGACAAACTCAGCTGAATGTCCATAAAGGGAAAAAAATGAACTCTACTCTCAGCTGGTATAAATACTGAATTTCTCATGTACCTAGAAAGATGCTAAGGTGCAAAGGATGCATTTACCACAGTGTTTTATTTGAGGTCAGTACAGTCTAAAAGCAAAACTCCTGGTCATCCCCACTTGCTGAGGTTTGGTTCACATTGCAGCTCTGGAGTGTTAGAACTGGATTCCTTTGGGGTGAAACGCAACTAGAAGATGCCCTCTGGCAGCACTCCTAATGCTCTCCAGCTGCTATTGGGCATTCAGTCTGCAGACCAGGCTACAGCCAGGCCAAAGCAAAACATATACGGCATAGACTGATCCTCAGCATCAACCAGTTTGCTCTAGAGAATAGTTCCTGTTCCGCTGCGCTACTTTGTAGTGCACAGGCACTCGAGAGAGAACCCAAAAGACTCATTAGTTGTACTGATGCCTCAAAACCAATAGGAAATGTTGTTTTCTGAAGCAAATGAACACAATAGCAAACACAAACACCTACTGTTCTCGGAGGAAAACCAACAAAACCAAACACTTTTTTTAAAAGTGGGAGAAAGCATCTGAAATGTTGAAACTTCTCAATAAAGGTTTGTTGTGACTTTGGTTGCTTTGGTGGGTTTTCTTTTCATACTGCTAGTTTCATATTCCAACTTTTGGGAACAAAAAGGGTAAGCACGGAGTAAACAGAATAGAGAATGACATATCTTTGAGGAAATGCCTATAACATAAAACTACCTAGAAGTGGGATGTTGCTGAAACATACTGACAAAAAATTCAGTCATGAATTGGAAGATTAGGAACATAACTTCTTATGTGTTACCTCATTCATCCATGCAAGAGGAATACTTGGTGGTGAAAGCATAATTAATACCCTATTTCCTTTAGGATCAATAAAATGCAAGAATAATAAGAAATACTAGTAACATTGTATTTCTACAGCTGAAAATGACAGAAGAGCTTATTTTTAGCTAGAGAAAAACAATCACAAAAGATGCAAACATTTTTAACTAGAATTATTACATTTAAATGTTCTTATGTTGCACAAACATTGCAAAAAATGCACAAAAATAACATTTATAATATTAAGTCAAGTTATATTAGGAAGGGTGAAATCATATGCAACAGAAAAATATATGCCTCTATGAAAATTCAGAAATAAACACTTTGAGCATTTTATAAATATTTGTTATGAATATTGGAGATATCTTAAAATATAACTTAAGAAATATGGAATTAACTTTTTGCATACATCACTAGTGTACTTAAATACACTGTGCAGTTACTCTGCTGTTAGAATATTGAACATAACTAGTAGGATAAGTTATGTGTGATTCATATCTTGTTGTTTTGGAAGTTTACATGAAAGATGATGGTAAACCATGCAGCAGAAATTCTGAAAAAGGAGTGGTGAACATCTGTGCTGTTTCCTCTCTAAGAAAAAGAAAAGTTCATATCCCACCCAGGGAGAAGAAATGACCCTGATAAAGAATGTAAGTGATCTTGTTTGACCTGTGACACAAGACTAGTGCTGACCTCTGCTGCCTAACCACAATGCATGGTTTTTGTTATAAGAGTGAGCAAGTGTGCATTGCTAAAAAGGAATGCAAGGAATATGAATGATGCTGAAAGTCAGAATGAAATATTGATTGTGGAAGTGAAAGTGTGTTTGTTCAGGTAGGTATGAAAGGCTAAATGGAGGAGGAAGAGGAAGAAACACAAGAAGAAAATTAAAATAAACATACGCATAACCAAGCCATTTCTATTCTAGAAACAAATCAAAGAATATGCCACTTCCTTGTCCCTCCTCAGACTAATATTGCTCTTAAAAACATACTAGAGCTGCTAATTATAGAATTTAAAGCAATAAATAACCCAAATATTGTCCCATATAATTATGAAAGTACTGAAATGTTAATCTAACTCTATTTGGGAACGTTATTCATCAGCATTCTATATTATTTGTATAACTCTTCAAATTATAAATTAAGTACTTCTAACTCTGCACATGATTAATCATTCTCATCCAGAAACCACCCATTCCACTCATCATTTTCTTTAAAAAAAAAAAGCAAAAAAAAAGCAAACACTCTTATTTGCCAACAGTTGGATGCATAAATATTTCTAATATCAGTATAAATACAACACACTGTTCCTGAAAAATGATCACATGAGAGATTTTGTCAGCCTTCCCACGTGGTAATATTAAAGTAAAATAAAATACAATTGGTTGCTTACTGACAATGTCTGCTATCTACAGTACAGGAAACAGCATGCTTAATATCCAGTCCTTATAAACATATTGTCTGTGTAGGTCTTTTGTTAAATATGATCAATACAACAGATGAAAAGCTGAAGTCAAATTTAATCCATGCAATCTCAAAGCACAAATAAACGTACTTCTTTTCACATTCAAGAGGAAGGCTAATTTATTAAGGGAACTCTGGAAGGAAAGGAATTTATTAAAGGAATTCATGCCAGCTGAAAATTTGGCCTCCAATTTTAAAAGTGCCTAACAGAAAATAGAGAATGTAATAATAAATCTAATTATATAGCAGCTATTTTTTCTGGAATACTTTACTCCTGAAATCTAAGCACAAGACTAGCATTAAGCACAAAAGAATAACACTGCCAGGTCTGATGTACAAATCTTGGTAATATATGAAGCAATTGGACAAAGACAGTATAACCTGTCAGCAGTCAATATGCAGTACATTTTTAGCAACAGTAAGAATAAGTTTGGTCGAGCTGGATGACTCAGAAGACAGGAAATATAACATGGAAGTTTACATCTCTGGGTCACAGGTTCAAATGTAACCCAGGGCAGGATCCACAGTGCAATGCCTAAACTTTAGGCACCTGCTAAGAAATTGTAACCCAGATGCCACTCACTCTACATAGATGCTTAAAACACCTTATAAACATACAGGGAAAATAAAGATAATCAAAAGGAGGTCCAAGAGGGCTAGGACACCAAACAGGGAACTGCAACCAGCAATCACAGAAAAATACCTTTTCTCTCCAGAGAATAAATACTTCAACTTATAGTGCAACTGAACACTTCTGGATCTAAGTGATGATCTACAGTATGAGTCTATCTCCAGGGTCATGTATTCAAGCCTGTTTCCTAAAGTGAGGCACCCAACAAATGAGTGCCTCAAAAAGCTGAGCAAGACTCACACTTTTTAAAATGTAGGTAGAGAAGCAGGTGGTGATGACTGTACTAAGCTTTTACAAAGTCACCCTCCAAAAAATTAATCTATTATAAAGTCATGAGATAAACTGTTTAGGAAGATTACTTCAATTTTCTCCTCAGTTCAAGGAATTCCACACCCGCATCCATTCTTTTGCATGCTCCAGCTGCCATATTAAAATCTATACTGAAAAAGGGAAAATACTCTTTCACTCCTGCTGAAATTATACCTCTACACAGGAATAAAATAAAAGACTTAAGAAATGAGAGAAAATGTCTACCAAAAAAGGTGAACATGACTCTACAGACCGCTGACTTGAGAAATCTCAATTCCAGTCCATGCTTTTGTTGCTTTTTATGCAACTTCAGCAAGGAACTTTGCATTAAAACGACATTCACCAGATAGAATAAAGTCTGCTGATTCAGGTACTGCTCTGGAAGGTAGAAGATGTATATTTGTCTCTTCAGAAAGCAAAAAGAATTGCATCTGGTTCTTCTGCTTCCTGAACAACTTCTGTCTTTGCTAGCCTATTATACTTCAGGGGAGAGAGGGAGAAGTACCAACAGTATGCACGCTATAACAAAACAAATGCTGCTGCACCTTGAAGGGAGCTTGAACCTGTCAGTGCCGTGACAGTATTCTGTAAATGTATATTGGAATTGGAGTCCCCATGGTACAGACAGGGGACCTTCGTCTTGGTCCCCACCAGACTTAGGCATGTTCAGATTGCAGCAGAGTTGAGCAAGTAAAGCGGCTGAAGTCTGGGTACTTTCAGTGTAAGGAGGAATTTTTAATGACAATTTTGGACTTATCTGCTTCAGATAGTCTCTCTTCAGGTTGTAAATCTTTTAGCTACCAGCCTAGTCTAGCTATCAATCACCAGTGTCTGGAATTGCTGCCAGTTGATGGAACGTTGGCAATTCAAGAGGTGAACTTAATTGTATTTGCAAAAAATGTCCATCAGCTGGCATGCCTTCTTCCAAAACAGATTCTAAGCAGTGAACATAGAAAGAAAAGAATACTTTCATCTGGCCAGAAATAAGGCACACTGACCAACTTAACAATGTTGTATAAGCCACATTTATTTCAGTATCATCATCCAGTAGGTAGTCTAACCATATATATGCACACGCTAAAGGAAAGCTATATAAATATCTCTATTGTATTTGATGAATTTCCTTACAGCTTTGCTGTTTAAATGAATACTTTAACTACTATGGTGTTTATGCTGTATTAAAATATGGAAGTATAATAAATTAATACCACCTGTTACACAGCAGAAATTCTAGTCAATAGACTGGTTTCAGAAAAACATTTTCAAGTTAAGGAATATACTTTTAGTTCTCAGATTTTGCAGGTGACAATAATTGAGAGATTAAAATTTCCTCAGCAATTACAAATGAGCATTATTAAATTTATATGGATGGTTGATTTGCGAGCACATTTAAGTTCTCAGATGCTCAAGTGACATCAGTTGTCCCCTCACAATACATATCTCCCACTTTCTTTTTCAGCTGTCCACAAATCACTAAACAAGAACAAGAATACAGGAATAAATTTTCAGAAGTTAGCATCCTGCAAAATTTTCCCCTTTTTGAAGTCACTGACTTTAAAAGTAGACTAGAAACTACATTGACATTGCATAATCCCACAGCAGGTTCTAATAAACTTTTTAGTGTTGAATTTTTCTAATAAATACTGAAAGAAATGCAAAGACAATTATGTTGTTATGTTTCCTACAAATTTTATCTTGGAGGAATCATAGCCTGTGAATATCAACTTTTTCTCCTTCTGAATCTCAGTGAAGTTTGGATACCTGTATTAACCCTGTCCTGTTACTTTTCCAGCAAAATCCTGCCAGTCAATTTCTTCCTCTTGTGAATCTGGAAGTGTTTCTTAGTTATACATGTTCTCTCAGTAAGATATCTTCCATAGCCATTGTATCATTTTAATTGAATATAAAATAAGTAAAAGGCTTCATAATACTTTGGTATGCTACCTTTTCCAACAAATACCTATTTCCTATTTTATTCTTATAGTAGAAGCAGTGGCCTGCCTCTTAAAATTAATCACAGCGTTCTTACTCTGCAAAAGAATGTATTACTAATAGAAACGCAAGGGACTTGAAGGGTTCCTTCTGATTTTATCAATTTCATCATCATTCAAACTTCAAAATAAAGCAACGTGTCTTTTTACATCATATTTTATAGAACATTAACTCTTCTGCCCTGGGGACTTGCACAGACACCTCAGCCTGATCTCCAACAATTCCAATCAAAACTCTTGACATGTCCTGAGGTTGAAACCATTAAAGTGTAAAGACTCTGACATTTTTGAGCATTCTCTTTATGTTACATTGACAAATGGATGGGTTTTGTGTTTCATTGGTTAAGAGGGAGTCAGGTTTTAGTTATTTGAACCTGGGGTAACTTCATTCATGGATCAAAAAAGACCTCTTGGGGCTTCCAAAGTCTTAATTATTTTAGAGCTACAAGGCATGATTTGGTAGAGATTTGGGTAATGGGAAACATATTCTTCTGGGATCACTTCACTTTGGGGAGCTTTCCAGCTGTGAAACAGGCTCTCAAACTTAAAAGCTCTCCAAAGCTCTACCTGGCCCCAGGCCCAAATTTCCGTGTAACAAAAGTTGACTCGTAGAAGAACTAGTGTAATATATGCAACCAAAAAACTGCAACATTAAAGAATTGGTAAGATTTATGATAACACTAAAAGTTGTTAAAGTGTTTTTAAAAGGTCAGCTTTTCACATTTAGAATCAGAAGAATGTTCATTTTTATATAATCACCACATACCTAATTCCACATGCAAAAGCAACAGCTATTTTATTATACAAGGTATATATGGAGGTTTGCACATTACAGTATTAAGTTATTAAAATAAAGTGAAGGTTCCATTTGTTATCACTCAGAATGATAAATATTGAGGCTCTTTTAACTTTGGAATTGGTTTTCTGGAAAACTGCTTATATGGTGATGGCTCATTTATTAGTTAATGTAAACATAAAAAATAAATCTATTGAAATCTCTGGGTGTCTGACATTACTTTGCAACATTTACAACAAAATATAGGGAAGACAGGCTACTATTAAGCCCATTAATAGTAATTTTACGTTGTATGTACATGCAATGGTAGATAAGAGCTGTCCCATGCAGTTTGGGATCTGAGTAAGGTGTTATGTTCATTCAGAATTGTTTAATTGAATTTTTTTCTATTGCTATCAGCATGAAGAATGTAAGCAGCTTTTGAAAAATCTAAAACCTGGAATTTTATAGGCTCAAATCTGTTTAAAAGTGCATGGAAAACCTTAGGTGCCAGAACAGACCTTCAGTATAAAGTTCAGTTTGTGCTAAAAAATGGTGGTTTCTTACACAGGCCAAACTGAAAAAGTCTTCTTAACATGAGGAGACTTACAAACAACTGATGGAATGATGTATGCCATTAAAGAAAGCCATTAAGCTTGAGGAAATTACACATGCACAGAAATCACACACAGCAACCACGAAAATTCCCTACTATATCAAAACATCAGAGAAAAAACCTTCTTCTGTTGAAGTGTAGGGAAAAACTCTTTCATGTTTACAGGCTCTGTTTGAAGTCTGGAGCCCACATATCTCCTGTATTTAAGAAAAAAGAACTGTAGATCAACGGTCTTTCAGTGTCTCTATGGTCTCTCCTCTAGTCCTCACCTAGAAAAGTCTTGTACATCCTCTGTTCTACTCTGCAACGATGATGATTTTTTAAAAAGTTCCCTAGGACAACAATTATTAAAGCTTCAATTCTATACTATGGGTGACTTTGAAGAATATGCCTAAGCATGTATTCTCCTTTGATTCTGTCCCGATCCCTCTTTTCCCTTAGTTATGGCTCTTCCTTACATTAAAAATTCTTCAGGCCTCTGAGAAAGCACTCCAATCGTCTAACTGAATGGTAACACAAATACTGTCACCTCTCTGGTATATACAATAATGTTGGGCATCTGCGATACCATATGGAATAGAAAAATGCAGAGGAGCAGAAGACAGAGACAAGCTCAGGCTGGGTCAGCCCAGGTGAAACTTCATCCATCCTGAGACACAAAAAATAATGATTTCTCTTTGTTTGACCAGTTTCCTACAGACAACATGGTACTTTCAGACTGTGATTCACCAAGATCAGTGTTTATGGAGAAAACAGGTTTGTTGGCACAGGCACAAACTGGGATGTGAGCTGTCTCCTTGTGAAAAAATAGGGCAACAGCCCAAATGACAAGTGTTCCTGGAACTGGTAGCATTAAGGAGTGTTACAGGCAGCCATGGGCACGCTGCCCTGTGCACCCCCAGCTCCACTGGCTTACGGACATAGGCAGGGAGATCTCAGATGGTGATGTGTGCAATTCACTATGTAACCCACATCTCACTGGGTTTGTTGGTTTATGCTCCTTTGAGCAAAAACTGCTAACCTGCTCTTTGACAAAAAACTTTGTAGAAAAAGTATAATCATGTTTGTCAAGTGCCAGGACTGAGCCAATAATACAGGCTGCAGGCATCAAGCTCAGTGTCTCTGTATTTATCTAGGTTGTACATCTACGACCTAGATAAGCTATCATGGATAACTCAAAGCAGACTGTAATAATAAATATTGGTAATAAAACCAAAATCTCAAACCAGTAATGTGTGGTTGCCTAATAAAATTTTAAGAGGAAGATTATATTTATTTATTTTTAAGCAAGCATACCTTTAGACACTAGGAATGAGGGCATTTGGAATTTCTTTTCAGAAGGGAGAAAAGTCTAGAATTGACTTGAGAGTCTTCGATAAATATGGGACAGAGCTTGGGCGGGGGAGGGGAAGTGCAGCACTTGAAAGTAGTTTAATTTTCTTCTGGGGGTTTTCTTTATGTAGTAGCACTGCCTGATGCATATGTGAAGACTGAATGAAATAGACCACACTGAACAAGCAATGCATGTAAAACGATACAAAATATTTGTAATTTTGGAATGAATTTACCTGACAAATTGCCAGGTTTCTTTTTGATCTGTTCAGTGCTTAAGATTATTAAGAAGGAAGTACTTAGTAAAATCAAAGTCTGTCTAGCTCAGTATCTGATTTATAACAGTGGCCAAAAGCTAATGTCTAGGGAAGAGTGTTAGCACAGGGCAAGCATGCAGTGATATCTTTGCAGAACACCCTCCCAGCCTCCAGTGATTTCCAATTCACAAACTGAAGAAAAAGATTTATCTGAAAGATGATTATGCCCAATATCCATTGCTAGAGGCAATGGCTCTTACTCAGTACATCAGCTAAATAGTCTATATTCTAAAAATTATCTTCATTCAGTAAAAATTAATACGTTAATAGAACTGTTATTTCAGTGGCTGCAACTGCTCCAAGCATGAAATGTCTCTGCTGCATACACCAAACCACAGGGCATTCTTTATATCTTTACTTACAGTCTCCCGAAAGGCTCACTGCCTGCAGGGTGGGTAGGTCTGACAAGGAGTTTCAGAGCTGCACCCAGGCAACACAGATGCAGTCCCTGGGAGTGCTCACACCGACGACCAAGAGTGGACCCGAAGCTGCTCTTCACACAGGATGGACTTGCCTATCACAGGAACTAAGGGCCTGCTAGGATGGACTTGAGCCTCACCGGAGCTTCCGTGCCCAAGTCCTACAGATGAGACTGCACACACACAGGTTTTCTGCAGCCTGCCACCAAGGCAGCAGCAGAACTGGGGGGTCGAGCTGTCACAGAGCATCCGTCCCTCGCTGCTCTTCACAGACATAGCCACCCCGGGCCCCAGTCCCACCAATGCATGGAGTTATCTATCCTAAGCTCTAGTGGTGCTCCTGTTCTATCTAGGCTTTGCTGATGCTTTAAGAAATAATAATAATAATAATAATAATAATAATAATCATCATCAGCATTATGAAATTATCACTCATAACATTAACAAGCACTTCAGACTCCATTTCCCAATGCACTGACATGTTTTAAGGATTCCCAAGGAATGAAGCTAGAAAGACACTTCCACAAACTAAAAGATTTCACCAGGAATTAGATCTGCCAGGGCTGCTGGAAAGTCACCGTTCACATTGACCCGTCGCAGCTTGTGAAAGGGAAGAATACAGCCTGCGCTGCTGCTGGGCAACGGTCCTGGCCTTCTGGCAACTGACAGAGGCTCACCAAAAAAGATCCCAAGGAAAAAGAAAATGGACAAACTGCCTTTTTTGGCATGAATAGTTAAACACATAAAACCTTTTAGGCAATGACTCTTTCTATGGCTACTGAAGGAGCACCTGTGACTGAGTACTCAAACTTTCACACGTTGAAGAGGGCTAGGCAGATTGTGCCAGCGTGCCTATGAATTTACCCCTTAAGTCACTAGAATTTAACACACTAATTGTGAGAAGGGGAAAACAACAACTACAAAACAAACCAACCAACCACTCCTGCAATTAAAAAAAGAAAATAAGTCAGAGAGAGGAGACTGCTGTCCCATCCATGGATAACCTGTATTTGCCAAAGCTGCCCTGCCTTGACGTGACATTTTAAAGATACTTACTTCAAACTGTATGAAAATCATACCTCAGTTTGAACCAGGCATATTTCAGCTGCTGCAACGACTTCATGCAGAAAAGCCTGAATCTAATATGCAGACCTACCACCAGGACCTGATGGGTGTTTCTCCTTTGGCCATGCACATCAGCGTCAAACCAGGCCAGGACTACTGGCTTTATGTTCGCTATCTGACAGACGTTGTCAGAGAATGGTATTCCCTCACCTTTAAAGACAGTTGCTTTAAAACTTTCCCCTGGTTTTTGTTTCGCTAGTTATAGGAAGGAGACCCAAGAATCAGGTTACACCTTCTGAAGGACTTCCTCGCATCACAGGCAACCCCAGCAGGAATCTTACAGACTGCTGCTCCCTGACACTCTACCATGCTGTATGACTGCTTTCCTGCCCCCACTTGAAAGAGTGCCAGTTAAATCATTTTACCTGATCCACAACACCTGTTGGAATGTAGTTCTGGGTGAGAAGTCTCCATAATTCAGGTATTTGAATCAGCTTTGTACCAAGAACACATGGACAGCAAATTACGCTATTCTGACTAAAGTACTTTTCTGTGCTATTCATCATTCCATACAGCTCTGCCTCTCATAAGCACACACATACAGACTCATACACCCATAAGGGGCCCCATCCTCCTCCCATGGGTAACAAAATTTTCATTTAAATCATGTTTATAGGTATGGTTATACTGAACACTTGCATATCTTGGGCATATGAATGCTGCCAGTATACATGGCCACGTGTACCCTTTTTACAGTCAAAACTGCAAATCATCTGCTGCACTGAAGTAAGTCATCACTCATCAGTTACACATCATAGTAAAATCTATCTCTGTTCTATCTCTGGGTAATTATTTCAGAAGCATCTGCAGCAGAGAGCAGCTATGTATCTGAACAACTTGGCTCACATTTGGTGGATCAGGTTTGGTTTTCATTTAAAGAATTATTTTTTACTCCATAATTTTATTTAAACAAACATTAGAAGCTTTCAAAAAGATTCATTTGCAATAAGGGATCAAAGCTGTGGTTATTTAGGCTCCTTTTTTACAGGATGGTTACAGCCACATTAGCAATGGTTTTCATTCTTTTTTTTTTCCCCATTATAATTGGATAGCACTGTCCCAGTCATTACCGTGTGAGTGACCTCTGCCCCAGCAGTCATGGCAGAACAGGCTAGTCTTTGCCCATTTATCATGTCAGGACACAATTTCAGCCATCATGATGTACTTGCTAAGGTGATGCTGCACATAGATTTTCCTTTTTCTTTTTTTCTTTTATCTGCTCCTGCATGACTTCCCTTTTCTAACCTAGATCTAAGAATTATAATCACCTAACATATTTTGATGACTTTATGAGACAATTGTAGGTCTACTAACACAAAGAATGATTAAGTTTTGTTTAGGGATTATTTTGGAATTTCAGCATAATTGGTAAAGCATATCAGTGACAACTAAGTCTAAATCATGGACTCAAATGTGTAAGTGTGCTGAGATGAGACTGTCGAAGGAAACTGTTCTGTGGCATTATGAAAACAAATGCTTACAGCAACATTATAATAAACAAAGAGCAATGTTTTTGTTATAGACCTTCGGAAGTTACTGTGCTTTCATTCCTTCCGATAAGCAAGCTGAGACTTGCAGTCATAAACATGTTGAAATAATAGTGACTTGAGTGAGACTTGTAGGATCTGATCCTTCAGGAGTTACCCATGTACATAATGTTAATAATGTATGTAAACTTTTGCAGCACCAAAACCTCAGTTTGTACATTATGCACATCACATCGTAAATTGTGTTATGCAAGCACCATTTCCAGTATTTTCACATCTTATTTTCTGTCAGCCAGTTAATGTACATTTTTGTTTGTACCTAACACAGACACCATTAAATAAAAACAACAAAAAACAGACAGACATTCACTTGCGAGGGCTCCTAGGACTCTGCTGGGCTGCAATTTCCTTGGTTCAGGATGGAAAATCTGGCTGGGTTAAAAAAAATTCATTTGGATTTCAGCCTGAGAAGGTTTGGCAAAATTCCTGGTTTATAGAATTTCTGCTGCCTGTTGCTTGTGTTCCAGGTAGTGCAATGCTTCAGAATCTTAAAGACTTCTGCTTTAGTAATTATTTTTACAGACTTCTTGATAATGCCAATTAATTGATTCTCATGTGATTTAGCTCTTACTGCTTATAGCATGTCATTCAAGATTAAGTTCAAAATCAGAGAGTAATATAGCTGCTCTGAATAATATTTTATTTAGTTTACATATTTAACTTATAGATAGTGTTAAAAAAGAAAAAAGAAAAAAAAAGAAAAAAAGAAAAGAATTACCTGCAAAGGTTTGGAACACATGAAAATCTGCTGCCTTTGCTCAAAGAGACTAGAAAAATATTCAATGTGATACCAAATCTTCATAAAAGTCTGCATTTCCATTTTGAGTCAATTTTACTTATAAGACTTGACAAGACCAAGCTGATATCACTGAAAATCATATCCAACATCTCTTCTCCTTAATAATTTATTTTATTGAGTATGAGGTTTTCTGTGAGCAACTGGCAAAATCCATAATATGACTCTTGGTAATAACACAAAATTGTACCTATCATGACATTTTTTGGGGGAAAAATAAATTAAGCAGTACCTAGCTTATCTTTTAAGCTTTTTTACTGCTATATGATTTCTTGATACAGAAAGTGTAAAAACAGTAAGAAGGAATGAGCCTCTGTATTTGATTCTTACTTTCAGGGGTAACACAATGAGAATATCAAAACATAATATGACAACTGGGGTCACATGACCATGAAATATTACCTCATGATGATTGGGATAGGAAGGAGGACTAAGAAAGAAATAAAACCAACAAACTTCACGTCAGCATTGAAGTTTTCAATACACTTACAGAACTGGTTCTAAGTTTTCAAGGAAAACTTACTTAAGGTGAAAAGGAGTTAAGGATAGTTCCTAATAACTGAGAAAAAAACAATATTAAGGAAGTAAGTGATAAAAAAAAAATACACCAACGCAGCAAAACAAAAACCCCCTCATTACGAAGAAAGAATATTAAAATATAAGTTCTCCTAAATCATGAACTCTTCCTCATTCCAAACACAAGATGGAATGCACAGGAAATATTTGAAATATACTGTAACAAAAGGTCAAATCAACTATTTATGAATAGATATATATGTATAAAAAAATCCTCATAAATACATATGTAAAGCATAACAAATAACATAGTTATATGAAAAACAAACTGAATAAAAGTATATCCATGTTGGACAGGACAAGAGACAGTGACTATGATTCAGGCTTAGTAATTTTGTTTTAAATTGCAAGAACAATTAAATACTGAAATACATTGCCTGGGGAATCACCACCACTGAAATTCTTTGCAATAGGTTAGAAACACATCTGCCAGGATGACTGTTAGGAAGTGTTATTGACCCTGCCCCGGGGAAGGCAGAAGGATTGGAGGCTTTTTCCGTGATTCTTACAGCCCTACATTTCAGTGTCCATTTCTGTTAACTCTATCAGTTTTGCATGGTATTCTGCACCCTTCAGAGCCCAACCCATCACCTCACTTATCCTGTTTCTACAAACCTGTGGCTCTCCACCATACTCCCCCCAGTATTACACTAAGGGTGGATGGACCTGGTCTATCTCCTCAGTACCCGATAGCCCTGTTTGTATGGCAGGGAAAAACTGGGCACGGGACATCAGAAGGACAAGGTTATACTGCAGTCAGGAGCTGGAGAGGATTATAGGCGGGAAGGAAAACAAGGAGGGAGTTGAGTTTCTGTGTTGAGTGTGTATAAGGGTAAAGAGGACACAAATGCATGTGAAATGCATTCACTGGTATAATATCACTGCTCACGAAAGGGCAGTGCACGATGTTCACTGAACAGTGTTTTCCTTTTTAAATACCTGATCAAAGGTTTTATTAAAAGTTGGATTTCTGCTAGAATAACTATGTCACACTGCTATGGAGTATGGGAAGGTTTTTTAAATTATTATTTTCCTGAAGGAAATGCTCATTGCAGTTTGTAAAAAGTCATCAATAAATAAAGAGCTTGCCCACAAGGGCAAAGGCCATGTGCTGCCTGAGGAAACTCAAACATATTAGCTTAGGACCAAAGCAATATAGCACTGACCATACCATGTTAGCATGACATTCCACCAAGACAATAAGCCTTGCATTTTGTTGTGTCTCACGTACCTGATTTTTTGCTTAGTTTTTAAACCTTTCCAGAAAAAGTGGGTTGATTGCCAAACAATGGAATTTTGAACAGCTGTAATATTTGTCTGAGGGTTCTTGGTCTGTGGGGACTCTTTTATTAAAAAGCAATTAATGAAGGGCCAAAAAACCCCAATGACTTTTGTAATGTTTCTTATTTTGTTCACTGCATGCAATGCATTTTAGGTGTCCTTGAATCCCTAGGAGTGCAGTTGTGATAAAAATAGCAATTCGTTTCTTGATTAATGGAGACAACAGTGTGAGGCTAGAGGACAATCCCAAAGTTCCTTGCATATCCCTGAGCCTACCTTTCATCTGCTGTGCACAGTGGTGGTCCTAATGCATTTTAGCCAAGGAAGACAGCCAAGGCTGAAGCTGCCAAGTCCCCCTGTGATAAAGCTACTAAAGAGCCTGAACTCTGTCGAGCCCTGGAGCAGCAGGGCTCTGGAAGCCAGCAGATTTTCTTGTCTTGCCTCACCTTCCCTTACTCTGAGCTCCCTGAGGGACGTGGAAAGTATCTTAAGACAATCAGCCACGTAAAAATTTTGGAAGGCAGTCATGGAATCATTACTGTCACTATTTCCTAAACCATGTGCAGCTTGACAACACTCCTACAGTATCTATAACTCCACTTAAGTATCTGCAAACTTATAGAAGTTTCTTTTACATGGCTGTCATTGTTGACTTTAGGAAAAGACTTTCATAGTCTAATAATCTGAAGACCCTTCCAATAACAATGTCACAGCTTCTAACTCCATATGAAAGCTTCTTATAAGTAACATATACATCTGAAATCTGAATTACTTTAAATATCCATATTCACCTGTGTAACTACCATAAACTTTACTGTAAACACACTAGTCAATGAAAATTCACATTCCTGTCTGAAAAGTAGGCTGTTTAGATACAAATGGCAAAGGTAGTAATAGGGTTCTGTGTTTTTCTTTAAGATATTTACTATTTCTGACTATTCTTGTGTGCTTTGAAAAGCTTTTGGGGTACAATTGTATACATTCCTTATCCAAAATCAGCGATGCATTTTGTACTATTGTACAATAGTTACATCTGTCTATATGTGCCAGTTGTGCTGTGTTGCTGTGCAAATTAGACAATCAATTTCCTAAAGAAATCAGGCTTTTTTTCTAAATCAGTAACTTCCAGCTGCTTTTTGTTTAAGTGTGAACACTGATGGCTTGTCTGTATTGAATACCAGCACTTCTCACAGAACACAAATTACTGTATTACCAGCAGATATCTGCTAGGAATTAACAATACCATTCTTGACTGCAAATATAAAATCAAAATGGCAAAGTTTCACAGAAAAATGATATTTAGAATTCAAATAAAAAGAAGCCTGCAGTCCTCTAAATCCAGATTAGCACTTCTTCTTTCTTAGTTGTGTGTTGGTAAAAAAGTAATTATCAGGTATCATGCACAAGAATTCAAATGAGATTCAACATCACACATCTTAAATTGTCAAGTCCTTCTTGCTGAAGGAATCCCTGAACCAGCCACAGTTTCTACATATACAAAAACCTTCTATGATTTTTTTTTCCATGAACATTTCTAGTCTCTTCTTAAGCTTTTGTGAACTTTTTGTTTTTACAGAATCTTGTGAGAAGTTCCAAGGCCAAAACCACGTTTTGTTATCAGCCACATCCTTTCGCATTTTTTTTTTTATTTTTTGGTTTTGCATTCACCACATGACATATTAGCTTCAGTTAATGATAAGCAGTCTAGTACTTTTTCATTTGTCTTCCCATGCAAGCAGTGCATTACATGCTGCACCAATGAAGCAGAGGTCCATCGTGGAACCTGGCAATGCAAACATATATAAACTGCATAACCAGGTATTTTTCTCTGCCACATTGAGCTGACACATGTTCCTCAGCTGTGGATTCCCTATAACTCGAGAGGTTTGTAAAGTGACTTTTTAAGCTGAAAAGTTTGAGAATTTGATGAGGAAAAAAACCCCAAACACTTAAAAATACTACCAATAACAATGCACCAAATATTACTTCAGGGCTTTTCCTTTTTTAATTTACAATAATACTTACATTTTGCATCTCTGAAGACTAGAGAACATTACCCAGTGGACAAATATGCTATTAATATGTTACTATCTCCAGCTGGTTTATTCTCATTTCTGTTAGTTTTTATGTCCCATCGCTACACCCAAGCACATGGTTCAGCCTGTACATCTATGCACCTGTCAGCAGATTGGTTAAACTTGATTAAGGGTGTATTCAGAGGGTGTCAGTAGTTCAATATTCTGTTTACTAGGGTGTTTTTAAGAAGCACACCTAATCTATAAGATAAAGGTTAAACGTTATTCTCATCTAAATTTATTAATTATCCTATCTGTTGAACATACTGCAGCTGACAGCTATAGCACAAAGCAGCTTTGCAGGAGTAACATGTGAATTTTAATTTTGGTTTTGGGGGGTTTTAGGGTGTTTTTTTAAACAAAAATGAGATGTGTGTAGGGCAATCCTATTAAAAATCTAGAAGTATGAATCAAAAAGCCCAAATCAAGAATGCAATAACATTTTAATACTTAAGAATATTCCCTCTTGAACAGCTCAAGATGAGATCAATATAGCCATAATAATAAAAATAATGCTGTTGGACAGATGAGCCAGCATTTGGTGGGCATTCAGTAAGAAAGGAGTCATGTCTAGCAGATTAAGGATTAGACAGGAGCAGTAACAAGAAAATTCATGAACAATCATGAGACAAAATAACATAGGTAAATCAGTATATAAATTACTCATTAGTTCACCTGGAAATAAAAAAATTTAGGACAGAACAGTTGGTGATTTCAGGCTCACTTCAAACAAAATTTTTTTTCTGCAGTTTTTAACAAAAGGAATCAAAATGTTTCTTTTGCAAAACCCTGAAAAAATACTTAAATTTTAATTAATATTTTTCAAGGATTTTGCTTTCTCAGTCATAATATTGGCAAAACAAACCTGTGGTGCTAAACAACATATCCAGAAATATCAATGCCTCTGTAAGTGCTAGCAATTTGTGACCTCACCTCTATTTCTGTATTTTTGATAGGCAAAACCAAACTCAAAGGACTTCAGAAGAAAGTCTAGAGGCAAGAAAAAGGATGAGTGACAATCCGGCTTATCATTATGAAGACAAATACTAAGTCATTTTTTAATGCGTTTCCTATGATACATATTATATACTATATTCTTTGATATACAGCATGTTTGTACATGTGTGTTACTGTATATGTTCAACAAATGCATGTATATTTTATTTTTATTTATATATATATATGTGAACACATAGACATTCATTCCATTTCTACGTTTATGTCTGTGTTCTCTTTATTTTCTCCATTTGTCTCTTAAAAAGTGGAGACAAGTGGAATTTCATGACAGATAACATTCCTTGGTATTCATTTCAGTAGGGAGCAAATAGCCATGAATGACCTTCTTGTCTTTACCTTTGATTTTTAAAACGTTTCTTGGTGCTTTAACAAGTGGTTCACCACACTTCAACTGAAGGGGAAGATGATGTCAGTGACTTGATGGATGTTTTTTTTACTATAACTAGGAGTAGAAAGAAGACATTGAGCACTATGTATTTTCATGGTTTGTTTTATAAACCTTTTGAATATGTACAATTGAATTGCTAGAATATATTGGTAAGAATATTGTTAAATCTTTCTGTTTGAAATCTCTAAGATTAAATTTTATGAAAAGACACATAGCATTTTCCCTGAAAAGTTTATAACGAAGAAAATCTGACAAGATTTTGCTCCTAAATCTTTATTGGAATTTGCTTAGTCTTGTATACAAGAATGTCTCAAAGTTTTGTGACAATGTTGAGAGTACACATTATGTCGTGACATTGAAATTACTTCACAGTGTCAACAAGAAAATAGTTATTGACAGAAAGAGCTTTCTATAAAGAACTGTCATTAAAGTTGTATGTGCTATATAAAAAAAAATCAAGTTTATAATAATGACATAAGCTAATGGCCACAAGACACATACATTTTAGGAGTAGGAAAGAGGGGCTTTGATTTGCTGTGGAAGGACCCTCTGGTAGTTGGAGGCATTTCCTTTACGTTAGATCCAGGCTTCATTTAATTTTTAATCCACTGTTGGTTCCCACATCCTTTAGCAACTAGCACATGCTGATGGGAGATGACAGACAGAATTACATAAGTCACTTGGGGCCAGCTCCAATAAAAGACTTTGATGCATTAAATTAGATGTCACTACACCAAACCATACCCAACAATCCCTCACAAACATGTCTATGCATTTTTTTTTTCCTTTTTGAGCTAAAACTACATCTGCTGTTATGTCTTTTGGCATCAGTACATTTCTAATTTCTCATCTTTCTATAAGGCAACTCAGGAACTTCCAGAAAAAAAAATACAGGACTTCTGTGAAAGTGATGTTACTAGAATAAAAGATTGTGCCTTACAGTATTGCCAAACCACTATTAGTATGCAAAGTATACAAAGTCTTATCAGAATGGCCAAATGCACAAGCAAAAATTGACCCATATTACTCTCCTACATATGGAGTGTTATAGTCTCTGCTCCATTCCCTGCTTTTCTTACAAAAAAGTCTCTGCACAGGTGCTTTCTGCCCTCTTTGTAACTTGCTTAGTTCTATCTGTGCAAGTCATGTGCAAACAGATACAAATGCTAGCAAGCCACAACGGCGACACAGTGGCTACACGCAGTTCACAAAGAGAGATCATCAGGTACCATCATATCTAAGTAGCACCTATGATGCTCTTTCACATTTGCATTCTGTTCTCAGTTCACAGCACTGATTACAAGTCTGCAACCCATTCCAAGGGCACAATTTAAGCTAGTCTAATACAGAGTCTGGCAGTTTCAAAGGTGGCCCCATTTCCAGAGGTAAAATACCCAAACTTACTTTGGCAACATAGCCGTAAAAATGGGTAAGATGGGCAAATAGCTACATATACTGTGGTTTTGCCCTCACCCTTTTACATTCAGGAATACTTCTTCTTCACCACCCTTTGCATTCTGCTGCTTGTGGAAAGCTAAGGCATTATCTTAGCTTGCCCTTCTGTGCTCTCCACTTTCTCCTTTCAACTCATCTCACAAGCACTATGATTTTATTGTTCATTTCCTGTTGGACTCTAAACATTGTCTTTCTCTTGGAATTTTTTTCATACTTTTTTTTTCCTTGTTTCCTTTGCTGGCCTGTTCTGCAGCTCCCCACCCATTCGTATTTGTCTCCTAATTGTGGCTAGCCTGAAAATTATTTTTGAAAGTGGCTGCTTTTATCAAAAGTATTCCCCCCCCCGCCAAATATCCACTCTCCACTGACCTCCCCCTCTTTTCTCTCCTTTCAGCTAGGTTTACTAAAGTTCAGCCAATCCTTCCATTGCATTCAGTAGATTCTTTTTTTTTTTTTTTTTTTAAATAATCACATTCCAGGGGTATTATCATGTCAGTCCTCAGATGAGTGGTCTAAGTAGAGGCAAATTCTTTAATTCTTCTATTCTACCTTTTCAGTTTGACAATCTGTTTCAGTCTTTCCAGCATGGACATAAACAGTGTACTTTTAGATTACAGAAATATTTTCCAAATTCTCCCACATTAACACAGAAATCTGTACTTTCAATAGCTAGGGTGTCCTAACCATTACAGTGTCAAAGCCATTATCATTCATTTTTTATTTGGTAAATGAATTTGCTAACCTGAAGTTCTGAATTTCCAATCTATGAAACAAACAGTGGCACAGAGATTTAGAGATAAAATAAGTGGGGAAAAATACCATTTGCTCTCCAAAAAAATTATATTTTCCACTTTGATCAGGAAAGCAAAAGGCATAAGACCTTTGTCTCCATGGCCTCACTGTAACTTTAGTTCAATGGGATTCCAAGGAATATGGGAAGACTTATTAATCCCCCAAGGCCTGTAAACTGGCTATTTTTCCCTTCTTCAGCCTCTCTTGTAGGCGGGGTTCTTCATTTTCTAAAATCCTCTTAAGAGCTGAGGCAGTGGAATTTTAGGCTTCAGACTTAATAAAGGAATTCTTTTCCCTTGGGTATGCAGCACTGGGAAGAGGTATAAGAAAGTTCAAATCCAAAATGAATAGAATCATTTCACATCTTTTTTTATTATTATCCAGTTCAGGTGACTAGAGAACACTGACAGTTGAGTAAATAACATGGCATCAATACAAAAATAAGCATATTTCAGATATCAAGGTGTATACTAGCTCACTAATGAGATTTTAATTTAAAACGACAATTTACTTCCATACTGCCAAAGTGTATTGAAAAGATTTATTTGTATACCTAATGAACCATAACGTAGAGAGCTGTATAGGAGTATATTACTCTGTGGAGCTCCTATGAGTTCCGCATCCCTATTTAATTTTTACTCTGCTGAATGGCAACTAATTCTGGTCATTTACTTTGACAGCTTTCTGTCAGGCAGCCAGGCGTAAACTACAGAATATACAGAAAAACTACAACACTGAGATTCATACCACTCTATATGTAAAACATTAAAGCAGAAAACATTAAAAACCTGTCTGATTTATGTTTGAAAAGACAACAATATGGAGTGGTTTTTTCCTACAGATTTATGCCTAGATTAAACTGATTTGGACACATAAATGGCAGGGGCTTTATTAGATAGATCCAAGAAAATGCAATGCTTTAAGAGGCTGAAGTTCAGTGGCTTTCATTTTGTGCTTGAAGTCAGCTGTATATGTAAAATTGCAAGCACAATTACTTACCAAAAGTAGCAAAATTCTTATTTGGCTATTTGGTTAACACTTAGTCATTGGCTATTAACTACTAGATTTTCAATATACAATTTCCCTTCCTTAATACGCCTAGTAGCTATATAAATTATACCTCAAAGGAACTTGCAAATTGTCTGTATAGCTTATTGTGACATTTCACTCCAAAGATGACTCAGTAAATGTATACAGACTCATTATTTCCTCTTCAGAAAATCTGGTCTAATTTATATGATAATGGTGCAACTCCCTGCTCAAAGCTTCCATCAGATGGCTCCATCAGGGCAGGAAGCTTGAATCTCTCTCAGTGGTGATGTAAAATTTTTCAGTCTGGGAACGCTGATTTAACACCTCTGCTTGAGGCCATGATTCTCAGCATGAAAGGTCTGTGCCCCTGGGCTGTTATCTATGACACTTTTCTGTCCTCCCAACATAAATTCAGCCATATGGTCCCCTCCTAGCTGCTAGTTTCCATTTCTAGTCTTACACAGAGATTCAAAGGTTTCATTATAACAACGCTTTCTAATGTGTGTGCTTGCTTTCAGGTCTTCTCCCTCCCAGGTACAGCAAAGCATCCACTGCATGGACCATGGCAGGGCCCTTGCAGAGGTCAGATCCCTCCTTGTAAATTCTTAATGTATCTGGAGTGGAAAATCATCTACTATGCCATAACAGTGCCTACTAACATATAATTCAGCAATTCATTTTGGGTAGCCTTGTCAGTTTACTATTTTACCACAGTCAACTTCTGCAGCTGAAATGAAGATCAGGGTTTCAGTAAGTGAAGGACTACAAACAAGCCTTAAACTGCCTTTTTTCTCATGATCCTACAACAACAAACAAGAGCTTACACATAAGAGACAATTGTGAGGTATGCTTGTAGCACATGCCTTGGCCAGCAGCCATCTAAACGTTTCTTTTTGGCTAGCCCTCTAACACACTGATTCTTGTCTTTCAGGAGCCCTGAAAGAAGCAGATCCTGAGAAAGGATTTAAGGCACACATTAGTAAATAGTAACTTAAGAGATCAGTTCAATGAAAGTGAGGAGTAACCAGATAGAATGAACACTTAAACAATCAGGCACAGGCTCAAGATTGGTCTCCCTGATGAAATGGGAGGTGATGGGAAACTAATTCCATGCAGTCAGGACCATGGAGTAGGAAAGTGAGAATTTGCATGGAAGATCTGAAGATTGAAACAAGTTTGAACTCACTAGGATTGCAGTTGGTGGAAGGTCAAGAAAAGAGAGGGATGATCACAAGTTATCTGGCAGGCATTATTATGTTGCAGTTTGTTCCCTTTGGGGAAAAAAAAAAAATTCAGAATCTTTTTGAACTGGATTGGTGACTCTGGTTTGTAGGACCACTAGCATGAAGGGGCACATCAAGCTAATGATAAGAGTGTTTCTCTTCCTCTCACATTCTCCCTTTGACCTTCTAAAAAACAAGTCCATCAACACCGCAGGAAATTAATACTAATTTATATACACTTTTCAGCTGCAATCATCTGCTGAATAAGTGTGATTACAAACACCCTTGTTTTAATATAATACATTTGTAGGGGTAATTTTCATTATGACACATCTCAGTCCAGATTCATTAAAGCTGGTTAGACACAGTTTACCTAAAGTTGGAGCAGGTAAATATGCTTCACAAGGCAGGGAAGATTTCTGTTAGAAATAAGTAAAGCAGAAATGATCATAAGCATTAATGCAACTCCTAAAATAACAAAAAACTATTTCCTCGGATATTTACACTCCACTCCTCTGAAATGACTGGGAGTTATCCAGGACCAGCCAGGGTCAGAATCTAGGTTCTACTGACTTTAAGCACTACGCAGTCTCTAAGTTCCATTAAATTTAGTTTATATCTGAATTTGGAAATAACAGAGGCTAGAGGAATTTCACTTTCAGAGTTCTTGTCAGATTTGGCCCACTTAATCCTTTAATTGGATGTTGAACTTTCTAAGTATAAAACCAGAAACTGTACATGCTTCTCATATAGGAACATATGGGAAAAATAGTGTGTGTATAAAACTGATAAAAATCAGATAACTTAGCTTTAGAAAATACTTTTAAAGTATAGAAAAGTGTTCACAAAGAGTTTTGTTCAGTTTTTTAGTAGAAAATAGAATCCAGAAATATTTCACTATATATTAGTTTATGCTAACATCGATGATACAGCTGACAACATTTAATGAGTTTCACAATATTTATTTCAAAGTAGTGCTTTACAGCTTGAAATGAATACCAGTGCTGGCAGGTGTCAAGACTCAATAGCAATTTACTTTCAGAGTAATGATGCAAATTACACACTTGAAATCTACAGAGAAAAGAACAGCAGTAAAATATGTAGTGACAGTACTATGAAGTTTGCAAGAAGTGACACGGATCGGCTTCCTGATATATCTGGTTTACATAGCACAACAAAATCTTTGTGACTAGCACTCAGTCCAGAGTGTACTTAAATGTAGCTAGGGGATTGAGCATTGTAATAGCTTAAAAGCTCAGTATGTTTCTTCCTCTTTCCAGAGCCGAAATGTTTTGCTCTGATTCAGCACTTCTCTACATTCTTTTTACTAATTTGAATGCTGCATAGGAAATCTTCCCATCCCAGCACAAGTTCACTCACTCCCAAAATGATACAACAGAAATCAGTAAAATAGATAATTCCTTTAGTTATTTTACAGCAAGGTTGAGAGAAAGTTAAAGACTTATTTAAGAGTAAAAACTAGTATAAAATTTAGAAGTCCCTATTCTTATTAATAGATTTTTTTAAATATAAACCAAGATTTGGATTTTTATTTGAAAAGTAATTATATAAATACTTGCTCTGAAGAAGTAGCAAGTTTATAAAAGTTATTTGAATTTGTGAAAATGTGCTACTAACCCTAAACAAAAATAGAAAACACAGACATAATAACATTAAAACCCCATGGCAACTAGGGAAGATCAATAAGTACATTCAGACATATAAAATCTTCTCCATAGACAGAGAGAATTTTCAGCATTTCAGACCAGTAAGGTAACTGCCTTGCGTAAAGGCTCAGGTTAGTGGAAAGGAAAATATAGACTACAATCCAGCAAAGATTTAAAACACATGCTTAACTTCATGCACCTAAATAGTCCCATTAACGTGAAGTTAAGCATGTGTGCACATCTTTGTAGGATCATACTCAAGTGATATCCCTTTGATGAATGTTTCTTCCTGTGTTAGCAGGGAACAGTGTTTGATCAGACCAGCATGGGGTTAAGCGCCCTTTATCTTTCACCTCTCCACTTAGAGGACCCTACTACATTGGTGGGGGTGAGGATAAGGATGAGAGAAGCAGCATCCAGCCCTGAAGGTATACAGTTCAAATTCTGGTTATTTTAAGAAGAACCTCTAACACAGCTGAAACTGAAGGTCTAATTGTAGGATTTGTATCCTGTGGGTTCCTGAGCTGCTTTGGGTTGCAGACAAATTCCTGATCAAAATGTTTTAGATTTATTTTTTTCATACATTATATCTAGTGATTAATACAGAAGTAGCTCTGCCGATTTCCAGATTAATCCTGCTGTGCTAAGAAGATATCAATCATTTTATATTCTGTTCCCCTCCAACTATGATAAGAGGCCCATTTGTTTATACACCCATACAATTTTTTTGCAGTTTGGATCTTAATTGCAACAGCAGTGATTGCAAAAGAGCTGCATAATATATCACACCAAACAACTGCAAGCCTAAGCTGAGCTCTCATTATACATTCCTGGCTTAAAGTTTCATCAGGCATGTTCACTACAGTAAGACTAGTACAACCGTCTCTGTGATGGGAGAAGTGTGCCACAATAGACAACAAAGTTTTGTGTGCAGAATAAAAAAGTGAATGCAGGGAACTGTGTTTCCTTCAACAGTGTAACTTCCAATGGCTTAAGGCCTTTCATAGTGTAATTCTAGAGGCTCTTTACAAACACAGTAATCATACCTAATAAACGCATTATAATGTGGGCATTCTCGGATGCATTTTCCACTCAGTTGAACCAACACAAAGAAA
Source organism: Buteo buteo (assembly GCF_964188355.1). Taxonomy (NCBI): domain Eukaryota; kingdom Metazoa; phylum Chordata; class Aves; order Accipitriformes; family Accipitridae; genus Buteo; species Buteo buteo. Next base: position 32,936,332 of record NC_134172.1, read on the forward strand.
GATTCTGTCATTTGCCTAAGCAGTCACTAATTTAGCAATAGGCAGGAATGGATCCTCCAATTTCCTATTCTCATTTTAGAAGCAGTTAAAGAGGTTGGATTTTTTCCCACCATTTTTATTGAAAATACATTTTGTTACACTTCTTCCAAACAGTTTATAAGTGCATATAACTACTGCATTACGGACTGCCCTAGAAAGACATGTAACTTGACTGTATATGCCATAAGACGTAACCACACTGCTTCCTAAAATGAAAAAGAACTCAAAACATATGAAGTGTATCAGGAGAGAATATAAAAGAGAATTTAACAAAAGGACAAAAGGAATCCACCCTGGATCTTTTGGTGAAGAAAACCAACTGAGGATTATTAATGGCCTCAAATATTCAGTGGCTGTGAAAAATGTTGTCAAAAGCTAAACTGATCCAGAATAGAAACAGAATAGAAAGCTGAGAAGTTGTGTGAAGAAAATATTTCTTATTCTTTTTCTTAAACACTGTTTTAATATTCCATACATTGTTCAAACAAAAAGCGGATTTGGATGTATTTAAATAAGGAATTGTATTAAAACTAACAACTACATCACTTAAGTTGTAGCATCCCTGAATTACAGCTTGTGATGGCTTTGCATATTCCTAACTTTACAGCTAACACCCCTTCCACTTTTTATTATCACCTCGTTATTCCCATTCTTCCTTCATGATGTTATGGTGACTAAAAAATATGTGACTAGAAAATAGTAGCCTTTCATACTGCAATCCCCTGACTTCCCCTGGGGGAGTGGATTACTGCATCATAATACTGGTATCTGTTAGTTAATGCTGTGGGCTTCACTCAACTTCAAAGCAAAGATATTAAAGGCTCGTTTTCCACTACAAGGCAGGTGTATTTTTATTAGCTCTTTTTCAAAATTGCTATGACTTCACTTGTGGATATCCCGCCAACAGCCATTATTGAAAGCTGGACTATAATTGCTAAGGAACATGCAATGTCTGAAGCACTAAACCAGTGTTACCGCAATCTTCCAACAATTGACTGAAACCAAGTGTTACATCATTAAAGCTGAATTACAACACACCCATGGCGTGTTTTCCATGTGTGCTATTTTAAACAATAGTAGAGAAAAACCTGGCTATAAATTCACAGATCCCCAATTTGTTCAAAATTCATGAACAATGAGGGCTGTCTGACAGGCTCTGTTGGCTCTATTTTAGTCAGAAATGTCACGCATCATAATTAAATGTCTGTTTGGCTTTTATTGGAGATGGAAATGCTAGCTTTAGTTATAAATCTAAACAACCTGTCACAAGGGGAGACTCCACATTTGTATAGTTTAGGAAAGTTTAGCAATTGTAATTGCTCCAGGAAAGACAAATAAACTAATGGAAACTGTTCTATTTCTTAATCGGCTTTGCATTGGAAAAAAATAAGCTAATGTGGTTATGGTATAGCTTTCATCTGGTTTGGACAGAGTTCTTTGCTTTGTTAGATTAAGTTAGTGCACCAGTACTTTCCATTGCTGTTGCTTAATTTTCACGCAGAAATTAACTGAAGACTACAGTGATCACAGCTTCTAGGTTAAGAGAAGAATGCCATTGACAAGTGGCAACAAAATACCATCAGTCTTCCAGAAAAATGTTTAGTTCAATTCTGCGCAGTTTGCCCTGATGTTGTCCAAGTGGAAATATTTTGCTGTCACACTGGTATGCAGAGGCTATTATAGTTTAAGCAAATCCTGCAATTTTTCTACTCGGCTTCAGAAATTTTACAGTGCCCAGATTCCAGTGGAAAATATTTGATCATTCATATGCTTGGATAGAAATTTGTCACCTGGAATAGAAATCAGGGTAAACCTGCCAGCATCCTTATGCAGACAAGCTCTGCAAATATATACTATGCAAGATCTCTGCCAACTAACTTGTGTCTGGCCAATACCACCTTTCAAATAGTCTGTGAATACCAGCTGCCAATAAAGATTCATTATACCATGTATAGGTAAATATTATTTTAGCTTTTGCATCTACAGTTTTAAGCTTACACAGTAGCAATTCATTTGCTCTCCACATATTACCTGTCTGCAAGTTTCTGTGCAGTAGCCAATCACAATATTCACACTTCTCACTAGCACCTAAACAATATTCTTCTTTTACTTAAAATAGATCACTGTCAGATGCAAACATTTCCAAGTTATGTTTTTCACTAACATACAAATTACTATTTAAAATAGCCATAGTAAGTACTATCACATGCAGAATTTCACAGTAGATGTTATAATTATCTAAGTCTTTTCTTGCTGCACTGCTTTTCAAGAAGCTAATCTTGGGTTCTATAATATATTTAAATGTAAGTCAATGTATAATGTCTTCTACTTCTGAAAATGTACACATGTATTAAATTAATGCAAAAATACTACTATATTTCTCATAGTGAAACTTTAGAGACATTCCCTCAGGCATGGTAGATCCTCCAGAATAGTCCCAAATCATGCACTGGGTTACAGTTGTTAAAAAATAAAAACATTTTAGAAGGGAGTGTGTACCCCTTTTACCATAAATGTTTGCTTATACATCTTCATTCTCTCTTGTTTAGAAAAAGCCCACCAACACAGATTATCTCACTTCAGAATACTATTCACTTTTTCAAAATTGCACCAAACTCACTGTTATGAAACTTCTCAAGCAGTTGTTGTTTTAATTTTCACTTTAATTTTACCACTGCTTTCACCTATTAGAATTACATGAGAGCAATCCAGTGAATTAATATTTGATCCCTACAAACATGTGATAGCAATACCATTTAGCAATAATTTTTGTCCATAACATTTTCCCATTTACTTGACAAATCACGTTGCTTTCTCTTCTCCTTCCTTTCCTTGTATTGCATCCTTTCACACAACTTCATCACCTTATTTTTCCTCACCTCTTCCCATCATAAAATCTTCTAGTGTCCTTATGTCTCAGTAGCACTTCAGTTATTTGAAGCCCTCTCCCAAAACCCTTCTTTATTGTTGCCCATATATTACTTCAGATTTTCTACAGAGTTTGTTCTTTCCTTCTTTCTGGAAACGTTTGTAAATACTAAGGCTTATTTTAGAAGGTCCTTTTTCATATGAAGAAAGCTAATAAATGAAGTTTTGCCCAGGTTAAAGGCAAGCGTATGTTCTTACGTGCACCAGCCAGGACAGCTAATGGCAAAGATTTAACTCCTTTTTAGCACCCTGACCTCTAATTCTTCTGGCTATTGATTTGTTACAGCCGTTGTTTACTGAATTCTCAACACAACTTCAATTTATTCCTGCTTTTGCAGAAGACAATGGTGGCTGAACAATTGCTATATCACATATTAATACTCAGTCAATTCTCTCCGACAATAGTAAAGTCTGTTTGTAGTAATAGAGCACTCTACTGCAGCATGACCAGGGATCACATTGGGTCCCAGTTGCCAGAAAATTTCATTTTCATGTGCTTCAAACAAAAACCCAAAACCAACCCCCAAAAGTGTCACCACCATGAACTCGGCAAGGATAAATCTATTCACCTGTTTTATGTAAAGAAAAATGTCCAAATATACAAGATATTTCTATCATTTTTTTTCTTTTACTCAAAAGATCTGTTGTGTAGATCTTATATAAAAAAGTTTATTTTATGCCATTATGTAGGGTTCAGTAGATACATCAAGTTTTTATGCCATCATGTACAACTCAAGATATACCTAGTTTTTGTGCAAGCTCTGTCCTTGTTCTGCTTTTGTACTCCTCTAGAGATTAATACCACCAGCACAAATTCTATCGTCTCTATGCAGATCCCACTCTCTTCTCCAAGTCTTGTCCCCTTCCCCTGCCAACTAAATTGCAGCCTTCCCAATATTATTGTGTGTCTGATTGTCAGTTTAAGTTAAATAAATTATTTATCTCCCCTGTTTCCAACTAAATTTTGCTTCCTTCTTTCCCTATAATTCTAGGTATCATCATCACTGTTTTTATATCATCTTCGATTCCCATCTCTCCCAAGATTCCCCATATCCACATACACAGATTCTTTCCTAATAACATACCTGAGATAATTAGTCTTATTCATTCATGCATCTAGGATTCTCATCCAGGCCCTTGTCTTCTCATATCTCCAACATCACAATGCTCTCTGCTATAACCTTTATACATCACTGGTGTCCACCCAGAATGCTACTGAAATAAATGGGTGCTTTAGACCTTCCATTTGGCTATGTCATTCCTCTCTAGGCACCTTTCCTTTGGCTCCCTTTTCAAAAGTAAGAAAATTTTCAACATTTTAAGGATCTTTTCAGCATATCTCTCTGTTCCCTGAGCTAATTCTGTTAGTTCCCATTATCAACATGCTCAATTTTCATAGAAATACTTTGTGATTTCTCCACTGGCCCTAATTCTTGTCCACATTCATCTGCTGCCTTTTATCTCAGTTTACACCATAGTGCCTTGGAGCAGGACTATCATTTTGGTTTGGGACTTGACAGTACCTTGAACAACTGTTAAAATACCTGGATGCCAACTAGCTTGACTTCAGAATTAACAAAGGAAGTATTTACTCTTAAGCAGTACATTGCAAACAGGGATTGTAGTGAAGAAGTATTTTGCTACTTGCAGTCCAGCCTCTTAGTAGTGCATTAAAGTACTGTAGAGTGAATGGACAGCGGGGTGCTTCACGACCTCCTTAATGCAGCAAAGGTCAAAACTACCCAAATTGTTAACAATGAGATCCCTAAAGCACTAAAACAGTTAAAAAGTATTTACCTCTCTAAATATTTTTCATCAGATACAATATCAATTTTCATATTTGGAAAGCATTTTTTTAAACCAGATTGTCCAGAAGAATATTTTAGAGCTGTTGTTCTTGGCATGTAACAACACCTGTAAGGTGAATATAATTGTTTGTGTAATGGAGGGATTTATTTACATTGATGACTCCACAGTTTTCCTCTATCATCTTAACAGTGAGAGCAAAAAAAACCAGGGAAGCAAGCCACTAAACTACCAAATTTCATCTAATAACAAGGCAATCTAGTCTGTTCAGCAACATACTTCAAAGTGCATATTCAACCAGAATTTTTCAATTTTTTAGCTCTCATTAAAATAAAACAACGAGGTGTTTCATGCGTTTCATGTAATGCTAAGTGTTATTTTTAAGCTAAGCAGTATGAAAATGCTGGATGAGAATGAGCTCCAGAGAGCTGGCATTCCTTAAAAATTACTGTACATGAATAGTTACACATGCATAATTATATAATCACACTTGATGGCAGCAATAGCACATAGAGTAGTCTATTAATAGCACATAAAATCTGCAGAAATCTCATGAAGATGAATATCCTCTGAAAGTATGAAAAGGTGGCACTTGGTGCAGAATATATTTTAGTTTTACATTTCAGCATGACAATTACCATGAAAGAAAGGATCAAAGTCAAATGGCACAGCTGGCAGCTTGAGAATAATTTAAGAGGTGTACTGGCAATAGCTTTTTGGTTTCAGTAAGATGGACTGCATTAACCGTAATAGGGAAACGATGGTGGAGAAAAGTCATACAGCATTCTTGCCTGGCATTAGTACAACATTAGCTGAACCTGCAGTTTTAATAACTTCATACAATTTTTAAGGGAGAAAACTTCTGCTAATGAAAATGAACAATAGCAATGTCTCCTCTGCAGTTTGGGACAAAACTACAATCCAGCATCACCTTCAGGCTTAAATCACTGGTTCAGGAACTCATGAGCACTGGGGAAATAAAATTAGCATGTGCCTATAGTATATCCAACCACGGTTTCTTGACCTTGTCCCTAAATTACAAAGAGATAATCTGTCTGCAAGGACATGACTAAATACTTTAAAAATCAGGGCAGCTGGGCTGGAAGGATGTAATATAAGCTGTGCAGATAAAGCTGTATAAACCCAAGGCTCTTCTCTCATTTCCCACTCTGTAAAGTTGGAATTGTACAGTATTGCAGGAGTGGGATCACAGAAGCAACTTCTTATCATTCAGTTCCTTTACAAAGGAAGTAATAAAAGGAGTTTGGGAGAATGTACAGATCCTCCCTACTTTCCATCCTTACCCTAACTCTCTCCCAGATCATTACAGGTACCCTTTGGACCAGCTGTGCCCTGCATGGACTGGAGAGGGTCTACCATGTCTGCCCTCCCCCCCACCCCCCCCTTTCCTTCCACTCCACTTTTAACCTGGCTAATAATTGAATATGAATACTCTGTCCAAAAAAAGAATAATGTTCCATTTGATAATACACTTGGCAGTCACCAATTTCCAAGTCCTTCCCCCAAAGAAGACCATACCTTGGACTGAAGGCAAAAGTGTGACCTGTCTTAGCTGAGTTTTCCTTCAAACAGACAGACATTCAGCAGAAGAGCTACCTACTTTTGTTTTGAATGGTATTAAGCATAGCTTCAGTTTCTTAGCAATTAAGCTAACATGGTTCCCTTTCAACCACAATTTTCCAAAGATGAGTTGCATTGTGAAGACTCCATCTAAACCAAGAGGAAAACATTTGTCCACACACAAACAGTTCTGAAAACCAGAATCTCCACTGCCAAACTTATTACAGGTTCTCCAAAATTACTGACATATATGCCCAAATATGCACAGTCTAACACATGCAGATTTTACAGTTGCAATATGCTTTTGTGTAGAATTTAATAGTATGGATTACTGCACATTACAATACAAAATAAAATCATGAAGACCATGCAATTTGATCTCCACAAAGATCAAAATAAAACAGCAGAGGATGTAAAGTAGTTTGTCAGGCAGATTTTATGTGGACTGTCCAGGAAAAAATGGACCAGTTTTGCTTGCATGCTGCTTTCACAGCTATTATTTTTGTTAGTTTTGCAATCTGATGCTTTTGATTTTTATTTGATGCTAATAAGTTCTGAAAGCCACAGAGTTTACAAAGCCAAAAAAATAAACCTGGATCCACTAAAGATCCTTTTTTCCTCTTCCTTAACTCTCCAACAGCCAGGAGTGGAACTGTCCATTTTACATCGCTGGAAGGAGCAGAATTGGTTCATCTAGTGGATTAAGACTCTTTACAAGAACCTGGCAGAAATTACTAAACACTTAGAAGGTGATAAATAGTCCAATAAGATACTCAAAACCATCATGTTAAGATCGCATCTATTTAAAAGTTAAGGCTATAAAACTATAATTGTTCTATCACTGTTCTTAATCAGAGTAACACTGTATAAATTGACGTTACAGTGGGAAAAAGAAGTTATATAAGAATATACCATGCTATTATTTAAATTTGTTTCTTGTTCTTTGATATAATTCATTGTTGGCTATGCACTACATATACACATACAACAGAGACTCTTCCCTTCCCCGTCCCCCCTTAGATGAACCATCTCTCCTTCAAGCTATGAAAGGGTTTTCTGAGATCTTCACAGAGTCTCTACTGAGAATTTCTTACTCTAGAATTATCTACTGGTTTCAGGTGAGCTACCTTTGAGTAATGTAAAATGACAGAAAAAAAAAAAATCAGGGTGTGAAAAAGCTGATCTGAATCTCTGGTGCTAATATTCTACCAATACCAAGGACTGTGTTAAAACCTCACAGTGTTTGTTTTTTTGTAATATGCAGTATCCCTCTGCTAATGGAAAGCTGCTTAATTCCAACAGCAAGATGCTCATATAGCCACTCAGACAAAACACTCACTAATCTCCCTCTGCTCTTGGAATTAGAGATGGGAGAATTTTATCAATTTATTTCTTGAAGCGTGTCAGTTCAAGATTAATGAACTTACAGCAATTTGAAGACTCTTGATTTTATTTTAAATGGAGAACTTTGCATAAGATGTTTTTGTTTCAGGCAATACTTTCTTCTGGCATTTGCCTGTTCTTATTTTATAATAGTGGGGAAACAAAAAAAAAACATAAAGTGAAATAAAAGTGTATCAGCCCAGGTAGAACGAAACATTCTTATTACCCACCTTCAACCTCCCACTTGTTTGCGTTTGTCTTCCATTTTTGCAAAAGAAGTTAAAAGATTTCCAGTTTTCACGGACCTCAAATTATTTTGCAGGTTTTATTTTATTTTGATTTGGTTAGCAAATCAGAAGTTTTCCTATAGCTCTCTATTACTTGAGTCAACGGGGCAGAGCACATTGAGCAATAGCAGCTTGAGACTCCAGCAGAGTCTTTAAGTGAGTCTTTACTGACCAATTCAAATATTTGGCACACTGTTAGGACAAAATATGTTCACTACTGCGTAGATACTGACAGAGGGCCATAAAATGGTATGAAGAATTCTGTCTGGAGCAAATAGATTTGGTCAGAAATCTTAGCCTAGGATGCAAATACACAATTGCTAAAACTGGTTAAAATTTTTCTTTTTGGAAATTCCCCATGAGTAATATTTACTTTTTTGCTTTTTATTTTACAAGTTTTTACATTAATTCCTCTGTGTAAGTCCTCATATTAGTCCTCTCCATTTCCTTTTTCATACATAGGAAAAAAAAAGCAAAAATAATAAAAGGAAAGAGAAGGAGAAAGGAAAGTTAAAAATTGGAACCCTTTATTTAGAAAAGTCTCAAATATTTTTCAGTGCTTTTTAAAATATAAACATATAAAAGCATATGCCTTTTTTTTTTTCAGCCAACTGCACATTTTAGACTTTATCCAGAGGGCATGGCAAATTCTAGCCAGTTGTACCCTAATTTTAAAATTTATGAAGCTTTTCTCAGTTGCTGATATCTTGGTAACACATTTTTAGGTCCAATTTACAAGTCTGGTAGTTGAATTCTTGCTTTTTACATGTTTTATAGTCTGGGGATGCATTTTAATAAGCCTCAGATAGCCCCAGAAGCTAATTACCAGCCATACAAATAATATGGAGAATACATTTGGAACGGACTTGGTTTATGCCAACACTTTCATGAAAAGCGAAGACGGCCCAACAAGATATTAGAATTAGACTCCTGAACACATCTCACACTGTGCAAGAATGTGCTTAGCTGAAGACAACAGAGAACTTAAAAAAATATGTATACATAAACCCCCAAGTTTTCTAAACAAGGCAATTGTTTAATAGGCTTCACTTGAAAGTCAGGAATAAAAAATGACCAGGAATTTAACTAGGATGATGGCGGTTCTATTCACTGCTTACATAACGCACAGAAGTAGGGTAGGCCCTTTTATGTATGCACAAAGGCAGACGTTATAATCTAACTAGATCGTTCGCAAAGGAAAGTGGAGATAGGTATAGAGACATGTAGATATAAAACAACACAGTTAATGGCCAGATTCTGCTTCTTAACATCCTGTTTAACCACTACTTTTAACCATTTCCTAATATCTGACTGTTCTTTGTAGCCAACTTGCATGAAGCCAACAAGAAGAGAAATAAATGTATCTAGAGATTTATAGTCATGCAGATGTGCAATGAATCCAGGTAATAGCTAAGGACAAAATATAGCATCCTTTTCTCCATAAAATCTAAAATGTTCAAACTAAAACCAGGCATTTTCAACTGTATATTAGCTTCCAATCAGCAAAATAAACAACCTATTCCAGGCATTTCATGGGCTCCACATGAAGATAAACCAAACAAATTCTGTCAGGACAGATGGGATCACTCCCAGACTCCATAGGGGGTTGCTGCACTACTTTGCCTTAGCTTCAAGTGATAACTAGAGCTTTACATGTACTTTTTGCTCCATAACACCTATTTCCAACTTTTAAACATACAAAGTGTTTTGTGTGTTCTGCATTTGGGAATCAGTTGTTAAACATAGCATTTGCTAATCTTCTTTCATCAGGCAATTTTTATTTGGCATTGGCAGGACAAGGAAATTTTAAAACATTCTCTTTGCCTTGCGTAATACCCAAATATAAATATATATATAGCATTGTTGCTTTCTTTATATTCCCTGACTCTAAACATCATAGAAAACAGAACTCTTACAAAGGAATGATATAACAAGGCAGTAATAAATCACAGCACAGATAATGGCTTGATTTTATCTTACTGATCTATTGCCCACATTAGACAAGAGGCACTGGCTGGTTAAAATTTAGCATGCGATTGCCCAGATGTCATGAACTAGTTTTTAGTCTCTGTGGTTATTTCAGGTGCTGCTAGTAGAAAAACAGAGGCTTGACTTTTACTGTGCTTTTCTTTCTTTGTTGTTCATAATAAGCTTCTGAAAAAATAGACTGAGCAAAAGATTATTTTTTTTTTTCAATCATCAATTCTAATAAAATACATTATAGAATATTTGGAGTTAATTTCCGCTTTCCTAAATAGAGGTATTGATTTGGCTTTCAAATGGCCTATATTACAGCTCAATTCTGAGGGTCCTCAATGTTGGACATTCTGTTCCAGAAATGCTAAGTTTTCACAGCTGCCATATTCTGCTCACTGTTACAGAAGTGGGAAGGGACGTTTATGGGAAGAAGAATCTTGTACCTCCATTTCCCTTGCAGGACATATAAATTGAGTAACCCTGGACTGCATGTCTTTTTTACACTTGGGTTTTCTCTATTTAAATCTTGTGAGACAAAATATCCAAAATGCTTTAAATACTAGGCTGGTTCTTTGCAGTCACCTTGTATCTGCCAAACCCAGATTTATTCACCATCAGAAATAGCTACTTTAATTAAAGCTGTCATCTCCTAAAAGCCAATTCAATCCCTCTGCCTGTCACGTTGAGGATAAATTCAAACTAAGCCATCTGCCTTCAGGGTCTTGGGAACACAGGTACAGCTCTCCTCTCGTTAAGCTTAGGACAATTCCCACCTGCCATTTGCAATAGTTTTGGTGGCAGACTATCTGATTTTGGAAAGAAGTCTACTAATTTTGCATATCAGGTTGCCCTAATGAACATGTACACACAGGTGAGCTTGATAGGCTAAAGAGAGCTGGGCTGCAGAGCACACGCACGCACCAGCTGTGCACAGCGGGGCTGGGAGGCTCCCCGCTCCGGGGTGCTCAGCTTGGCTGGAGGACGCAATCTGACGGATGCAGAAGGTATCTTCTGCTCCTCCCCACACCATGTGCGCGGGTGGGAAACCTCAGCAGGCAAGACAGTGTCTTTCGTTCAGGATGCAGCAAGCACCATTTTACCCTTGCCTTTGACTCAGAGACTGCAATGTGCTTTACGCTGTGCCTTTAAATCAACTCTGAACGTAAAACGTATAAGAGTGTAAACTGATCAGTAAGTGCTGGCTCTGTCAAGCATAGGAAACACAAGTCTCCTCCAACTGCCTTTGCATCTCTCCTATAGAATCCAAACGGCGCGGGGTCTGCCTGTATGCCTGCCTCTCACTCCAGCGTATGCCAGTGCTGCCTGCGTTATGATGCAGAGGTGCCTCCATGCTTACACAGATGACTAATACTGCAAACAAGGCATTCTCTGAGTGCTCCTTCACTGGAAGTACTTTTTTGAGCTCTTTAAAAGGAAAAAAAAAAAAAAAATTACTCTACAGATTAGTTTTCCTAACAGTACAACCTCTGGAGAAGAAATCTAGGTATGAAACAAATATATGCATTTGTGCATTTACAAAAAAGATATCAGTTAATACTCTAGTACTGGAACTGCAATTACACAGACAGAAACATCTACCCATGTGGAGTATCTCAGTTGTCACCAGGGATTAATATCGGTGAAGCAATTCACTGGTATGGAGATTTTTATTATTATCCATGTGTTATTATGATGTAGAAAAAAAATGGAGTTTGATGGGTTTGCAGCATTACTGGCTTTTAGAAAAATTTTGCTTTGACTTATGAACCAAACCAGTCTGCAATGCAAATTAGTAGCAACGTGTGTGAAATGGCACAGTTTCATTTTTACAAAGATGCCCTCGGATGTATAACTGAACATTAATAATTTCAATTGGCATGACTGTTATCTTTAAAATGCAAACTTTGCATACAGATACAAGCCAACCGCTAACTTCTTTGGGCTAAGAAGGGTCAGAAAATAAACTTTATGACTATCAATGTGAGTGTTGACAGAACAAACCACAAAATTTCAGACAGTATACGTGAATAGGTATTTTCTATCTTCAGAGTAACACCTTTGCTTCATCTTTGACTGCATGCTTCTGATTTCTATTAAGTATGACTACCTCCTTGTCTTGTCAAGCAATTAAAGTGACAAAAGTAATAGCAGATGCCTCTTTCCTAGTTAGAGCTACAGCAACAGACCATAGCTTGCATTTTATTACAACCACTCTATACAGCCTAATAATTGCAAGGTAATTGAAAAGATCCTGATAATAAACCACCAGTTTACTTTTTTCAGACAAAATAAATATATAACCCAATTCAGGCTTCATTTTAACGACACACTAGATGGTTTCCAACTTGTCTTGATTTTTGTTTTATTTTATGATTGTAAATAAACCCTGGAAAATTCCTTCCCCCATTTTACCACCTGAAACTGCAGCTGTTGGCTGACACTATCAAAGCCTCGCAATTCCGAACTCACGTGCAAATCTCATCAAGTGCAGACACTTCTAATTGATTCCAGAAGTTTTTCTTTTGCTAAGATCAGCGGGCAGAAGAAGAATAATGAGCAGCTTTTAAGCAGAGGGGGGGAGGGTGTTGAGCTCGGGGAGTGGAGATTTTAAAAGCTCCAGCTTGGCTGCTCTGCCAGAAATGCGGAGCAATTTTACGGTCAATTGGCCAGAGCATCTGGAACTATACATCATAGTCTTTAGTTGATGGTGGTGAAGCCGACTCTCAAACTGGCTAAGTCTAAAATCAGTAATGACTCTGCTGTCACACCTAAGTGGAAACTAACTTAATCTACTGCCAGATTTTACTGTGACTTTTTCTAAGGGACATTATTCCCCTTAGGGCAGTTGTCAAGAATATTAAAAGTCCAGTCCCTGGGATACACTGCATGGTATAGTGGACTTTTCTGAATGAAGCTAACATAGAAAATACAGATTACAACTCCTGTTTGTTTAATTCCATGTGTGTTGACAAGGCTTTTTATCATAAGGCAGTAGAGTTTCCTTCCATCCCCAGCTTCGTTTCTAAAATACATTTCAAATACATCAGCCAATCTAGTTAGGGCACAGAGACTGCCTAAATGCTGAGGTCGTAAATCATAGCACAGGGCATGGAGCTTTCACCTTAATGGAAACCAAATATGGGATATGCTGCTCTTTGAAATGCGGCACAGATGATCATAATGAGGGACCAAGGAAAAATGCTACAGAGCAGAAAACTATTGCTGAAGTGGAAATAAGTTCTTATGAGTAAATGTTTGTTTTAAGTTAGTACTTATAAGTCAGTATTCCAACGCTGGTAAATTACACTAAGAAACAAGTGAGGTAACAGCAAGTCTTTGTACGATGAAAGGAGAAATAAGTAGTGTGGTAATACATCACATTAAGAGGGACTGCTGTGGAACACAGAATACAGTGCAAATCAGTTCTTTAATAAAGAGATATTATATATTTTATCCAGACAAATTAGCTGACACACTCGTAAGAAATACCAGAATTGCATCAAACATCAGAGAAGCAGTCCATTTGGTACAGAATACTGTCTCCAAAAGTGTCTGGAACAGCTGCATCTACCAAGTTTAGATACTGAGGAGGGGTAAATAAGCAATTTGACCACAACTAAGTCCATTTCTGCCTCCATTAGTTAGGGGCTGAATTATACCCTGCAGCACAAGATTTTATGTGTCTTCCAAAGTTGGTTATATTTCTAACGCAACACATGCCCACATAAAACAGAAAAGGAAACAAGTTATTCATTCATAATAGCACACATGTATACAACCTCTCTTCTTCTCTCTTTTCCCCAGTGAAAGTTTTGCTAGATTGTTGTCCTTCCTACCTGTAAATTAATACTGCCTGCCAATGCTTTCATAGCCCGGCAGCCCAGGAAGCTGCAGTGCGGGAGGAGTCTGGATGAAGAGATTTACTCCCAGATACAATGCCTTAGCTGAAACAAAGATAAAAGGCAAACAAGCACGTCAAGTCAGACACCTGTATTTCCTCCTCCAGCTTCCTCACTCCTAGCCCCTTAGTTTAAGAGTCTTTCTCAGTACTGAGTTGCAGCCACTATGAGAGTTGGTGAAAATATTTAAGACAAGAGTTCCAACAACATGTCAATGGCTCTCATTTCTACTTGCTCCTCATTAGTACTACTGTCAAATAACAGCCAGCGCTTGACCAAAATCAGCTCATGGAATATGCTGGACTATGCCAAACCAGAGCAGTTGGATGGAAACACTTTGAAGAGGTGCACCATCATCACAGATTTATTTTTACATATCGTGCCTGCTGAACTGTCGCATAACTGAACACACAAGCAATGTTTTCTGCTACCTCCAGGTTGTTAGGAGACTCCAGGCCCAGGCTGACAGAAAATGATTTGGCTTCAGTAATACACATGATCATCACATTACACAGGCATGAAGTAATCAGCCTAAAGGAAACTAACTAGCATAGGATGTGGCAGCACAGATCCTCAAGCAGAAACACATTAGCTCCTCAGTTTACTGTCTATAACCAGTCAAATATATCTGTGCTCTATCATCAAGGTTTTCAGTGACCTCCATCCAAGAAACAATTTTCTTAAGATTTAAAAATTTCCTCAAACACCACCGCCTTTTTTCTTAAAAACAAAAAAAAAAAAGCACAAAACAAACCCTGCTTCTTTCACCTAACCACCCATATGAAATACATACAGCACAACGAACAGAAAGCGCATGCTGAGAAACGTTCATTGTTCCACCTCCCATAACAAAAAAAAATATCACTTTTCTAAGTCTGATGACTACCAATTGTCTTATTTGGAGAAGGAAAGGACACCAGGAGAGATCCCCCAGGAGTATATCTTGGAAGGACTTCAAATACAATAGTAGGGAGAACAATATCTTTAAATGATCAGAAAAATAACAATTTTCACATGGAATCAAGGCTGGTAACATACAACTTTAAAGTATCAATAGATCCAATGCCGTGCTTACTAGACTGTGGACACAGTTAACAACCATATTAAGAGTGTAGCTTCAGCAAAAGCAGAAGTCTTTCTTACACACCTCTAGCTTCATTTTACTTCCACCCTCCCTGAGCCTCAGCATTAGGAATCTTTCTTGCTCCACAGCAAGTTGCATCACTTACCTGAAGAACAATCTTTGGCTGCATAAGTCAGACCAGCTGGTCAACCCAATTAGCTGGGCAGGGAGAGTTAGAGGCTGGAGCCAGAGGGCAGGACTGCTCCTCCTGCTGGAATTGCAGTCCTTAGCTGCTTTTTTTACACCCACCTGAGCTAATTTAATGGCAAAATGGGAAAGCCTGGCTCCTTGTTTTCTCTACTCTTTTCTCCTCTCTCACTGCTCCCCTAGTTTTCTCTCATTTCATCTGTATTTTCCTTCTAGTTTTCACCCAGAAGGCCTTCCTCCCATGTAGAAGTTCTGATAATTGTCACACCTTCTTATGAGCCAAATGCAATCATCTGCAATTTAAATCACCTATTTTTGCTACTTAGAGTACCTGCAAATAGTACTGCAAGGATATTTACTTCTGAAATCTTACCTACTGGTTCTAAAATATTCATGAGAAATATGAACATATGAAATATAGTCACAGAAAAAAGCAACATGTATAGACAGGAGTCACATACTTTTTCACTAATGATTCAACGTGCTGTTGGCAAGATCAGTCTTGCACTTATCTGCTGCAATGTGCACCATTAACTTAAGAATTATTTGTTAAATTCTAGACACACTGAGTAGTGCCATCATGCCTCCTGCAGTTCATTTTTCTTCATCCCTAAGTAAATGCCCTGAAAGGCATAATTTATAGACCAAAGAAAACAAAGTCAAGAGAAATTCTTTTACATGATGTCATGCATTCATTCCTATTGCTCATGAATACTGGCTTACTAAAAAATTGTTTATTTGGTAACATATAAGGATGATAATGTAAGGAGGATGTTATTTAAGTATATTGCAGATTATGAGTACTAGAAAAGTAACATTAAAAAGATCAAAGTCAGCTAAATCTAGGTGTATATTAAAGATGGAATATTTACATGAGGCAAACAAAAAGATTAAATAAATGTTTTCATTTACACCTCTCATAAATTG
Organism: Buteo buteo; assembly: GCF_964188355.1. Classification (NCBI taxonomy): domain Eukaryota; kingdom Metazoa; phylum Chordata; class Aves; order Accipitriformes; family Accipitridae; genus Buteo; species Buteo buteo. The sequence continues at coordinate 32,952,429 of NC_134172.1, forward strand.
TAAGTGGATTTGAAAATGAAACAGAGCAAAGGAAGTTGAAAAGCAAGCAGATAAAAATTACTAGGACATATGTAGCAGAAATTTAAAAAATTGCTTATAAGCTAGATCTATGTTTATAAGTCTCACAAGATATTCAAACTTATCAACACTATTGTACTATGAAATACAGGTATTATGAAGGATAGATAACCTGTTTGAATGTTGAACAGAAACAATTTTTAGGACAAATTTTTGACCTAATTTCCGAGAAAACCTTTTATTTATTTATTTGTTTACTTATTATGCTTGCTGGTACTGTTGGTTCAAATGATGGGGTCAATATTGAGCTAAAATATTAAAATTTGAAGACTTTTCAACACAAATTGACAAATCTCTGGCAGTTTCCCTTTGCTCAGAATTTTTTGATCTTAAGTCCCATTATAACAATATTACCACCTATAAGAACATTTCTACAATGAATCCAGAAATTGTATAATGCATTGAGAGTAAAAGTGGATCGTTTATGTCAAAAAGGGGGACGCTTTGAAGTTTATCACAAACATTTAGACTAAATATAAGAAAGAAATTTTTTACAATGAGGTTGGTGAAACACTCAACAGGTTGCCCAGAGAGGAGGTAGATGCCCCATCCCTGGAAACATTCAAGGTCAGTTTGGACGGGTCTCTGAGCAACCTGATCTAGTTGGAGATGTCCCTGCTCATTGCAGGGGGGTTGGACTAGATGACCTTTAAAGGTCCCTTCCAACCCAAACTATTTTGTTATTCTATGATCACAAAAGCTATTAATATCACAAACTTGTTGATTTATGATAAAATGTAAGTCTCTAGTGGTGACATATTGGCATTACTCAGAAGCATTATCTCTTCTGCTCTCACTGAGAGCAAACAATTTATAAGACAGACACCTATTCTTTCAGTATTTTCAAAGAAAAAAATATGAGCAAGATACTCCTGTTTCTTGTTAAAAATGGACTACTTAGTGCCAAAGAAGAGACTAAAAAAGGAGTAACAGAGAAGTATAATATAAAGGATAAATGGAAAAACATTAGACAGAAGAAGGGATAGGAAAGTACAGTAAGGAAGAACTCAGGATGGGAATAAAGTTAAAATTTTAATGACAGATACATTTAAAGAACAGAATAAGAACTATTCCATTTTGTGTCCTTCTTCATGAAAGAGCAGGAAACTGTATAGTTCCCTACAAAGAATAGAAATAACAATCTGCCAATTTTACTTCCACTCGTTTCTTAGTAAGAGATGCTTTTACATATGTGCACACACACAAAGCTCAGCAAGGCAAGCACATTATTTTTTAATTTTTTTAAGTGGGAGTGTATATTTTGACATATAATTCTCCCCAAATTCAGTTAGAATACCCAAATAATTCAAGTCCGAGAGCTATAACTCAAGAGCTATAGAATTAATTGCCAAATTTTAGAATTTTTTGCTTCAAGCCTATCTACTGTAGTGGGCTACTCAGTAAATAATAAAAACATTGTCCAAATGATATTTATACAAGTAAAATCCTTCAAATATCTGCTGAGTTCTGGCAGACTTATCAAAGTAATTCAAGAAATGTTTGATTTATAAACCAAAGGTTTGACAATGTAACAATATGGGAAAAAAATTAAAACAATTCTTGATTAGTGGTATTTATCTAGCTTTTAATATTGTCCAATACTTATTGTTTCCTATCCCAGGCAAAAAGAAAAAAAAAAAAAAAAAGACCCACAGTAGCATAAGATATTTTTCCATTCTCCTATTGACTGATCTCTTAGAAAAGCAGGAGAATCAGCACCTCTAGCAGAAACCTCCAATTAGGAAAGTTACTATAAATTTTGCAGATGTTTCAAAAGAAAGGAATCATTTTGAACTTGGTTAAGTCTCAATCCCTACTGTTTTATTTCATTTTTTCTGGTTTTAAGCCAAAAGGTGACTTTCTGATAACAGTTCTACGAGTCTAGCAACCTGTTCATAACCTTGCTGATAACTGTCTTTGCTGGTAACCAGCACTAGGTAGCTTGTGAATTCATATCAGAATCATATTAATAATTCAGTGTTATTTAATTCAGATAATATTAAAAGAGTTATTATGAAATACCAACGGCACTGAAAAAAGAAAAAGGTAGATTAAAAAGCAAAAATCACAAACAGGGTAAAAATAAGTCCTAAGAACACAAAAGCAATCATATTTAGTCCAGTATCCTATCTTTGTCAATGGCTAAAAGTCTGTTTCTGAGGTATAAGTACAGAACAAAATATTTGATATTTAAGACTCCTCCAGCCTCCAAGCATTTTCAGAATTGTCTCATGAAAGATGACTTAATCAATTCAAAGTCAGCAACACATTTCTGTTATTTACTTCAAAGCATATGGCCACTGATATATTATTTTTGCAAGAAATGGTAAATATACACTTTCCTGACTTTTGTTTTCAATGGAAATTGGAATTGGTAGCAAAATCCAATAATTTTCTTACAAGTTAATCATAAAAAGTGAGAAATAAAGAGATAAAAAAAGAAAAAAAACAATATTCTACTCAAATAGTACAATTTAAAAAAAGGAAGCAAAATATAAATGTTTAGTGTTTCCTCTTTTACTAAACAGATAAAAAAATCTAGAGTCATCAGCACTGACATTTCAAAATAAGTGCCTTACCTCATATGCATAGCCCAAGGAAGAAAACTGACTCCTTAAGTAACCATGTTTGTACACACCTATGAAGACTAAGCAGCGGATGATTTCCAAAATTCCTGCTTTGGGCCTAGAAACAGGAAGTAATTCAGATTAACATCCAATTTTTTCTTCTTTGTTAACTTCGGTGAAAAAGAGAATGTAGAAACAGTTTGTGATGTCCTGTACTTACATCAAGTCATCTTTCTCAACCTTATAGTTAAGTTTTTATAGTATACACCTTACATGGACCTATAACACCGAATTTCCTGGGGGCGGGAGAATACACATACTCACAAACTATATATGAGCTAACACAAATATAGCTGTATATATAGCTATTGTCTTTTGACCTCAAAAATAACAACAGCAAAATTCTGAAAACTGCTACATGAGTAGTTCAGAATCTTTTCATTGGTCTACTTTTAGTAAATTAGTAAATTTTTACTAATTCACATTATTAACTCACCAAGTTATACCTCTCTGGCATACTGACAGATTTTTACCTGTCCTGAAATAAGTTGTTCAGTCCATACAAGTGAAAGGTATTCCTTTCTGAAAACATAATGAACAGCAGGTGCAAAGCCGAAGTGGCACCTCAATCTCAAAGGAAGCTTCTATTCCAGATTTCTGCTCTGCAGGCAAATAGTTTCTTTGTAAGAAACCATAGCTGCTATTTACTCTTCTGTAGGGTCACAGTGCCTGTATGGACTACTTCCGTAGTGTATGCCTCAGTGGGCTGGTGTATTCAAGATCCAATATGATTTGAACCCATACTGATTAAATTTAGTCTTAAGTCTACAACGCCCTTCACATGATTTTGAGTCTACTCTGAGCTACGCTGAGTGCTTTCCCTGTACCATCACTGTATCTGACACCTATGGCATGCTACACAGGACTGGCACAATATGGTTGCAGTCTGAACTTGAATGGCCTTGGGACAGCCTGCAGGTCTCACTGGCCTGCCAGCATCCCAAATCCAGAGATGTGGACCCAACAAATGCAAGCACAGAGGGTGACATAAGTAGCCCATCCCATAATTTTTCTGCAAGGCACAACATTGATATAGCCACTTATTGCTATGGGAACACTCCTGGGTTTAAGTGCTGGCTAGTTATGTGTTATTTTCTAGTCAACAGACCACAACATATGTGTCCGAGTGTATCTATATTTCTTTATCAATATAGTTTCTGACACACTTGAGATTTCCATGTAACGATAAATAATGCATAATGAGAGAAAAAAAGAAAAGCATGTTTTGTATCTTACCTGTTCTCCATAAGCAGTCCGAAAGAGGTCAAGGACAGAATGATAAAGCCAATTCTCAGGAGAACAGTTCCCTGTGATAACATCTGTTAAAATTAGACAAAAAATTCATTTAGAGTAATTTTCTGAAGAGAAATGGAGTTTTAACAGAACAGGAGCTTCAACTTCCTCAGTCGGTGTTGTTAGTGTCTGCTTTTAAAGCAATTCGTTACTTTAAATTTTACTACAAAAATATCTGCTCTGGATAGCACACTTATCTGGAGTAACCACCTTTATGCTTGTTTCCTGAATGCTGTATTCCCAAAATAATGTTTAAGATATTCTCTTCCACACTATGTGTTTTCCCAAAGTTACTTGATTCCCTTATGCCTTTACCCAAGAGGGAACAAACTTATTTCTAGATAAAAATCCCAGAAACCCTGTTCTTTTTCTTAATCTTATGTTACCAGGTCTTTACAATAGTCATCCATGAATCCCAATGGATACCAAAACCAATACACTGGTAAGAATAAGAATTCACATGACATGACAATATGACAATATTTAAGAAGAAACAAAATTAATGTTGTCCCTTCATGACAACTCAACACTTGATTCCCAATTCAGCAAAACTCTTCAACTCATACCATTAACTTCAACCAGACTTAAAACACTTTTAAACATTAACATGTGTGTTAGTACTTGGATGAATAGCAGCGTGAGGATTTATGTCCTTAAAATTTACATCGAAATGATATAAACAAACCTCAGGAAAACAGAAATTCTTTTCATTGTGAAGTTTGAATTTTTTCATTTATTAAATATTTTGTGTATTCTACACAGCTGCCTTTGAAAATCAAATATTTAATCACTTTTCTTGTTCCCTCCCTGACTTCCTTTCAAATATTAGTTTTGAAAAGCCTCTGCTTTTTCATTTAAAAAACAACAAAAAAACCAAAACAAAAGTAGTGGATCTGGCTGAGTTATAGGAATCCTTTCTGTCTTCAACAGCAGTGGGGTTTATGAACAGCATCTTGCACTTCAAGATTGCAGGCACTGGAAAAATAAAAATCTATGAATGTCTGCCCTGATTTCAATAAATCCCACTCAGTGACATGCCCACCTTCCTTCGGTGGTGGCCCCTACCCCTCGAAGAGATCTAAGGTAACTATCTGTGAGCGTGGGAGGCCACAGGAGGATATTCTCAAGTTTTACAGCTGTGTGAACTTACAGTGCCCATGTTTGCAAAACACATCAAACCACACACTCAGGCTGGGCAGGTTTCTGTTGTTTTACTGAAGAATCACAAGCACCTACTTAGATATCTTTAACAAACAGTTATTGAACAAAGAAAACACAATCCCAGCAATGAGCGAGCTAAACAGCAGCCTCACCAGTTTACAAGCCAGAACACACTTCTCACAAATGACACCTGTCAAGCCACTCTGTTGCACAGATTTATACCAGGACAGATCAAACTCATTACTGCATTGCTACATTTCCAATCTGTTCCATCCCGCCTTACGATAAACTTACAAAACCTCAGACTGATGATTACCACCACCATCTACTTACACGTAGACCTTGAGAAAGGATACTCTTTACACTTTTCTTATGCTCTTATCCTAGGCATCTGCTATTGGCCATCACAGGAGACAGAATATTGAGCTAGATATTGAATACTGGAGGGAGTCAGTATAGCAGTTGTATGTTGAGACTCTTGCTCAAGTCCAGAAAGCAAAAATGCTCTAATGGGCTTATAATCCTTTATCAAAGTTTGTATCACTTGGAATACATTTGCAAATTCCAGATACGAGTTTCAAAATTTGTCAATAAAAGATTAAATTGAGGGTGTTCATTTTGAAAACTTCAGTTTCTAGAATCTGAAAACCCCACAGCTACCCTAAGTTTAAAAGACTTTCCACTGTTAACATGAAGCAATTTGAAGTGACAAAATTTTTGGACAGAGCTTTTTTATAAAAATCGGGCACACACTCTATTTCAGTTTAATAAAATGAGTAGCTCTTAAACTGCTCATCTAGCCACAGTAAGTTCAACTCCCACTTCAGCTTCTTGCAGAAACTAGGTCACACAAAAATTCAAGTGGACAAAGAAAAACATGATTTGCCACAGGCATAAGGGAACTCACCTATAAATTTCTTAGAAATGTTCTGATATGTTTTTCAATTATTGTCACTTGTCAAATAAAGGATTTTTCCAGGGAAAATTCAAGACATTCTTCCTTAGAGACTGTCCTCACTTTTAAGTTGGAGAATTACACCTTTTTTTAAATGTAGTCCTTCTGACCAGGTGGGTCTGATTTTGCTTTGTGTTTCCAGTGCAATGCATTAGCTTCTACAGACTGCCTTAAAATTGTCCCCACAGTGGTAGGGCACTACTCTGAGAAAAGGAATGTAAGGGTTTGTATCCCCCTCAAGCAGGAAAGAGAAATGAACACCAAATCCAAATGTTAACCAAGTCATGTAATTGCTACATTACAATATATGGCTAAAATCACACTTTATGGAAAATGAATGAACCTGCAATGGTTTTGAGACAACAAATGTTAATATTTATCTTCAGGAAGGATCCAGCAGTACCTGCTATGAATGAATAAGGGTGTCTCCAATTTCCAGTTTAAAAGAGCTGCATGATTTCACACTTTTCTCCCCTTCCAGTGTTTCTGAGCTGGCTGGCATTAGACAGCCAGTCACTAAGTCCTAGGCGTCTGGGTTTCCTTGTGATTCCAGTTTCAGAAAACTGAGGTGCTGATTCATTCTACCTTCCATTACGTACCTTTACTGAAGTGCCTAAAAACCTGTTATTAACCTAAGCTTTCTCTGTAATCAGTGGGGAGAGAGCACTTTTTTAATTATTCTCTTTCTTGCAATCAGCCAGGCTGCAAGTCTAGAGGCTAAATTTGGTCCCTGCACTAAGAGTTGGATTTGAGTGGATGATGGAAACACTTCTCCAAAGCAGACACTTCTGGGTCATATTTTAGTGGTGTTTTCTCTCATAACTTCTATCAATATTTTTTCTTTGCTTAAAGATATATTTTAATTGCCATTTCTAGAAGAGTAGGAAAAAATTTAAAATTACTGTTTTAAAGTTAACATATTTTCAGGAAATAATAACAATTTTTATTACTGTTATTCTATTATATTGTTGTTGATGGACCTTGAAATAATGATGAGCTTGATATTAGAGACAGTGTAATAGTGTAATTCAGACCGTAGCTTCCTCTCTACAAAGAAAGAAAGGATTGAATACAAGAATTTGGAGTATGACCCTGCAAAATTCTCTTAAACTTTTTCTCTAAGAGGTGCAAAATTGGAGCCTGGAGTTATTATTTGACTCTCCACATTTACCTAACCACAGAAGAAAAAAGCATAGATTAAGAACTTGAAAGGAAATTAATAAATTGCAGTTCAGTTTTAAAGATGGATTTCCAGAAAAAAAAAAAAAGAGAGAATAAAAATACATTTTAATGTATGTTAGTAAATCAGAAGAACTGAAGCAACCTTATAATTTAGGAAAATCAAACTCAAATATAAACAAGCCTTTATCTTTAAATGGTTAAAATGCTATATGAGGTTTTTCAGCATAATAACTACCTGAGCCAGGTATGATCATGTTTTACAGATTTTGTTTTCAGGTCAATTTCCATTTCTCTTCAGATGCTCTCCTACTTGAACCATAACATTTTGAACACTAGCTGTTTGTAAAAGTTCTTACGGTCCAATACCATCTGTGGCTCAGAATGTGAAGGACTGGAAGACTCTAAAGCACAACCTGCAGATTCACAGTTAATTGCAAAATGGCACTATCATCAGACTCACACAAATGCATGGCACCAAAATGCCCGAGTACAGTGTTGCAGCCTTCCACTTCCCAAGTCTTCAGCTTTCTGGAGTGATGAAGGGTGAGGCATAAAGCCTTACTGGGAACCATGAAGGTAGAAGTTATAAGTTACCCTTCACTGTAGATACACGAACCACATTCATATACAGCAAAAAAATATGTTTCCTCATTTGTGCTCCTAGTCAAGGACTACCAAGACATTTGCAGTGAAATATACCACGATGCCATTTGGGAATAACAACTTTTAGAAAATCAGCCATGTAGCATAAATTTTAGCATTATTAGTTTGCTTCCATAACTTTTTCTTTACAGCTCCAGTGGTACAGTTACATGCTGTCTTGATTCTTTTATTTACTTTCAAACATGTATCACCCTATGAAGTGGATGCTGGCAGCTGAGGCATCCATTTTCTAGGCATTACTCTACCAAAATCAACAAAATAGTCAGTGGGTTATATCACTAAACTAAACATCATATATTAAATCTACATACTGCAAGTTGCAGTGTGAAAAGAATGTGCCTTTTACACCTTCGTTAGTGCTAGCATCCTCGTTCCACTTAAACATAATGTGCATGGATGTATATATAAAATAAATGAGTATTTATATACTGGAGTATTTGTATAAACAAAGAAGCCTGTGGGACCACAGCGGGTTCCCCAATTACAAGTCAGCCACAACTTTGCAATGTGGTTATTGGCTGCAATCAAACAGAAAAAAATATTTCTGTTGGATTTTGATTTCATTGAAGCTTTAAAAATACCTTGGAGCCTCAAAAAAAGGGGCCATTATACATTTTGGGAAGAAGTTTACATAGCTTTGTAATCAACAGAATGCCACAGCATTGTTATTTTATGGGGTTTTGGTAATGAAAAAAATAATTCATTTAAACAAAGGAAACATGTTACTCCAGATATGTATTTAGATGAATACCAAAATATTCCAAATTGACTCTTATATTTCAAAGAACTCAGATTCTTTTATTCCTTTTGAAGAATAACATGGATGCATTTTCTCATCCTGATGTGTTCAGTGTTTCAAAAGAACTGCTAGGAACGATGTCAGCATGTTTCATAAGTGAACAGACATCCTGCTGTCATATATCAGACACTTTAGACATTCAAATGAAGAATGCTAATACAATGCTATGAAATTTGTATTGTTAGGTGTCTTTGTATGAATCTATTTTAACTTAGAATTCATAAAAAAATTGTAAATTCTTAGCAATATTCCATATACAGTACTTGCTGACGTCCTACTGAATGGATATATTAATTGTGTTCTCAGCTTTCAAGAGATCTATCTTACCCCTTACTACTTTTCATCTAATTGAAAGTGCTCACATATTCATAGCGTTATTAGCACAGTAAATATTACAGTATCTATCAACAATAAAAAAGACACTGCAAGATGTGTTTAAAGTACACTTCACTTTGATTTATGTGATACATGCAGTTCTGGAGCTATGAGACTTTTGCTTTGAATGTACTGCAGTTTTACACTCCTAGCACTCTCTCTGGGACTGATCCAAATCCCATTTCTTCAATGAGCTTTGGATCGGATCTAGATGTGGAGAGCTCAGAAGTAATTTTTATTCTCTGGATGTAGTGCAGATTGCTATATTGAAAATAAACACTGTATGCTCTCTCCTGTGGAAAATATATATTTGTTCTTTCTTGTTTTGCTCTTTTCATAAGCTAAATGTAGGTCATTCAGATTGAAGGTATATGGTTGCTCTTTACAAATAGAGAAATTTAACACTTCTACAGGGCGTGAGACCAAACACTGAGCAACTGTAATCACTTGAGAAATGTAATAGCTGTGTGCTGTGTCTTATGGCTATTATGAAATGGAACTTATACCTAAAAATGAGGAAAACAGTTAGCTTTCTCCATTTATGGAGCTATGCCACAGTTATGACATAATTCATAGCCAGACAGAAAGTTCCAGTTGTATCCATAGACATTTCATAACTCAGTGTAGTGGAAAGCTGATATTGAAGAAAGATTTTTGCCAAGTAAAGTTATTCATACACAAGCTTCCTTCTCATGACAGCTTCCCCACTGTACTGCAGAGCAATGCTGGAACTCTGCCTTGGGACCAGCACTTTCTACACCCACGCTGAAGGTTTATGTCCTGAGATGAGGTGCTTCTCGTCCCCTGTGCTCTCCCCTTCTTATCCTTACTACCTTATTACTCTGCAGTTTTGTGCAGGGAATTTTCTAGTTGTTTTTCCACAATAAGTTCATAAATGGTGGATCTTCAGGATGTTTCCTCCATGACTGCAAGAATTTAACGATCATCTGGGCTTGGGTGCATTTTTCAACTTCCCTTATTCCTTATTCTTAAACAGCTGCAGTTATCAGCAGAGAAAATAATTTGGACCATCCATTCTTCCTTCCAGGACCAGAAAAAGGCAAAAAGAGAAATGAATAAAATAGGAAAAAAATCATGAGTAGACTCCTTACTTCTTGCTCCTAAAAGCAACAGCAACAAAGTAAAAAAAAAAAAACACAAAAAAACAACCAAACAAAAAACCTGCAGTTTGATCCCTATGCAAATATGGCTTGCTTCTGGTATGTAGGAATCTAGAAGCATATCCGGAAAATCTCACAGAGGCTTTTCTCAATGTAAGAACATTGGCAATCATGTAGAGTGTATATCTTGTATACATTGGAGGTATTTATCCTTATCTTTGGCTTAATTTTCTGTTCTCAGAAATTACTTAGAATAGACTAAACCTCAGATGGCTTAGTAATCTCCAAATTCCCTGCAGTTCCAGTGTGTCCCTTTATAGAGGTGAACACGATGGGTAGAATAACTTAGTATTAATCAGAAGAGTATGCCTGAGGTAGCCTTTACACATTGTATCAGGAATGCTACATAAAATACTCTATACTTTAATAAAAAATTGCATCATTCTGCTGGGCTGGTGTGCTACTCAGAATACATCTAACCAAAAATGTGGGGAAAAAAAACTAAAATAAGGGCTGTAGCAGCTAGTATATGCAGAGCTGCTATAAGCCTGCTGCCACATATCCCAAGAAACTATTGCAGGCAGAGTCCCTTTCCTGCCCTTCTTGCCCTGGGACGCAAGAAGAATGTCTGAGTTGCAAGACCAAAACGTCAACGTTCGGACAAGAGTTCTGACCCCTTTGAAATGGCTCTGCAGTCCTCTGGAATCCTTCCTGGATGACCACGGTCAGATACGCAAGAGAGACTTATTTCTAGAAACCTGCCTCTTGGCCGGATTGATTCAGACGTGTTGGTCACGGGCAAAGGCGTGGGGGCGCAGCGGCAGGGGCTGCTCCCTGGGGAAGGCGGGGGGTGGGCAGTGGCAGCCAGCGGACGGGGCCGCGGCCCCAGCGGGATGGGTGCTGTCCTGCAGCACCCATCGAGGTGGGCAGGGGACAGCAACCACCGTTGGCCAAGGGTCAGAGATGGCCAGGCGAGCGTGCTGGGACAAGGCAGGTCCGCAGGCAAGCAGAGGCTGAAGAACCCAGGGGGCCCTCGGCACCTGACAGACAGCAGGCCTGTAGCAACGTGGGTGACACAAACACAACAACAAGACTGCTTTTTAACCAAGGAGGTCTTAGAAAGGGTTTAAGAAGGTGGCCAAGGGGTGTTTTATCAAACTGATAGACTTCTGTGGTGTTTTGGTAGGTCTTGGACTCATTTGCGGGAATATCAGATGCATTAAAATTAGGCTTCATAACTAGAAGATTTTAGCTTTAGTAAAACAGAAAGAGTTGCCAAGGAAGGAAGAATGAAAAGGAGGCTGGAAGGGTGTGAAGCCGTGGAAGCAGTTCATGTCTCGCTTCTTGTAGGTGGAGATGGCCTCCTAGATCACCTTCAGAGACTGCCAGGTATCTATGGAGGGACCACATCATGTTACCAGGGAGATCCTGTCAGCCCAAATGCAAGGTAGTAACTACATGCCTCTCCTTGCTGTATTTCTATCAATGCTGCTGTATGTTCAAGACTGGAAGAAGGGTTTGCACTGAGTCTGTGCTCCTCCGACTCTGAACTCATGCTGACACCAAGCTTCCCACCTGCAAGCACCACAAGGCCTTTGCAATCTTCCTTCTAAAGCTTGGACAATGTTGACATCAAACAATATGACCAACTTTGACATCTTAAAACCTACATAGTGTCAAGCCTGAGATACATTTTTCCTCTCATGAGGTCCTAACAACTGAAGGAGACACATGTCTGTCTTCTGTGCAACATTTATTATTTTTTATTTTAATTGCCTAACTTAAGCATATTAATATAAAAATAATTAATATGGTTATTAAATATTGTTTAATAAATTATAACAAACATATATTTAATATTATGTTATATATTTAGCCATTTATGTGGGGTTTTTTTACATAATCTTGTTATTATTACAAGAGTTTAAATAAGATGTGAGTCAGGCTGCAGACCCTCTACTCAATACTTTATTATTTAAACATGTTGTGTGTCATATTACTGTTAGCATGAGATGCTATTTTATAAAGAAAGGAATTACTTACAGTCACGGTACCAAGAAGTTCAGTATACAAGTCCAGTATTACAGCAAAATGTACAACTGCATAGCAATTAAGATAAGCTGGTACACTTGGATTGAAGGGAACTTCTTTTCCAGTGATCTGTATGAAGCAAAACAGATAACAGCCTTCAACAGTGACCTGATCCAGCCTGTTATTCCTTAGTATTCTTCATACTTACAAACACAGAAAAGATTAAGGGACATAGATAATTGCACAAAGATAATCTAGAATCAAACTTATGTACTACCTAGTGTGAGACAGAGTTTAACTCTCTGTGTATGTTCACAGCTAAAAGAAAAAGAGAAATTACCATAGTCTATAGAACAATTTTTAAAATCTCTTCAGGAAATGAATAATGAAAAGATAAATAAAAAATATACTTTTTTCCTTCAAATAAAAAGAAAAAAACACAGCTAAAACATTCATTTCCTTCTGTTTCTGTTCCCATTTCATCTTCCCCTATGCTTTATGACTGCTAATTTGCTAATTTAAAATAGCATGCGTAGAGTTTTTAACATTGATCCAGTAGCATTAAGAGGTCCAAGTAAATTACACAAAACTGAAAGCCTGTGCATGTTCTATTTACCACTGGGATTTCCTCAGGAAGGCCAAGTCTAGGTTTGCCTGGTCCCCAGCCTGGCCCTTTGAATATGACAGAAAGCTTATTGCAGAATCCAGGTGTGGCCCAAAATGTGTTCCAAATATGAGCCAAGGGACGTAGCTGAAAAAAAGAGCAAGTAATTTTTCATTGTTAGTAAAATAAAATTTAATAAAACATTATATTTTATTCACTTTTAGCTCTCAAGTAAATGATTTTTCAAAGTCTGTAAAGAGAATAAATTAGGAATAGATGAAGACAGTCAGAAGTTCAGAAAACCTGACTGAAAGTGGCAGGAGCTGTATCAAGCCCTTGGTTTATAGGGAGGATTACAATGACTTCTGCCCAGAGGAAAATCTGCCTCTCCAGAGTATTCAACTGTATACTGTATAGCTATATTTATGGTAGTTTTAAACTAGAATTTGGTTACTGGGACCTTGACATGACATACTCTCAATAACTAAATTACTTATCCAGTATCTTACTGGAATGGATATAATTGCACAGGCTGTGGCCATCCTTTCAGCTTCCAGCCCAGACACCCCTGCAGGTAGAATTTCTTGTTCTTTGAGATGCCTTCTTGGGTGAACAGTCATGAAAAGCAAACGGGGACTTCAACTCTCCTCAGTCCCTGAGGTTTTTACAGGGAACTTTTATCCAGCTTAAGTGAAGCCTGGACCAATAAATCTGAGAAGCACCACACTAAGTACTTTTTCTTCTTTTTTCTTTTCTTTTCCTTTTTATTAAAAAAACTATATTCAACCTGTTCTGGAGGTTTTGTTGAGACCATGATGACTGCTATATAATGCTGTCAACACAAATCATTCTGGAGTACCTTGAACAGCAAATATGCAGAAGAGAGAAAAATAGAAAAGATATTACACCATGGGATTATTTATGGAATAGCAATATTTAGAGAAGGCAAACAGACAAAAATAGATATTTTTGTCTGTGTTTCACTGCATATTGCTCTGCATATGGCAAAACAGACAACACTCAGTCCAAGGCCTGATATATTGCCATTGTAAATAGTTGTTAATTTTACTGTATTGTATTTTTGTGATGACTACAAGCTCTGCATATACAGTCAATACAGTGAGTACTAATAATCGTTTTGTAATAAAATGCTAAAAAAATTGTAGATCATTTAATTGACTGTGCAACAACTCAAGGATGGCCTCAACTGTGCCTGAGAGGAGTTTCTTTTGAACATGAGTGCCTGTTGAAGATACCAGTCCGTGATACAAACTATAGCACCTGGAGCATGATGGGATCAAATGAATTTACTGGATGTGTTAAGCCATATACAACTTTTGCATCTTCTGCCTCAAATGTTCCTGATGGAAGAAGAAGAAAAAAGAACAACCAACAATCAATTTCAAAAGTATACATATTTTGCCACACTAACCAAACATGAGAGAGAAAACCTTTTTTTTATTTACCAAATATCCTGTCCCAGATAATAAGTGTGCCGCCATAATTTTTGTCAATGCAGTAAGGATTTCTACCTATAATAAAAATAATTTATGAGACCAATAATTGCATATACAAGAATATGTGCAACTGAATTATGAAGGGAAATCTTCATCATTAGCATCAATTTATAATCTAAAAATAAATTTAAAAGGTAGTTAGCCTACCATTCCTTATACATCTATAGAAGTTCTTTTTTCTTACTAGGCTTATTGCCCTCTTTCTACTCAGATTCAAACACACAAATCAAACATGTCATACCCCAAATTTCTGTGAAATAAAAGGATTCATTTGGAGAGTAAGCTCAATTCAAAATATATTTATAAAGACAAATTAAAAAGCAAACAAAAAATCATTTCACCAGTTTATACCTAAGAAAATATATGCTAAATATATTTATGCGCAATCATCTCATTAATGGCTTTCAGCTGTCTCATCTTCTATGTCATATGTCTGATCCTGTCTTCATTATTATTATTAACTTCAGTGTGAGGAAAACTCATCCTTCTATTCATCTAGGGAATGTATTTGTATATAAGCTGTCCTATCAAAAGTATGAGCAAAGAAACATTGATTACATATCCCCAAGTTTGTGGAGATTGTCTGGAGCAACTGTACAGCACTTGATCAGCTCCAGGGTGATTCTGCTTAACTCCAATCAGGATCAGAGGATTAGTTTGGATTTACGGCAGAGCAAATAAGAGCAAAGTGTCTCCCTCCAGGATTACCAGTACTTGTGCAAATTTTAAGGATTAGACACTTACAATACCACAGTCTTTTTAAAAAGTCTACACAGTGCCATAAACACTTTACACATGGAGGATATAATAAATATTAATAACATCCTCTGTACGTATAACTGCATTTGAGTCTGTTTCAAATTATTTTGTTCTTCCATTCCCCTATTACTTTTTTACTTGTTATCTCTGCACACTGAATGAGCCAAGGGCATCTATGAAATCCACTTCTATTCCTCAGATATGTTCATGACATTTTTCAGTATGCAGTGGAGTTATTAATCTAATTTACATACGCAGTACAGTCTTGAATGACTCTGAATATTGATGAAAAGTCAATCATCGTGCACTTGTGTGAAGTGAGATTTTTCAATAATTCAGGCAGCTGAAACCAAATTCCACTAAAACATTTAACAATTCTTCTTCTAAAAGGTAACCATGTCTTTTCACACATTCAGTGCTTGAATTTGAATGCAAAAGCATCTGTTACTGATTGACAGGTTGATGATGTTTTAGTAGTCAGGGAAGGATGAGATATTTTTCTATCACTCTTCATATTTACAAATGTTGAATTGTTTTGCTCAAAGTCTTCAAATTATTTCACATTATCCAGGCTTAATTTCTGCTCAATAATTAACCTTGAATGTAAAATTTTGAAGTTATAAAAAAGTTTTTTAAAATACTGTGAAATTTCTAACTGAACAATGACTAGTTTGAAACAATGATCAAAATTACAATCCTTCTGTAAAACTAATTTTACAGTACAATTTTAGTCTTATTATTATTATACAGATAGCGACCATGAGAAAAAACACACTGAGGAACAAGAGGTTGCACTTTTAGCATACCATGATGGACTCTGTGATGACTGGGAGTATTAAGAATCCACTCCAGAGGACCAAGGTTGGTGATAACCTTAAAAAAAGTAATGTTTCAATTAATTTGAAAATACTGTATAAAATCAAGAAGAAGAGAAAAGAGGGGGAGGAAATGCATTACAAGGATGTTTATCTTAAGAATAATTGCATAAAGAGACAAGAATGCAATTTTTTTTCCTGAACCATTTCACTCTGTTACTGTTACAAGAATTTTCATGAAAAAAGTGAAGTTTAGTAAAATGCCAGTTAAAAATTAAATTTCTTTCTGATCCAGCAGCACATTTTCTTCTTATTTTTATTATCAGTTCATGATTCCATATAGATAATTTCACTCACAATTTTACCCATATCCATTGGCACTGCTTGGGATCCACTGTAACTCTAAGATTGCGGTTATGTGAACAATTTACATCAGCAAATGGCTGGCACTGACCCAGAAACAAGTACTCCCTCCTTCAGTACCTTTGACTGCTTGTTCCTTCTGTCAATACCCTTCTTTTACCCTGGCACGTATGCAGTAACACAAGAAGCCTGATTAGGGAACTGATGCAAGTTAAAACTAATTTTGTTTCGTTCTTCTAAATTAGTTTAACTTGATCAGTTCCCAAATCTGATCCAACATATCATCACAAGTACACCAACAGGAGTCAGAGGCATGAAAAGAAAGTAGACCAGCATAAATTCATAGTGGAGCTGTGATCTACGGTAATGATTCAACAGTACAGAAAATCCAGCCTTGATCATTTTAGTACCAGACCAAAAATGACAGAAAGTGTTGATTGCCATAAATGCACTCTAATGATTCAAGCTTTGTCAGAAACTGCTGATAAATTAAGTTTGTATCAGCAGGGTTTATGCTAAATTAGGTACTGTCCTGTATTATGGAGTCAGGAGAAAGCCAGCATTAACTTTAAATTTTGTGCTTTGGTTATCTCAACAGAAGTGTGTGGATACCCAAACACAGCAGCCATTACTTAATCCCAAACACAAAACCATCAGTCAAAACAGATGCAATCGCTGGATGACCAAAAATGATTTATGTTCAAAATATATCCTAAAATGGTATCTATTCACCATGTCTGATTAGGACCATAATGTTTTGCAATTAAAAGGGAGGGGCAGGGGGGAGAAAGGCAGCTAAATAAAAATGCTTAGACCTTATGAAACAAAACCCAGAACCTATCACTTTGTCTTTTACAGAACTTAATTAGTAAATTTAATACTCATACTGCCAAAATGGGTGATCTGTAATATAGTAACAGAGATAATACTGGCAAACGCCACATTAAGTAGAGAGGCAGACAGTCATTACTCATGAGAGCAGGCCCAGTTACCTAAATGACTAAACACAGAAGGATTTTTATTAATTCAAGGTTTACAGAACAAAGTCCTAAAATATGCCAGTTCCATTTTTGTTTAATTCACACTTGTGAAAGTAGATCTGGACTCAAAAAGTAGACACAGGACATTCTTCAGATGTATTTAGTTTTTCATGATTCAGGCAAATATCACAATAAAAGGAATAAATACCTTTTGTTCATTTTTATCTTTAATAACAGCTAAAAGAACTTAATAGGTTAAGCAGAGCATTTCTGTAATTAAAGGAGTATAGAAATGAGCAAATTCTTCAGATAGAGAGAACTGTAACATTTGGAGCATCTGCCTCAAAATCTTGTACACACTTGACTAGAAAAGCAGAATTCTGGGACAAGTTTGTTTTGTTTTGTTTAACTCGGAATCCAAGGACAACATAAGTAGGACCATTTGTATTTCTCAGTTCTCCCTCAAAATAAGTTCAAGCCTGAAAAGACCACCTAAATGTGAGAAATGATTTGTCATTCATGCTAGCTCCATTTCCCACCTTTTTCAAGCAGAAAATCCCACTGTTTTAAGCTCTGTGAGATGTGACCACGAAATTAATTTAACCTGAGTCAAGTGTCTTGGATTGAACTGCAGCCCAGTACCTGAGAGCGCAGTAATTTATCTATTAGACCACACCTAACTTTGATCCACTTGGTTTTAATACATTTTTAGCTCAGTATTTTAACAATTTTTGTGAAAATAAATCAAATCTGCACTAGGAGAGCAGGGAATCACTAAGGAATAGCAGTCTTTGCTTTTAGCCTACAGGTGGATTATAATAAAATGTCCTCAGAGCGAATGACTTCAAGTCTTCAATATCAAGCTGATTAAATTCATATTTCAAACCCAAAATTCATCCTTTTGAAAGTCCATATAATACATCAGTATGCTAAAGTAGAACTTTGTGTCTCGGAGCTCCCGAAGGACCTCAGGAACTTATGTAAAATTTTAAACAAATACTTCTGACTAATCCTAGAGAAAGTATTTTCTTTGGAAAATGAAACCTCTCTCGTCCTTTAATACAGTCTTTCTTTGGGCGACGACATTTACAAATGCACTGATATATCTTCTCTGCAGCATCATTAGTGATTGATGCCCACTTCGATTCATTATTCAGCCAAGGTTACCTCCATTGCAAAGACATAGTAGCCACATGCTGATGGAAATATCATCCGAGATAACAATTATAACCGCATGACTTTTAAGCTCAGAGGTGGTACAGAACTCTGTACCTGACCAAGCAAAAATCCAGCATGCTGAAATTAGCAAACCATAAATCAACACTTTGGCTAAAGCATATAAAAAATATTTTTTCACCAGACATTCAAAAGGATACAGGGTGCTATTTCTAGAAACTTCCTTTGCTATCAGTAAGTTTACTTCTATATATTTAGCACATTTCAAAACCAGAAAAAACCTGTTGTCAGTGGAAAACTTTAGGTGCCAAAAATTTTATAAATATTTTATAAATGTGTATTTTATAAATATTTTATAAATGTGTATTTTATAAATATATCCATATATCATTCCAACAAACAGAGACATATCACCTCTGGAAAGCTGAATTTTGAAGGCTTCTGCAGCACCACATGGCAAAGAACATAATTAGTTTGTTAAATTTTGTTGAATTTTTCTATATGCTGCCATCTTACTAGGGGCAAAACTCCTAAAAGCAGATCTTTCAGCAAAGTAAATTGTCAAGGCTAGGGCAGTAAGACAATTTTTGCCAGGCAAGATTTTGACCCTGTCATGTCAGGCTGACAGGAACTTATTGCAATCACAGTGAAAGGAATGAAGTTTGTAGGAATTGAGTCATAACAAAATTTAATGTAGTGTAACAACAGTCCAGGTTCAAAAGAATGCCTAAGAGGCAACAGAGAAGAGAAAGGCAGTGGCAGGTACTCCACCTACCCATCTACCTTTCAGCTGTCAGTCTACCCTTGTTTCTGTGCCTTGTGTCCAGACATTTTCCTTGGAGAATGGCAATTGCAAAGGAGTTCGTAAGTGTTCATGGTAGCAGTAAACAGGCTCACACTGCAGTTGCAACCAGTTACCAAAGCATATACACCACTAGTCTCAGTCATTCAAGGCAGCAAAACCTTTTCAGCTTAAAATAGCTTTGTATTCAAAATGGCTTTTTAGAATAACAACTTTCACAATGTTCACATTTCAGGAATTATTTTAATTAAAATTTAAAAAAAATAACAAAATGTGATAAGAATATCAGAACAGGTCAGTTTTTGTGGCTTGTAATCAGGATTTTCATTTTCAAAAGCAGCAGCTTTCTGCTACTATAATTTTTTATGCAGTAGAAAGTTTCGTTTCAGACCTTTTTACTGGAAAGAAGTTCCAAAATAAAAAAAAAATAGTGGAAATGTCATTACTCAATATCCCTATCCACTGTACTTCAAACACTATTTCATACTATTGAAAGGAAAAGCAGTCTGTTTGTGAATATAAAATATTCTTGTTCATTATATAATCATCTTGCAGTGATTTAGGGAATACAGAAAAATAGCTACCAATCCCCTAAAAGGTGAAATTCCCCAACTGTTGTCCAATGATGACCTTACCTGTATTTTGACCAATATGGCTGGGGGGGGTTACGTTTGTGTTTTGTTTCCCTGATACAGACACCTACCATTCTAAATCAATTCCCATCTCCAATTTTTCCTCTCTCAATTAACACATCATGTGCACCTCAACTGCCACGCCAGTGACCCACAGATGAACTGCAGCATTCCAGCAAAATTCTTTTCCTGTTTGCTTTATTTTTTAACATCCCATAGCCACAAAAAAAAAAAAATTTCCTTGCCAAAACCCTTACAAATGGACATGATAAACTACTTACAAATCAAATATGTAGGTATCTTATGAATATAAAAGCTTTGTCAGATCTCTCCACAAAACATGTATTCCTTTCTTTCTTTTTTTAAACAAACAACATATTCTCTCCATTGTTCTTGGGTATCACTAAATAATAAAGCAGAATTACTGACAATAATTGAAGCAATTCCAAGAGCAGTTTAATAAATAAGGCAGGCTAAAAGCTACATGCTTAGAAATGGTTTCCATACGTTACTGAATAAAACATGCTGGAAGTGGAATCTTCATATATAATGAGAACTAAATGCTTTTTTCCCTATAATAGTAGCTCTTATATAAAGATGTTTCCTTTGTGACAGCAATCCCTAGCCTAAAGGAAAAGAACATTATGCAATATCTCTTGCGGCATGTAAGCACCTCCATTTGCGGTCTCAGAGTTTGTCAGCACCAAGGGAAATCTTTATTGCCTGGTACCTGCACCACTTCAATGTAGTTCTTGTTTAAATAATGAGAAAAAATCGTGACATGAAATCCAAGGGAAACTTTACATCTTGTGTAACAACTCCTCCTGTCACCACTACAACATGAATCTTTACTTAACTCTGTTTCAACATGAATGTTAGGAAAGAATGTTGACTGAGTAGACCAGGCAATGTTACAGTAAAACCACTTGTATGTAAAAAGTTCTGTTGTGTTTTTTTTTTTCTTTGAGTATAAGAAAAGCTGTTTGTAGCACAGCATTACTTTCAATATCATAGTACTACTGATCTGCAGAACAGGAGAGAGTAAATTCATCCCCGGAGCATCACTAAGGAGCACTCTGAACTTAAGTTTGGGGTTTCTGTTAGACTAGTTGGTAGTAAAACACATATTACTATTGATTTCCTCATCAAAATCAAGATAAGATTTTTATTCCTGGCATATAAAACTATATTTCAGACAGTCTGGTGGGGAAATTTAAAAACAAGACCTTAATTACATTCCCTGGTAGAGCTGCTGTGTTAATTCAGGACAACACACCCCTGTATTTATACAGATGGCTCCGGTGATCAGATTTGCCATGTGAAATCTCTACAGGGAAGCTGGGGAAAGGCAGAACTCCTAGGATATGTGCTCGTCTGCCAGTTTCACACTTTGAAATCCTCGGCAAACCCTGATTTATACACCGCCAACTGTTTTCCTATCTGATTAGGCAGTTTTCTACTCCAGTAAGCATGTAAAATGGATGTAGCCAAATTTCCACACTGAGGAGCGAAAAAACAATATTTATAGTTTAGAAATAAAACAAGCGAAAGGAATCAGGCCTGTTGGGATCATAAAGAGTTTCATAGGGGGTGAATTTCTGATAAATCTGGATTGTAGGAATGGGAGGTGAAAGCCTAGTTTTAATGGATAGTCTGGTTTAGGGCATATTTATATAATAAACACACAGACTTAAGAAATGTATTTATAATAAATTATCTTGAAGGCAGGCTGTTGTCACTTTTCATTGTTTTACACCTCAGCCAGGAGGTAAGGTTTGAATCAAATTGGCATCTTAAGTGAATATTTCAGTTAACACTTTCAGTAAGTGGATGCAACTTTTTTTTTTTCTTTAAATGTCCAGTTAAGCCTTGTGGGAAAGATGAGCACATACAGGAAGTTTCAATCAATTTGTCCACTAAAAATGAGAGAAAGCCTACACTACCTGGTTGTTTTAATTGCAGCATTACAAATAGCAGAGCATGGAGAAAGTCACTTTTTCAGTCATATATCAAGTTAAGCATTTTAAACAAACTCCAGGAGAAAAATTGCTATACAATTTCAGTATTTTTCAGCAGCTTGACAAATACATGCTGGCAATTGCAGGGAAAAAAACCAGAAAGTAATAAATCAGCATGCCAGTCCTGAAATAAACTAAAATATAGCCAAGTGTAGCTCTTCACCTTCTTCTTTAAATAGATCAAAATATAGTCAGCAGCCTACAATTTGTGTTTTTAACAAATAAGGGTCTTTCAAATTTGCTGTTGGCTTTGAAGCCATAACTAATTTAAACAGATTCTCAATGAGTACAAGCTATGAGAAAACCTCAAGAGTATTACATGTAATATGTTAAGATGGAAAATTAGAAATTTTTGGACAGAGAGCAGTATCTCTAGCTTATCTCCACATTAATGTGGTATCCTTTCATTAATATAATAACCAGGACACTTTATTTGGCAAATGAGTTGTTTAGATTGTTTTGCAGGATGCAGAATGTACTGAAATGTGTTGTGTCTCTTAAGTAGCTTAATTCACTTTTATCTTGGTAATTCTCCAGAGACACAAGTGGCCTAAATAAAATGCTTTAAGTACAATTTTTATTTTTAGGGTTTCTGCAGGCAGATTAGCAATAGTCAGGCCCACTGGTGCTGAAGTAAGGATTTCACAGCTGTCTCTTGCAAGAACAGTCTTTGGTGCAAGGACCAGAAGCCAGCACTCAAACTCAAGGACTTAATAATTAGGATGAAAAGTGAAGCTTCTGCTTATATTCTTGTCCCATAAACTTTGCATTTCTGGCCTCACCAGTGACCCAGCTTCAACAGGGAAAGGGAAGGGTTCCTCTGCCCAGATTGTTGCCCATCAAATGCAAATCACAGATGTAAGCTGATTACTGTGGAGCAGCCGCTTTTTGAATGAAAAAGATCACGGCTCTTGTGCTGCATGTTGAACTTGGAGCTACCAGGTGCAGAGCGCTACTCAGTTCATTTAAATTACTTACATGTTTTTTTTAAGTCCTCTCTATTCTGCAGTTCAGGTGAAAGAGAAGCTAGATAACAATAAAAAACTTACCCTGTAAAGGCACTTCTGTGTAGACTCAGATACCTAAAAGTGCCAAGGAGCACTTTGGTTTAAAATAGGAGGCTCATTCTGGGGCTACTAAGGCATAAAGTCGGCACTCCTAATCATCACTGAGGTCCTAGGTGCCAAGGACAGAACTCCAAACCTCATCTTACTATGTTTTTCCTGATTGTGTTCAAGTGCCGCCTACACTTAGCAGGACAGGAACAGTGTGCTCTCTTATGAATGTTTTATTTTCTCCCTCTTGTTATTTTTTTTATTTAAAACCAAAAGCAAAGTTATAAGCTTTATATATCTAGAAAGATAATACTTTTCTCCCCTCGTGGGGGGAATGAAAAATAGAAAAGTGGAACACATTTTGCAGTTATTGCTAGCATTCCCGCTTACTGATAGTGGTGTTAGTTTTGCTCTTCTCCACACTCTGGCAAGTACACTGATGACAAGACTTTCATTCTGTAGGTTCGTCAGAAAATCTAATAAGTCATTTTGGCAGACAGGCTGGATTGAAGCAGTGAGATCTGTTTCTTTGAATCATGTTTGAGTTTTATTGTCTATATTGTATATATATCCTATTTGGACCTACAAAGGCACTGCCTGCATTAAAGAAAGTATTTTTATCTCCCTGGTATTTATTGATTTATTTGTTCTCCTCCTCTCCACAGTAAATGCTTGAGTTGAAAGCTTGCAGCAGGCAAACAATGAATTTCTAAATGATAAAAGCATCAGCTATCAGCAATGGGACCAGAACTTTCTTTTGTAAACCAAAATTTTGTTCTTTATGCAAATCAGCACTTAGTTCATTCCCCATTGGTTTTAGAATAATTTCTTGGATCTTTGTAACAGTGAGAAAATCCAGCTTCTAAAAGCCAGTAGGCTGTCAGACAATGTGACCTGCTTCTAGGAATTCTACTTAAATCATCTGCATCACTGAGAGTTGTCAGACACAATCTTGAACATCAGACTAGGAGAATGGCTGTAATCACGTCTAATTACGTTCACCTTTTTCATGACTTTTAGCAAAAGTCTTGTGAATGGTAAGTTTTTGATCCCTTGTAACCTGACTAGGACAGATGAGTGTGTTTCTAATTTGAAAGGGCACATCAGACAGACG
Organism: Buteo buteo; assembly: GCF_964188355.1. Lineage (NCBI taxonomy): Eukaryota > Metazoa > Chordata > Aves > Accipitriformes > Accipitridae > Buteo > Buteo buteo. The sequence continues at coordinate 32,976,549 of NC_134172.1, forward strand.
CATGTCTATTTTTGGCTATAGCGTCTGAATTAAAGAAACTAAATTTGTCCTTTCATTAAATGAACTAATGTATTAGAATACAGAAAATGAAAGTTTTTGTTGGCATGTGCTATTTGAATTCAAAATGAGTTTCCAGCATCAAATTCAAAAGAGACAGCAATTTCACAATTATACTCAATACACTGGATTATTACTGATTTTACCTTTTACTGGTGATGCTCCTTATCAAAAAAAAAAAAAAAACAAACAAAACCCAACCCCCCAAAAAACAAAAACCCCAAACCAACAAAAAAACCCCAACCGCATTTCTCATCTCATTCAGGAAAGCAGATCAGTCCACCACACTCTGTTTCCACTGTGATCCATTCAATACTTGTATACCACCATTTTGCAAAAATTTCCATGTTACATTTGACTCATTACTTACTGACCTTATAGGAACTATTCACAGTATATTAAATTAAGCATAAATACATGTCTTTGTAAACAAGGCCTCAAGGGTTTTTTTTACCTACCAGCAAAGCATCTCCACTTTTCATTTCCAAACTATCGAAGATTTTAGCTCATTACCAAGAATCTTTCTCCAACTCCACAAAACAACCACAAAAACAAAACTATCTTCTTCCCACTGCAAACACTCAAAAGCATTATAGTCAAATAAGTTTGTTAAAATGCTTTTTAAATTCAGTCTCATTTCTTGATCAGATTTACCTTTCAGTTTTAAGAAAATGATTACTAAATTGCTTCTAAATTACTAAACTACTGAAAATGCTTTAAATAAACCTTGTTACACTTGTTTACTCCTGCATTCCTTTCTTGTTTATTTAAATGACACTACAGCACACAATGTGGAAAAGGTAGGTCCTAGAAAATGGAAAAAATGAAATTTGCAAAGAAATAGAGGACCAATCTCAATTCTTAGGGCCTGGGAATTAATAACTGAATATTTTCTCTATTTTCTCATGATGTCACTTATTTATCACACTGTCCTAAAGATTTTATGATTCTTTTAACATCCAATAGACTTTTGTCTCATAGAGCTTCTGCTTAAAAAGACACATATGTCCTCTACAGTTTCAAGACTAGCTTTTGCTATTGATACAGTAATCACAGATGTACTGCTACTTAAAAGAAATACATACATTTTTATGTATTTTACTTAATTTTACTTGGTTCTTCAATCTGCTTGTTTAATTTCTTTATTGACCCTGTGCTCATATTTGGAAAAAACAAACCAAAACAAAGCAGAAGATTTTTTCTGAATCTGGCCATCTTCCTAGGTAAGAGCTGATTGATGTAAGGACTTCAGGACTGGGCCACACCAGCTCACCTGCACTCAGGCAGCCCAGATGGGCTGTGCGTGGCTTCCTGCCAGGAACAGAATTCCTTTTCATGAAAGCGTGAAGCCTCCACAATTTCCCTCTCTTTCAAAACTTTTCATGAAAGAAAACTGAGCAGAAGTCAAAGCTAAAGAAAGTCACAGACAGAAACTTAGACCAGTACACACTGCACATAAGTGCAAAACATTTTTTGACAAATACAATATACTTCCACAGCAAGTTTCAGTTTTACTGAATTGGTGTTTTCTGACAAAAACAAATGTATTTTGGCCTATACCTTTAGCAATTTCACATCTCTTTTTCCAGCCTGCATGAGGTGTTGCCAAAATTTTTCCCATTCCTTGCCTGTTTTCACCCATGCTACTCCTAGTTAATAGTAGTGGCTCACCTTTTTCTGCTCCCAGAGTTTGATGAGGTAGAAAGACTTAAACAAGGGAAAAAAAAAGAGATGCCTTAAGAAACCTGACTTCCGTGAGTATGGTAAAGGGCAGATTACAGTCTTTCCTTAAATTAGAAAATTAAACAGAAACTAATGCATGTCAAAGATCAAACAGGCAAGGAATAATCTGCTGCTGCAATTACTACCAACAGGGATTGATTCAGTTGATACTTTCCAAATGCAATTTGACATCTCATAAAAATTACAGCTAAACCAACAGAAACTAATTTCTGTTTTTCACAGGTGTCTATCAGGTTATAAACACACCTAACTTATTGGTTGTAATAAATGCATAACGGAAGGATATAGTTTAATATGAGCCATAGACCTTCCGAATCACCTGTGAAAATAAACTGAAATGGAGTATTTCTGTCTGTCAGTAACAGTCCTGAAACATTTTGTGGCTTTTGAAAAATTAGATTTTTAGTGGTCTTTGACCAAAGTATTTTTTTTTACTCTCCTTATGATCTAGATGAGAATGGTCTAGTCATAGAAACATTTCTCCCAGACCATTTAAGAGCAGGTCTACTGACTCCTTCCATTGACCTAAATAGTATTGGATAGGACCAAAAATTGTTTTCTCTTGATTTATGGAGATCCTATCTTTATGCACCACTAAAAAAAAGTATTTTCTTCAGTTGTTTTTGGGTTGGGTTTGGTTGGGTTTGGGTTTTTTGTGGGTTTTTTTTTTTCATTTTTCATTTAAATAAACTTTTATGAGTTTATTTCAATACCTTGGTGCTACTCAGAGATTTTTAAAAGTTCTTTGGAAAAATTCTGATATAATTCAGATTGCCATGTACACAGTGCAATAATGCACAGAAGTAGTGGGAAAAAAGTGGACTTCAGACTGCAAAAATCCTTGTAATGGGAGAATATAGTTAAATATAAATGCATAACTTAAGTCACAAAGTCATGTTTTCACTCTAACATACCCAACATTTCTTAATTACAGTAATGCCTTTCCTGTATCAATAGCCCATTCTGATTTTAGTAATAATAAAAGATCTCTAAACCCAAAGAATGGTATAGTATAATCTTTGTATAAGATTTACGGTGTTAAAAATGCTGTACTATTATATAAAAGGCCAAAACCTAATGCATACCAAGTATGCAGGAAATAAAGAAGTCTAACTGAGATAGAACAAGTGGGTACTTTTGATCTTTATGATTTGGTATACTGTCTTCACAGGAATATACAAGCCACTTGAGTTAACATAAAATAGACCATGTCTGATCTGCTGGTAGGAAAGCTGGACAAAAACTGACATAACAAATAAGATCAAAGTTATAACATAGGAAACTTCTCTTAGTATTGTTTTAGACAACACTGGACACATTCAAAATTGAAGTATAGGAAAATATCAGGAAAATATCACACTTTTGCTGTAAACTTTTGCTCTAGGCTGAAACATGGCATAGAAAGTTTCAGCACAGCATGACCATTCTCTTGTAATTACTGAATTAAATTTAAATTACTTCCCAAACAAAACATCTTTTCTCAGAAAATTTCATATACTTTCATTCTTTCCTATCACCTAAATATCAAGTATTCTTTTATTTTACAAAAATAATAAATTGTACGTACCCTTCATTAAGCTTTTCAGTGCTATGAAAAAAAATCACCTGTTAAAGAAAAGAGGGGTTTTTTCCCCTGTATCTTACTGGATTTTCTTTTTCTGAAGGAGAAAGATGAGTAATCAAAAGTTGTGAAGTTACGATTTCTAAACACACTTGACTAGTCAATATGAGGTCAAATCTTATCCAAGGAAATACTGATACTGATTAAAAGCAATAGAAACCTTAACATTTCTTATCAAAGGCCACTGCATTTTAGAAGCCAACTATTACAACTTGCACTGGCAGAACAGAAATAATGAAGCATATCTCCACTCGACCCCTAAAGACATGTCTTGCCACCCTGTAACAGCACCCACCGCAGGCTCCCAGAGGACATCAGAGCTGCTGGGGGGATGATGAATCTCAGCACTCAGAGCAAGGGCTCTTAGCAGTCACTGAGACAGGATGCTGTTTTCTATATAACCCCAGGCCTGCAGCCCCAAACAAACTTCATATGTTGGGAAACTGCTTGAAAGAGATTTACAGAAAGCATTTTCATTTTACTATAATCTGTGCAAGATAATTAGAACCATTAAAATTCAGGAAAAGGATTGTTGAAAAAAACCATAAAAATTAGAGATGCCACAGCTTTAAACAGTTAAATTGTAATAGTTGTTGCAAAAACCCCCAGTATTATGGTGAAGCATCATATAAATTTCACCAAAAATATTGGCTAATATAAACCTGCATGGCTGCAATAGCTGCTACTATTTCCCTTCCTTTCCCTTCTCTTTTCTGTTATGCCCTTGCCTTTGAGAGCAGGAAATCTGCTAATACATGGTGCAGCCCTATTTCTATTTTGACATAATTTTTGACCTTAAAGCATGACTTCAACATACTTCAACTGATTTCAGCTGTGCTACATAATCAATAATATCAACATTAAGAATTACTTCCCTTGTAAACAAAGATCTATGATTGGATCAACCGGATCAGTACAAAAGATCTTGTTTTTCTACTGGCATAATAATTTAATAGTAAGGAGTGCTTATCTTTTCATTGAGACTGAAATTCATTCTTGTTTAGACTAGTGTCTAAAGTTGGCACATTGCACATATGCTATGGAAATTCCTTTTAAGCCCTATGAAGGATTTAGCACTTTAAAGGGATGCAGGCAATACATAAGCCTCTGAAATTCAGTTTAGAAACTTTAGATGGCACCAGTGCTGAGACTCATTGAGTTACTACTATGCAGCAGAACCTTAGAAACCCCTCAGCCAAGGAAGAAATGGCTTCAGACAGCAGAGAAGACATAGATGAGGCATATTATATTTTTCTCAGTGATAAAACACACTAAAACCAGTTTGGGGAACCTAAGGCACAGTCAAAGAAACTTTGCTACCATGTGATTCAGAGTATTCACTTGTTATAATATCAAAGTGTTCAAATTTGTTCAAAACATTTTGACAGGCTTAATTGTGTACTGCTTGACTTTATGCCAGTTCTTGTGATGTGTGACATTTTAGTGTAAGCCTTTCCTATTCATGCAGTGTTGCAGAGCATCAGACTTATTAATGATTCTAGAAATGTGCCCAACAGAAGTAGAAATTTAAACAACAGAAGTTCGCTATTGGGTCACTGTAAGTAGCTTTTTCCCTTTTTTTTTTTTTCAAGGAAACACACAGAAAAGAGAAAATAAAAAACTGTCATTTAAGCAACACAATCATCTAAAATAGCAGATAAAGAAAATAAAATTGCCTTCCAAAAGAATTGTCCTATAGATCGCATAATGAAACTACAGAGGGAAAAAGGTATCTGTGTAGTCAGAATAATCAAAGGAGTAAGTGTTGTACAGATAATTAGCCCACAACCCACTTGGAGCTACTAAGGAATATGCTTCTGACACATAACATGGCATACCATGAAACACCTCTACTGTAGTGCAAGGGAGAAGGCAGAAGGCCACTCGACTACCTCAGAAGTGTGGGAAACTGCTTAGTAATTACAGTGGGTTACTAGCTGTACATGTGTGTAAACTAGATATGGTCTATGCACTCACAAAACACAAATAAATAGGTGCAGTCATAAACAAATATCCATCAGATAATCAAAGAGCATTTTTCATCCAATTACTTGCACTAAGAAGGAAACAGTATCTGACTTCAGATACGACAATAAATGATCTTTAAGAAGCACTGGGGTTTGGATATTTTTCCCTAAAATTTTTATCTTAGAAATGTAATCCGTTTCAGTATCTGCCACAAATGTTTAATAAGCTGCAAGATAGGAAAATATAGTATTAAAATAGCAAAAAGTTTTGATTCCTTACAGTTATTTTTTTTTTTTAAATTTAATTGGGACCAACTGGCCTCATTGCTTCTTATAAACTTAGCAATATATATTCAGAAAAAGGAATAAAAATGAACAGATGTTTCTCCTTAAAGAAGTCAGACAAAGATTTTTCTTACACAATAAATCAGCTGCTAGTGGATTTCCAGGATACTGCTCCAGGCTAACTGTTTAGGTATGGCTTAAAAACCCAGTTTACCTCTGTATGTATCCAAAACTGGTAAAGTAGATTAAACTGTAGATGAACAGCAAACACTGAAGGTGGAATGAAAAGAGCCATGGGCAAGTTGAAAATCTGAAAAAAATAGAAAGGAAATATATGTTAGATATATAATTCTAAACTTATGATGATATAATGAAGTACCATCTCAGGAGCTCAAAGCACTGCACAAGATAATTGCTTCTTCTAACAGCTCCATAATGTAGGCATTAGATAGAATAGATACTGATTATTATGTTACTACTAGGTGTGCTATAGCAAATGAAACATAAATTGATGCACAAGTGATTTCCCAAAAGTCATACTGAGCAAGTAGAAAAATCAAGAAAAGAACTCAGAAATCCTGAGTTTAGATGTTTATTCTGCATACTATATGGAGCAGACAGCAACATATCCTTGACATGAAGGGTTCACTTATAGGGGAGAATTATCACAGAGTAAGCAAGGTGTCAATGTGTAACACTATAGCTTTTCCATCCAAACTCTCTACATGAGCACCATAAGGGCAAGGCAGCTTACTTGGCTTTCAAAGTTAGTTATAAATTCTCACCCTAACTTGCTCATGGCATCTCCCTTGAAGCCCCAATTTATTACTGAGTTTTAAAGATGTACTAGTGTGAAGACAGCTTCAGAAAACTGCTTACTTAGGAAAGACACTGGTACCTTACATACAGAGTAAAGTCCTAGGAGTTTCACAATTAATTGCTTAACTGGCTGAGCAATAGAATAAGACTTCCAAGACCTTCATGTGTTAAAAGTCAGTCTACTGTCTTCAGAAAAAGGCTTTTTTTTTTTTCTACCTGACTCTGTGTTATACCAGCTGCATTAAGAAGTTAATCCTTCCCTAAAATACAGAGATTTTTTTCCAAACCCAACAGTAACAGAGGTATCTTCAAAAATTTAAATCTCTAGCACTCAGGGAAAATCTGGGTAGCAGATAAGGGCTCCCTGTAAAACACAGCAAAATTAGCAAAATCTGTTTTCAAGTTCCTATTGTCCTCACAAAAATCAAATCTTTGAACATCAGAGAAAGCATTCTGATAGCCATGTCAGGCCTCCTGAGCCAGGAATTCCTTCAGTATAAATCTGCACATAGCATTTAATTCTGATATGCTCTCAGTTTTTGTCAAAAGGCCTACCCAATAGGTAAGACATCACACTGGGGCTGTGAAACTCCATCCCCATGATGTGACTGATGCTCTCAAGAAAGTCATCACAGCTGTATCTCGCTATCACAAGCCAATGGAGGACGAAGGCCCTACAATCCCAACTCGGTCTGCTGGCTTCAACCCCAGATAATGACTGAAGCACTAGAAAGAAACCCTTAAGACACTGCAGTATCACCTGGTAGGGCTGGGACAGCTGTGATTTCAAAAGCTACATTCAAAGGCTTTATGGATCACAGCTGCCCCACAAACTACAAGTGGGGCATTTCTGGTTGTATGTCTTGGAAATTCTTTTCCAAGAAGTGAAGGAATTGAAAGGTGGTAGGAGGATTATGCTAAGATTCTGGAAGTTGGGGAAATAATGTGAACAGCTATTTTGTTTTAATCAGTCTGATCCTCAAAGGCTGAAGTGTTTGCATAAGATTTATAAAACAAAAAAGAAAGAAAAATATATCTGAATATTGCATATTCAATTCCTAAGAATCACTCAGTCTAAGTAAACTGACAAAAATTCACAGCAACTTTTACCTAAGGTGGGAGATAGTAAATGCCATTGGGGGGATGTGGCATTTAGGCATGAAATTCTGGAGTAGAGGTGGGTAAGAGACTTCTTTAAGAATTAAAAATGCAGATCAGACTGCCTTGTGCAGAAGACTACTAAACAGAAGAGTGACTTTCAAACCCATAATTCTCCATGCTCTGAAAAAGGAATGTAGTGCAAGTCTCTCATACTTTAGAAATGCCCTAAACACCAGCATGGAGTCAATCTCTTTTCCAAGTTCCTTTTTCCTCCTCCCTTTAACCTGGACCCCCTTAGTATTTAATTATTAAAAGTGGGTGAGCTATGAAAGAGAAAAAAAAAAAGGAAGAGAGAGATATTTGTCCCACAACAGCCTGAAGGCTGGCATGTTTTTTCTCAAAGGTTATCTTACAAAGAAGCCAACAAAGGAGTAGAACAAACGGCCACATTTAAGTAAATCTACTGCAGTTTTTTCTTATTATTGATTGTACCTGTCTAATGACATGATAAGAGCAGGAAATTTTTTAAAAGGAATGGAGAGGAAGCTGATTTAAAAAAAAAAAAACAAAAACCAAAAAAAACCCAAACACATGCTTTTCAGATTATTCATGGAAGTGGTTGCAGGACTGAAAGCAGGGTTAAAAATTATATGCTATTTCCCTAAAAGTATCAGAAGCAATTTGGTGGTATTTACAGATGACTCAGAGGGGAAGGAAGGATCATCTTCATATTTATTTTCTAACCTACTTCTCACAATCAGTACTAGGATTTCCCTGCTAAGTGGTGAGATGAGGGAAATTTTATATAAATCCACAGGTAAATTTGAGATTGATAAAGGAGAATGCTTTCCTAACTGCCTCATGTTTCCTTGCAATGTAAGCTTTATTTTGCATGAAAGGATTTCAAAGATCATTTACAGGAGTAGAACCCATAGGGAGGAATGAAAACCTCTCCCATACAAAAGATTTGGTTTCTCCTCTTTGTGGTTCCTCTGAAACAGCAAGATCAGTGTTGGGGGGGGGGAATCATTAAATAGTTTTTCATTGGAAATGCCAATTCACCAAATCAAAACATTTCATGCGAATGTACCAGCTTTCACTAATTTGTAGAGGAAAAGCTTTCCTGGCTCCAAGATGGAATTTCTGGTTAACACTGCAGAAGAACGTTTATCACACTCACAGATCTTTTCCCACTTGTGGATTCAGCAACAGAGATTAAAAGCGTGCCACAATAACTGATAACCTGATGGGAAAGGCACTCAGCGAGGGGGTGGAGAGGGATTCATATCTGGTGCTGCCCCTCCGCTTCCACGCTGGGTCTCTGGGGCCACCTGCCGATGCGGCCGGCTCTCACCCGCAGGCCACGGAGGGGCCGACACCTGGTTCATGGGGCTACACTTCTGTGAGGATTCTGCGGGAGTTAAAGGTAAGGATGAAAAGACAGACAAACAAAAAACCCCATCCCTTACAGATCCCAGACCTGGCAGACTCCTCAGCAGATAACAAGTGAACTTGGTGACTCTCTGCCGAAAAGAACAGCATTACCTATTCCCTTTCCAGATTTATGTATAGAGGTTTCCACTGCTTTTAAACTAAGACATAATTCAACCCTTTATCTAAACGCACAGTCTAAAGCTATCAAATTATTATGGATCTAATATTTGCAATTAAATCTTGCCCTTGGAGGACAGTTGAGAAGTGGTACTCAAAGAATTAAATCATAGCTTTTCAAGGTGTATATGCAACTCTCTCTTTTCAAAATTGCACTTTAACTAAGTGTTTCACCAGAAGCACAAATTTATACAGCATTAGCTTGCTGGTTTCTTCTTAAAAATGAATGTACATTTTTCCCACATCTTTTTCCCACAAAATTGCCTTCAAGATCATCTCTCAGTCTTAACAGTAGGTCTGCTTCTCTATGGCCCCTCCACTGGAGTAGCAGAAACACTGTGTGTGCAAATGACATGAAGCAATACACATTTGGTTCCAAGTTCAGGAGTACATCTCACACCGCTGATTGTACTTCAGGCATGTTTTTCTCTTCTCTTTCATGTCACATCTTTTCAATCAGCTCGAGCACAACCCACACAGATTCATATGCTGATTTATTTATCTTAAAACGTTTAACTTAAAACGCATACAGAGCTGGCAGTAGAACAGTCCCACAATCCCACACCATCCACCACAACTTTCTCACAGCCTGCACAATACTGGATGTCAAACTGCATTCAACAGTACGCATTCAGCAACATCAGATCACTCTCAGCGATTAACTAAAGGCTTCACTTTCAGCTTTGAGGCAGATGCATCCACGGGGTTCTGGACAAGTCTGGCAGTCCAAAAAAATAGCAGTGCTGTAAGAATTAGCAAGAATTGCGTTCACGCACAGTAAGGCTTTGGAGAAAGAAAACCGGCATGCCTCTCAAAAGTTCTGGGGGGAGGCAAACCAGTATCTATATTTACCAAATGTTTTGGCTAATAACAAATATTTGGTGAAAAAAAAGCTGCACACAAAGGTATTATGGATTCCTAGGTTCGTTTCCCTTTGCTCAAAGCAAATGAATTTTAAATGTTCATATATAATTTGTCAAGTGGTACCAGTGTGGTCCTGAGGATGGTCTTCAGAATCTAAGGCAGCCAGACATCTTGGCCTTCCTGAATATTTTATGCTCTCTGAGGTATCATCCTCAAAATCACACAGGCAGGCAAAGTGCTCATGCACACACCCATATGTACACACAGGCTTTTTGTCTTTTTTGAATTATTGTTTTTGTTAAGCATTTGCACATATGGTCCCAATGGGTAAATATGCAAAGGTTAAATCTTTAACATGGCAGTATTTACACAGGAAGCAGAGTTGTGACAGAGATGCATCCCTTCCGCTATTGTTCATTATGGTCATTTAAATTCAAGTCACTCCTACTAACATCAAATGATTATTTTCTACATTAAAAAAATAACTAGAATTTACATAGAAGACTTTAAGAAACAAATCTAAGAAACAGTTTCTGTTTCATGATTTCCAGAAGAAGTATTCATTTTTCTGGAACCTAGAACTTTAAGTCATTTAATGTTATGGGCTTGAAAAAGTTATGAACAACAGGCTAAGTCCATGCTCAGTTACATGAGCATAAATCTAGACTAACTTTACTGAAGTTAATGGATTTACACTGGATTTGCATGTGTGAGCACACACTCTTGGCTTTGAGTCATTTGCTCACAGGCTAGCTATAGAGATTGCCAGAAGAGTGTGGGTTTCCTCCACCACCAGTATTATACCTCAGTGGAGAAGAGCATTTTTACATTTTATATATATAAAAATACATTGAACATTGCTTTTCAACTCTGATTCTGAAAATTCAAACTCTGAAGTTATTATTCTTTTTTAAAAAACAAACTACAATCTGAGTTTAAAAAATCGAGTCAAAAGAGAATATGAGAGCACAACTAAGGAACTATCAGCAGTTATCCTGGGCACAAACCAAAACACTGAATAGTATGTTACATTTATGAATGTATTTGGAAATATACATTTTTAAATCTGTAAATGAGTACTCAATTTATATTGCATGTGTACGCAGCTCACCATTTAAAATAAATTATATCTGAAATAACACTAGGTAGAAGTAGTGGCATACTGCCCTAACTTCCTAGAGTACATGACATGAATGAGTGGAGACAAATAAATACATTTGCATGTCCAAAGCAATCTTCGGTAACGATTTCTCTCCCTGCTCCTTTCAGTTATACAGACATATTCTAGAGTAGTTATGTTATACTCTGATCTTTTCCTGTACTTATGCATGAATAACCAAATGAAAACAATTGTCCCATTTTACTCAAAAAGTTATGAAAATATAAATGCAGGGTTATAATTAGCCTTCTTAAACTTAACTAGTGTATCTCTTTTCAAGTTTGCTGTAAAACCATTAATGAATGTATTTTTAAAGCTTATGATTCTCAGATTCATCAGTTTCAACTTCTGTGATTTCAGTGTCAAACATCTTAAAAAAATTATATGTTTTTCTTTTAAGGTAAATAAACACTGTGTTCTCACTTTCACTAAATCTTGTTGATATTAATTTGTTTGTCAAATCTTGTGCAACTTACCCACGAGGTGTATTTCTGCAATACAGATTGTCTCAAGGCTGTGAATAAGTTGTAATCTTCAGAACTATGATGTACTTGGTGCGCTGCCCACAGTATATTAACCTCTGCAAAACACATAATTTCTAATGAGGTATGTACTAGAGAACAAAGCAACATTTGTTTCCCAAGGCCTTTTTTCTTAAGCTAAAAGCAACTAATCCCCCAACTTACACTTTGCTATTTTACCATAGTATAGCAGATAATAAAACCTAATGTTTAGAGCTGAGTTTGGGTAGGCTGGGTTAAATGTCAGTAAGTGGACACAAGTCAGTGTAACTTCCGTGCTGAGGAAGGCGAGGCTGTGGCAGGAACTGAAATCATTGCTGGAAGAGCAGAAGGATGTGTGAGATGAGAGTTAAACAGCCAGAAAGCTTGAGCCAAGCCCTGATAACATGAGTCAGTAGGAGCTCTGTTATGGGGTTCAGAGGGACAAGGACTGAAGATGCTTCATGCCTGCATTTGTCCACTGAAGTTATATTCCAACTGGTGTCTGCTGTTATGCTTACAGTTTTCTGGAACATGTATATCTTCAAGCCCACTTATAGCACAGACCACAAAACACAGCCATTGCCTGCCCACTAGTGACAAATGGAAGAACAAATGGCCACTTGCTGGGAACTCTGGACCCAGCTGAAGGAGAGCAGTGGCTCTATTGTGTTCAAAAAGAGTTGCTGGAGTAAGGGCAAAACGAGTGTCAGCCATGTCCCCTGAAGGCATGATACTTCTAATACACTGCAGTGAAGAAGAATACTTCAAAATCCTGATTGTATTTCAAGGCATTTTCTCATTAAGCACAGATCTGGGTGGCCCCTCTGCATGGTATATTGATATCTGGACAGTCTTAAGCGGGAGGTCAAGACAGAAATGTTCAAGGCCATCAGATGTACAGCTATGAGGTTGACTTTAATTATAGCAAAACAAGAAAGTGGGAAGTTACTGCAGCCCAAATAATGCTTATTTAGCATAAACCTAAATTTAAGATCACAGGTATTTCAGAGGATGAAGTATACACAAAGCCTCAGCTGATTAGACAAATTAAAAGTTAACTGGTTGTCTGCCAGCTGCACACTCCCATTGCCACTGACTTGTTTCACCAGAGCAATTAGACAAGTGCCTTTGGCGGATACTAGAACCCCATTCATAGAATGATCTTATAATGTGTATGTAAAGTCCTGAAATTATCTGGTGCCAAGCTTACGTCAAATAGTTTAGGTCTGGTGATTAACATGTACTTGCAATGTAAAGTAATGCCAAAAAATCCTCTTAATCTCAAGGTGTCTTCACTATTTCAGGGGACTAGATAGTCTTGAAACAGGAGGTAAGTCTTGTATGCTAGAAAATGAGAATTTTAAATCTAATGAATTTTGACAGTTTGGTAATTTACATGACAACAACATCTTTGAATGTGCTCTAAGTCCTTGAAAATCCTTACAATTGCTGAATTAAACCTGTAATTTCAACTATCATAAAACACTTAACACTAAATCTGAGAATTCTTCCTTCTTTAAATACATTTGTTCCTGAAGGAATAAGTGTTCACTACATCAAGAATTAGTGATCTCTCTCTCTCAAAAAAAACCCAACACCACCTTTAATACATCTCTGCCTAATGAGCTCACTAGGAGATTAATTATTCAGGTGAGCTTCAGTACTCAGTAATAATTTGTATTTGAAATGTTTCCCAAGACCTGGACAGAAGCTAAATGAGTGAACAAAGCATCTGAAAAGGTGGAGGTTAAAGACCTGTCTCCTTAGTTGTTTTAAAAGCATTTACTTCCTATCACAAACTGTGTGTAACACAAGCCTCCACTCAATGAGGTACAGCTGTGCAAACAGGGTACAGTAACTGGATCTTGCTTCTTTCCCTCAGTCATTTTTCAGCATTATGAAAAGTTCAAGGAAGGGAATCTATGATGATTTTTACAGTCTACTTTCATTGTAGTTAAGGTCAAATGGTTTTCAAAATGAATTACTAAAAAGGCATTTTATTAGCATTCATTTTTAAGTTAAACTGCCTCTTACACTAACAAGAATATGGAATAAGGTAACTGAATATTGGTAAAATGTTAATCTTTCAGATGTGCGAGTCAGCTTAAATGATCTATCATTCAAAAATATACCACAGGAATATTAGGGACATAAACAAACAATTCTGCCACAAGTAATATAACTGCTAAAGCTGGTTTTGACTTCTGTTACAGCTAAGTAAATTAAATCCTGCTCCTTAATCCTATTCTTGCTGACATCAATGACACAGACTATGTTAAAATCCTTGGCTAAGTAGGCAGGGTTGTTGATCAGAAATAATTTTTGTCTTCAAAATTTAACTGAAGAAACTGATCATCAATAACTTTTTATTTGAAGCTAAAGAATAACATCATGAATAAGTGTGAAATAGTTCACCCCAAAACTCAGTCTGTAAGCCCTAGTACACTAAAAATGTTACAATCATAAAGCCTAAAAGACATCTCACAAATGTAAGAAACAGACCAAGCATTCTTCAAGGAACACAGCTGACTGCTCACCAACTACCCATGACAGAAACCAAAATGTATGTGTCTATAGAAGAGTTGCAGTTTCACTTTTTCATTCATAATGATGATAACTTGAAGCAAAATGAGACAAGTTATTTGAATGAGAATGAAATTGTAAAAGACTCTCTCACACGCACTTTCTCATATGTATTATTACATAATGACCAAAAAAAGAGAGCAAGACCGAGACATGGCCAATTCCAACACAGAGTTTGTAAAAAAGTCTGTGTAGAAAATGGGAAGTCTTACCACATTTTGTAGATCTTTCCAGCCAAATTCTCCCATGAAGCCACAGGAAAAAAGTAGGTGATGGAAGTGGAGAAGACACTCGGACAATGCTATAATGGAATTTTTTATGTTTCCTAAGTCAAATGTGATTGGTAAATACAATTAAAAAAATACATAACTGCAATACACATGCACAAAACCCCTATTTTTGATTCAGGAGAGCAAACATCATAGAATCATAGGATAATTCAGGCTGGAGAGAACCACAGGAGGTCTCTAGTCCAACCTCCTGCTCAGAGTGGGACCAGCTTTACGTTCCTGCTTACTACACCCAGTTGGGTCTTGGAAACCTTCTGCATCTTCTGCTATTATGAAGAACTATCTCTAACAGAAGACAAAGGTGGCATTTCCCTTTCATGTAGTTGTGAGGAAAGTTATACTACTATAATCTAGCACAGCAAGGGCCTCCTTTCCTGGTGTGGCTTTCCCCAGGTTCATGTTAATAGGTGGAGACCTGACGAGCTATTCACATCTGGGGAAGAATAGAACAACTACATCTTGCTACTGGAGTTAATTATTGTTTAATACATTACTATTACCATTGTACGGAACCAATGAGTATTTTCTTCCATCACCCACTATAAACCGTAAAAGAGTCAGCATGTAATCCCAAAAGAGAATGAATGATGCCATGTAGATAGTTGAGGAAGGAAAGAAAATTGGTGCTACACAGGAGCTGCTGGATGATGGATGGATTATCATGTGGCCCTCAGTTTTCACTCTAGCTCTTTAAGTCTCCATGAAGTTCTCTCAAGAGTCAGACTTGCAGCTGCTAAAATCAGTGGGCTCCAAGCGGTTGATATATTTGTGTCCTAAAACTAATTCTAAAGGAAAATTAAGATTTGTCCTTTTTAGCATTAGCTCAATATATGAATTTTATGGATAGAAGAAAGAAAATGAGAGGCTAAGGGAAGTGGCTTAGAGAAGAGGAGGCTGTGGGGGAATGTAATAGTAGCCTTGCAGCACCAATTAAGCATCGGTTACCAAGAAGTTGGAGCCAAGCTTTTTGCAGCAGTCCCACTTTATCTTCTTTTCTGGGTTTTCCAAAAGTAAGAAAGATTAACAATGTTATCCTTCTTTTCCACTTTTTCCCTCCCTCCTCCTCCTGATTAATACATAAATTGTTTCACACACCGTCACAAACATATTGGTATGGCAACTAATGATTCTACTTAGCCTTAATTTTTTTCTATTTCAAATTTCTTTTTTGACACTAATCAAATCCCTTTCTATGAGACCCAAAGATAGATCCAATGCCTGGGCCATATTTCACTACTTCTGAAGCATTTCTTTTGTGGCAGCAGAAACTGGTCATCGTGCATGTAAGATTTCTCTTTAAGAATACATAATGCATAGAGTACAAAATGAGACTTTTTTATTAACTTCTGTAGCTTTCAGTGATTTCCACAGCCCAACACATTTTATTAACATCAGGAGAAAATATGCTTGCCAAAAAAACCTGTAGTCATTTCAAAGAGTGACGTCAATGAAAACAACCTTTTTACACAGTCCTCAAAATCAGTGAAATGGTAAAGATTTGATGAATCTTTAGTGAATAAAAAAGATTAGATAGACCCTTTAATTAAAGCTTTGCACACAGCTTTATAAGACCTGGATCTAAAGTAAAGTGGAAAAAAACCCCAGATTATTTAGAAATAAGTTCGTATGATGAGTCATGTTGTTTCCATTCTCTTTCAGTCAACGCTGACTGTAGCTAGAAGAACAGGTGAAAGTTTCCCCTCAGCATCTACTTAAATTTAAGCAAAACCTTCAGTTTGACTATGCTTGCCATCTCTTACAAGCTTAGATACCTTCCATATTCAGTGAGGAACTGAACTACTATTTACCTAGCTAGAAGCTTAGAAGATAGCAAAATTACATTGACTGTGCCACAGGTTACCACACTACAATGACCTCCACAAAGCCAAGTATGTGGCAAGAAACCCCTCACCCACGGCACGGTCCCTGCTGACCCCAGCGCAGAAACTGCTGCTTCCTACAGCAGCTGTAACCTGCAGCGCTTCAGAGGCAGGTACACTGTGCTGCATTCGCCTACAAGCAATAGTAAAAGGATCACCTCATGGGTCTACTTCTCTCCAGTCAGAATTAGTAGAAACCCAAGGGCAACCGAGGAAAGAAAAATGGCCTGGAAGGTAAATCTTCCAGTCATCCCTTCCCTTTTCTATGCATTTCAACCCTTCCTACAAAGATAAAACAGAGAAGAATACATAGTACTTAAATAACTTCTCCACTAAACTATTGGCTTTTCTTATTCACAAAACAACTATTTGATTACTTACTACCTTCCTGCCTTGTTCTAATTGATCTGTTCTATTGATGCTTCTGAAATGTTTGAATAAATCTCTTCTCATGCAGGGCTTTTTCAAAGATTCTCATTCCCTGCTGGATTCTACACTTGCATTGGATGAACAACCACTGAGACAGAGCACCATTTAAGTTTTGTTACTGGGAGGGACAATTACTGGATTGTTTTAATAAAAGTTAGCTAAAAAGCTGTATTTTGGGACCCAGAGTGGATGCCTTTAATAAAATTGGGAAGTCACTCTAGAATCCATTCCACCTCACATGAAAACAGAAATATCCCTACACAGATTAGTTAATTACCTCCACTACAGAAGTCGATATGATCCATACATGACTCTCCTGTTTAGTCTGTTGTGGTGTAGTCCCTATTTGTTACTCTTCTAATCCAACTCTGCTTTATGGTTTTTGTTTTGGCATTGTTCAATAAGAGTTGCAAGATAGGTTATTTGCCAAAAGCCTCTGCCTCCTTCTTATTTGAAATATAATTCTTATAGGAACAAATTCTTTCCTCAGTTACTTTAGTGTAAGCGTAGAGCTGTGTGGGTTTAATGAGAACAGGATTAAATCCAAGGAATTTATCTGGAAGACTGTATTACATACCACACACAAAGAAGTATGTATACAGGGAAATGTGTCTTATTAAAAAAAAAAAGTGTACATTTTTCTTACACTGTGGCCTTGGCTACAGTAAGCGTTAGCAGTTTGTATTCTCAGGATGATCACATATGTAAATCAAAAGGCTAGCTGTACGGAGATCTGAGTTGAAGTGGTAAATTAGACTTGATTCACTATAGAGCTTCAAACAATTTTCTTAACTTTCTTCTTCTGCAGATTTTTATTGAGAAGCACCTATCTGTGCAGGTACCTGACATAGACCAGTTCTCAGCATTTAGAAAGTATAGAGTTACACTAGTGTTTAGAATAATAGGAAAAACACACTATGTTAGCCTTTTCTCCCAGTGTTTGTGTGTCAGGAGGAGAACTGGAACAACTCAGAAGCACCTCTTCAGCCTCAGCACTATCTAGTCCTCTTTGGTCATTTTGCAGTGAAATACATTGCAGTACCCAGACAATTCCAGGACAGGCAATCATACAGCGTGTCACACAGCCAGTGTCAAACAGAAAATAATGCTACCATGAGACACTCTGTAACCTACGCAGTTGCAATCCAGCAGCTGAATTAGGAAATTTCACTAGGCGTTCAGTATCTGATCATTCTGTGATGCAAGATGTGTTTTTTCTGTGCTTTGTTCAGTATTATCTCTGTTTTTCAGCCCTCTTCTTAAGTTACTGTATGCGGTCAGCAAACTATTTAGTGAGTGGGCTAACTTATAATCAAGTAATACATGGTATATGCTCCCATGGCTTACAAGCCAAAAATTGGAGCAACCTTCTACAAAACCTGTCTTCAGAATCAGTGCACAAGCCAAAACCTCCTGCTTGATCTGCTGCCATACCAGTTGAAAACACAAAACTGCTCCCACACGAAAAATCCACAATAAGATCTGCAAAACTTAAGATGCAGAATGGTCTGGCGAAACGTGGGAAGAATCAAAACAAGCCAAAGTATTACATATGCTACCCAGAATAAACAATGGGCCAGATCATATCCCCTCTTAGCAAGAATCTGGGGGACTGTGAATTATACTCAGATACACTTCTGAATCCGTAAAATATTTAAGATATCAAGTGGTTAGAAAAGCAGAGCTTTGCCAGGTCAAAAATAATGGTCCTCTCAACCCATACGTGCCCTGCATTATTTCCTGGCATCCTCATAAGCATAGGACATCAATGGAAAGGCTAGAAAAAAAACACAGTGTTCCCAAAGACTCAGTCTCTTTTAGTAGGAGTAGTTCCCTCAGAAGCTAAGCTGCTTGGATCAAACTTCATGCAACATAGTTATATCCGTGTAAACAAGAGTAAGAGTCTCTGCTAATTACATTAGGACAGTCCTAACCCATGGCCTGTGAGCTTTTCATATAGTTGGCGGGAATCGAACTGCCTCTTTCCACACATGCCATGGAAAACCACAAAGGAATAAAGGTTATTAGGTAAGGATTCAGAAATTAATTCACAGTGACTCAATCTCTGACTTCACTCATAGTTTTAATAGAAAATGAATGTGCATTCCTTTGTGGGGAAAAGATATTGCAAAGATAAATGATCCAAAGCAATTTTAGCATGCAAATGTTGGATTTGGACACTTCCACGAAGACAAATAGGAAAAATTCAAAAGATGAAGAAACACACAGAAGGAATGAAGTTTTAGTAATGTGTATAAATGTTACCTCTGAAAATAGTGCAATATTTGGCAAGTCTTTCAGTACACAGCAGGTCTCTCACACAAATTCTGCTATACCAACTTGCCAGACCAACCTGTTTCACACACCTTCCTGAAGCCAATTGTTCAAGTTCTCTAGTTGCTTGGAGCAGCTCTGCAGCTGGTTAAAGTTTTGTTCGCCTGAGCTCTGGATGAGAAACCATGACAGTGGCAGCTGTTACACTGACACTTCTCTCTTTCATGGGTGTATAAAGCTTGATTCAGGTACCCTGTTTTCCAGTTCTGGCTTTCGTAACAGATTCTTCAGGTGTAAGACTGTGAAAACAGCTCTGATTTGTACCAAAAAATAAATTGGTGCCATGGCACTTTCAAGGATCACTAAATCGTAGCATAAAATCCTGTTTGGGAACCTGGTCCCAAGCCCTGTCAAGCATTTACCACCAATATTGGGCTCAAGTTTTTCAACCATCCCTTCTTCAGTGAGGGTTCCTACTGGTTATAGCAGTTTATCCACCTTACACCCTTACAGACTCTTGATTGAGTGACACAATATATGTTAACTTCTGCAGCTCATTGATGTAGCAATTTTTTACAGCACTTAGCTCTTTCTGCACCTTTTTTACTACAAAGAGGAGCATATGGCTCATTAATTGCACAACTATAAATCATCCTGTTGGTGAAATTAGATTTATATATTAAAATAAAAACCTGCAACAAATTTCTGTGTAAAGAAGATCCTCAGCAGCTGGTGCAAAGTGACTTCTACAGATCTGTGCCACTTTATACAAGCTGCAGACTTGACTCAAGCTTCTCCAAATATGGCCGATTACAGCACTGGCAATCTTTAGTTCTGAGCCATTGCCAACCTGTATAATATAACTTGGTGTTACTGAATACTGATGTCAAACTGTGGTATAAATGTGTGAAACACATTAACTGTGACCAAATTAGCACTCTACTCCTTAGCTTGATGATAAAGAGAACTGAGACTAAATTAAATAAATTCTTTAAAAAAAAAAAAGTTACTTCAGAGAACCTACACTATTTTTTACTTCAATTCTTATTTTTTTTTCCTTCCTTATAAGCGTCTCAGCCACTGAAATGTCAGCTTATGCAATTTGAGAACATATTCATCTTGGAGGATCTTAGAAGGAAACTGCTGGAATGAAATAGAAAAAAAAAGAGAAGATAATTCTCCTTTTGTTTTTTTGGTGGGGGAGTGGGGGTGAGAGTTCTTATGCTCCTGTATTCTGGGCTGTCTCTACAAAAGATTGATGTCTGGTGTCACCGTTAGGAAGTGCAAACTGTTCAGCTTCATTGCAATCTATGTCCTCATCCTCTTGCTCTGCAGGATACCACATATTTTGGCAGGCAATATTCAGATGGGAAGCACTTTAATGGCAAGAATGGATGCCAGTGAAACCTTTTCCCACAATGTTCAAAACTCTGAATGTGCATACGTTAAAGCAACATAAAGCTGCAGGATATTAAGAAGAAAACAATAACTGATACTAACTCAGCCACATTAATCTTACTTTTTGCCCCTCAGAACAATACATTCAAAGAATGCTAGGGAAATACACACAAACGAAAAAAAAAACCAACAAAAAAAGATGAACTGGAATGAATTAAAGTCCTCCAACTCAAAGGCATAAACATACTTTTTCAAAGGAAATATCCATGGCCCCTTCACGTAACTTTTACCTTTTAGGTTGATTTCCTGCATTCATTTCTTTGGTTCTTCATTTTTCCAAGCCAGATAAAGTAAGAATTAACACTGATAAATCAATGGAGTTATTCTAGTATAAAAGAAGAATTAGCTCTACATAGTTTTCTCTTGCAGACTGTTTTAGGTGATTTATTAAGCCAAGTTCCTGAATGATAGATGTGTGGAAATATAGACTAGATTTGCAAAGGATTCTATTGAAATTTACTGAGATATCAGGGAAGCTGGGGGACATCAAGACACACCACAACCCTTAAATAAACTTTAAAATATTCTAGAAGAAAACATTTACATCCAACTTTTGTCCCACTCCTTTGTAGAATTGCAAACCATAGAAAAACCCAGACAGGCACTTTAGGAAATGCACATGAGTTTTGTACTTTCTGTGGACCTGATCCTTACTGAGTTCAGTTGAAAAATATCCATTAACTTTAACAGATTTTGAAACAAGTTCATTATATATTATACAATTCAAAACAAAGGACAGTTGACGCTTTGAGGTCAAGTTCAGGTATTTAGTGAGATTGGCCACCCATATTTATTTATGCATTTGTTTAACAAGTGTCAAATTATTTCTCTGAGAGATAAAAAGAGCCAATACAGTAACAGATACCACGTGCTTATTTAACAGTGATAGATCCATTGTATTTTATAGTCATACTGCTTATTTATAGCGTATGTGATGCATAAAAAAAGAAACCTGCACTTCCACAGATTACATTTGGACCAGTGTTGTAAGTACTTATGTTATACTCCCACTCCTAAAAGCATATAGCTAACCATAGATCCTTTGTGTCCATTGAGTAAATAGCTATCGCTGCATCTGTCATACAACAGATTGTCTCTGGACACTATTAAGCGTGCTGAAACTTTAATAGCCTTTTCCATTTATCACTCTAACAAGGAAGACATGGAAGCCATGTAGACAGATAGATTAGATAAAGAGACCAGAACACAAGCAACTGTCAAAGCACGCAGCCTCAATTTAAAGGTGAAAAAGAAAGGGGGCATATAAGCTTGCCTCCGTACCCCACCAAGCTGGGATCCATCTGGTAAAGCCCACCCCTAAGTGTGTCATCTAGGACTATCTAGAAGATGCCTCTAGCACCAAAATGCTATCTTTAAGGTTCTCTCTCCCACCACTCCCTGCTCTGTCCCTTCAGCAGGGCACAAAGACACGTGCCTAAATTGGGTCTACACAATTAGGTCTTTACGTTGGAGCCATCCATGGGCATACAGGTACCAGCAGTATGATCAAACACATTTAGCAAAAAAGGCATGAAACAGCCTTTAAGAAAGTCTTTTACTTGAGTGTCTATTGCTAATGATGCTATCTGTTGAACTTTGACCACCAGTCAGAGCAATTACATTATAGCCCATCTCCTCTTTTCCTAAAATATTAATAAATTATTACTAGCTGAAGACTGGTGAAGCCACAGGCAGTGGATTTTCAGGTACAGAATTCATATCAATGCTTGCAGTAAGTTTTGGTAGTGATATTTGTGGGGACGAAGCTACTCCAGCACTGCCAGCAAACACTGAAACAGATGACAGGTCTGGGAGTGTAAAATGAGGGTTGGCAACAGCAGCAGCTAACAGATGAAGCTGGAGGTGCGGGGGAGCAGGAATACCAACAGGCTTCTATGATGCTAATTCAGACTGATTTGTCAAAGTACAGCTATAGCACTTGACCTGTAAAGGCACTCCTCCTACATGCTCACTGGTTTTTGCAGCCACATGTCTCCTGACTGATGTTGCATTTTCTGACTTTAAAGGCCTACAGCTAGTGGCTGGATAATTAGTAGCAGAGCTAACAGAACAGAAAGGATTTCAGAGACAGAAAATACCAAGTATGGAAAAGAGTTATTTTTAACTGATTAATTATGACATTTTAATATATCCCACTGTAAATTACTTAATTTTTATCCTTTATCTGTTTGCTCTAAGCTATAAAATGAGCTAAGATTGAAAGCTCAATGCAGGATGCATCTGTTGTACTTTGTACTTTCCAAACACACAAAAATAAGCATTAAAGCTATGAAGTGCAAGATACTGGACTGCAGACTTACCTCAACCACTAAAACTGTATATAGGAAACAGATCTGCCTAAGAAAAATAGGCTCCTCTATTTTATAAAGTGTCATTATTATCTGGCAATGGTAGGGTATTTTATTTTCAATATAAAAATAGAATTTTTCTACTGCTTTGAGATCTCTGGTTAAAATTCATTGCTAGACAAAAGAACTGACCCAAAATGAGAGTGTGCTGTTGGCCTCTTTATGCATATTGTGCCAAACGTAACTCTAGTTACCAAAAAAATCCTGTTACTCCACAGCCAATCTCCTCCCACAGTTAGCAGGGGAGGAGAGGGAAACAGAGAATCTCTCTCTTTATCTGTAAAGTGTTGATTTTTTTATGGAAAACATACTTGTAAGTACAAAGTTTTACAGTGTGTTAAGGCAAATCGAACAGTAAGCATTTACGTATAATTTCATAGGGTATTTTATATGCGTGCCAGTACCCATTATCTCTATACCCAGCATGGGAGCTCTCAAAGCTTGTAAGTTAAATGACTACCCTGTATTCAACCCAGCGCTACTTTACATTATTTGGTAGACGGCCCCAGCAATGGATGAAGTCTTTTTTTCAGCTGCTTAGCCAGGAGACACTCAGCAGCAGCTGAAAAATAGCCAGAGAGAGGCACAGCACAACAGTGCCAGTCCAGGCTAAGAACATCCTTTGCTAAAACCCCAGAGGAATTGCTAGGAGCTTACACTAGGGAATCAAGACCCAGATAATCAAAGAAGTATAATTTACAGCACCTGGTGCCAGTATCACAAAATCTAGGACAGTGGCTATAGCTCATTTCACCTCCAGGGAGGGGGAAGAAAGGGAAAAAAAAAAAAATTAAAATTTTTATGAACACAAGTTACCCTAATTTAGATTTCGTTGCTGAAACACATCAGGACAGTAAATTCAGTAAATGTGTTTATAAAGAACCTGAAGGATATGAAAGTTGACATTATTTTGCAGAAACAGATCAAACCATTTTTTAAGTGATTGTTTAATCACTTTGATCCCATTTAAATAACATTCCCAATTATTTAACCACTGCCATAAAGAAGCAGTATGTCTGATAAAGTAAATGGAAATTGAGAGACATGGGCAGAACAGTAAATTTCTCTGGTTATTAGTTTATAGAATGAAAGTGCTACTTCACAGGGCTGTCATTTACTTCCCTCTGCTACTAGCAAAAAGAACTGTAGTTCAAGAGTGCTACTCTTCTTATTCCCCCCTCAAAAATACAAGAAAGGTAGTACTGCCTTGATAAAAATGGGAGAAAAGAATAATAAATATCTTAGCAGGATGTCAGTACAGATTATAAACAGTACAGGTGTCTGTTGTTAAATCTAAAAGCAAAATAAACATCTGCATTTTGTAGTTGAAAATATCATACCACCACACAGATGTTCACCTAATTCTATCACACCACTCTTCTAATCATCCACATATTTTCTCTGAAACTAGATTACAAACCCTTAGATCAGGAGCATTTCTTTCCATGCATTTGTTGAGCATCCAGAACCTACCAGCTCCAATCTCTTCTGAGACTTTGGGATCTCCTGTGCCATAAGACCACATAAGGTCTGAATAATCAAAGTTATAAGGAAAGATTTATAAATGTGTACAAGAGACAGATACATTTGTTTCTGGAATAGGATAGGACTGATGAAGTAGAACTCAGTGGAAAAGCAGGTGGTTGAGATTATAATCAACCAATCAAACAAACTCAGGCAAGCTGGACCAGATGGTCTTTTTTCTGTTACTAATATTACTTATGTTCCTATTCAGCTGTAAGAAGTTACAAATAGTTTACCTGTTCAGATTTTTCTGACTCAAATTACATAAGATCAATGCTCTCACTTCACCATCACATTAAAAGTTATCATGACACTGTCTGTAGTTGTATTTAATAATTTACAATGCTGCATACCCAGAGGAGAAACTGGTAGGTGTAACAGAAGTTTTGCCTTTTACAACACAAATTATGTAGCAAACCATATAAAAAGGGAAAGAAAAAAAAAAACCCAAACAAAAACTTTATCTAGAGGATTAAGTGCTACTAGATAAAAACAAAATCTAAAGTTAAACCATATTTCCTGTATGAAAAGATGACATTTGGAAGGAAAACTAATGGGCATGACTAACCTGTAGTCACACGGATTGCATGACACATTAATCTACAACTGCGCCGACCATGTCTAAATCTCTCCTTCATCTAACATGGGTCACAGTTCAGAGGCTATAAATTTAAATTCAGGAAGGTGTTTCACAGGTGCAAGAAAAAAATTAACATCTCTAAGCTCCCAATTTGCATTAAATTATTTCAAAACTATACAATCAATTTTCATTTATAAGATAAAGCTTATTTTATAATTCAAACTAATGTGAGAATGGCTTTTGCTTGACAGCAGACCTAAATTACTGTTAGCAAAGCAAACTTATTACCAGTTGTGGGGTATACTCATGCTGTAAAGATTCTAATAATCCAGTGAATAAGTTAACAAACAGTACAGGAGTGCAAGCTTTACAGTATTACAACTGGACTTAAGAGCAATCCACTCAACACCTATCTTTACTTTCCAAAATAGCACTCTCCGATGTAATTTGATATCATACATTGTAATATTTAAGACAGAATAAACTGTGCCTATCACACACTTTATAAAAGTTTAGAAATTATTCTGCATTTATGTCTATTTACATGTTAAATATCATCTTGGTCGATTAGAGTCTGAGTTTTGATTCGGCTCTTCAAGCATTCCAGGTGCAGGAGCATGAGGCCACGTGAACTGCTAAATTCCAGTTCACATCTATCAGGAGCCTTAGGGCAAACTACAAAAAAGTATAAACTAGCTATACCTATTCTTCATATATGTTTATTAAAGCAGGCATAGAACATGGTACTTCCTTCAGCTACTAATATTCACAGTTATGGATTGCTGCTTCATTTCCTCATAATTATTCCAGCGGAATGCTAGAGGAAGAGTTTGAAGGTAAAACTATACTACAGCTCCCAGTATAGATCACATTTCAGGAATAGCTTTAACAACATACTTCACACATTTTCTTGATCCTGATTCTGCAGACATGCAAGCATTTTCATTGATACATGGCATGGGTTTTTGGCTGGTTTGTTTACAATTTATAGTGACAACACATTTTCTTTAAACATACTGGGCTGGCCTGGCAATGGAATAACAGGTGGAGTGAGTATAGCCAAAGCTGATGGAAAGAAGACTTTCCAAGGAGTACAGAATAAACCTTGCATGGGGATTATTCAAATCAGGATATCACTATAAACTTCTTGGAGTTGCACCCCTCCCTGAAATGACACAGTGGGCAGGAAATACATGGGTTTTCGCATCTTTTTCCAGCTTGACACATTTCAAAGTTTGGGGGTATCTGTATTCAGACAGTTTTCTTGCTCTAGTTTATGCACATATCCACTGTTGTGGTAAGGCAGAGCTTTAGATATTGGAAGCCTTCACTATATTCCAGCTTTCTCGCATTTCAAGGAAAGTCAGATGAGCAGTTGTATCTCAAAGGTCTCATTAATTTGGGAACTGCTACATATGGAGATGTGATTATTTGTCTGGTCAAATGTTTTGTTCAATCAGATTCACAGAGATTTAAAAATGCTTCTTTTATTTTGCACCATGTAGTCTTGATAGCCTTTGTGTAAGTAACTGAACAACTGAAACAACTTAGCATTTATCCATGTATTACATCAATTAATGCCATCCTCATTAATTCAGCACAATAAAATAAGCATTTATGCAAGAAATTGAGCTGAAAGAGCTTATTATGCAGCAAAACACACTGAGAGGTAGTTTTGGGGAGCATCTCTTGAAGTCCACAGCCATAATCCTTGTGTGATCATCTGACTAAATATTATGTTAGTGTACTGTACATACAGATGTTCATTTATGCAGATTTGATTCTGCCTTTGCATATTTTAATGAAGAAATTTATTCTGGACTACTTACTGTCCCCTTGTTTTAATGCAGCAGAGAAGAGAAGAATGCTCATACATAATCAGTCTGAATATCGGAAGAACACTTAAAAAGTGAAAAGAATCAAGGGCAAAACCAATATACTCTATGCCAGCCACCACAGTCTTTTCTGTGACCCTTCTAGCATATTTTCAAGGGTATCAATATTCTACTTGACTCTTAGATCAACAGATGAACCTGCACAAAATGGGAAGTACATAATAAGCACATTTCTCAGAGAATTCTCAAAAACACTACATAAATAGCATGATCACAACTTTCTGTTCACATTTAATTCAACTCTCTTCTCTTCTAGTAGAAAAATCAAGTGAACAGATCAAATCAGACTCAGACCTCATGGTTTCATGAGCATAACCAGGGAAAAAGATCTGTTTGAAGAAACTCTGTGAGTGGATTTTCTGTGAGTGTTGGCATATTTTAAATGTTTAAAGATTTTTTTGCAGTCTCCTTTTATCAAAATTGCTTAAAAGCTTTAATTTCAATCCAGTTTAAGGATTAAAAGACATGATTCTTTCCATAATTATGTTTATTATTAAAAAAATAAAAACCTCAGAAAGGTGATCTGATTTCATTATTATACTGAATTTTTCTGCATTTTCCCTTATATTACTTAAGTAGTTTTGAGATAGTTTAAGTATTTTTATCATAATCTGTTCTATCAAGTTAGAGTAGACAAAAATGGCATATAAATCGAGCTCAGGGAAAACGTCTCACTCACAAGCAGTTTTTCAGATAGGGCTTAATCCTGCAAGGTGCTGAGGCCTCAGCAGTGTGCATGTACAGTACGCTGTGTCAGTCTTCTCTTGAGCTGCAGTGCTAGACTAGAGCAACAGGAGATAATAAAGCCTGTGAAACAATGGGGCTCTCTAGAGACCATAAATAAAGTTTCTTGAACTTAAACTCTAGAATAATTTCCTACCTTTGGTGTCCTATGGATGTTAGGAGCTTACATATAAATTGCCAACCTCATTACCCAAGGAGTATGCAGTTTATGAGCTCATGCACCGTAAAATCTACAGGTGGGACGGTTTTCTTGCAGCTTAAAAAGTGAACCACAAATGATAAACATTTGTATTAAATTCTCAGATAAATCAAGAAGACCAGCAACCATAAAGATCCAGAAGATTGTTCCTAGTCACTTTCAGAAGTGTACTACATTAATTTTTTATTTCTGCATAGAAAAATTTTGCTGATGGCACACTACTAAAAAAAACGGTTGTCTTCATAATATTTTTGTTGTATGTCAAAATATCGGAGGAAGCCTGGACAAGAAAAATTAACCTACTGACTAATCTCTGGTCTTACTAGATAAGATCAATGAGATAACTATTGAGAAATACAGCTGCTTTGCCCTGAAATTTCCTGCTTCCCCCCCCCCAATAATTTTTCCCAAATCTACACAAATTCTCTCGGTGTGATGCCTAATGTTTTGATCTCTGGGTGTCAATCAGATCTCTAGAATGGCCAAGCTACAGCTCCAAGGCCTGTGCGAGCAACTCACCAGCCCCAACTCATACATTGCTGCTGATTTTCCCAAATATGGCTTTGCCCTACCTCAACAAATATTCATGGGAAACTCTGGCTTAGAATTAGGCCAGTTGCTATGAATCCAAATGATGCTTATGGCAGTCAGAGCATGGTTAAAAAACATCACCTTACATTCGTGGCCATCCTCCACCGACTAGTAAAGCTCTTGACAAAGAACAATAACGCTCCTCTGCCCCTCAGCTCTTCATTCTATCACTTTGCATGTCAAGACGGATTTGATGCTTCTTCGGCCCAAAAGATTAGTACAAAATCACTTAAAATATGGAAGAGAGGCAGGCTATGGACAACGCACAAAGAGATTAAGTGTGATTTTGAGCTCTTAACAGGATGGCTCCTTTGAAGTTAAAGTTATATAAATGTAAAATCAAGAAGCTGAGCAACATGCACATAAGATTTTGAGTCCATAAACATACCATACTCTGTGTACTTCTGTGTAAGCACGTTGCTGTGTATTACCTAATGACATCCCCTCTGCAGTACAGTCACCCATTGGTATACAGGTAGAGGTGACTGACTATGAACATGGATTCTACTCACAGCCTAATTTACTAGGCCAGTTTTCAGCACAACTGAGCTTTAAAACTTCAAACGTGCATGTAGGGATTTGCCTGTGGCCACTATTTTGGATTAATGAATGAGCCCCAGAACACACTGCACATCTGATGAGATCTCCAGCTGCAACCCAGAATTACAATTTATCATAGACAAGATCTGCTGGGTTCTATTAGGAAATGGTTTCAGAAGTAGGGGAGTGAAGATGTCATAGGTCACAGCCAAGGGACGGCTGAGAAAGCCTGTAGCAATTAAGGCAGCCTTACACAACTGTCATGAAAAATTTTCAGCTCAAAATACAACATCTGTGCAACCAACTCTACCATAGCAATTGTGAGGACAATGACCAACAAACAAGGAAAATGATACTATATTCTCTCATTAAAAGCACTTCCCACAAACAAGCAGAATTTTACACGGCTTGACTGAGTGAAATGTTGAGGTCATAAGGGAGAAGTTGCAAGGGGCGAGCAGAAAGGAATAGGTCAAATCCTTTATAAATAAGCATCATCAGCTACGTATTTGCTATGTGTGGCCTCAGTACTGCTGAGGGAGCCATGAAGGAAAGCCTCCAAGAAAAGAGGCTAGGGGATGTAACTTAAGAACAAAGAAGTCATTAATACTAAAAATCCAAGGAGACTTTAACAGTTATAATATTAAGAACTTAATAAAGTATGCACTTTAACTATTTACTTACTAAGTCCAAAATGTCTTAATTTCTTTATAGCTGCAGAAAAGTAATCAACGACTTGGTTAAGCAGTTAATGGGGAGAATCAATGCAATGTTAGGGACAAAGGATATTTTTTTATGAAAAGTACTGCTAACAAATTTTAAAATAGACCATGATAAATTTAAATATGTCAATATTTAAAAAATAATTACTATTTTTAAATAATCCATGGGAATTTAAGTTAAAAATAGGAAGTATAGCAGGATCAACTGTCAATAGCACTAATAAGCTGATTAACAACATATATATTAACAACCTATACTGGTGTCCAGATGATCAACCATGTTTGTCTGTGGACAGCAGGATTAAGTAAAAAGTAAATTATCTTGCTAACATGAATAGATAGCATTCTGCAGGATTGTGCAGACTTATACTAAGTACTAAAGCAAACATAAGAACCTCAGATTTTTAATATTATATTTATACAGATTAAATGATAATTTATTACTTAAATAAAGTATTAATGCTTCTTCAGTAAAAATGAAATTTATCATAGATATGTTGTGATGCAGTTAGTAATTTTTAATTGAAAACTTGTTCTCTGTTCATTTCATACAGAAGACAATATAATACAATGAATATCGAAGTTAAAGTAAAAAATCTTTCATATATTTCCTACAAGACTGTTGAAAGTTAATGTGTATACAGTTTTAGCTAGATGAGATGATTCAGAGATGGTAATAAAGGTAACTATAATATTACCTTTAGTTTAAGATTTCCTATATCTCTGGATCTTACACCTATTGAAAATTAGAAATATGCCTTTCCTTGGCAGTAGAGTGGATTACTAAACAGAATCAGCTCAAGGAAGGAGCTGATGCACACCTGAGCAACAAAGCAGTCAGGGTGAGATGGCAGCTGGACTTAAAGGAGAAGAAAATGCCAGGGGAGGGCGTGAGTGGAGGAGAATGATGGTGTGGCAGAGGGTTATGTTTCTGGATTTGTATAATCCCCCCGTGGCCTGCACGGTGGGGGAAGCGATGGGCAGCCATGTGCAGGGTGACAGGGAGTGTGGGATCAGGGCTACTTCCTTCAGAGACAGCTCACAGTGAGCGGGGCTTGAAGTGATTAGAAAAAATGAAGCAAGAACAAAGAGGTAGTTCTTCTCCTTTAGAAACTGAACGTACTCACCTGACTTCACACCATGTAAGCATTGATGGCACTGAAAGGCAAACGTGTACCTAAGCCATAGCAGCATCAAAGTTTGAAGAGGTAAGGCAGACAAAGTACAAAATCATGCTTCCCACCCATATGTGCAAACAAACTTCATTGGTTAGCCTCATGAATCTAACTGTTTTTAAGCAGAGGTCTCATGTCCATGGTACAGGAGCACATGGGCTGTGTCCTGACCCGAGGCACCGCATTGCACTGATGGCGGGATCTGCCAGGCAGTTGTGCTCTGCACTGCCTCTGCACTGCCATACTGCCCATCAAGGCAGCATCCCCCATACATACAACTTCCTCTGGAAAGCATGTGGTGAAGAAAAGTACCATAGTGGATTCAGAAGGATCTTTTAATTAGGCTGGTGACAAAGAGCACAGCACACATAGCATGCTAATGTAAATCTGATTCACTTGGCAGGTGTTCCTCACATACAGCAAGAATAGTTTCAATATTTACCTTTACATAAACTTTCTGTTAAGTAACTTTCTGGTCTGTTCTTCAATCAGCCTTAACACATGTAGAGGCATCCCTTTGCCACCCTTATGCTGGAGATCCAACAGCTGCTTTTATTGCCGTTTTGAAAGTCTCACTTTACCATACTCTACTGAACCCAGTTTCAATTTTAGAGATCAAACTGATGTCCAGATGCTACTGATGCATTTAAAGGTGCATGGAAAAAGAAACGGGACTTTGTTTTCTGCCTTCCACTTAGATTTCTTTCCCGGAGACCATGACAACAACAAATTAAGCCCTACACAGGTGTAATCTTTCTCCTAGTTACTGACAGCCATTTTTTCTGGTTTCCAAGAAACTAGCTGATTGCATCAGTTTCATTTGCACAGCTAATTTTGATTTTTAGTTTAGAAAAAACTGTATTTCAAACATATATTTTCTGTGTAAAAATTCCTTAGATTGGAATGCATATGTGGAAAAACTCTGATTTAAACTCTGGTTTAGTATTAAGCTTCTTTGCTTGCTAGGACTAGAAATTGAAGGGTTTTTTTGTTTTAAGGGTAAGAAAAACTGGAAGGAAATATATTCTTCTAAAACTAACAAACATCAAAATACTTTTATTGTTTAAAGTTAAAATTCTGAATACAGTTTTCCACAAGGCAATGACATTGGCTAAATTTAGAGAAAAAGTAAATAAGTATATATCTTCCATTGCGCATTTTGCCTGCATCCAAGAAACTGAATTCTTTGTTAACCACACAAACAACTGTTCTAAGTCCATAAGACATTTGCATATAACAAAGAAAAGCACAATCTTACTTTTGAGTTTCATGTTATTCTGACACATCAGAAAATAAAACATAGTTATCTTGATTTTTTTATTATAATCCAAACTGCAAAACAACTCATGGCATTAGAGTTCTACTGACTTCAGGAAGTTTAGTATTTACTAAAGCTTTGTAGAACTAAAATTTGCTGTAAAAATTTAAAACCTAATGTTAAACATTTCCAGTGTCTTCCTCGTCACAGAAACTGGCCTCAAAATAATGAAATTCCCTCAGCATGACATTGTCATTTTGTATCCTGAACTCAAAATCAAGATCAACCAAAAATGAGCAAACACTGTTGTTGCTAAAATAATCTAATTTTTAATAATAGCAAGGGATGGTGAACATGTGTCTATATTTCCAAATAAAATCCAGTGGCAGATTTTGGGCTGTGGTTTTAAGGGTGTTTTTGTAATTTTAATATAAGCCAAAGCTGTCAATGCTGCAGAAAAGATGACCAATTTATTTTTTTTTTTCTGTGCATGGGGCTATTGACTGGGATTTAAAGTTTCCAAAAACTCCCCTAAAGCGATCATTCCTAAGTAAGGCAAAATTTCCCTTTCAAAACTTTAAACATCTTTAAATGATGAAAATTAATAAAAATACAGATGCAGTGACTTGGAATTACCTTATCAACTTGTCACTGTAACAATAAATAAAAGACTAGAAAACCCACTAAAATTAAATTTTAAAAAAATTAATAAAAAAGAGATTGATCAAATTCTTCAATGTTTGATTTTTATCCATCATCACAAGGTAGTCCCACAAACATTACACTAAATCAATGAGATTACAAAGCAACAAATTTGGGGTTGTGACAATACTCCTTTTGATTTCAGAATGTGTATAACACACTTGAGTCACACTTGCTAAGATTTTATTTTTTTTTTAACTGAAATCACAAAGTCTAGAAATTTACTGTTTAAAAAATATTTCTATCGAGGCTGAAGATTTTTCTTCGATATTTGGCAGGAACAAGGGGTAAGGCTTAAGCAATATTACAATTGTTGCATCAGCTGTAGCAAAATTATGCAGTTTAGTAATAGCGCAGTATTAGAACCTACTAATAGTAAAATCTGTCTTCTGTGTCACAACATAGTGATGCTGCTACACCAGCAGTTACCTCTGAGCAATACTGGTTCAAGCATATCTCAGTGTATTGGCTCCACACTTGAATTCAAAATCAGGGCACACAAATTTAAAAGAACCTTGATAAAAATTAACAGAAAATTTACTCAGCTCTTTAATTTGACTAAAACCAACCAAATAAACAAATAAAACCTTTAAATAAAGTAATTTTTTAAGGTTCAGTCACTTCTATTTAATGTCATCCATTCTAACGTAAACCAATTTATATTCCCTGCAATCAGCCAAGTTGCACGAGTTAAATAAAAAATTAAAACTAAAAGCAATCTAACAATGCTACATTCTAAATAATGAACTAAACAGTTTGAATGAGGAAGTACGGTAACTAATAAAATACGAACACTACTTGTACCTAGACATACATGTTAGGAACTGTTTCTGTAAATGTTACAATGCTTATAACACTTCCTTACGGGACTGCAAACCCTGTGCATCCTTCAGGTTCAAAGCATCAATCTAAATGCTAAATATCTGAACTTTATTCCAGTCCAGTTGTGAAATTCTGTCCACAAGCCCATGCTAAAGCTAACAACGTATTTGATGGAAGGACAACAGCCACAATGAGTGCAGAGCCTAATCTCATCAGTTTCTGGGAGAAAACTGTTTTTCCACTATGTCAAGCATAACATGAAAATGGAGTACAGAAAATGAAAGTTCTTATTAAGTTTCAGGTAAGCATTTTGGGTATTTTATTTGCTTTTATGTGGTAAGGTACTATATTGAGCAATAAACAATTTATATTCCAATATCATCATGTGTCATCTGTATCACATTACCTATGTATGTATATTTAAACATAGACAATTACTGATATATTGGTAATATTATATTATCAGATCCAAGTTTGTAAAATGGAAAACAATCTGTAAGTATTAGGTTTTTGTTTTGTGGGTTTTGGGGTGGTTTTTTTGTAAGGCAGCTAATTCCTGCCATCAGGAAAGGGCTGTCAAATATATAGAAAGTACCAAGTCTTCTAGGATTTAGATTCCTTTAGGTCTTTACTTCCTCACTATTGGAGCATAGAGCAAGAGAATAGTCAAATGCTGAACCAGGTGTTTCAATCTCCACATCACACACTCATACTAAGCTGGGAAAACCAGCTCCTCTGTAGGACTCAGAAGAAGTTTGACTCCTTTTCTGCAGTACAATGTGAATGTAAGCATAGCCAATATTATTAATGGCTTTCAGCGTCTTTGTCAGCACAAACCAGTTTCAGATTTCTAAATGACAACAACCTGCCTGGAAGTAGTGAAGAGGAAACCTGGTGAAAAGGGAAATGCCTTCATTTCACCATCTTGCTTATAGTTACAACAGATTTGTTTAGATGCCAAGTACCTGGAAATCAAATTACTTGAAATTTGTACCATTCACAAGTGACTGCTTTGCAGTCAATCATTTTAGGCATCCACGAGTGCAATGATTTTCATTTTGCCCAAGTTTATTGCACAGCCAATATTGTCCGTGTTAAATTATCTAGCTGCCTCTGTGCAGTTAAACTGGAAAAAAAAACAACACCAAAACTACGCAAAGTACAAAAATCAGTGAATTTGTAAGACATGAGAAAAATCTGGAAACGGATCTATTGAAAGGAAGTGACAGCCAGGTTAATATAATACATTGCATTTTTTTAGGAGGTTGCTAAGGAACTCCACTTGTTCTGAAAAAGATACAGTGTTTCTCACCAAAGGGAGTTTGCTGTGAACATCTTTATCCTGAACGTCCAACACTTTCAACTTCAGGTGCTGAGCAAATTCCAGTGTGCATTTGGTATGCTAATCTTATGTCCACCCATATTTTACAGTGCTCTCTCACAGATCAGCAATGGGAGCAGATAGGGAGAATGGTTCAATCATTCTTCATGCTGATCTGATCACTTTGGGAGTGGAGGATTTAAGCTCTCAGTATAGCATACTCCTGTTTGGGAGCTATTCCATGAATGATGCTTTCATTGCACACATCTGAAAGAAGTGTGCCGAACACATGTTATGTGTCTAGCTGCAGTAGTCAGGAATCTTTCAATTTTTTTACAAAATAACTCATGTAAATTCATCAGGAGCTAATAGAAAGATTAGTCTGTAGCTGTGGAGATCTTTTCTGTAATAGTTTACTTATCTGTAAAAATTTATTCATCTTCAGCATTAGTAAGTTCATAAAGCGCTGCCTCTGTATCCCTCAGTGTTCACTGTGGCTTGATATTGATCCATCTCTTCTTTTCCCTTTTCTTGATTATATTTCTTGCTTATAATCATCATCAATGTTATATTTATATAATTAAACCTTTCAATTAATACCTCCCCAGTTCCTATTGTTTGGAAATGCAGCAGGTCTTCATGGGTTTATTGAATCATAACTTCCTGACAGACTTTTGTTACGGGATGATAGTGAAAATTTTCTACTGTTCTACAGTTCTTTAGCAAGTTTTTTGCTTGATTTCTGTCAGCCTGCAGATCTTCCATTTCTTTACTCATGCAGGATGGAGTACATCTCTGGCAAGACTCAAATCTCTACTTGGCAGTATTAGCCTTGAAAACAGAATCATAATCTTATAACTTGGTGGTTATGATCTCATGGAATTTTTGTGTAATTTTTCCATGCATAACTTTGACCATGGAAAATGGAAATTGGATCCATTTGATCTTTTCTTTTTTCACAAAGACTGTAAGATTGTTGAAACAGGCTCAGGTCATCCTGTAATGGATGTTCATAAATTCTGTTAGAGTTTAGCTATTAAAGTAAGTTAGAGAAGATAAAAAATTACTGTTCAACTGTAGATTCACAGTTTTTGTACATACTTGCATAGCTCATGGGAACGTCAACTCACATTTGGACACCTGTAATGAACTAGATTTTGTCAACTTGCACAAAATCTATAATCAGGATTTCAGACACATCAGGTTTACAAAGGTTTCCGCAAATATAATAATTCTTAATTATCCAACTAGAAATGATGAAATGAGAAAGTAATCTATGAAGTACATTTACTGAATTCAGTTGAGTTATACCAGGGATAGATTAAACCTGTTATTTTTTTTTTATGCTGCTGATTTTAGCATACTTTGAAATATATAATCATTTTAGGTGAATTACATTGTTTTGCCTTTGGTCTTATTTTACTCCATCCAAGGGTCTTATCTTACTCCATCCAAGGGTCTTGTTTTACTCCATCCAAGTATTAGTACAGAAATTCCGAATTATGTCTAATGGAAGACAGTCAAAATCTCCAATCCAATACCCCTTTTTCAACTTACCCTTCACTATGGTATTCAATAAATAAGAGCTATGAACTATGAACTGAAAAAATCACCATGTCCCAGCGGCAATGTACAGATGATTGTTTAAAAGAAGAAGAAGAAAAAAAAAGACTGGATATATGTGCAAGACAATGTGGAGTACAGTCAGTCCTGATTACAAGCCAGCTGTGTGAGCTTGAGCTCTCATTAGCAGGGTTTTAACTTCCTGGGTTTAGTCTAAAAGTTATCACATATTTTCTTTTTCTTTTCCTTTAAGAAAAAAGATGTGGCTTCATGTAAAGAAAAAAAATGTCCTTATCAGGGTCAACTTTACTCCTCTCCTCATCAAATGCAAACTTTTTAACTTGCTCAACCATAATTCTTGTTATGGTTGAGTTTGCAAGTTACACATTCCAGATGTGAGGCAATAGGAAAATTGCAATGCGGGGGTTGGCTTTGGGATCTGTGTGTGTGTCTGCAGCATTCTTTTCCCACTAGGAACTTTTCCCACATTTATAATAATGAAATTGTGAATAATGAAAAAAAAAAAAAAAAAAAAAAGTTCCTAAGCACAAGGGCCAACATTTTCAAGTTATAAACAAGAATAAAGTATGTCTTCTTATGATTCATCCATTAATTTTGGAAACTGGTAACTACAGGTCACACCATCTATTTCAGAACTCAGAGGGAAAAGCTGGCTGATGACTTCTTTTATTAGAAATATTTTGAATCTTTGGAAATGTAGCCAGCAGGAACTTAGGATGCAATGGAGTTCAAAGTTTGTGTGGGTGTATGTTGTAGTGAAGTAAAGAATAGCAATCCAGGCTGCTTTAACTTGCCAGATACAATTTCCTTTCTCAACATTGTTTCTATGGGCTTGCTTAAAAAACTGGAAAAATTTACTTTTTATTTGCCAAATTGGCTATAGCTGGAATCAATCAAGCAGTACTACCAAAATTTTAAGTTTCATGTAAGAGAAAAATAGTGACACTGGCTCAAGGTTGTCTTTCTTATCCTGAAATAGATACATGCAATCGCAGGAACTGTACATGTTATATGTACACAGATAACATGAATGTATATATATTGTGTAGATACATACACAAATTATATGTATGTAACCCAAGGTCAAGCCCAAGATTTTGTGATGCGATCAGTCTCTAAATCCACACACTGGCAAATAAATACATCCTGTTCCTGCAAAGTACTGTGCTCCTGGGGCTTCTCTAGAAAGTATTTGGTGTGGCTGGAAACACCCTGGAAATAGGGCTGGGCATGCACTGTCCTCCCCAAAGTCACAGATAATCCACTGCATATGGAATAAAGCCTAAATGGTTTTGGTGGTTTTGTTTTTTTTTTTTAATCTCCTGCTACAGCCTTTCCCCTAACCAGACAACAGAAAAACAGTTTATACCTGGGGTCCAGTGGGAAGACACTTTGGAAACAGGGGGTCCTCCAAACAGCCCACCCCAGAGGGGCCCAACACTGCCATTCCCAGGAGACCTTCCTCGTCCTCACAGCCTGTTCCTCCAGCATCTTTCCAGCATGGTGGGATCTCTGGTCAAGTGCTCCAGCCCTTCTGTGATGACACA
Source organism: Buteo buteo (assembly GCF_964188355.1). Classification (NCBI taxonomy): domain Eukaryota; kingdom Metazoa; phylum Chordata; class Aves; order Accipitriformes; family Accipitridae; genus Buteo; species Buteo buteo. The sequence continues at coordinate 33,014,766 of NC_134172.1, forward strand.
TGCAATCCCAGAGACTCCCAGGAAAATGAAAGGAGCTGGACTTTTCTATCTTTCTGGTTTAGCAGATTGTGCAGTACAGACTTACTCTGCCAAAACACCTTAAAAGATGTGCTGAGGGCTGGCAAAAATAGCCCTGGATATCTAGTGTGGAAGAGTAAAACCCGTCTGGATTAGCAATTAAAATTTTGCTGGGAGTACAAACATGACAAACTGAAATTTCATGCTCCTCTGAAGAGAGGACACTTTCTTTGTGTATAATCTGAATGGACACAGTTCTGGAGATGGCACAGGCCAGCTCTGCTGACTGATGTAAGGAAACACAGTGTCAGCTTTCTTCTCAAATCTGAATGGTTTAAACAGCTTTTTGCAAGATTTTCTCTAGTCTGACCCCTAATTATGTCTTCTAGGGCATCATGGCATTCTGGCTGTCTCCAAAATCCACCAGTCGGCACCAAACAACATTCATTACTTTGTGACTTTAGCAGCAGAGATTAGAGTGATTTAAAAGCAAGCAGAGGCTTGAAACAGAAGACCTTTCAAAGCTTACATGTGGCTATACCAGAGAACCTATCTTCCTAGGAAGGATACTCCTCAAGCCTCTGGTTTTGAACTACTCAGAAATAACAAATACCTGGTTGTAAAGGAAAGGTTTTTATTATGTTATTGAATACAAAATTGAAAGATAAGTGCAAAAGAATCCACATGTCCTTCTAGGAAATCCGAATTTATTAAGGACAGAAAAAGTTTCACTTTCATTTTCAACTTTAAATTGTAAACAAATAGACAAAATATTCATTTCCCTTCTGAATCTCTTTATATTAGGAATTTTTTCAAGCAGCTAGTAGATACATTGTTAACAAAAAGTGGATATATTTATTCTATCCTGCTGGGCCACTAGAAGTACATATTATAAGTTTATGAGGAGGCTTCTGTCATATGTTATGGGAATGAACATAGTAACAGTACATACTGGAAATCTACAGTTAAACACTTATTGTGCTTAAATGGTTGGGGTTTTTTTTAACCACAATCTGCTGAAAAAGATTTATGCGGAAACAAAGCAAGATTCATTTCACAGTTCTTTAATTCTTCACGGATATATTTCAAATGTGAAATAATTTTGGCTACTTACACATCTTCTGAGTCCTATTCGAGGTTAATTTCTGCATTCTGTGAAGCTTAGTTTTACATCAAGGATTTTAAATACAAACATTCGGTGAATGAAGTGAAGCAGTGAAACTTCTGCTACTTTGAGAGGTAAAGCAGAAAATAATTTTAGAAAATGGAACGGTGACAATATACGAGGGTACAAGTATCTGCTGATGTTTCCTGGGCCTTGCCAGAGGCTCTTCCTTCCACTCTTAAAATTTTAGATTAGATAAAACAGCAAGCCAACATTCTGCCTCCTACAGAATTAAAATGATTTGTTTGTGTGGTGGGTTGACCCTGGCTGGATGCTAGGTGCCCACCAAAGCCACTCTATCACTCCCCCTCCTCAGTGGGACAGGGGAGAGAAAATACATGGAAAGGCTCGTGGGTCAAGATACAGACAGGGAGAGATCACTCACCAGTTACCGTCACAGGCAAAACAGACTCGACTTGGGGAAATTAGTTTAATTCATTACCAATCACATCAGAGTAGGATAATGAGAAAGTAAAACCAAACCTTAAAAACACCTTCCCCCCACCCCTATTTTTTCCCCTTAAATCTGTTATCCCAGAGATGCTACCACTGTCACTGATGGGCTCAGCCTTGGCCAGCGGCGGGTCTGTCTTGGAGCCGGCTGGCATTGGCTCCATCAGACACAGGGGAAGCTTCTATCAGCTTCTCACAGAAGCCACCCCTGTAACCCCCCCATTACCAAAACCTGGCCACGTGAACCCAATACAGTTTATTACCTAGGACAAGCTGTCATCCCAGGGTATCATGTTCTGCTATTTTGTTTTGGATTCACTTAGACTCCTAAAAAAGTATTGGACCAGTCTAGTTCACAGTGGTTTTAAGCTAAAAGTGATTTTAAGCCAGGAAAGAAATCTGACTTTAACACATTTTATGGAGCTGATGTATTAAAAATCATTGTCCAAAAGTTTTGCATGAACTTACAACAGTCAAACATCATCAAAACTGCTGACTCTGCAGCAGCATTACTAAGGATAAGAGAAAATGGCAACACACTATCAGAGTTGCCATTTATCAATGGAGCTTTTATTCTGAACTCCTCTCTCTTCCCCTCTGGTAGGATGCCAGGGAATTAAAGCCCCAGTGACATGACTTCGACAGAGTAACAGGATAGTCACTTAAGTTTTTTCTAACAGAAAACAAACAACAGAAAAAAACCCACCCAACCCACCCCCTACTTCCTCACTCAAAAGCCAAGTAATAAAAAAGCAAATGAAATTGTGTGGAAAATGCTCAGCAGTCAGTGAAACTGCATCTTGGAAGAAATGGGAAGCAAGAGAAAAACTAGAAAGATATCTGGGTACGTGGGAAACTGCCACCCATCCTAGAGCTCCTGCCAGCAGCTACTTTCACCCCTTCTTCCTACTAGCCCTGTGGATTGGCAGCTTCTTCTCTTCAATTATCAGCTTTGGTTCAGCTACAGACTAGCGCATCTCAAAAGCCTGAGATGGATTTCCTTCTGACCTCACCTCCTCCAAAGCCCTGGAAGGAGGTGGTGACGTTTCACCTCTGCCAGCGCTACCTGGGGTTAGCACTTGCCTGTTGCAGCAATGGAAAGCTGAGAGCTCTCTCTGCAGACGTGGTGATTCCCCTGGCAGCGCTGAATAGTGTGCATCCATCAAAAATAATGGAAATACGGGGATTTACAGAGGGACATGAAAATCTGCCAAATCCAGCTCCATAGGGATTTCCCTTGTGCCACGCTGGCTGCGCTGGATTCACCCTAAGTGGAAAGGCCGTAAAGTCCCGCTTCAGTCTGCATCTGGAGACATGGAAAGGAAATGTTTTCTGTCGGAAGGGGAACAAAGCTCCAGGGACAAGTCAGACCACACGGCAAAGCCCATCTGGTAGTTTGCTCTAACCAAAGCAGCGATCACACGTCCCCCTTCAGCTGCTCTTCCCCTCCTCCTGTACACCCACACACGCTCTTGCTCACTCTGGCACTCACGACAACACTCAGCAGGGTATTTCAGCTCACTGGGTTAGTTTTTGGCTGGGATTGTAAAACAAGAGGAGAAGTGGGACTGTCATCCTTGGCTCTGTCATCTCTTTCATTTTCCTTTTAACCCTTGCTTTTCCCAGGATGCATAGCATTTGGACCTAGTTATAAAAATACAGTCCTAACAACAGTGAGCACAGAAACACCTAAAAGTCAGGCATGAAGTTCAGAGAGTGCTCCTATCCCTCATCACGTGCATAGGGAAAGGTATGGGTGTCCAGAAGGGCAGGAACTGTTCTGAACTTAAGACAACTTAAAAAAGTAAACTTCAAACAAGCAGTTTTCAAACCCTGCCTTTCTCATGCTGTAGCACTTCCCTGCAGTCCCATGATCCGTGCCTTAGATGGGAAAGCAGGATCCCTCACCTGAAAGGTTGCTGCTAAAAGTACTTAAGTCATCCAGTTGGATATAGACAACTGATCTGCTCTGCTCTGGTGTGATGGCAAGAGGTGTTGCAGTGCAAACAGTGACAGCTCCGTAGGTGCAGGGATCCCTGAACTGTGAATCCTACCCAATCCTGGGTAGTCCAGACTTCCTCCAAAATGCATCTCAAGATTTTAATTGCTTGTCATTGTAGAAGAGCTAATAACTTCAGCATTTTGCATACTTAAAGACCAACCAAAAAAATAAGAGAACTACATCTCAAAACTCATCACAGAAGTGCAGCCAAAGATCTTGTACAAAGGAGAAAGAAAGATAGATTGGACAATACATAATTTGACTGAAAATCATGAAAAAAAGCTTTAGAGATGTGTGTATATATTCACATTAAAGTTATCCTGCTCTCTGGCATGCTTTTTTTTTTTTTTTTTTTTTTAATTCCTTGAAGATATATTTGTTTATGCACGTGTCTGTCCTTTGGTGACCACTCTCAGCTCATTTATCATCTGTAAAAAGTGTCAGACTGTTAAAAGTCAACCTAGACACTTAAAAAATCTGCATGTATATACACACTTCTCCCTTTGAATATTACTATGAGCTTACTCATAGCCAACTGTTCCTTATAAAGAAATCAAGTATGAGTAATTATAAGTGTTCCTACAAACTATCCATATGTTGAGTCAGTGGAAAAGGGGATAAAAGAAATATATGGATGGGGTTTTTTTGTTGTTGGGGAAGAGGTGAGTGGGAGGAGTAGATTAACTCCCAGCACTTGTTTGCCACTTCCCACCATGGACAGTAAATACGTAAGAGAAAAGGCTTCTTCCTTTTCCACAGAAAAGTGTGTTTTGGAAAACAGTTGTGCAAGATTTAAAGGTGACAGTAATGTGCTAGTGATACACACGTGGCATGAAAACATGCAACACAAAAACAATGCCTGGGCCTTCCATGATAAGAAAACTCTTGACATTCTTTGTCATTGCAAAGTCAAATTGGTCATTTTTGAGTGGCATTCATGAATTACTGCTTACTGAAAAAAACCCCTTTGATCTAACTGGTATATATATGCCCTCTCTTGACAGAAGCTTTATACACATAAATCAAAATCAGGATCAGTACAATAGAGATAAAGTCATCCATGAAATGGTACTTTAAAATGTTTCTCAGTTTCCTAATAGCACACTATTTGTTAATAAAGACAGAATATAGAATTAAATTGGTTTTGTCTGTTAAAATTCTTTCAAAAAAACACTGAAATGAAAGACATTTAAATAATTATAATTTTCTTATTAAGCTGATGTTTGCAAAAGGTACTGTGAAAAGAAAATATCCCCTTGGGAGGAAATATTTAATATCATTTGTGAGGTAATGAGATATACTAGTTGTAAGGGCCATACAAAAGCATTGCATACGAATCACTGTACAGTTCAAAAAGGAATTTCGTTCATTAATGGGCGAGAATTCAACTACAGTTCTCTGTCTCTTTTTTACAGGTGTGCCCATAGAAGCTCCAGTACACACAACTGGAAATTATTTTCAACAAACATGGATATTTGTTTGAGCAATTTTTTCAAATACTGAGAAACAAACAGTATGCCAATTTTTGCCAGTAAAGAAGAAAAATTAAATCTCTCATTTTACAGTGTAATCTGAACAACTAACCGAGAAGCTTCATGGAGGAAATTTCACATTGGAATTGCAACCTTTTTTAAAAAAATATCCAAGATGAGCTGTTGAAAACTCATTAAAATCAATGCAACTCAATAAACTGTCATGTGCTTCTACTTTTAAACACAGTTAAAATCATACAAAGCAGCACAAAATCACTTTTTATTGCTGTCTAAACTTGTTCTGGATCAGAAAGTGCAATGCTTACTGCAAAAAATAATGAAAGCAGCTAATAAACCTTACAGAAAACAGTAGAGTCAAGCACATGCAAGCAATATGCCGAATAGCTGTTGATTTTCTGTCTGCTGAGTGACTTCAGATCTTGTCACCAGCACAGTCAATGGGGTACAAAATCCTATGGAATTTGCTGCATGACACTGGCCAAGCAAAACAACCGTTGGATCCTAGGACACTGGACATGTCACGTGCTGTCATCACAGATCACACTGCTGTTCTCACTCCCATGCCAGCAGAAAAGCCTGCTTTTTATATTAAATGCAGACTTTTTCAAATCAGTTTTAATAAAAAATTACTTGTGTGCAATTACTCTGATTAACTCAAGATGGTCTCTTTCTTCATTCAACTCTTTACACTGACTACCTAAAGGTTAGATAGAAAGCATAACAAAAGCCATTTTATTCTGCATTTGTTATGGTTCCTCCTTCTAACCTCATTGCTTTAGTCATAAAGAAAGTATTGAGCATCTCCAAGAAACTTGTTGCCAAAGCAAGAGTTGATGTATCTGGTATTTTCTGAACACTTACTAAATGAACGTGTCCTTGAAAGCTGATGATGGGGCCTGCCCATTTTTTGCAGGATTTAATGAGTCAATGTGTTTTGCAGAATCACATGCATGATATATGCATTCACGTCTGGTATCTACAGCTTACAATATAAACTGGGGGCTTGTACACTGAATCTCTTCTTAACTACATAAAAAAAATAAAAATCAGAACTTTATATAAAAATGATCTCCTGCTAAATCAGTCTAGATATATCAGGGCCAATGTCAAAGCATCTAAACTGTTATTGTCAAAAGCACCTTTGACTCTTTTTAAGGGACTATGACTATGATCTGAGTAGTTTTCTAATGAAGATTTCTTATAAGGAATGCAGTTTGTTTATTTTGCACAATTTGCAATTCCTTAGTAAGGGCACAGACACTGGGGAAGTGAGAATGTTGGGTAAACGGAGTTTTCTGTTCAGTGCCTTGCTTTGTTCCCCTTTGGCAGAAGGAAGTGATTTTTTTGTTGTTGCAATTACTATGAGTTGGAAAACAACTCTTCCTAACCTGGCTTTGAGAACTGAACAGGTACAGTTCAGTATAATAAAACATGGGGACCCTCTACCCTTGCTGGGTATTGAAATACAGAAATATGATGTGATACATGGAACAGTTGTTACTAGCACACAATTTATTGATTACTCTCCCCATAATACAAAAGGTCTGTAGCTGGCCTAAATAAAGATCTCCTAGTATGGCAGCAACACACATGCCAATATGTAGGACCTTGATTTTCTCCTACTTGCTATAAGCTATTGTCTGCCTAGAGTCCATTGGGATCATACATTTGGCATATTTCAAATTTAATTACAACTGTGAAATACCTGCCAAAACTACAAAATAGCTTCAAACACATTGAAGGCTTACACCCTCAAAAGGGAAATAATTAGTTGTCCCAGTAATAACATGCTCCTAGTAAAATTATTGGGGTTTATTTTCCATTTAAAAATTCCATCATTAAGTTCAAAAGTTTTGGTGAACATTAGTTATCAAGAATACAGACCTTGCTCATTTTGCATCTTACTGACCTACATAAATCCGCACACTGGAAACAGTGGATTTTTTTCATTTGGTAAAGACTGGAAAGCACAGGTGTGTCAGGGCATCTACAATGAGAATTATTGGGCCAAATTCTTTTCAGATCTACACCTTTGCGAAATTTGCTATAAAATAGATGGCTCAGGCCACAATAATAAAATACCAATAAAAACTAGCATAAATAATTCAATCTTCACTTGTGAAATAATGAAGTTCTTTTCCTGATATGCTATCTTTCATTTTAAAAATCACATTTCTCCAGTCTGCTAAGCTGTAAAGATTGTGTAAAAGAATGTGACTGGCTAAATCTTTAATGCAGAGAATCTTTCTGTCAAATCAGCATTAACTCTTTTCAAATTTTTCCTATTTTCTCCATTTTTTTCTTCCATCCTGAACTTATTAGACGACTTTTCCATTTCTTTCCTGGCATGTAATTAAAATGCACTGCAACGCACAACTTGCATTCCTGATGATGGATAATGTGAATGATAACTCAGTCATATGGAGAATAACATAGTCTGATTTTGTTTAGGTATAATTGCCTAAAAATTTCCAACATGTACGGTAAGAATTTCCTGAACAATTGAAAAAAAGAGCATAGGTTATAACATAAGGAGATAAAGTCCGGGCAGATTTAGTGTGAAGGAACATTAAGTCCACCCATTATCAGCTGTTAGGGTTGTCCTCATTCATTCCCAGCTCAGGTCATGAGGCTGCACCCGCAAGAATGGTACCTTTCCCTGTCAACCAGATCAGGCTGGGTCTTCCGCTGGATAGTATTGCCCCCATACTCGCAGCTCTACAGAGTGTATCATTTATCATATTTTCTGGGAGTACACCGATGGACATGTATTAATTACACTTCAACTGCCCATTATGCTCTATTTTCCATTCCTTTCTCCCAGTCTAGATATAAACACACAAAATTAGCTCTTTCTGACAATTCTGGTTTCTGTAAGGGAATCCTGAGCAGCCTTTTTATAGGATTTTAATTTCTTTTTGATTAAGCCTGTGTGAATTTCAACTCTTAATCAAAGCTCTTGCCAACATTTTACGTAAATTGCAAAGCCAATCAAGACTTGCTCGTTTGTTTTCATTATGTTTCACCTCATGTAAATTTTCCACTTGGGGGAACGATGGTATGCTGAAATGTTAAAATAGCAAATAAAGAAAGGAAAACTTGCCCTAGAAATACTACAGCACATAAACTCTACCAACATACATTCTGCTCCTGTCCCAACTCCAAGCAGAAAAACCTAAGAGTCTCCCTAAGCAATTCAAATGGCCTTAAAGCTGGCCCTGCATACTTGTCTAAATATTATACTTTCACTTCTCAACCCTTCCCTTTCTTCTTGCACAAGAAATATGGATTCCAGCGTAACACAACTAATTTCCAACTGTTTATGCTCAACTGCACAGAGGGATAAAAGAAAAGCTTCAGGTACAGCCCAGAATTAGGGATTATGTCATCTCTAATACCTGCTGCAACGCAAAACCACCTAACTGCTTCTGTAAGCCCAGTTAGCTCAAATGGCAGAAGTCTTGTGATTTTTGGACCTGAAAAGTGTCTATTTCATTTGCAGGGTCACCAGTACACAGCTGGCAAACACCGAGGCCTGCGGCTCCAGTACTGACGGAGTAAGAGAGGCTATGTATATTCCATATACATATATCATGTTTGAACAGGTGCAAGTATTAACCACAAAGAAAGTTTCTCAGTTTCATTCTGGACTGTGAGACTGGCATGTCATCAGTATGCTCCAAGGAGGCTTCTTCAGTCAGCTTTGAGAAGGTTCTGTACTGCAAAGCATCTAACTCAAATGATTAGCAGATGATAACAAGATAAAAAGGTCTCCTGTAGGTTGACAGACAATACATTATATAAAGTTCTTTTCATCACAGCATGGCAAATGTGTGGAAAGTCAAAGTGAATCAAACATATTTATATTGTAGCCACTTTATCTTTTTATGTTTTCTATTCTAATCACCATCTTTAATTATTACTATACTGCTAAGAGACAACTAAGATAGTTTTCTAAGATGAGATTTCAATGGTATTTCTTTTTTTCTCTTTTTGGGGGGGTAAAGAATGGTTATGATTTTAAGATTTGATGCAGAAGGTTGTGAGGAATCTAAAATTAAAACTGTTATTAGAAGCAGTTGAAAGCAGGCAGTGAACTGAAGCTGTGCCTTGCAATCTTGGCTATTGTTATATTATTGCAGAGTCCCATAGGCAGCCCTCACATGTACAGTACAGAGACTTCACATCCTGGCTCTTTTGATTCTTTTGTCTGCCCTCCAACCTGCGCGGCCAGGAACTTTCACTTGAGAAAGATTTATGAAGCCTCCACTAACAGGGTCAGCCCTGTTATATCACCAGAGGGCTTCTTCTTAAAAATAATAACATCTATCCACAGCTCTGCAGGGCGGTCTCTCTTGGCACTCGCTTTCCCTGTTTGTCTTAACAACCGGCACACACAAAGCCCTCGGCTCTAGCAAGGGCGGCCAGCAATTCCCCTAGGCACGGTAGCCCCGTCTCCTGCTATCTGCCAGACCTATGTCAGCCGAGATAACCCACACCTCCAAGGACCACTCCGGGCTTCTAAAGGCTTGACTCTTGTAGCCGGTGGGGTTATACCTTTACACATTTGGAAAAATTTGCAAATCTGTAAAATCTGTAAAAAGTTTGCAAGGTGAACTAATAAAAGTATTATAGAGGACCTGATTATACTGAAATACAGTGCAAGACCCTTTATTTTTATGTGCCAGTCAGTAATATTATTTGAGTATGTAGAGCAGTCACACTGAAAAACTCCTGTCATTTCTAATAATTAAGAGATTCTTTGCTACCATGTTAAAAGTTACTTCCAAGGCCCTTATGACCTTTACAGTGCAAGTGGTTTGGCTATTTATTGCATATATGTTTTGGAAGAGGGAGACAAATGACCTTTTTTTTTCTCCACTGAAGTTATCAAATATTAAAAATACGTAGGGAAAATTATTTTTACAGTCATTTTCTGCAAAGCAGTTCATGCTTAGAAGCTTGGACAAATCCTCAGATAATCTGTCCTACTCTGTATATTTCTTAATAACATAAAAAGTTGAATTTGTTCCCATTCCTCCCATCCTGCTTCAGAAAATGCTCTTAAATTTATTTTATTTATTAAGATTACATAAAGTGTTTCTTTCACAGTAAGCATTCCTAACAAGCTTAGTCCCCTGTGCTGGGAGGAGAAAGACTCTTTTCATGGATACTCAGCCAAGGGTTCCTGAGAGTTAATACTCCCACTCTTCTTCTTTGAGTGTCAAGGGATTTTTAACATCCGCAAAACAGACAGGAACTTGATTTTATGCCTTAGGAAAAGAATGGATTTTTTTTCACCACATAATAATCTGCTGTGCAATTACCAATAAAAAAGTAATATTCTTTGCTATAAACTGAACAATGTGCAAGAAGCATTTATTGGTAATGTACTGCAAAAGGCATAAGGAATTTAAATCAAGTCTTAAAGTGAATACAGAAATGAACAACATAAAGAAACCACGAGCACTATACAATGCAAATTATTTAAATGATAAATAGAAGCTTGTAATATGACAGGGTATTGAGACATCACAGTTTAAATTGTTCACTTTTATAAATACTGATGACTAGTAGATTGCATTCACTGCATTGAGTGCCATAAGGTCTAGATAGGTATAATGTGTTCACATAAAAGAAGCATTAGTTTCAATCAGCTCTGTGTTGAGCATTTCCCTTCACAAATCCAGCTGGAGGACAGGGCCTTTATTAAACTAAAGACTACTGCTTCCAAAGTCTAGTAAGACAGATACAGGGAATGAAGGTTTTGTCCCTGTCACGTTCATTTACTGTATATAAAAGTGGGGGTTAACTTGTCTTAATTTAGAATTTGCTGCTTTTTTTTTTTTTTTGGCCAGTAGGAGAGTAGATCAATGAAACAAATCCTTCACATGATGGACAATTTAAGAGTAAGGGAACAATCTGAATGAACATTGATCCCCCACAAAAGCTTTTATTTTGCTCAAAGAGAACATTAATGGCAGTTACATATTTCATAATAAATTCATCCTGAACACTGAGCAATTGAAAAAGTCTTTCATTCAAAAATATATGCACATGTTGCTATTGAATCAGAACCTGGCAGTAGTAAAATAACATTCATGCTGTACAAACCCCTATTTTTCTCTCTTTTGAGCCATTTCACACATACAAAAATGTTTTTATAAAACCATAAATTTTTGAATCATGCTAACCTTTACAAAGAGAATATTAGCAATTATGTATCTGCCTTCCTTAAACAAAATCATTCCCGAAAACTTAATCACTATTCCATGCAACACAAATTTTGAAAGTTGCTTTAAGGCATGTCCTTCTCCTAATCCGCGGTTAAACTCTTCCATAGGCAATGAAACAGCAGCCAGCCCAATATGCTTTCAGAGGGTGTATATGTTCTATGTGTCCTTGGTGGATAGACTAATTCCTGCTTAAAGCAATATGAGATAGAAGCCGCCAAGTGTGAAGACTTTCCTAGGTGACTACAGGTTGGGTAGAATTACCCAAGTTAATTTGCAACTAGTTCTTTTGCAAACTGCAAACCAAGGCAGCAAAATGTAACACAAACTAATCCTGCTTTGTCAGAACAGTCTTAGAGCTTGCAATGAGCTCTGTTTTTCCATGTTTATCAGAAATAACCCAGCTAGATTAAGGATGTCCCCATGAGCAGCAGTTAATTCCACAAGCGGAATTAGTACAGAACACAGCTATTCTGGAAGAGACAATGTTCTTCAGTCTCTCAGAGGAGAGACATGGGAAAGTAGTACGATGTTCTCCCTTAAATACAAGCTTTTTAAAAAAATATGAGAAATTGGTGCTCAGGTCAAACACAGATCTATAAATTTTCCTTTAATACTCATACTGACTCAGGATCACAGCATGGGATCAATCCAATGAATTAGAAACCTATATTGATCATATTTTGGCTTATCTCAGTGAACTGATCTGTCTCACCTTACAGGTTATCGCACCAAAAAGTAGAGCCTAGTGATTCAGAAGTCCACAACTGTCCAAGATACAACCTGAAAATGTCACTGACAATTCACTTTGGGCTGGCAAATGGAAAGTCCTGGTTCTGGTTCTAGATATCGCCATATTGAGGATATCACCAATATATAATAATAAATGTTTCATCTTTTATAATTAAATACAATTAAGGTATATTGAACATGGCATTAAAAACTATGGCAAGAATATTATCTACTAGCATCCATAGGCATTATTTATGGTTATATTTTTATATGTACAACTCAACAGTTGTATAATTTAGTAACAGTTAAAGTTAATATATTAACAGAAAATCTCAGGGATGCTCTCAAGTTTTCAGGACATTGACTATCAGGACTTGTTTGTCATTCAGCAGTTGTATGACTCAATTTTAAAGATGTATTTTTAAGCAGCAATACATTTTGTTACCCTAGCAGCCTTACCCCTCACAGTGTCTGAAGTTTTTCATTTGTCTCAAGTAAACATTTTAAAATAGGAAACACTCCATATATTTATAATGTTATGAACATATAAAAATAGACATCCATTAAATGTGCACAGGTTCAAAAACATTTCTTTCTGCAAAGATGACTTTTCCATACTTCCTCCACTACGGTTGGATGTAAAGTACATTACAAGTCACAGCACAGTAAGGGAAAGGCCCACCCTCCTAAGCCAGCAGGGAAGTGCTAGAGCCTCAGCACATCCCCAGTAACATTTCCGTTGACCTTTTCCAAATGTAGAGGAGGCTCCAACTCAAATGACCCCCTAATTCCTCAGGCAACTGCAGCAACTATCCTCAGTCCTTACCTGGCAACAGTTCACAGTCTCTTGCCCAAAGAAGTAAGGCAAACTAGAATCTTCTTAAGAAATTCAGCCCTTTCTTTGCCATGCCTGTTTCTTGATCCACCACAAGGTCAGCTATGTTTGTACTTTTTCCTCAGATCACCTAATCTTCCAAAGTGATGGGAACTCTGAACAATGGAATTGTTTTTCACTTTAGCCGCAGAGCTAGTGCTAGTGGAGAGTTACTCCACTAAGGTCCTAAAGTACCGGGCTCTCAAATTGATGTGAATTGCAATCCTTGCAACACACACACACACACACACTCTCTCTCTCTCTCTCTCTCCACACACACACACACACACACACTCCCCCCCAGAACAGAAATGTTTAAATATTGGCTTTGTGGAGCTACCTCTCAAAGCGATGCTATTTCCATAGACTTACATACCTTGATAATTAATTCCGATACATAGAATTTTAAAATCTAGGTTTGGGTATTTGCTACTGTAATCTTGCTATAGAGCGATTACTTATTATTTAAAATTAATGTATGATTGAACATTATATAAATTGTATGTTAAACAAAATTTGAATTCTATATATGTTCTTTTAAAATGTCAGTGCCATCACCATATTGAAGACACTGCAAAATAACCATTCGATGTAGTAATTTCTCCCTGTGCTGTACTATGGAATTAATATTTCCAGCAACCAAATGATGAGCGACTTCTGAGATGCTGTTTTTATTTATGCTTCTTATGTCACCTATATTCACTTAAAAAGTGCTAAGCAAATTCCCCAGTCCTTCATTTCTTCACCTTCTTAAAGATGAAAAATAATCTTATTTTGTGCACCCTGTATGGAATTTATACTGTTGTAAATCATGCTCATACAAAACCTTAGCACATCGCTTCAGTCAACTAGAAAATTAAAGTTTCTGATTCACTTATTAAATGAAAACAATGAAAACACTCTCATCTGAAAAAAAAAAACTTTTCATCCTAAAAGCAATTAATCTTATTTCATTACAAAGTATGTCTTCAATTGCCAGGACTGTCTCCTTTAATTGGAAATCTGAAATTGTAAGAAAACTTCAGTTATTTACTCTATCATATTTCCAGAATATAAATGAGGAATGGACTTCTTTACGAAGTCAGCTGTGCATTTTTACCAGATGCTCTGAAAAAAAATTAAATCACGACATTAATAGAGGTATAGAATACTTTTTCTCAAATCTTAAAAGCAAATATATTAACAAGCAGCAAAATAGGAGCATTAAACTTTGTTGCAGGTTTGTATTTAGAACTTGCAGCAACAGAAAGTCTTTTTATATTATCTAAAAGAATAAATTGAGTAATACTTTGTTCTATTAAATGTGTTAGTAAAAATATAAGCACTTAAACATAGACCCCTTATCTGAGAACAGGGTTCACTTTTTAAGATTTAAGAATCTTTGGGGGGAAAAGAAGTAGCATTAATAAAAGAGAATACCACAAGGACAGGGAGGCTGAGGGCATTGTGAATCTAAAAATTTTTACCTGATTCCCTGCTAACTCCAATACTACTCACAGCAGCAGTCTTGAAACTCACAGTAGCAGTCTTGCAACTCTCAGTAGTAGTGAAGTTGCAACTCTTCTCCTATATATTATACCTGGAGACTGCCTGTGGTGATTCAGTTTTTAAATTCATTCAATATGATAATATTCCAATTTTGAAAAGGGTTCTCCTCATCTCTCTCTCCCTTAATTTTTAGATATTTTTCTTCTTATAGGGCATTATAAAACTGTTTTGCTTTGATAGTCATTCATCTGGGTTACAACACTGCAGTTAGGGGTACCAATCTGAGGAAAGACTCAGGTTTTGGAGAACTCTACAGCCACGATACCTTTTTTTTTTTTTTAAGTACTTAATCCGTATTATAACTTCATCAGTCTTCACCTCATATACAGTGACTCACCCTGTTCAATCCTCAATATTTTAGTAGCATTATACCTCACATACACACCAAATCAAACATGGCCAGGTCAGCTGTAGTACTATCAACACAATCTGCTTTGAAAACATAACCCTCAGAATACTATTGTTATGAAATTTTACTATCCATGTCACACCACCACATCTATTTGGCACTTGCAGTCATGACTTGTTCTTCCGGAGGAATTCCTCTATAATTGAGCATGAGATATTGTACCATTAAACTACAGTGTTTCCGTAAATTTTAAACAGATAACAGCACTTTCTAGCAAGTGTTTTTTTCGATACAAGTTTATTACCTAGTTACAGGGAGAAAAAAAGAAAAGTTGGCTAGAAAAGGTTTTCCTTTTCTAGTTAAAAAAAAAAAATGAGGTTAACAGAAAACATCCTGCCATTGCTCCCAAAGGAATATTCCCCAACTACAAAATGAGCAAAGTCCATTCCTAAGTGTAAATATTTTAAAACCTAATGTAATAATAAACAGTTATCCTACATATTTTTTCTGATGTGATCTTTGGTATATTTATACTATAAGCATTGATCTTTTATAAGTATTTTTATCTGTTTCTTTCATTTGTCGATGCTGGTTTTAGGTTCAACATTATTAACAATGGCAACAGTCCAGCGTCCTGGTAGAAATATGCAGTGGGCACAGATTGCTCCGGCTGCAGGGCTTACTCATATTTCAGATGAGGAGTGGGCCTGTGCAGTTGAACTATTATTTTTCCATGAAAACACCAAGAGACCAGGATGAATAGGCTCCTTTCATTATTCTCTGAAGGAATAGGAAGACTAAAAGGTTCATGGCAAATTGTGTCCTCACACAAATGTCAGGACAAAGTAAGGCTCCCTGCAAAAACATTTTCTTTACAGTCTTGGCAAGTCTTTGCCTAAGAAATACCACAGAATTGTGCTCAGGATGTCAGACATACTTTAGTGAGTATGAAGGATTAACATTTTGTATCTCTCTGCTGATCTGCTTGCCACTATGGGAATCCAAAAAGGCAGAAGTAAGCTTTCAGTTAGCTTTCCTTAAAGCAAGATATAGAACTGTTGCAGCTCAGCCCTTGAGTTCAGGATGCTATTTGATCAGAAAGACTGGCACTTAGGCATCTAATGTAACCAACACTGCTTACTGAAATCTTATTTCCATATAAATATACATTCAAAAACAGAAAAAAATCTCTCAAGATCATTAAGTGGGCAGTGGATTTATTGTGATTTTACCTGTAGACTAACTCAGTCAACACTGTAAAATTAGGTGTACAATTAACAATTTTAGTTTGCATTGAGAATAATATTCTTGAAGTGTCAGATTACAGTATTATAAATAAGTATTTTACACTAAATTGTAATCAGTATAACATCACGCTCTTTTACAAAATAACGTATTTATTGGTCATCATATCGTAAGTGTAGTATATCAACCTAGTAGATTATGAAGAATTCACAGAGTTATTCACAGTTATGGATAGAAAAGAAATTTAGAAGAAGAAATTTTTAGTTTAAAATAGATACCAATGTCAAAATAGTTAACAACTGTAAACTTTTTCAAAGTTTAACACAATAGTCAATGAATTCATTTTAAAATCCTTAAAAGTAGTACCAAAACAATTTTAAAAATAAATAATAAATAAATAAAATAATCAAAGGTGAAATTCATGACTTGCCTGGAGAATAGCCCCAGGTTTACAATTAAAGTTGCTGTGGCTTATGTACAGGAATCGATAGCATACAGTAGGACTACACTGTGGCTCATTTGACCTTGTCAGTATTTAGCATTCAAAGCCGCTGTCAATACAGCATTCACCTGAGCCAGCCTTGGGGGCTGCAATACTTTGGTTTCAATTAGCATTCCAAAGCTCTCTTTACAGCAAATCACAGATACAGTGAATTTCTTCCTGAACTAGATATCATTCCCTGCATTTGGATTTTAATTGACAATACTTAGTAGCTGCTCCTGTTTTCTATTTCTTCTGGCACAGTTTAATTCTAACTTTACCTCTGTTGTGCTACATCTGAACCACATGGCAAATACTTTCACCAATGATACAGGTTATATAAACAATTTCTACTAAAGTAAGGAGAGGTCTTAGAATCCTTTGAAAGTTAGTGATAACTGTGCATTTCACTATTGAGCCAGTATCTGCCATGCTGAACTTTCCTGTATCAGTGTCTGACATACCATAGAATATGCACTTTTGCTGTGTTTTTGTTTTTTGGTTTTTTTTCCCTAAAATAAACCAATTCTACTCAGTCATTTTCAATTTGACTTTACTTTGGATATATTGCAATCAAATTAGTCCTGACAAACTAATAAAGATTGGGCCAATGTTTGGATGTGACACTGTTAAGGAAATCTATCTTGCAAGAAGGAAATTTAACAGCTGCTTGTGGAGGAAGAATCTTTATCACTGAGTCAGAAAGGAACCAAGTGCTTAGCATAATTTTAAAGGCAGCTCCTCTGTCACCGGCATCATCATTCAGTTGATGTGTAAAAACCATTTATAAATATTAGCAATCATCTGGCATTTTTCAAAAGAACAGGAAAGTTAATCCTGTTTCCTGACTGAGTTCTGCCTTGCATAATTACATTCTGACTACCTAAGTTCCCCTGCAATTTCAGTTAATTACAGTATTATTCTTACTTCCTGTCCTAAAGTTATTTGTGTAGTAACCATATCCTACTAGAGTGGAAGATGAAGTAAGCTCTGTGAATTATTTTGATTAATGTGTAAAATGTTGTGCTATCGCCTCACACAAAAGACACTACATATTGGATATTATTCCCAACTAAATGTGTGAAACTTTTCAGCAATTATATTAACACTCAGTAGCGCACCTCTCAAGGGATGCTTGTATTACTTGACTAATAGATATAAATCTATATGTAACTAAAAAATATTAATACAGCCTTTTCTTGAACATAAGCAAATGAAAAATCTTAGATATCTCTAAAGAGATAAAAAATATACCAAAAAGTATAGATAATATACATAAAAATACAGTCCTCTAGCACTTGCCATTGCCACTAAAAACTACTATTGACAGTCTACACATTGAAAAATCATTGTATTTGCTTGACAATCATAAGCTTTTGAAGCATAACTAATTGGGAAGTGACTAGAGTATTTTCAGCAGACTAGAGAGGACTGGCCAAACTTTATGGCAAAATTTCATTTTAGCTGTATACAAAAATACAGGATTTCTTAGTGCCTAAGATAAAATGAGGACTTTCCTTCTTTTTAGGTGCAAACTCTCATTTTGTAATTAACAGCAAAACTTCTGCGGGCATCTGTTGGGCAGGGTTTTATCCCTCAACTTTGTCATGCAGTGACCATAAATCTATCCATCATAAATTTCGTCCCTTAGCCTCAGACCATTCCTCCTAAACTCGTCCTGACTCCATGGACATTCCTCCATACCGCCCCAATGCCTACTGTTTTCTGTCACATTCCTCTGCTCCATCCAGCCCTTCCCACACTCTCCCTCACATCCAGCGGTGCTTCTATATCCCTTCACACAGGCAGATCCATACCATTTTCCTATCTGAATGTACCCCACTTTGCCTGTCCCAGTCTTCTCCTTCTATACAGTTATTGTTGTGATATCTAAGATTTCTCTTAGTCCTTCAACTGCTGTAGTCAATGCCTTTTCCACTATTACAAAAATGATTTCACTCCTCCGAGACGCAGAAAAAAAAATGAAGTAAATGTGTCCTATAGGCACGAAAATCAAAGCCAAAGAAAAATAACCTCAGAATTATTTGGAAACCAACGCCACAAATAAAGTTCTTGAGACAGATGATAATATTGCAAGACCTGACAACACTGGCAACACATGCAGATAAGCCACCGTGACATGCCTGAAAAACAACTAGTTTGACTAGCAAACCTGAACTACATGTTTTGTCACTCCACTCTCCCATCCCCCCACCTGCATGAGGAAACCACAGCCACGAGTGGGAAGAGCAGATGGGCGGCAGGGTCCAGAACCCCTGCCTTCCTGGGGGGTTGCAGTGCCCACCATAACCACAGTCATGGGCTGGGGCAGCTTCCGAGTGCCACCTGGTTACTCAACCTTTAGCTGAAGAGTTTTTTCCCAGGGCCTGACAATTTATTCTCTCCTCATGGGTAGCAGCAGCTGCCCCAGGAGCAGGGATGAAGTCCCAGGACCAGGATTATACCACTTCTATAATCACTTCTTCTTTGTGGTCATTCTCCATCCCTCTTAGTCGTTCTCTCTTCTTAACTGTTCTCCTTCTCTCTATATATGCAAAGACTCGTGACAGCAAGTTATTACATCTGGTGGTATCTCCACACTTTCTTTGCAGCTTTTAACATCTTTCCTCGTCCTGGGCACATGACACTTCTAAGTAATGTTTTGAGGAGTACACTGAAGTTGAAACAAACTATTTCTACATGCTTGCAATGGCCGACCTTCAGATCATGCTCCAGAGCCTATTTGTTCTCATACGCTACTGGGAAGAAATGAGTAACTCATTGAAGAAATTTGGGGTTGGACAGCCTGTGTCTTTGAGACAAGGATTTCTGGAAGCTCTTTATTTTTTCTAAGGAGGAAGAGACTGGACTTCTGTAATTATATGGTTATTATGTTTTCTAATGTTTACACACTGGCAGAATGGGAACACAAAAACAAGTCTACATAAACACAATAAACAAAAAACCGTTCAAGGCTGTTTCCATTTAAAATTACAGGCCATGCCATTTAAGGGAGTTTGCAGTGCTGGAACATGCTGCAACACTGCCTGCCCAGGAGAAGGATAACCCCATTTAAAAATGTTTTTCTAATATTTAAAAAAAAAAAGAAAGAAAGAAAGAAAGAAAGAAAGAAAAATTTTCACTCTTGACATGCTTGTTTTGGAGCTCCTAAAAGAGCGGGGAGTTCACATAAATGAGTTCATCACCTCCCCATGCACTAGGGCAGCCTCCAGCCCTCACCCGCCTCTCCAGGGCCCTGTGGGCCATGGGAGATCTTTAGCCCGAGGAAGGAGAGAAAGATCTGGCCAGTAACAACATCTACGTGCTGGAAGGGGCCTCCTCTGCCTCACTGCTAGTCTGGTGGCAAGACCCTCTTATCCCTCATCGGCAGAGGAAAATCCCTTCCACATTAAGTACAATTATAGGCGAAAATTGGCTGCCAATTTTTGAAAATCTGTCCCTTTAAGTTTTAAGGGAGCTGGTTTCCTTTTCAATTTTAAATATATCTCACCCATATGGGAATAATACACAATCAAATCCAATATTTTTCCTACTGCCTAGCAGCTAAGTTATTTACTTGACTTTAACAAGACTTTTCTTTCCTCTTCCCAAGTTTGAGAGCAAGCACAAGCTGAGATGAGCTGTGCTGCTGTATGAGCAGGCAGCCGCTTCCAACAATTTATTTGAAAAGAAGCAGATCTGTATGTTAGGTGGGAAAGGGAGAGACTTAGCGTAGGCGGGGGAAAGAGGGGAAAAAGTCAAGGTTTAAATTTTTTGTTGTTGTAAATAAGCGCTTGAAACATGGGAACAGAAAATAGGAAACTTTCAAAGACTCGACACACCTATTTCCTACTGCTGGAAAATTAAGACAGTTCCATAAGCTGTATCTCCCCTAAATTAAAAACAATGCACAAAGGGTGTTAAGTTAGCCATGCAGACATAATGGCCATTAAAGAATCCCACTTGTATGCTGTGCAAATTTGCATGTGCAACCTGCATCTGTTCTTAAGGCACTAGATTGAAGGCAAAGTTTTACTCTGAACCCCTTTTTTCCCCCCCAAACTGTAGAAATAAAAATTTAGCATGTTTACTATTTACAACTTCCTTCTCAGAAGACACAGGTAGAGCATTCATGCCTTCCAAAATGTAACCTTACACATCTGGCCAGCAAACATCTGGATATTTATCTTCACTCATCATTTCCTTCTGCAAGTCCAAAACTGTCAGTTATTTCAGCTGAGATTCAGCCCAAGGGAGTACAAAAAAAAGTTACATCCTTCTTTTGTCCAGGTTTTATAAACTGCTTTTTACCTTTTTCCCTGGGATATCAGTAAGTATAAAAATAAGCAGTCTGGATTCTTTTGACTGTGGCTTTTATTCTTGTGAATATGTACTTCTGTAGCCACAGGGAGCATACATATACAACTGTATTTATTACACAGTCATATCTGCAATGCATGCAAAATATCCTACATCTTTAAACAGGCTTTTTTTTATTTTAAGTGTTACATACATCCAGAAGAAATCACTCAAATCACAGGTAAGAATACAGATTGATTTGTGAATAAATTATATAGCAAAACTTATGCCAATTAAACTTCAGATTTGGCATAGTCACGAAACAGGAAATGTGAGTATCAATTCACTTTAAAAAAAAAAAAAATTTAGAAAACCGCCTTGACTTACAGAATTGTCATAATGGAAGCACTGCCTTTGGACTGGAGGCACCAGCCTGAGGAGCTCACCCCTGAGTTTGTCCCTTGCTCTGCCACTGTTCTAGGAAAGTCTCTTCACCTGCCTGTGCCATCCTACCCCTATTTTACAGAGGGGTATAATGAAACTCATCTCCTTTGCAAAACACTTTGCAGTGTAACTACGAAAAAAAACACTCTAGGAGACTCAAATGTTATTACCAAAGATACATATTTAGCAAAGGAAAACATCAATCATTTCTGAATCTATCTAATTATGAGTTTAGTTTTTCTTACTATTCAGTAATTTAAAGCTACTGCTGACTTTAAATTTTCCAAATCACTATCCTGGTATCCAACCTGAAATTGCTTAGCAAAATGTTTTGGACAAGTAATAAAGAATTCAAACTATGCAATGAGTTTTTTTGAAGTCTGTTGTTTAGCTGACGTTGCATTCACTTCTCTTTTGTTATTTCTTTGAACCAGCTTCATGCTTTCCAACTTAACTCCGCTTCGTGAAGTTGAAGTGCTCTTAGAAGAAAGGTTAACTTAAAAATCATACCCATATTAAAAGACAAAAGAGCAAAAATTAATATTATGGCTTCTTAAAATTATGTCATTTAGTATGTGTCCTGGTTTCAGATGGGATAGAGTTAATTTTCTTTCTAGTAGCTGGTATAGTGTTATGTTTTGGATTTTGTATGAGAATAACATTGATAACACACTGATGTTTTCAGTTGTTGCTATGTAGTGTTTAGACTAAAGTCAAGGATTTTTCAGCTTCTCATGCCCAGCCAGGGCACCTGACCCAAACTGGCCAACGGTGTAGTCCATACCATGGGACGTCCCATCTAGTTTAGGCAGGGAATCGCCGCTCGGGGACTCACTGGGTGTCGGTCGGCGGGTGGTGAGCAATTGCCCTGCGCATCATTTGTACATTCCAATCCTTTTATTACTACTGTTGTCATTTTATTAGTGTTATCATTATCATTATTAGTTTCTTCTTTTCTGTTCTATTAAACCGTTCTTATCTCAACCCACAAATGAGTTTTACTTCTTTTTCTGATTTTCTCCCCTATTCCACTGGGGGGCAGGGAGTGAGTGAGCGGCTGCGTGGTGCTTAGTTGCTGGCTGGGGTTAAACCACAATACAACTCAGGAACAGTTCCTTTTTTTTTTTTTTAATTTCTTTCTTCTTTTAAACAGAAGGTAATTTCCAGTCAAAATTATATTAAATTAAAAGACAGTTTGGAGTGAAAAACTCCTTTTACTTTTATTTCTGTAACACACTATAGGTTACCTTACTGAAAAAAACCCTTAAGATTTTATTTTTATGACTACAAACTTTTCAGGATCTCAGCATCCATAACTGTTACTAATGACTATAATTTAAAAGACAATAAAAGAAAACATAAAAACATGTAAAATATATGATGCACAAATAAAGCATATACTTTCTTTACACCTCTGTGCTGTAAAAGCAAAAAAATCATGCTGCCTTCTGTCTCAATTTAATAGGCCAGTTTCCAGTTGATGGAAGGCATGAACATGACATCACTGATTTCTGAAATGATTTCTTGTGAAAACATGTCGCATGCCATAGTGTTATTACAGTCTGAGAGTCTTAGCAATAGCTTTGCACGGCTGAACTTACAACTATAAAATGGCAAGATATGCTTAGAAAGACAGTGATATTTGTGATGTACGTTCATTAAATAGAAAGGAATTATCCTAATTTTATTAAGGTTAGAAGCAGCAAGGGAAAATCTCACCCGTGTTTTACAAGGTCATGTGCCCAGGTTGCTCTACATTGTCTGAAGCAATACCCTCTCCATTTTAGTGATATTCTGCGTAATGACTGTCACATACTTGACCTCATCAGAGAAGCTGAGCATGTTCATGATTTTTTCAGAAGACAAGTTTAAAAGAGTTTCTGGGAAGTTAATCACTAGATAGAATCACAAGTCCTCCTCCTGGACCCTACAAAACCTTGCACTTCCCCATGCATACATACCAACATGATTTGATTAGTCACAGTTTTTGCATGCCAGCAACAGAAAGATATTTTCAGAATATTTCAGTTCCCATTTAGCCCTTAAAATAAGTAGCCCAGAGGCCAACATCCAATGCTCAAATCCAAGTGCTTTACAGAATCCAACTATGAATATTGTAACAACACCTGAGTCATTCTTATTTAAGATATGTCTTTCATACAGCTTTACAGATGAGAACATTGTAGATATCTTCTTGCAACAGAATGGATCTGTTTAGAGCATTTCTTCATTAAGATTAAAAAAGTTATTTTACTTTTAAAATATTTAACCATGCTGACTTTATTCGGGTTTGACAATTACTGATTCTTGAGAAAAACTAACTGAAAAATACTGTAGGTTATTTAAATATCTTTGGTTGGAAAAAAAAGAGAAGTTATGCCAAAAAAAGGATTTACTGATAATTTTAGCTATTAAAAAAAGAAAAAAGGAAAAAAATCTGGTTAGTGATTTTTATTAAGTTACATCTTCCACCAGCATGCTATCAATTTAGATAGAGTGTGATGTGGAAAAGACTGCTATTCCTACACTCAAAAAGCATTTTTGGCAGTTTAAATACCTTCATTAAGGCAATAAAGATGCATTGAAGGAAACATACATGTAAAGAACATTGTCCAGATACAATAATGTTTTGTCTGCTCCAAACACACTTTAAATGTTAATTGCCAATCTTGAAATGTATAATAAAGTATTTGAAATGGTAATGGCCTCACTAGATTTTTAGCATGCAAAGAAAACGATTACAGACATCCAGCTTCTAGAAATCTGAGTAATATCCTGAAAGGAACAGCTCACCATTTGGGGGTTGGGGTGGAATGCACTTTTAGTCTGCTTTAAAACATCATTTTAAATTTCTTATAGCAAAAAAACAATACTCTTTTCAAATTTGCAAGTAATCATGCACCTATTCTTGGCAAGGAGTGCCCATCAGTGAGTAAAACTGAGCGTGCAATTAGCAATGAACAATCTTTTTTTCTTTTTTTTTTTTTTTTAGCTAATTCTGATAAGGATCGATTGTACGTACACACTTGGAAATATTTCAGTCAGTCACATAACCTGATACCAAATATAATTAAAAAAAATTCTATGCATACATGCATAAAAGACACATGTATTGATGGATACACACTGGAAAACTGTATTTAAAATACAGAAAAATTTGCATAAAAACATGGAAGAAATGGAAATAGCAATGATACTTCTGATACGTCCTTGGTCCTAATACTCCAGAAATGGGAGTTTTTAGCAATGTGCCGCTGAAGAAGAAAAGTGTGAGGCCAAGCCCTTCAGAGCAGCCCATCTCCCCAGGAGAAGAGCTGCATCCATGTCCCTGCTTTGCATCCCCCAGCCACAGAACCGCATATATACTCCAAGAGCCACCTTACCTTTCCCTGCAGGTAGGCTGTGAAGGTGCTCCAAAGCTAAATTCTGCACAGTTTGAAAAGTGCTTGAAAAGAAATTTCAAAAGAACTACTTGAAATTGCAAAGTACTATAGGTCTTCATAGTGCCTATTAGCTAAAGTGCTGCTTCTGAGCAGGGATGCAGAGAGATAGCGTTCTGTGCATTTCTTTTTCCATGCTAAAACTATACAGACCGACAAACAGAGCAATAATGACCAGGCAATTTTTACTAGCACAGCAGGAGAAAATCAACTTCTTTTTGTAACAGAAAAAGCACAAGCATCTCAATGGGCCATCTGTTTTAACAATGCCTTTTATTTCTCTAGGCCTCTGCTTCTACTTTAAAACTTAGTGACAAAAAATAATTACCACTGCTGCTGTTTGATGAATTATATGATGTTTGCTTTTACTCTAAATCTAATTCCTTACAATTACATTTTCATATCACAAATTAAAAACTGTTGTTACATTTGGTACCTTTTATTGCTGATCTGCTGATTGCAATAGATTGGCCAAACATGAAAGGGACAAAAAAATGAACCTTGCCCCTCTTTGAACATCCCTCCAGCCCAGGACAAAGCCCTCTAGCAAGACAGTGTACAAAGCTGCTGTATCAGAAACCGAGAGCTAGCATCTCCAAAGTCACTGCAAATGGTTTAGGAAATAAATGTTTAAAATGAGCCTGGATGAAGTGATTTGTGTGCTACTCATTCAGGAAATAGATATTAGCAAGCATTTTTATGTTTCTCTCCAATTTAGTAAGAAGCCTTTAGCTGACATAAGTAGTAACATGGCTTAAAATTAGGTGAAGGTGAACAAGAATATCTATTCTCAGGTGGGTTTTTCACTTACTCTAAATATAAGTTTCTAGCATAAGATACATATTCAAAGTGTAAGACAGAAACAAAAAAGGAAGAGAAGACGGACATAGTTGGAATTCTTTCCTTGAACAAGTAGTTGAACTTCCAAACATACAGTCTCTTTCTTCAACTTACGAAGTTACTCGATTGAAGGCAGTTCCATAATATTTAAGAGGTCAAATAGTGTATAATAGAACTATTTAAAACTTTTTTTCAGGTAAAACTCCATAAAAATAAAATCTTTAAACTATTGCGGAAGAACTAGTTTCTCCTTTCCCACACTCACTAACTGCAAAAAGGTTCACTTCAAAACTTGGATAATTCAAATTTTACTTTATGCTCTATAACATCTTAAGAAGTACAAGTGTTATGCACCATTTCATTGGTTTTCAGCAACACACTTGGAAAAGTATGTCAAATGAACTGTTTCTTCGCACAGTGAGTTAGATGCTTTCATACTCATGTCTCTACTCACTCAGACTAAAAAGCGATTATTTTTTTTCCTGTTTAAAATGCATACACACGGACTAGAGGGCAGCACTAGCCAAGGATACAAATGTGTGAAGACAGCTTACTTTTTGAATGGTCAACCCATGTTACTTTATAACAAAATTTCTTCTCCCACTTCATCCCATAAGATACTGTTTTATGTTGTTCATGTGCAATGACACTTGTATCAGATTAGTTTATTAGTCAGAAGCATGACTGTAATCACAACAGTCATGTGTGCAATGTATCAGTTTCTTCATTACAACCACCTGTTTAATCCACACACTGTGCACATTTCCTGGGGATCTCAGAAGAGAGTCATTTCACAAATGACTTTTGGAATTCATTTCAAGCCTCAGAAAGTTTAGGTTTTACCACCTTAAAGAAAAATTTAGATGAAAAAGAGCAGAGATTTTCCCCATGGCTTTGAATATTTAAGGATATTTATTTTACATTTTCTAATGTTTTACTGTAAAAGCATGTTACAAACTTGCTTTTGTGCAAGCAGAGCCAGTCTGTGCACTCAGGAACAACCCAGGCACTGCAGGTAGGAAAAAGATGAGATTCTACCCTCCAGACACTCATACGTACCTCTAGCTAATGCATATCTATATAGAGAGCCTTGAGAACGCCAATGTACTGTGTAAATCCTCAAAGCAGGATTTGAGTGATACTTAAGAGAAGTATTAACCTTGTGCTGGCCCCTTTCCCAACCATAAGAAAAGACTAGTAACAAGGAAAATGGAAGAATATGGTTTCTTTTTCATTTTGTACTGGGGATCTCTTCATGGTGGGAGCTTGAGAAAAGATAAACAGTGCTTAGAGGAGATGGAATTACCATCTGAATTTTTGGTATAAAAACTGTCATAATAGTGTCAGCTCACGCTTTCATGAATACGTATTTCATGATATTTAAAAGATACATTGTCTCTGGCATAATCCAAAAAAATTTTTAAAAGATTGCTTTTAGACTCATATCAAGGCCTAATTCGTAACAACCACAGAGATTCATCTCTCCTAGCATCCTGTGGCAAAGAAAAGCAATTACCAGATATTTACAGAAAACCTACAAGAATCATGGCAAGTGTATAATGACTTTTCTCCTGATACCCTTCGATCATCCAAAGATAAGCCGCTTATGTCTTCCTGGACTACATGTTTAACCCATACCATGGAGTTTAATTCCTCACCTATAGCAATGAGCCCTGTCCTACCCCCCACTACGTCATATTCCCACTCCAGAGCACATCCTACAGCACTTCTAAAGAGCCAAAAATCCATGGCCGACCACTTTGTCTGCTGTCCAACCTGCTGGCAGATTTGTTACTACCATCATTCTTAATAACCTCTGGCATTTCACATATGTACAAAATCTATTCAGCCATAAACCTCTTTTGGATATTCAGAAATTAAAATTAAGTAAAAACTCTGTAGTAGATTTCCTCTTATTTCCATCTTTTGAGCTCTCTTCAGGTTATGGAGATTTTTCAGAAAGTCACTTACTATCTCACAGCTTCTAAAGTAGAACAGGAAGGGGCTTGTGATATCTGCATGTGCCACAATAAATTTAGCAGACTAAATGAGTCAACCTCACCTCATATCAGGACATTATTCTTGCCAGTATACAAGAAATCAGTCTTTTAAACAACAGGAACTTATTATGAACAATAACAACCTGAAAACAATACAAGCAGGCTCCTATAATTTTACGGGACCCTAGACCACTCCATGTCAGGAAGCCTCACTGCAGCTGAGGTAGTTTTCAGGCGAACTTTCTCAACCAAAATATACACTTAAATGTCAGAAGGAATGGCAACATTTTGGTTTGCTAAGATTGACTGTGGTGTTCTACAAATTCAGTGTCCACTCAGAAAATTACATGACACATGGTAAAGGAGCACCTCTTATTTTTGAAAAGTAAGAGAAAGGTAAAAGACATAGTTATAAAAACAAGTGTATAGGAATAACAAACAATGTAGTTTACTTACAGTGGACTTGGAAGGCAAGGAATGAATCATAATCACATGAACTCTCTATTTATTTTCAATTCATGTTATGCTGTCTGCAGGTATTAGACCAGAATCAATCAGAAGATAGAACAGAAAATATGATAACCAGCTATTGCTTTTGCTATTTTTGTGAGGCAAGCAGAGTCAGCATTTTAACTTCCTGCTCTCCCAAGCCTGTTCAAAAAATTAAAAAAAACAACCGACAGAATGGCAAAAAATGTTTTCTCTAAAATTCACAAGAAGAGAATATTTTTCTCTTAATCACTGGGTATCAATTCCCTTTGCAATCAACACAAGCTGTGACAAGAAAAAGCGCAGAGCCTCATTCAGTCACTTGACAGTTCCCAAAGTTTTCTATCTTTCACTGGGGTGGAATTAAATTTGTTTCATGCTGGATAATCAATATGGTACTGAATTTCTAGTCAGATAAACCATGGCATTTTCCCACATGCAAGGACAAGCCTAAAAAACCACCACCACCCAATCCTCTAGCCCTGCCCTCTGGATGGAGCCTTTGGCATGTAAAAGTACATTGTCATTTACTGTATTTCTAGGGGAATACAGATTTTCCTGAAAGGAAAACCTTGTGTCTCTGACCATGTTCCCAATAACAAAAGTCAGACATCATTTTATTATAATGAATTTCCCATAAATCTGAAATCCTTTCAATCCAAAATTATTTCAATATACTATCAATTCTTAATATAAAATCTACTTAACAAGTCCATTCTAATATACTGACTTCAGACAAGCACATTATAAATTGCAGATGAAAGAAGCACTTCAAAGGCAGAAATGGGTCAGATAAATAAAGATAGCACAATCGTATGATTCCAATACATCCTCCAAAAATGAGCAGTAAATGTAGATGGTGAAGAGACTTTGAGCCCTGCTGTCTTTTCCTTTAACAAGCTTGCAAGTTCAAACTCATCTCCTTGTTCAACAGTGAACATAGCATTGCACAGGTGTCCAAAGTGATAACATATTGGGATTATTATTGCAGATTATGTATATAATTAGCAAAAAGAATAGGACTGGGTTTTACTGTTGCCCATTTGAGTCATTTTAATGGCATGAATCTTGAGACATTACTTTCCCCAATTTATCCACTCTGTTTCCTTATAAAAGAACGAATTACCTGTCTGTGCACTACTGAGGCAGAAAATCCTCTCTGCTCTCTCTGAAGTCTCCAGTTTAACCCCTAGATTCTGTGCTAGCAAGGCTAGGTTATGTTGCTTATGTACTTGGCCACTGGGCAGGACCACATGTCCTGCCCCATGGCTAAGTTGACCCCATGACTACTAAACTGAGTTGAATCGTTTAAGAAACCCAACACAACCCTGTTTTTTAACATGGACTGTTTCAGTGATCTTATGCACATAGTCTCCGTGCAGGACGTTTTTTGCAGAACTGAGTGGGTAGTGAGCCACAGCATGGTGTACAAAAGAGCAGCCAGATGCTTCTGAAGTCAACTCTGCTGCTGAAGAAGCTGTTCCATGAAACTGTAAGAAAAGATGCTTCCTGGGAGAAGAGGCAGAAGCAATGTAAGTCATGGCTAAGAGAAACCCCCTTTTTTAAAAATTCTACAAAACAAGAGATGAAGAGTTCACAAAGTTTCCAATTCTTGGACATCTTAGAAAGAAAACCTCCTCAACATCCTCAGGCGAGACATTTTGCCACAGATCTGAGGCGAGGGACAAAGCTGAAGTGAGTTTTCAGGGTCTGTTCTTTGCCCTCTGACCCTTCAGAAGCTGGCCTTGGACAAAAGGTCAGTGCTGTGGGGTGGGAGAATGTGAGAAGCTTGGAGTCTATCGCTCCAGAATATGCCTGGTGCAGTACAAGGCTTATTTCTCATCGACCATAAATAAATTCAGAATTATTAAGAGACACACCATTAACTCAAAATTTTATGTAGCAGCTGGGGAATCCGCCGAGGATATACTTATCAGTTGAGGTCTATTTTACGACCTCTGCACATAACTCAAACCATCAGCTCATATTGGCTCGGCCTTTCGCTGACAGGGACCATGTCACGTATCCCCCAGGGCAGCTGGAAGCCGCCAGCGGACAATGGGGGCGAGCGGCTGACATGGGCCGCTGTGGCCCTGGCAGAACAATGCAGCTGCTGCGGAGGTTGGCCCTGCTGAAGGAAATGCGCTTCTCCCAGGTTGTCTGAGGGGAGGGACACTGAAGCAATGGAAATTCCCCAGCAGTAAAGGAGAACAAAAGAAGAGGTGTTGGAAGCTGCCGTTAAAAAGAGACAGGCTCCCTATACCTGCTGGCTGCCAGACTTGGACAGCTTCTTCCAGGGCCTGGAAGAGGAGTGGATGGTCCTCTGGCTGACAGAAAACCACATCGCTCTGCAGGATGCAATCCCCCAGGAAGCGTAGGTGAAAAACTACTCCCTTACACAGAGGACCAGAGTTTCACAGTTCCCCACTATCGCACGCTGGGGCACGGGGTTAAGAGCACAGCCACTGCCGAGGGCCCTGCTCAAAGTGGGGGTGCCTCTGGGCCCGGCAGAGCCCCCCACACCAGAGCCGGCCATGAAACCCCCTGCTGCCCTGCAGCCGGGACCAGGGCTCCACACAAGTGCGTCCCTCTTGTTTTTGCATGGATCTGGAAGTCTCTAGATTTCCTCCCCTGATTAAAAGGTGTGGCTGCTGAAGAAATTAGTTTACAGAGCCTCCAAATTCCTTACTGCCGTTGTCATATGTCTGCAACAGGAGTAACCGCGAGGCCAGGGCGTGGGGAGGGGTGTGCTGCACCACGGCTAGGGCTCGGCACTGCTCTGGGACCGCTGAATCCCCCTTTCTAGCAGCAGTAACTCTGCACGGGCTCTGCACCTGGAGAGGAAACTTGAGGAGTAATCCATATATGCTAGATTAAAATATCTGGTAAAAATCCCTCAAACCCACACATATCCTTCCCTGAAAAAAAGTTAAAGCAAAACCTGAGATTTTACAGCTTACTTTTCTTAGTAGTACAGCCATAACGGGTGTTTTGAACTGAAACAAAGGGAAAAGTTACACTGATTTATAAAGTCATTAAAATACCAGGAGAAAAAGCAGTGGCTAACTAAGTACTCCCATTGACTGCCACAGCTTTTGGATCAGGCCCAGAAGAATGCTGGAATAAGTGGTGAAACATTTTATTTTCTAACTTTTTAGTGGCTACTGCAAACAATGGAAAATACAAGCACATACTTAGAATAACTCTATCCTTTGCAAAATGAGATCACACCTAAAAATACTTCCTCTTGTTGCTGTATAACTTCAGTTTATGATAATAGCTATTACACACATATAGTGAAGAGGAAAAAATAGCTTCCCAAGTGCTGGGTAAAAACTTGATATTGTATCATAGAGTTTCTGCTACAGAATAAACTTTAAAATCTGTTGATGATTCAGACTATTTATTCAGATATCAGAATGGACAATCCAATTACAGCATGGACAACATGAAATCAGGTAGTAAAAAGCCAGGGGCTTGAGTTATCAAATTATTGCTTGGAGACAGGATGATGATGATGATGATGATGATGATGATGATGATGATGATGATGATTCTTTGTATCAAAATTATATCAAGTATTAAGAAACAACTGCAAAATGTATCTGAATTTTAGTTTTCCAGTTTGATACAATTAGTGCTATTATTTACATCTCCACACATAAGCCCACACAGCTTGAATTTCCTGGGATATACATGTGCTATTAATTTTTAACTTTGCTCTAGGATCCAAGCCTGAATCACCAGGCCCTGTTACTTTCTAGTGCAAGGGTGTGTTTTGTCCGCTTGTACTACAGACTGTTCCAGTGCCCTGGCTCCTCAAAGTGCAAAGGTATTTTTCAGGAGTTTACGTTTTACTTTTTAAAACCATCTCCTACACTTAAATTTCCTTAGCAACTTCCAAAGCAGCCGACTTTCACAGCTGTGTTGCCATGCTACGGATTTCATCATTGCTTGACCAGAGAAAAGAGTTAAGCTAAAATCTCCATTTAGAGTGATTTTCTACAATGTTGTATCAGTTCCCTGCTAAGTAGCACAGATCTAATAGCGAACAGTATTTCTGTAACCTGAAGACGAGTAAATTAACATTTATAGAATAGCTCAGCGCTGACCTTCTTAAGGCAACAGCAGCATTTTCTTATGCAGTTTCCTCAACTATGTTACATACAGACAGAATTGGTTTGGATTTTAATTCTAAAACTGCTGGTGAGATTCATTTCAATGTATGTAACCTCCTCAAAATACAGAAAAACAGACAAGAGTAAATGCAAAGTTGCTGCAAGAATGGAAATACGTGCAATTGCTTTAGAGAGCACGGAGCTGACCCTACTCCCTTCTCTGCCAGTGGGAATTTTACCACTGACTCCAGTGAAAGTACAGCCAGGCTAGTGATTTTCTAACACTTGAAGGCAATTATTTTTATTTTAAAATGCAGGAATAGCCTCCCGCTCTGGTCCAGTTCTCAGCCTGAGGCTGTAGCCCTGCCAGCACTGTTAATGTCATTGTTTGCGAAGCGTATTCCCAGTCTCGCGTACGCCCACGCAGGGCTCCCAGCTCCCGGCCGCGATGTCCCCCCCGCCGCATTGTTTCAGCTCCCCCTGTTTCCTCGCCTCCCGCCCTGTCCCCCCACCATTGTTGTCCCCCTGCACCCACCCTGCATTGTTCTCACGCCCGCCTGCCATCCCCACCCAGGAGGGACCCTTCCTCCCTCCCACTCCCCGCAGCAGCTCAGGCTCCTTTCTTACCTACTTCCATATATTCCGCTGACGTATTGGCATCAAAACATTTTCCCTTTCTGAAAGCGCATTACATAAGCTGTCATTACTAGATCCCACAGCTTTTGTGAGCTGTGGGCGCTCTGCCTTGAGAAGCCCAGTCCAAAGTCTCTTAAACAACAAGAAGATTCTTATTTCATTGCTATGGACTCTAGATCAGGCACAAAATTAGGATTGATAGAAAGTGTTACTGCATTTTCAGATAGGATATAAAAGGCTAGAGCAAAAATACATTGTCACTATAGAACAGAAATATGTAATGAGACAGATACGTAGGGATCGATATTATTACATCTTCATAGTATGTATGTACAGAAATGACTGGCATGATTTACATGGGCTCCATTGTTACAATAACTAAGAGTTAAATCCTTTCTAAACTGTGCTTTTGCTCCTCCCTGTATAAAAGCAAGTAGGGTTAAAAA
This sequence comes from Buteo buteo, assembly GCF_964188355.1. Lineage (NCBI taxonomy): Eukaryota > Metazoa > Chordata > Aves > Accipitriformes > Accipitridae > Buteo > Buteo buteo. Next base: position 33,048,071 of record NC_134172.1, read on the forward strand.
TGTACTTCTAAAAAAACTAAGGCAAGGCTCGCGTTTATGTAGTCAAGTGTTAATTGCAGACAGGATTTCTAAAATACCTTGTTCATACATGTATATCTATGTCCATATATATATATATATATAAAGTATAGAAATATTTTTATTCATTTACGAATTAGAGTGATTGAAAGTTTAAAAAGATTTTTAAAAACACACAGAAACAAATTAAGTTAGCCAGCTTTCCTGTCATTATTTCAGCCACCTTGCTTTTTTACTGCTCTCCGTTTTGTACATCCACAATGTTCTTTTGAAATATTTACCTGTACTGTACTGGATTTTTCATATAGGCATATAGGGATACTAACCCTAAATTTCTATGTACTTCCTATTTTTTTCCTATGATACTTCACTTTCGCTGTGGTACTGCTTTCAAAATGATACTCCATCGTTTCACAAAATCATGTTTATTATACACAGTATGATGTACAAACTGTTTTCCATGCCTAAGTGAGTCTTTGTTAATCCTTGGGAAGAAGAGCAGCTATATATGCTTAGAGTAGGTTAAGTATAGAAACAAAAACCAAATACCTCATTTTATTAATAAATAATTAATATATTTTGTATTTTAATACATGAAAAACTCATTAACTCTTACCATGGCTTATGCGGTGAAAGCAGTAGTACACAAAGTCCACTCCCAGGAGTGTCAAATACCATGTCCATGGTGAGTCCCAGGGCAGTTCAAAGAGTCTGTAGTTGTTCCATATGTAGATATAACTAATTAAGTCAACACTCCTGAATAAAACACTGAAATAGAGATCCAAAAAGTTTTATCAATAATCTTCTCAACTTGAATTACAGAACCTTTTTTCTATATATTTACCATTTATCAGGTGGGAGTCTTTCTGTAACACATAAAACCAGTCTCCAAGTTCTGCAACTTCTGTCAAGTAATGCTACTATTGACTTCAATGGAACCTTTACTTAAGGTCTGTGAGGTTTTTCAAACCAACCATCACCCACTCACCACCCATGTTGTGGTATTAGGCATCCTCAAAGGCTGAAGCACTCCTGTGCTCTGCAGGTGCTGTGGTGAACCTGTTCTCCCAAATCTGGAAGAAACCCATCCTTGCTAAGTCACAAGTCAGAAGTGACTGAAGTATAGCAGCAATTATGCTCAAACACTAATGTATGACATTAAACACTAATGTATGACATTAAAATACCTTGACTATTTCCACTATAGGGAAGGGCATGGAAGGTGACAGGACTTTTAGGAGCAGTAAGATAGTCAATCTACTCAGCATATCACTTCACTTTAAGAGGATAAATGCAGCAGGAGGAGACAAAGCCCAGTGCCTTTGAAAAGAAGGGAAAGGGCAATTGGTAGAGAAAAACGGCAGGACTGCCAGAAAGGAGGAGAAAAAGCCACGAATTTGCAAAGACAGGAAAGCCACCAGTCAGCAGCTTTTATTGCTGCCAAGTTCCTGGACTACAGGGAGTGAGCATCTACCTCTGACCTAACTCAGGTCAGTGCTGAGACCAGGAGAAGGAGAATGAAAGTAGCTCTGGGATGGGCAGGACAGATCCAGCAGTAACTCTACACAGCTGTTTAGGTTAAGAAAAATTTGGGTTGCCACAGTCATACCCTCTCCTCAGTGCCCCACCACCTCCCACCTCGTTCCACTGATTTGGAGGATGAGCTGTCTCCAGACGAATTGCTTTGGTTTTGCTGGGTGAGTTTTTGGACAGACCGGGAAGTGTTAACCCCAGTGGGACAGAGATGAGAGGCCGTGGGCACTGGGGTGGCCCAGGTCACAATTGGCTTAGGTAGCTGTGAAATGGTGTCTCAGCTGCAGATTGATGTCTATTTAAACTGGTATTTTTTGTAGAAGAGAGTAGTGCACAGCGTGATCCGCAGCAACTTCCTCACACCCCCTCCTGCTACCCTCCTTTGCTGTGTTGCTGAAAATGTTTGTGGGACTGTGGTGAACTGAACTGGGGAAGCTTCTGAAAAGCAGCAAGCAGAAAAAAAGTAGGGAAAAGATACTAACTGTAGGAAAGTCACACATATCCTTTTTTATATATCAATGGATTAAATGCACCTCAGTTTAGGGCCTAAGAGTCAGAAATGAGATTATTATTAGTAGCACCATCATCTACACACAGAAAAAACTAATCTAGTTCTCAGATGTTTTGCTGCTGGTATATTTGGGGGGGGGGGGAACGACGGACTGAAATTATCAGCAGAACAACACCTTTGTCCAAAGTTGTGCAAGATTTTTAGTACTCTATAAATCACATTCATGGTTGAAGGAAGACTGAGGGATTTAGATTCAGGGAACTTCAAATGGAGATTGCAAATGGCATACCTGCAAGACACTACTTGAATAGAGGTGGTAACAAACTGCACATAGATGTCACAGCCTTACAAAAACTCAGCTAAGAGACTGTCACAGACCAACATCTTTCTTTCACTGTAGTCTCACCTAGAACTTCACCTTATATTGAACTCAGCTAAAATAGCCTCCATGCATCTCTCTGTCCAGGTCTGCTCATTCTTGTCTCAGTGCCACTTCTCGATGGTACTTCTTCCCAAACCCTGCCTATTTTTTTTTCCCCCCTTTTTTTCAGCTAGATTATTTTTCACACAGTTTATGGCATGGCCCCCAAAACACCTGAATCTGAAAAACTAAAAAAGGACATATGCTCTTTGTTCTCTAAAGCCTTGTTTCACACACCTGGAAAACATCCCTGAGGACAGTCTGGCCATGCCTTGTACTTTTGGTTAGCTGCACTGAAACACGAGGGAACCTCAGCAAACATGGCTGTTTCAGCTTACGAACCACCGCCCAATGCTATGACTGAACTTCGAGGTCGCCTCCGTATTTTTGCAGAGATATCCATTCAGAGCTTTTATACTTCTGGCATTAGCACCTCTTCCCACAACAGTGTTTTGAATAAAGCTAGAAGGAAACATCTTGAGTTTCTGTGCTGCTAGTCTCTCTATTAACATGGAACAAAGTCAGCTGAAAATTTCAAGCTCCCAATACTAGCCTGCAAGCAGAATAGTGTCACATCCACCATTTTATCCCAAGAAGCTGAAGCATTACAAGGAATTGTTGTTTGGGAAGAAGAGAACTAATATCTTTTCCACAGCCAGCTGCCACATCTTACCTGCAACTCCTTCCTACCTTTACTACAATCATCCCAGTTTTTCTCTTGGACAAAACCAAAACACAAGAAAACCCATGAAGTTTCATTTTAGCAGCTGGCAGATGAAGAATTTCTCTTGACTAGCAATGACAGGTGTATCTACCACTTCGAAAACAACTTAGCTATGCCCAGAAGTTGGACCATACACACCTGGAACATGTTTAATTTTCATAAGAGCTGTGTTCTATAAATATTTTTAAAGAAGATTATATGTGTCCAACCAGATTTTTGCAATTCACCTCATGAGGCATCTGTAAAGTTCAGTATAAATTCTCAATCCCTTTCACAACAGGTCAGAAGGGAGCTGATATTATGCAAACACAAAGAACTGGGCATTTCTTAACATCTTTTCAATGACCAGGAAATTTAAAACACCTCTTGCAACATAGAGTATCAGTTATTATTAGGTACTGTTTTCTTACTTTATTCTTTCGCTTTTATTAACATATAATGCCTTTGCAGTACATCCAAAGATATGTGAACTGGTACATTTCCTCCATTTTTGATCAGCTTTCAGTATTTCACCCTTGAGTCCTTTTTTTTTTTTCCAGAGGCTGAGGCCAAGGTGTAAAACTTGAGCTAACCCTGCAACACATTTTTTATATATGTGATTTGCTGTACATTCTTTCCTTCATGCTCGAATCACAACACTACAGCACAAAACACTAGCTGATTACTGTAATTAATTTAGAGTAATTCATCATATCACTATGCAATGCTGGAGAAAGAAGAGCTGCTTAGCTAAGTATTTTTTTAAAATTTACAGTGTGATAGATAGGAAAGTCCAGAGCTTGCATTCAATTACAATTCTGAAAGTTCACTTGGAGTTTTAAAGGTTTATATTGCCCCTTTTTTTCTCCCTCAAGTTCCATTTTCACTTCTTGAAAATACTGAAGAGAACTTAAGAAAACTTTTTCCTCATTTAAATGTTAGGTTTTAACCATAAATATGACAGAAGCAGATAGGCAAGACTTTTGTCATCTAGTCCAATCCTCTGCATAAGGAGTAATAAATCCTAGAACAGACAGACTGTATAGAAAACCTTATTATATACATTGCACAGATTTACCTTCTTGGATTTTTAACATTTCTGCTGAAAATTTTCTTATTATGTGCAAAGTATGCACTTAGGCAACTGTTTTGACTTTGAGAGTTTTCGTCTCCTTGTTCCTGAAGTTCATACATACTTTACTCAAAGGTGATAATATTTGTTTTAATAAACCATTTCCCCCTTTCTCCTTCCACTGGGTCAGATTATCACTTCTGCTAATTAAAAAAGTCCAAGAAGGAAATTCTGGGAGATGAACTCTCCATGTGGAAATGAAGATCTACTTATGGTAGATCCCTACGGGATAATGAAGGAGGGGAAAGGTGGACAAAATTCAATTGGAAGAAAAGGCAGCTGCCCATTTGAAAGAAGACAAGGTCCTGTTTTGCTTCCTCCAACGCACAGATCAGCCTTAGAGCCTGAAACCAAAGTTTTAGGAAACCTCTTCCATGGTGGCCAGGACAGTCACCAAAAGGGAAAAGGGTCAGAGACAGTAGTTGTTGTCTCTCTTCCGAGCACGGAGAAAGATCTGTGTATCAAAAGTGAAGACCCCAAGGAAACCGCCTCGCCTCTCACCACTATTGCAGTCACCACCTCGCGTCACACTGGGAACTGACCTGGGGCCCCTGAGCTAAAAACACAGCTCTACAGCTGGACCTACAAAAGCACAGCTCTCAAGGGCTCTAACAGACTTGCATCCTTGGAGGTCAGACACAGAGGGAAACATGTTAAGACACCCTGGTCACAAGGTTATATTATCATTAAAAATAGTGAGATATTACTAATACAGTTTCCCTGGGTTAAATAAATTCAGTTCTTCTAGCCTGATTCGAAATACATGAATGTAAAGTTTCAAAATGTTGAACAAAGGCAGTTTCTCCTCGATAATTTGAAATTATTCAGACCATATATGTAACAGCAGGATACATGAATAATTAAATGCTCTGTAAGCCTTTGTTTCAGAGTGAAAAGCATAAGGATTTCCATTTCCAAGGATACTCATAGAGCTTTCTTTTCCAGATGAAAAACTGGCTCCAGTCACAATTGAAATAAACATTTTGATAACATGATTTCAGTAAAGAGGAGAAGGGGGGAGGAGGTAGAGGAGCCTTGAGAAAAGGTCCATTTGCAAAACAAAGCAAACCTCCTGCAACTGAAATCCCTTTTTATTTCCTGTACAGGTGCCAGGTCTTGAACAGACACCCAATTTATTACCTTGTCAGCTGACTTATTAGGGTTGACACAAATCGAGCTGAAATATGCCTGACATACTGCAGTCAAGGCTTTTTTCACGCTTTAGCACAAAGCCAAACTTTCCACAAGGTGGAGGGAAAAGGAGAGGGAGCTGTGGGAGTTCTATTCCCTGTTTTCTATCATCAAGATGAATATGATCCTCTCCCATTCTTAATATGCAAAACCAGTCATGAAATAACCCAAGGCTAAAAAATAATTCACCAAAATGATACAGCTGGGAAATGATTATCAGGCTCTGGAAGCCCTTGATTACAGGAAATAGCACCTACATTTTGAGAAAATGTTCCCACCAGACACAAAAGCTGAATCAAAGCCTCTCCTCTTCCTCAGTATGGCTTTCTTGTCTAGCATTTTAGCCTAAATAATGCAAATCCCCAGTTCTCCTCAAGGAGAAAAAAAACCTATCAAATGCAAAATGAAGTAAAATGGAGGTGAATTTGGTATCCCTACTAGCAGTACTGTATGCAGTATTGCATAACGTTTTGTCTTACAGAACTGACCTTTTCTTCACCAAACCTATTCCTTTTGCACGTCACTTTTTATCCTCTAATTTAAGACACTAATATTAATTTACAGTAGTGGGTGAAATAAAACATGAAACAACAGATTTTGGAAGGAAAAGAACTAAAGTCAGTGTTATGCTTTTTTATTATTAAGTCCAAGTCCTGTCTATATAATTCAAGTCACTTCTTGTTTATCTTTGCACTTTCATACGTAAATAAGCAACCAATTATAAATCCAGAACTTAAATATTTTCATGGGAAGTTCCACTGCCTTTAGTAATATAATCCATAGTAGTAACACATTCTGCCCTAAGTTTACACAAGGTCTTCTAGTAAATTTAATTACATGTGATCTTTAAAAGATGACAAATCCTAGTTTAAAAAGTTCAGTTCAGAAGCTGAGTTTCTGGCATTGTAGCTTACTCTTCTTTCTTTATGAAAATGGAAGTTATATTTCTTTAGACCTATTTATACCTGCCCAGCACACAGGGCACTAAGTTCTGTTCCAGTAACTTCAGGACACACAATACTGGGAGATTCTAGAACGTCGTCTTCTGTGAGGCAATGGACCTGACTTATCAATATTTGCATAAATAGCACCATATAAGTCTAATACATATGCTTACTTAGTACCCTTTTCCAATTGAGGATCTGATTTTGTTCTCTCATACTTGGTTGTTCCATTGAAGTCAGCAAATTTGCATTACAGTTTAAGTTAGATTAGGAACAAGCCAATAATATTCTCAAAGGTCACATATAAACAGAAGTGATGAGGAAAGAGAAAAGGGTATTCTATTCAACTGAGATTAGTTCTTCTGAATTTACCTAGAACAATGGAACTGGTAACGGATGACTGTTCCTATGGTCTATAAAAATACAGTGAAATAACTTCAGTGAGACATCATAGCACATCAAATGATGAAATGAGGAAAAATATTTACATGAGAATTTCTATTGAACTGGTTTGGTCACACTTTTGAACTTCTAAAATGATAGTTTGTTTTTGTCAGTGACATACACAGTGGTGAAAGTCTATTCTTTTCAGATCTGCAACACTGATTTACAGAATGGCTAAGAGACATTTTTCCCTCATTTCCGTAACTTCTAGGTGTTGACCCAGGAAACTAGGTTGGCCAGCTCTAAAAATGCTACCCCTGTGCTCCATCTAGTGGAATCCTGATTTAAGCTTAATGCATCTTTTAGCACAAAAGTGCTTCAGTCAGAAGGGTACTCTCTACACAGCAGCAGTTCCTTAGTTTTTTCAAAATGCATGCAAACTGCCACAATTTATCTTAAAGAAAAATACAGAAACATGGAATAAAAATCTACACAAGATTTAATGGGCTTAAGAAATTGGTATATTTTGTGAGCTACAGAGACTACTGAACTTAATTAACAACATACTTCCAATAAGGGTAAACTCAGTTCACAGTCTGTACTTTCACAGAAGAGCAAAAGTATATTTGAGAACAAACACTGACAGCTTGCCTTTGTTTCTAAAGACATGGCAGGTGCAAAGCTGGGCTCTAAGATTCATGAACGGGCGATCACCAAGCCGTTTACTGGCCCCACTGTATAGAAAAAGGCAATGATGCAATACTAAGGATGTAGACAAATACGCATTCTGTAAACAGCTGTGTCTGTGTAAGTGGTTACAACCTAAAAGAATAATTGGCTCCCTGACAGGCTTGTGTGAAATACAACAATCTCTAGAACATTATGGCAGGTTGGGACTACCAATTGGTTCAGTCAATTAGTCTGAGAACATCCCAACTCTCCCAAGTCTCTCTCCCAAATCCTTCCTTTTAATGTTTAGTAGCTTATACATCTTTTCATTAGAAATTCCAGAGTTTTAAACTCTGGCTCAGAGCTTTCCTTAGTCATCACCAAAAAGTAGCGCTCCCTGCATGCCAGGCTGTCTAGAGCTGCTCGTTGGTACTCCGGAGCTCTTCAGCCTGCTTCAAACAAAATGAACCAGGTTAACAAAATTCTACAGTTTAAATCATGGTAATGCTACTGATATGCCCGGGGAGGACTCACCACTGAGAGAAGTGGAGATGGTAACAGGGGACTGGGGAGGTGGTGATGAGCACCTGACAGCAGGCAGGAGGCACTAGCATCTTTACCAGGCACAGCTGGATTTGGACTTGCCTGAGGATGCAGCATGATTTACACCAAATTTATAAAACTGTGTTAAACTGTGTTAAACTGATGCATCTTTACCGGGCACAGCTGGATTTGGACTTGCCTGAGGATGCAGCATGATTTACACCAAATTTATAAAACTGTGTTAAACTGATGCAGTGAGAAAATAGTAACTCTTGTGTGGATTAATTATCCTAACTTTACTGATTTAGTTCCACTCAATTCATCAATGACAAACCAGATCAAAAAAACCTAATTAGACCAAACAAAGACTGTTTACGTAGTCACTGCCATAAGCTTAACTGAACTGATTTAGAAAATCCCCTTTCAGAGTCAGGTTTGCCTGCTGAAAATGCTACCAGTTCCTGTTGCCCAGTATTGAAACTGTTTATCCTACTCTGACTGCTTTACCTACAAAAGACTAGTGAGTTATTCTTCTGACAGAGCTGTGAGGGCTGTGACCTTTGGCAAATGTGGGAACAATCAGTGGTGTATATGGGACACTGCAGCCAGAAGGGTGCTCTTATGAAATATATAATTACCTAGCACTACTTGGAGAGGAGTGGGGAGGAATGGGGAAGTGAGTAGATTCTGTCTCTTCAGGCTTGTTACCTATTAAAATCCCATTTTTTTGGAAACATCTATTGACAGGTAGTCTCTTAAATTGCCATAGCTAGCTGCTGCAGGCATGGTCATGACTGCAGGTTCAGTAGAGCCGGAGCCTAGGGCCTGACAGCTCTTGGCTGCCCCATTCCCACTTGCTTGCCTGTCTCTCTGCCTTAAGCAAATACCTGTTTGCTCCCACAGTGAACTGAAATTAACTCCACACGGGATCAGATGAGCACCTGAACCAACACAAGAGAAAGGGAGGACTATGTAAGTAAGTACAGGAAGCACAGAAGTGCAGTAGCCAGAAGTTAGGCTGGTTTAGGTGCATGGCATGGCACAGCAGCTCTACTTGCCATTTAATCAGGTTAAGTGATTACCTTTCCAGTTTGGCTCCATCTGCTCATCACTACCCTAAGTGTGGTGGTTACCAGCCCTCAGACCTGCCAGCGTAATTGCATGCATAGCTGCTCCCTGACCTGGCTCCGTCAAAATGAATGCAGCTGAGCTTAAACACCTCTTTTATAGTTCTTGGGGGCTTTTGTTTCTGCTTTTAGCTGGATCACTTTGTCAGGACCAGGTTAGGGAGCAATTAAATGTGGAGTTATGTTGGCAGATCTAAGGGGGCAGCTGGATCAGAAGCAACACATCTGACCATGCTCTAAATAAACATCTGTCCAAAGCCTTAGTCAAACAGATGTGGGGAAAAAAAATTTACCTAATAAGTCTTGAAGTGAAAATATAATTTACGAGAAACTGCATGTATCAAATTTTCTTCTGCGAGATGCAATCACTAATTTATGAGATAATAATTTTCTGTGTAGATACTTCAGGAAACCAGGACATACTTTAGATGGATAAATGCATGCAGGCAATTATTTTGTGTTCTGTCAGGACACTGCCAGGTCCACAGGGTTGTGAACTGCTTGCACCAACGTGAATCAAGTGTATTCTAATCAGCTCTGCATATTGCTATTATTAAGAATTGAAAACTTCTGGTTTCAGATTGCAATTTTACATATGTTTTAAAGCAGATAACTCAGTAATGCTACAAAAGAATTGAGGATTTCTTGTCCTGCAACTGACTGCTTTTTTCCAAGCCCACTTCTTGTGCTAGCACAAGATTTTGCACAGCCATAGTAAGAATTGATGCAGGTTAATATGATGGGTGGGTGCTGGACCTGCTTCCTGGGCCACTTTACCACAGGGCAACGCGACACTGATGCTGGCAAAAGGGGAGAGAAGGTACAGAGGCAGGAATGAACAACCAGAAATACAAGGCAAAGGTGCTTCATCTGGCAGCAGTGCTGGTCTAAAACGTACATGAAACTGCCTCTCCAATCTAACTTCTGGAAGATTATTTAAAATCTAGATATGTACAAAACTCTGAATATGCTGGTCTACAGCAGAAACCGGATTTGTACTCCTTTGATTCAATTACTGCTGATGTGCAGATATCTTAAGATGCATAATAGCATGAACCAATCAAAAAGCATTTTCTCATTCCTTTCTGATGTTCAACGCTTCAGAGAACTCTAATCTCCTGTTTCAAAAACCATAGTAAATAATATATACAAATGGTAATGTTCTCTTTAGAAATGGAGAAGTTTACTGCAGACTTGACCAACAAAACTCTTTTAGACATATATATATATACACACTCACACACTGTCTGACTGTGTTGCAGAGTTGAACAGTAAAAACTGGCAATTGAGCATGACCATAAAGAACGGAGACTTTCCCAACTAGTTTGAAAATGTACCTACCTCAGTTATCCCCCAAACACTTTCTGATTTGATTTATGTTCTGCTGCTTTAAAAGAAGAAATGGGCCAATATGAAATAATGCACATACTTGTATAGTGGATATTTATACCCAAAATAAACTTTCTCTTGGGAGAATATTTTTAAAGCAGCATTTCAAGTCTCCTGGCAATGGTTAGTTAGAAAAGTTATTTATTTATTTAGAATAAAAGTTCTCAGAAATTTTTTAACCACCAACATTTAGGATGCTGGGAGTAAGCTTAGTAATTCAAGTTTCTCCCTTTCCCCCAAATTACTTTTCATTGCATATAACATTTAGTGTTCATACATGCAGAGGAATGCATAGTATGCATTAAGGCAGAGAAAATTATATTTAAGAAATGTATGGGCTATTTTACAAGAGACAGTATGTGCGCATAAAGCAATTCAACTTACTATATGCTGTTGAGTCTAATAAGCCTAAAAACAAAACACATTGCCTTGTCCAATTAGACTTTTCCACTTACACCTACATTTTTAATATTTGGCATATGAATATCAACAATTTATGATTTGCATTTTCTCCAACAATGAAGTAAGAAACACTGAATAAATACTGTTTTCCCTCAAGACATGCCGTACTTCTGTTATACAGGCTGTGAAATGGAAAAACATACTTAGAGGCTGAATATGGTCTGTGACTCCTAATTTTTTCATTAAATATAAAGACCTCTTTGCAATGATGCATCTGAAGCTTCATTCTAACTAATAGACTGAAGCCCACCATTTTAGATTGAACCACAGATTTTTTTAAGGAAGTGGCAAACCATTGCTGCTAGTTGAGAAAATGAAAATTAGTCCCTGGGAGAGGATACAATCAATGGTGTGTTAATCTAACCTTCAGCTGTTAATGATTTGCACTAGTATTTCCCCTGATGCTGTGGGTTCTGCTGAAATATTGTTTTAGCAGTTTCTGTCAGCTTTCCCTACCTTTTTTCTGCCTGAACAGGAAAGACTGAAATGAAAGTTTTAGCAACAGATTTTGCATGTGCTTCCCCTCACCCCCCTTTTTTATCTGACCCAGTTCTTTCACACCATGGAGGCAGAAGACAGAACGGTAAACTGTTCTGTTTTTTTTCAGTTAGAGCCTTTTTAGCCAGTCTATTATTCACAACTCCTCTTACTCACAGAAGAGGTGTTATACTGAGCAGTCACCACCAGAATTGTGATATTAACATGCAATTAAATAATTTAGGAAGTCTGTATTTTGCCTGCTTCTTTCACATTCAGCCAGAAAGTTAAAAGCTTTACAGAACTCTTTTTTTTGGAAAGAACTGTTGAGGAGGGTCTTGTATTTTCAGCCATGAGAGCCACACAAGTGACCTGGAAGAGACTTCTTGTGCTTGTGTAGCAATGAGTTAAGTGTACCAATCCTGCAGATTTGCCTGATGCTGCAACGTTTGTGTCCTTATGGATCATTTGGTTCACTCACTTGAAACAACCTTGCAAAATAATTCTTATCCAAAAGAAAACTGCGTAGCCCACAAGCCAAATTCTACAGCAAAGTACTGAGTGCCAAAATAATAAAAGTACTCAGCACCTTGCAAAGCTGCATTCCACACATGCAACGCTAGTTCTCTTAACAATCATTTCTTCCATGAATAAGTGCATCTGAAGCATTTCAGTATTCTTAAGATAAAGCCAAAAGGCTTTGCAAAACCATTCAAACTTACTTTACATGTATCTCAGTCCCCGTGTTTAATTTAATCGGTCCTGAATATTTCAGATGAAAAAATATGTGTTTAGCATGGTAAACCTGTGAAGTGTATGACTGTCTAGAAAATTTGGGTTAAGTTGCAGAAGGGTCGTTTGAACTATTTCAATATTAGCTGCCTGCAAACTAGAGTAAGCCTTTATCAGGGTTGTGTGTTAGTGCATACACGTCTAATGTATTGATAAATATTTAATTTATTACAGCTTAAAATATAATGAAAAATTGAAAGTTTCTCCTTCAAGATCACGCTTACAAGTCATATTAAAAGCAACACAATGGTTTGAATATAGGGTGTACACTAGACGCAAAAATAGCTTAATGAAATTCTCAAATAACTTAGACATTACTTTACGTTTGAATATTTCTCATGCGTCTTATTTGCAGATATATGAAGAGTTCAGGAAAGTGTCTTTAAGTGACATTATTTATCTACCAAATTCCTTAAAAGGCTTCATACATAGTATTTACTACTGATAACTAACATAATCCATCACAAGTAGTCTTTGTACCTGATTTAAAGGCACAGACATAGATCTTGTCAAAACTTTTCTTAGAAAGTTAAAAAAAAATCAGGTAAATGTCAAATGTTCAATAGATTACAAAGTGGGTGATTTACACATTTCAGAAAATAGGTGCTACTTGCCAGAAGGGATGTTTTTGTTGCTGTGCTCTTTGAATGTATTTTATCAATAACCTGGATTGAAAGAGGAGATTTCTAGTAAAATTTGCAATGACAAAAAACAGGGATCTCTAAGTAACAGAGACAACATCTCATGGATTCAAAGTATTTTAGGATGACCAAATGTACAATCCATGTATTTCTATGTGGCCAAATATAAGAACATATTGCCTATGAATGAGGAATGTAAGCCACAGGATCTAAAAAAATATATGGGGATGAAGGATGGCTCAAAGGACCTGGGATATATAAAGGGAGGAACAACAAGTAGAAATAGAGAACAAATGACTTCATTATTTGGCACTGATGTAGTAATTTCTGAAATATGGAGTGCACTTGAGACATCAACACTAAGAAGGCTGAAAAACTGCAGAGGATTCAGAAAAAGGACTGTGGGAATAACTGAAAGACTTGAAAATACACCATATAGTCAAATTCAAATAATAGAAACTTTTCTTCATGCAATGAACAGATTATATGCAATTTGATGGTAATCTGTAAATTTATACGTGGGGAATAGAAATGTAATCGCATTCTAATAGAAAAGATGTAATAAAAAACTAGCATCTGGAAGCTCATATCATACAAAGGCAGATCTAAAACATGGTATTCCTTAGAAGTAATTAGAGCTCCTGAAAAATATTTAGAGCAATTTATATAAAGAATTTGCTGGATTCCGTGTTACTGGATATTTAGTAATCCACAGTGGATATTTCTTTAAAACACAACTCTGTTCACGGTGAACTAATTCAGGTAAATCTTATGGCCTTTACATTGGAGAGTAGATTAGATGATCATGTTTGCAACAATTCCCTCAGGCATTAAAATCCACTGAAATTAAACACAAGATTACAACTGAGTTCAAAGAACTTTGGATCACACACATAGTCACAGTTCTGTCAATCTGCTTAAATGCACACAATTTTATTTTTAAAGGCTAATGAAAATAATGGACTTGGCTTGGTTTGTTGGTTTTGTTTTCTTCTTTCTGAAGTTTAATGAAAGAAACTCAGATTTTAACATACAGTCTAACATAAGATATGGTCAAGTCAGCTGAATTCCCAGAATCAGCCAAGATCAAATACAGATGAATATAACTGGAGCTGGAAAATACCCTGCAAGTATGATATTTAGCCTTACAGATTAGAAAGACATTTACACTCTTCATGCAACTTCATTTTAGCAAAGTAAGATCCAGATGCCTTGTTTAATCATTTTGGGTTAGCAATAACAACTTCAATACATGATTCTCTTTTCTTCCTTCTTAGTGATTAAAAAACAATCTTAAGCTAATATAACACATATACTTACTCTGGCAGTCGAGACAGGATGCCTAAGGAAAGAGAACTTATGCCATCATTGATCCGACCTGACAGCTTATGCTTCTGAACCCAGCTGACAGCAAACTCCAGCCCAATAAAAGCAATGAAGAATGGAATACTCTGAAAAAGAGTGTGAAGAAAAGAAGTCACATCACAAATAGAATTAGATTCACCTTTCTTAACAGCACTTTATACAGCCAGATACTTCTCAGGTTGTCTGGCACCTTACTAGCTACTACTATGATAAAGCTCCACATGGACCTTAAGCATCAGAACAACCAAGACTACCATTTAATCCACAACACAAGCATAAGTCCAGTGCACTAACCTTCTCCCATATTATTTTCTTTTGTATCTTCTGCACATAGATTGTTATATGGCATCAAAACAAAACACAAAAGTCTTTCCAAACTCAGGTTTCTCATATTCAAGTAAATCAGTGAGAGCAGCAACAACAAGATAAAACAGAATCTGCTTTTGATTTGATATGTAAGCAGTTTTTGAATGTGTTCAGCCACTGAATTTGGCATCCAACAATATTATCTGAAAGACATAGTAAAGTGAGTTTCCTTCTACTCGGCATTTCTGTTGCCATGCTTTTTGCTGCAGATAGCAACAGCTCTTCTGTGCTGTTTTTGTCAGAGAACCTAGTAACTATGCAGCCCATTCCGATTTGGTTCTCTTTCCAGACCCAGCAGCAATGATACAATGTTCCCTTTTTTCTTTTGGGTTGACTAACTGTAAAATAATTTTCTGCCTTTCTGAAGAAAAGTATAATGAGGAGTGAGACTGAAACATTTCTCACTCACAACCCTGCTTCAGTCTAGGATTCAATTCACACTGTCCATCTTGCATCCCAGATCAACGGGCAAGTTGAAAATGCACAACAGCAGCACCCAATGGAGAAAAGTATGGCTGTGACTAGTGGTAGGGTTGGGTAACATTATTGTGACAACACAACTTTTCATCAGTGGAGAAAGATTGTTACAGCTGTTCTCAAATTTTCATCAGCATAAGCAAGAAAAAAGGACTGAATAACAGTAATTGATAGAGTGTATGTTTTTTTGCTAACACTGGAGTGCTAACAGTCCCTGCACTTCATGGGTGGAAGGAATGATGAGGCAGTGGCAGCGGCAGCGTATCAGCCACCGCCACCAAAATCTAGGCAACCTATGGCAAGGAAAATAGGAAGGAGTTGTTTTGCTTGCATCAGATCTCTGTACACATGAATGTTCCTTCAGCTGCCTCCCTCGCTCTGTAGAAAACTTTTAAGTGACCGTGGAGACATTCAGACAACTCCTTCTCAGTGGTATTAAGGCATAAAATTCCCACCATGTTTTGCAGGGCAAGAGAAATGCAAGACCAGTGAGACTTTCTGTACCATTATGGAAGGCATCACACTGCCAAACTTGCCCTGTTAGTCATCTTCTGCTGCCCGCTTCAAATGACCTGCAAACACCTATAGATTCACAGACTGGAATCCTTCAAACTGCACTGCTGTAGAAGAGAGGCTGCTCCTGCCTGTACAACATTTTAATGGAAGAAGCATGTTGCCTCTGCAAATGCCATTGCATTTTGGAGGGTGCTCATTTCTGTTGCCAAGTGAGATGTGATCTGGGAATTCCTACCAGGCTGGGACACTAAAGAGACTAAGATGGATATAGACCAGATTGCTCAGTCGAAGAAGAATTGGATGATTCAAACCATGCAAGCAGCAAGAGATTTATAGCGTCTAGGAAATGTGAAAGTTCATAAACTTCAGCAGCTCAGGGTTAGGTTACAATAGCAGATGAACAGAGATTAATATCAACATGGCACTTTTTAATTTAGATGCCTAGCTTGCTCTTTAACAGGTATCTAAAAGCCTGTTTGGGATATGCACTAACTGATGATATAAAAACCTTTGAAAGCAAAGGAAGACCTATGGATAAAGCCTAAACAGCACCCAAGAAAAGCAATGTGGTAAATCTGTGGATATTTGAAATCAATAATAAATAAATAAAAACCAAACCCTGCAACCTTCTGTTTGAAAACATTGAAACATTCTAGGAAAATATGAATTACTCCTTGTTTAGCTCTAGCTTCTTCATTTCTAAGTAGACAAGACTTTTAATGTACTTTTCTTAATTGATTTAATTAAAGAACAGATTCCTAACTTATCAAACAAAGGTTGATGACCACAGCTGTACATTCCAGCAGAGATAAAAAGAGTCTTACTAAGAACAACTAAGAAACACTTGACCACAATATTAGGAGCCAGGTCTAGCACAGAGTACAGGCAGTTTCAGTTATGGAACAGCAGAAGCTGCACAGCAAATTGAATGGGCTCAGGACAGAAGTAGTGGGATGCTTTATTCATGAAATGAAAATAGTGAATAGGAAATATACAATGCCTGTATTCTATGTGGTGATTCACTTTACCTCGCAACCTCTGAAATGGTTAAAATACTTGACTTTATACTAATACGCATTAATATAACTTCTTTCCCATTGACTTCATTAAATATTTTGTTCCCACTGTGAAGCTGTGAGACAGCCAAGCATTTGACAGCATTTTTTGACTCACAAATAGGGAGTGTCATAGCAAGGAGGATAGAGAAACATTCAGACAGCCTTAACCTCCTGCCCGTCAAGGAGCTTGCGAAAGGAAAGATTTATGGCATACCTCTTAGTATCTAAGAAATTACTATCCCACTCCCACATACCCACATTAAGCTTTGTCCAAAGCAGTTCAAAGGGATCAACTATGTCAGGTTAGTATATATTATTTATGTGACCATAACACCCAACAGCTATTGTCATGAAGCAGGATCATACCATGTTAGATGCCGTACAAACAGAAGGAAAAGTCACTCCCTATTCCAAATGGCCTGCAGTCTAAGGATGAGATGTAATATAGCAGAAGGATAATGTGACTAATTCAGGAAAAAAAAGAGACAGTCAGTAAGGCAGACAATAGTCTTGCTAGACTAACCATTCCTTTTTTTTTTTTTTCCTTTTTTTAAGTTAAAGTGACAATGAAGACATTTAAGGAACCTGTTGAGGATAGCTACTGTTGGCATCACAGGTCAGAGGCAGAAGCTGGATCCTTTTGATATCTTCTGGTTTATAAATGTTTTACTCTCTCTCTGTTTCATGTTTCTTTCTTGTCACCCATCACTGGAAATACTTAATGGAGATTTGCATTAGCTTGTGGTTTACTTGTATAACTGATCCATAACTTGAAAGTCTTACTCTGAGCACTAAGAGGAGTTCCCTTATAAGTAACCAACTCTTACAGAATGCAAAGGACCATTTAAAATCAGTTTCTGCTTTATACAGTTGCAAAAAATAATATTCTAAGTTGAAACTCAGCATAAATTCATGGGTTTATTGCAAGTCTTGAAACAGTTTCTGTTTTCTTAAAGTCCCAGGTCCTTATAACATAAGAATCTCAACTTTCATGTAAAACTAAATACGAAGGTTCTGTGCCTCATTATTTAGAAGCAAAGCCTAAAATGTGAATTGAGTGTAAATGTGAACTTAAATCTTTAGGCTCTCAAAAGCAGAGAGAAAATAGAAAAGAAAAACAATGATTATTAAATTTAAAGCTTTCATTTTGGGGCTCTCAGCAGAAGGAACAGTGCGCTCTCTTCCTGAGTCTGACTCATGAAAGTCTTTACTGAGCACAAGTGATAATTTCAGAATGTAGCAAGGAGCAAAGTGAAGTTGTTGCTGTTCATGAAAACTATATTCGGCAAGCAAAAAGCAGCACTCCGTCTGCCCATCTGTAGATTATGAGAGAATCAAAAAAACAGAGCATAATCTTATACCCATAGCAAATAGGATGCTCATGAAACAACACGGCAAGCCATCAGTATACATTGTAAGAGTCAGGATGTTCTGCCCTGGAGAAAGAAAATTGACTTATGCTTTCTCTTCTCTTCCTAGAAATAATGGAAAATCAAGGGTTTCAAATTCTATGTGACAAAAGCTCACATAAAAATAAATTCTATGATTATGGTCCAGGATTTGGACCCCTTTTCCCAGAATTTTGGACATTAGTTGGATGGGTGATGTTTCCCTGGGCAGTGCTGCAGAGCTTTGCTACTAATCACTGGTAGCTGATCAGCTCACGTTTTAAACAGAACTTGGGGCCTTCACGTACAGCTCTGCCAACATACAGAGCACAATGCAGGGACCAGGAGCTGTCCTGCCTCTGATAAGGGAAGTAATATAACCACAGCCAGAACATACATGACACAAGTTAAGCTAAGTAATTCTGTTCTCAAAATCAGAGCTGCTTCACCCAATGCTGTCATTTGCTGCCCAGATGTAACAGCACAGCTGACCAGCTCAAGGGAGCTACTCCTATGAAGTGCATATATTTCGTAAATCTCCAAAGTGCTCAATTTTGCAGATCACTAAAAACATGAATATTGGTGTGAAATAGGAGGTTCTGCCACCTGCTTAAAGTTGGAAGGTGCATATCCCCTCAACTGTAGCCATGTGATTTAATGTACTAGAAATACCTTCATCCATATGATACACATGATAGATCACAGAGCCAAGATCTAAAACCCACTTCTACATGGTGTCTCAGGAAAAAAAACCCCAAAAACTGTTTAGGAGACAATGTCATCAGTAGTTTGTGTCATACCCGCATCATTGTTACTGTCTTTTAGAGTGAATTATTTGAGCTGAGGCCTTCATTTATTACCAGCTCTACAGTAGACGCTTTTTTGTTCTATGTTGGGCTGAGCTCAGACATGCACATCTGTATTTGTACCAATTTAAGGGCTTACCACTCAAAGTCCCCCTTGAATGGTTCCTCAGGTCACTATTAAAATCTAGCCCTCCTGAATCCAATGGATCTGCTGCTCTTGCAATTGTTGCCTAAACAGTCCAAGCGAAGCTGCCAGAGTAGTAGTTCAAATGCAGAACAGTGACAAGCAGCTGGAGAGGGACTGTAGATAGTTACCTTCTGCCCACAAACACATGTCCAGAAGAAGAGGTGTGAACACTGCCTATGCTGAGACCAAAGCCATAGAGTTAAAACAGTTATACCACTAAAAGACTTTTACACACCAACCTAACCAAGCATCAAAAGATCTGTTCTGGCAAGAAATGCATTGGCGGGGGATTCTAGTACAACTAACCAAAGATAGCAATTATAGGAAAGTATAATCATAATGGCAAAACTTTTTTTAGTGTAGTTTTTGTGCGAGGTTTATATTCCCTTACAAACTTATCACAATGGTGCTCTACAACAGCAGAAGCCTGCAGGCACTTTTGTAATGCAAAGAAGTATTAAGAATCCTTCCACAAACTTTTACAGTTTTGTGCCCAAGTAAAAGAAATTCCAGGTTTGGCCAAGGTCTGAGCTGAATATTGCACAGGTCTGCACGGGAGAAGAAAGCTCAGGGATGTTAAGGAATCCTGCTGGCAAGAAAGTGAATGATGCTCGGCTGGAAATGTGCGAACAGTAAAAGGGATTGAGATAGGCAATAGATAAGAGCTGGAGGGAGAGATCAGCTGACTAGGCAAAACTGTCAAGCTCTAGACAGTCTTCCTGGACCACGATGCTATAGCTTAGTTGCAAAATGCCTCTGAGGAAAGCAGTCCATCGACCAGACACTGCACGCACAGGCTGGGTTTGCAGCAGCTGTCTGCTTACCCTATCCAAAAGGGCAATGTTTGCTGGTAACAGCCATCAGCAAGGGGCTGCTGCATGCTATGATTCCCAGAAAGCTGCTGACAGTGCTGAACTACTCTGCGCAACCCATGACAACTCCATCGCAGCCCAACAGCAGCTGCTGCACAGCAGTCCAAGGTTTACCTGGCAGAGGAGCTAGCCAGAGCTACCAGGACCCATATGAAAAGTGTGGATCTTCAGTGAAGCTGGACTGAATTTACTTTGACAAGGGCAAAATAGTTTTTAATCTGCTCTCTCCATGAAAAGCTTACATGGCTTCCAGGTTCAGCAGGAGCTGTGTGCCAAGATATGTGCAATAGGTAGGACAGAAGGGAGCAAAGGTACCTTCATAGGAGTGGACAAGCTGGCAGGGCAGCAGGGGAGGAGAGCTGCTGCCTGCTGCCAAGGGCGTTCTCACCCCGACCTCTGTACTCTTGCCTTGGAGCTTTAGGAGACAGCACTGTCCCAACACAAATATTTGTTCTCAATTCTCTTAAACAATCTTTATTTTTTCTTTTAAATAGAAATTTTTATTTTTCTTTTTTTTTGACTGAGCTTGCAGCACTTGCCTCAAGGGCACAGAGAGACCTGACATTTTGCTTGCTTTGAGAACTGTAATAGCCAAACACAGTATCACGTTTTCTGGTTTACTCAGTTCAGCTCGCTGTCCCTATATCCAGCAGCACCAACAAGCTGAACAATGTTAGCATGAATCCCCAGGTACCTGGGGCGCTTCTCTGAAAACTTTAGCACCTGGTATCAGGAGAAAGCATCCGAGCCTCCATTTAAAATAAGCTAAAATAGAGCGCACGGTTACCTAGGCAGCTTACAGGGGCAGCTGCAGAGACCCCCGGAGTGAAAGCCGTCAGAGAAAGACAAGGTATTTAACCTGAACTCAGGTGCCCTTCGGCGGACATCGTTCCCCTGGACCGCCCGTGGCTTCGGGGAAAAGGCAGGCGGCAGCTGCGCGCAGGGTGGGCGGAGGGGGCGGCGAAGGATGCCGCCGGGGAAGAAGGGAGGGGACTCTCACCTTCTCCACGTAGTCGGGCACCTCCTCCACCGTGCGGAAGGAGCTCTCTCCGGGCGGCAGCGCGTAGAAGAGAGCGCGGAGCTGTTGCCCCGGCGCGGTGGCCCGCGGCCCGGCCGCCCCGCCGCCCATGGCCCGGCTGCGCTGGGCTCCGCGCCGGCGCCGCTGAGGCGAGGGCAGGCGGAGGAACAGCGGGGAGCTCCCGCCCCTCGCCCCGCGGCGCGGCGCCTGCGGGCCGGGGCGGCGCAGGCCTCGGGCCGTGGGCCCGGCCCGGCTGCCTTCCCTCCTTTCCCCACGGCGCTGGGCGGCTCGAGGGCCGCCGTGGGGAAGGCCTCGGGTTTCTTAGTTCTCGTCGGCTCGTCCGCTTCGGAGGTTTTCTGGGGTGCTTTGGTTCGTTGGGTTCGGTCTGGGGGTTTTGAGTGTGTCATCAGGGGCACGGCCCGCCTCCGGGCGTCCGGAGAAAGGCCTTGCGCACCTGCCGGCTGCGCGGCCCCGTTCCCCCCTCACCCCCAGAAGCTGAACAGCAGAGC
This sequence comes from Buteo buteo, assembly GCF_964188355.1. Lineage (NCBI taxonomy): Eukaryota > Metazoa > Chordata > Aves > Accipitriformes > Accipitridae > Buteo > Buteo buteo. Next base: position 33,069,570 of record NC_134172.1, read on the forward strand.
TCCAGCCACCCCCTTTCGCCTTCGCACCGGTTTCCACGCCCAAGAAATACCGCTCGGCTCTTGACTTCTGCGTAAAAAGCCGAATTTTTTAAAATTACACTGTTAAGGGTTTGGGGAAACAAGCTGAGCTATGCTCGTTGGTTCCTTTGTTCAGCTGTAGGGTCAGTCCAGCACCCTCCCCATTTGAGGTTTTTATTTTTTAAGCTTGCAGAAGGGCTTGTCACAGCTCGGTTTTATGTAGCTCCAATTAACATGACTATACTGAAGGTCACCCTTAGAAGCCATCTATTATGCTTTCATCTACAAAGGAATGAAAACTAGGCAAATAAAAAGGAACAGTGAAAACAAATGTGTGCTAGGTGCTTGCAGTAAATGACTTTTAGAAATGGGAATAACGACAGGCTTTGAACGTTCAGGCCTTCAATCTGAAGCTCAGGAGCATGAATTTCCTTCTCAAATGTTTGTCAATCACACTTGATATGTTTGGCTTTAGTACAAATAATAAGCTTTGTGACAAAATAGATTAGCCAGAAATAAAATAACACAATGCCCCAAGAACCCCTTCATCTCAGACATTCAGTTCCACATACGGTCTTTGCAGAAGAAATGGACTGTACACCCTGCTGTAAAGGATTTTGCCACAATTTAAATCCTGCCAGTCATTAAATAAAGAAAAACTTTCTACCTTGAATCAACCCTTAGTTTTGGAAAGGAACTATGACAGGTCACTTCAGCTGAAGTTTCTGTTTAGAAAAAAAAAAACACATATGAAGAAATTGACATTAAAATAATTGAAGTAATGCACATTTGTGATGTTTGTATTAAATACGTTGCCATTTAAACAACAGCAGGGGGGTAGATTTAAACAATACTCTGCAGTTTGAATGATGTAACAACACTGTAGTGCATGAATGTCAGAAAACTACTGGAAGTACCAATAAAAATATTTTCCTTCAAGCTGAACAAAGCACAAGTATTTTAAAATGGAGTTAATGGTGAAATAGATTTGGACACTCTCTTAATATGTATAGTTTCTACTAGTACTATGATATAAGCAAATATTAATAAGCTTATTAAAATGCTTTACAATTACATCCTAGTGTTCTCAGCTTCAATGTTGATTTATGGTAATCTGAGGTTCTTAAAAGAACTCTGTTAACTTCTAAAATCTGAGTTCATCTAAATGAAAATTCCAGATTTAGTCAAAATCACACAAATCAACAGCATTCTGACTAGATCTGCATTGCAGACAATGACACATGGTAGAAAATGTTTCCTTTTTCATTTAGAGTAGCCTAAGTATTTCTGTGGTGTTACCCCCACATTCAAGCTCCTTGAACTCACCCTAGCCTCAGCCACACCATCCCAGCCGGCCACCCCGAGCCCTTCGTTGCTCTGGTGCTGGTGTTCATCTTGCTCCACTATCAACTCACAGAGTTAAAATGGCCAAAACTTAATCCCACCAAAAAAAATGTTTTCAGTGAAGAGTATCTGGGGACCACTTTGGGGTGAGAAGAATGATTAGCAGGGCAAGGGAGCCCATGGCCACACAAGGCAAGATACCTTTCAGGTACCATGGAACCACTACTTCATATCACACCATTCTCGTAAAGAAGAGAATCCATCATTTTGGGGGGAGTCTATACTTTCTTAAAAATTATTATTATGGATACCCCTTTCAGTGTAAATTATCACCCAAGTATCATTGTACTGAAATTCTTGTTTTCAAAACTAAAGGGAAGAATTTGGACTTGATTATGCCTCACAGGGGAAACAGATGGGTTGTGTTTTCCAGCTTCTGTGTCCAAGGAAAAATAGATGATAGTACTACAATAGCTACACCTCTGGTGAGGAGAAGAACAATTTTAAATCCTGTCTGGAGCAACTGTGAGTTTTAGACAAGCTTCAGTAATCTGGCTCTACAAATGTAGCTGCTGTTGTCTATTTAAGCCTTGAAACTTAGCATGCAGTTTCCAGTGCTTGCTCCTTTCTTACGAAAGGAATAGAAAATAAAGCATCCAGGAACGTTGCTCTAATGGAAGCTCTAACCCTGTACCAGGCAATGCTCCCTCCATTCAGTGACCTCGCAGATTTTTTTTTTTTGCAAGCATTGTTTTTTTTTTTATTTAAATCTTTGCAGAAAATAAAATAACCCACTTTTTTGTTTTCCTTTTTACAACAAAAAAATAGAAAAGTAAATATTTCCCATCCTATGCTGCCATCAAAAATGCAGAAGGATGTTCTGTCTGGAGACTGGGATTCTGCTGTTGACTACTAGATCGTTCCAGTAACTAAGGCAACAAAAGCCTCTGTTCTACTTAGAGGAAATTGGGGAGCTGGCCTAACATGATCTGTAGGTGGATCATATTTTGTTTTCTCTAAAGAACTCCATCCCACCCACTTCATGAACAGAGAACGCCCAGACGCTTCCTGTTTGGGTCTCTCTGAGCACTAAACTAGCACTAAATAATAAACTCATAAAGGGAATTAGGGCAGGTTGAAATTGGGATGGGCGATAAAGCCTGCCTTGGCAATAATTCACAGCAAACAATCATATCCAGAATCAAGCTGAGCTTAGTATGCTCCATTTACATAGTAGTATCTTTGGATATAGAAACACTTTAAATGAGTACATTGTGATGAGCAGATGTCAGAAATTTTTTGTATTGCTTCTCCAGGTATTCAGCACCTATATTCACGCTTGACAATGGATGTCATTAGGGGATAACTAAATGCAGCAGTGTTGTTATAAAACTGGTATTAGAAAATATTTTGAACGTTGTCTTTGGTAGTGATAAACCCTACACCATATAGTACCTTTTAAAAAAATATTCAAGTGTTTATTTGTTCATATTATATAAGCCCTATGTATTAATACACAATTCTTAATAACAGCATAATACTGACTCCAGAAACCTGAAGACAGGGATGTTCATATTAATCAACGTCATGCCATACACTTAGCCACTTACTGCTAACTTTCCATTTCTTCTATGCAGGACTGCTAACCATAGAACAGTGCTCATATATGATAGTTCTAAATTATTTAATTCAGTGCAACTTGTTAGCAAAATCAATTTTTTCAAGGGTTGCCAAGAAGTCCAGAGAAAATAATATACCCTTCGGGCAGCCTGCTAGGGAAACTTACTGTGATAAATGTATGTATTAGTCTTAGAACTTTATCCTCTATGTTTATTTATTATTAGCATATCTATTCTCGATCCTATAGCAGGGGGTTTTTTATTTGTTTACTTAAACACAGTCATATGTCTCATATCGTTCTTCTTTCTCTTATAGAGAATGTATTTTTTTAATTCTTAAAATTCCTTCTCGTCCTTCTTCTGTCCCCAAGTGTATTGACCATGGGAATCATTTGTACCTTGGACTCTGGCCCCCTACTTAGCTGAGCCAGATGCTGCCTTTCTGTTGGAAAATGGGTGGGCAGCACTGTGCTCTCCCTCCTTACTTCTAACAGACTTCCTCCACCATTTACCTTGCCCTGGCACAGAGACTGACAGGATTCTTCCATGAGCTGATTTACCTCACAAACACACATAGCAAGAAATTAAGCCAGAAAAGAAATAGTTTTACATTCTTCTGCTGCTCTAGTGAGCTAAGTGGCTCATGAGAGGGTCCAGGGAGTGCAGGAGTTGGCATGAAAGCCCAACAGAAAGGCAGCAGGACCACACAGCTACAAAGCAGAGATGGGAGAATGAGGTAGAAACAGGACTTCTTCATTTCGGCAGAACCAAGTTATTAGATCAACTGAACAGCTCATGGAGTCACCTCCTCCTGTGAATTTCCCAAAAATATGGCTTCAGCAGACTATCATATGTCAGCATGCAACTACATCCAAACAGTTGATGCTTCCTTTACATCAGCACTTTAGTAACTGCCTTTTTCAAAATTACCCTTTTTTTCTGGAAGGTCAGTCTCTAGCAGGATAGAAGCTTTTTCTTTTATTTGCCTATTCACATAACTATATATGTTATATACTGCATTTTATGGATGGGTTTTGGCTGGACAGGAAAGCTCCCTTGTACTCCATGTTCTAGCTGCCACACATGGATGGGGTCATGGGGCATCTTCTGGAAGGAGAGGAAGATGGTGCTCTCCATGGGATCCAACAAGGGACTGTCTAGCTGCAAGGAAGCCTGGAAGGGATAGCTCAAGAGGTGTAGCAGATGAAAGATGTAGCATGAGATAGGAGGCAGGGGCTTGACCAGGAAGAGGACAACAGTGGCTCAGAGCTGCAGGAGGGAGGTTCTCCTGGGGACCAGAGGAGCTTTGCAGAGGTTGCTGCAACCTAGAAAACCAGCTGAGATATTGCAAGCTGAGACATACATGTTTGAAGGTAGTGGCTTACCCTATTAGAACACAGTGAGCAGCAGGGGAATTGGCATTCATGCTCTGTATTTTTATTAGTCCTCAAACAGCAAAAACCTCAGTTTTCTGTATTTCAGAAGCTACTTTGGTTTAGTTTCTATTCTAATAAAACAATGTTAGAGATAGAAAACCCTTTTAGTGTGGTTGCTATGATGACTGCAAGGAAGATGGGCAGGGAGGTTCATCCTGAAGCTCTGACTGATTTGGGGGAACCAATCACAAGCAGAAAACCCTCTAACATGTTTACATATTAGCCTTCTTGAACAGTGCTGTCATGGCAAGAAGTTCCCAAGAGAGCCTAAGTAGTGGTTTTAGCCCTCCCCCACTTCCAGCTGCATGTTGTGCACTCTCAGCACTTTCCTTGTGCAAGGCCTGGTGGTCATTAGAGACTGCACTGAGCCATTTTAACATGCTCCATCAGCAGAAAAAATAGCCCAACAAAACAAAATGCTAAAACTGGCTTGACTTGTTCCGGACTGAAGTCAAGACAGATATTCACAACAGAAAGGTTGATCAGGACGACAACTAGACTCTACCCTGCTGAGGAAAGCCTGGGAGTTTCAGAACATCAAACTTATCTTGGTATCTCATGCCTAAGCTCTGTAGAGAGATTTGTCAATAAACAGGCATGTGGTCTGACTAAATGATTGTTCATCCTCTGTCTGCATGCCTCATTGCCTGGGCTGTTCAGCTGCCCATGAGTGAGCTTCTAGGCTGCCCCATCTATTGGGTGTTCCACTACCAAGCTGCCTAAGAGGTGACCTCTTAATTAGGTCAGTTATTGGCACTCCCTGAAGTTGGCTTCTTCGGCTGCTTGTCTCTGCACAGCTTGAAACAACTCCAAGAAGCTGCTTTTAAGCCATGAGTAGCCCCACACCAGCTGACTCGCTCATGCCCAGTTCTGATGCAGACAGCACAGCTGCCTGGTGAGTCAGGAAGCAGTCATCAGGGTGTTCAGGCAGGCTGAAGAATAAGGCAGAAACTTTTTAAGGGTATTTTTGTATTATTTTTTCAGCATTTTCTACTCTTGAAATACTTTAACCTTTTGTTCCTACTGAGGAAAAATGTGTTTTGTTTTTTTGGTGGGAGAGGAGATGGGATGGGAGTTACTGGAAAAATAAATTCCATCTTCAAGGCAGGCCTATCAACTAACTTTAGAAGAACAGCCTGCCCACCTGTTGTGAGTGTTTCCAAATTTTATTTGGCATGCTCTGCTGTGCAATTTCTTGCACTTTTATTTCTGAAAATCTTATTTTAGTTTAATTTATTAGGAACACCAGGGTTCAAGTTGTTTCATGCTGTAACCTACATGGTACATCAGCATTATATAGCTTACAACCTCAGATTGAGGATAGATATCTCATACACCAAGATCATTTGATCAGACATGTTATAACCTATTTAATAGGTCTTTATGCCATCTCACCAATGATTATAACTGTTTATTTGTTATCATCAGAATAGTCTCTTTCATGTTTTTGAATTAGGAGCATATGAATATCAACACTAGATAGATCCAGAATTATGAAACATCTCATGACACGAGCTGCAGCACATGCTATCACTTTACTGCATGTTTACAGGCAGGAATTATTTGGGTCATTTCTGAGTGGAAGCATAGGGAGTACCACCTTTCAAGCAAGACTAACCAAAAAAATGATACTTTTTTTTTGTATCATAAGGAACAGTCCTAGAGAATTATAAAGATTATGCACATATATTTGAACTTCAACAGAAAGACAGTTGTCATAAATTGACACTGAACATCTTTTTAAAGGTATATTCTAGTGCCAGCAGCAGATGTACTTGATAAAAATCACTGGGTAATATTTTAAAGCTTGAGATCTTCAAGCATCATCTAGCCTTAAATCAACTATTTTTCTTTATCATGAGGCACAGGGAATAATTTCTTTTTCCTAGGAAAATCACATTGTTTCTATTCCTTCATAGCCTGCAAATCCCTAGTCCTTGAGGGAGAGATTATTTTCTGTGGATGTCTCCCTTAAATAAACTACAGTGAGTTATAAATGCTGAGTGCAATTAATGCGTTTGAACAAATAAAAAGAGTAAAATGCCTAGCTACCAAAGGTGGTAGAACGCCTTTGGAAAGGTGGAAATCCCCTTTTCTTTTCTTCTAATGATTAAGCTACCTGGGCCTCTGGCAGGCAACAAGCCTCCTATGCCAGTAAGCCCAGTAGGAGATGGACACTGCCACCCTTCCACCCCCCAAAGGGAGTCTACAGCCACTGTCCCCTGCTACTCCAGAGCTAGCGCTCACCTCTGGTCCAGCTGCCTCTGTGCTCCCCCTTCGTAGAGTTTGTTCCCCTTCCTTGCCTTTGAGCCACTGCATCAATGCTGCCAGTTCATGTCTGACAGCAAAGAAGGAGCCTTTCTCCTGCTGCCTGGAGTCACAAGCTGACAGCCTCCTCCACCAGGCAGCGTCCATCCACCGCTCATCCACAAGTCGCCTCTTGCTCACCTTTGTTACGTCCTGCAGCTGATGCTCGTGCTGCTCCAGGGGTCCCTGTGAAGACCCTGTCCATCACCTGCTTGTCATCCTTGAAGCTACACAGTCACACACTTCCTCCTGCTGCTCCCTTATCCCGTGCCTAAGCACCCTTCCCACTGTGAGACCACCCCAGGAAGAACCACCAAGTGCTCCCCACAGCCCAAATCTGCATAAGGGCATCATCCTTCATTGCTCCAGTACTTTTGATGTGCTCCAGGTAGTTTCTCTCTCAAGTGTTGAGGACCAAACCTAACAATGTTGTGCAATCCCATCCTTCCTAGCTGGAGATATTCCAGCATGATCTTCAAACCCCATCTGACTCCCTTATTACCAAAATACCTACTAGCTGAAGTCCTACTGACCTAAATAGGTTCTTTCCTAATCAGCAATCAGATAAAGACAGAAGTTGCAGGCCCTTTCTAATCAACAGTCTCTCTTTCAGAAGGTGATTGACTGAAGCTGTTAGCTCTAGAAGGCCTGGAAAGCTTTCAGAAACAACTCAAAGCTGAAATTTGGACTGATGGAAAATTAAAACCAGAGCAAAAACTAATTAATAAATACAACAAAATCTGCAAATAATTGTTAGGGGGAAATTGTTATGAAAAACACCTCAAAAGAAAGCAAGCAAGTGAAAATTCATAGAAACCTCAAACTTTATGGAATAGTTGAAATCTACAGCAGAAATGTAGTTAGAGGTCCCGGTACAAGGTAGCATATGATGAGGTAGTCAAAGACTACCATAATGCATAAGCACTGGAACTATCTGTTCAACTTAAGGATAAATGTTTTCAATCTTTGAGTGCTTTTCATTTTGCAAGCCTGAAGTTCATTTCATGCCCCACACTTTTTAATATAGTATGAAAAGCAGGAGTAACTCTAAAAGTTATTTGATAAAATAAATGATTGAAATGAGTATGATCAATCAAATTTCAAGTAATATATATGTCACATTTTACCATAGCAAAAGCTTTTTTTTTCTTTTTTTGTCCTCTTTTTTATATGATGAATATAAATGAAAAGATAACTAAAATTTCATTTGTGCATACACATCACTTTGAGGAAAAAAAGACTATCCACTACAAAATTCACTTATGAAATACCTATTTTTTCCTCCTTCATTCTAGTTCTGAAATTTAGTTCTCCATATATTCATGAATGTTTCTAATCTCTTTTTATGTTCAGGGAATGAAATAGGCTTCAAATTTGTATGTCATAAGTATGGAATGTATTCCCTGATATTTAGTTTTGGGGAATCCTTCCAGTGTTACAGAGTAACTTATACAGCAGCTGTGATCAAGATGTCTGTAAGGTTTTCTTTGCTGTGCTGTTTACCTGTTCTGAAACACTGGTTCAATATCTGAGCCAAAGTCCAATCAAAATAGTAAGATTTGTATGTGTAGTGTGTTGGGGGATGCTCAGGGGTTTGTGGGGTTTTTGTGGCAATTTTTCAAGATACTGGCAGACAAAATAGTGGAAAATTAGAAAAAAAGATTTGCAAGAGTCCAGATGCACCTATCAAGGTCAATTCTGTCTACTTAGAGTAGGTTTGCAATGAATCAACTCCATAATTTTGACATGAATCATCTCTCTAGCTTTTAAGAGACTGATGAGCTACCTGGGGAATGCATGTTCATTCTTAAAAGGTTATGAAACCTAGTACAATCTGAATAGTCAATCTGAATAAAGCAATAAAATTTATAAAATACATTATTTTGCATTTTTCAGGTTTTTAAAAAAAAATACATTGACCTCACAACTCTCTATAGTTACTTGTAAATTGGTGAAGATTTTAGATCGTGGTTCTCAGCCAGTAGAATTGCTCTTGACATGTTTGGGCCATTTCTGTACCATGGTTAGTCCTTTCTTTTGGGTCATGGAGAGGTATATCTTTGGGTTTGGAATGCAGTGAGGAAGGGATGGGATGGGAAGTGGGGAAACCAAGAACAAACACAGACTTTCCTCTACCAATTCTTCAGAATTAAGAGAAGTTATTAACTTCAGACTCTCTTTGAGAAGTGCCACTGAATATGGGTGTACCTTTGGAGTCCAGGTGTTGTCACAAAGTTAAAGGAATTTGAAACATGTTGATCTATGTCTGCAGTTTAGCTCTCAATATTTTTTTGCCTTTATATATTCTCAGCTTTTTTACCTTTCAACCTGAGCAAAACCTGGCTTTTACTCTAATGTAGTGAGTAAAGAAAATTGTCAATGAAAAGGCTTCTTAGAGGATTCTTTCCCTTTTTTTCTGTGGTGTTTTTTTTTTTCTCTGCTAGACGCTAGATGTAATGATCACATACAGACCTGTATTTGCTTTAGCATTACAATACTGTAGCTGACACTAGGATCTGCAAAGAGACATTTGGTGTGTAATTCTGAACTACCAGATATGCAAATACTGTGTAAAATGTTGACATCTGTCACATCCAGTCATTCTGCTCCAGCGAAGCACATTTCTACATAGACTTCCTCCACAGACGTCTTGTCAGTTTACTGACATTATCATATTAAAAATGACTTGGACCTTATGCCAACTGGCGTTTCAGAAGCTGAGAACTTTCTTTTTATTTGCCCAAATGAGAAGGTGAATAATCTCTACATTAGTTTTCTTGGCTATTTTGGGCAACTGAAATTCTCTGAATTGTTCCATTGCTCACATAAGTACTTAATCTGATTTTGTTTTTCTGAATCGCACCTGTGTGGGATGCCTAAGCCACTGCAATAGTGAGAAGACAAACCAAAATTTTATCAATTTCCTAATTTAAATAAAAAATGAAATGTGAAAGTAGCATTCTAACTCAAAACATTTTTTTTTATGTAAGTTCTCTACAAGTTTCAATTCTGCTTTGTAAATGTTTTCTTTGTGGATAATTTTGTTATGATTAGGTTCACTTTGCAACTTGATTTAGGGTGAAAACTAATTTCAAATATATTTTCCACAGAACAAGAATTACATTTTCCTAAAAGTTCACAGATTGAATACTCTATGATCATAGATATAATAGATATAATCTATGAAGAGTTCTGATGAATCAGGTTAATTAAATTCAGAGGAATGATTTGATTTGATCTCAGATACATCACTAAGTCTTCACTTGATTGTATAACTCACAAACACACAAAAAAAAGATCTTAAATGTCCTTAAAAATAAGATGTTCTTATTGCCTTGAGCATCATAGCATCACTTGTAAAATGAAATCTTATGTTTTATGCCAGGTTAGGACATGCTTGTACCTGAGTTGGAGATCAGTGTGGGAACTGAACTGATGAATTTTTTTCCATAGATTGTCATCCTTTCTTTGCATTTGAGAGATACAATGCCCAGGCATGATTTTATTGATGCTAGTCTGGGGAATTTGCCATTGCTCAGTTGATATGTGAGACATAACTGCCAATTATTAGTTACTAAAAAATCACAAATTGCATTTTATGTAAGTAATTGTTGCAATCATATTTGGCTTTCCCAATTCACTTTAAAAAAAAAAAAAGATCCACACAAGATTTTCCTTCAAGATAGGAAAAACTAAAAAACAGAGGAGTGAAATCCAGTGTCCCAATTAAAATCCAGTTTGTGTAATTGCAGTAAAGTAGTGCTAAGCAAGCAAACTGCAGTTGCGGTTAGATACATCATTACTCACATTGACTTCTTCCGTTGTCACTCTCTGAATTGTTATACAGCTGTGAAGTTTCACCTTAAAGCAGCAGTGATAGGCAAAAATAGGGATAATAGCTGCTTATAGTTTGCATAAAGCTGCATATACCTTTCAGCATGATCCATCAGATGCCAGTTTGAATACCTGGATGATAACATAATCTTTTGCTGTCAAAATTTCTGAGAAACCTATATCTGCCTTGGTCCTCCGAGCTTTATCAGACTCATCAAAGATGACTCCAAAAGGACTGTGCAGTGAAAAAGCCTTCTTTTATACCATTGGTTTTTTCTGCTATTCTAAGGCAGTGGAAGGTGTTTGCACATATCTTACAAACATGTTAGGAAACTGTAGTCTCCTGCTAGAATTAAAATAAATCTCTGTATTGAAATGTCAAATGTATTCACAAAGTCATTCAAAAGGCCACTGTAGGGTGGAGTAAGTCACAAAGTTATGGCTTCATCCTCATTTAATCCATAATGTGAGCAGGTATGGGATAGTTTTAGCCATTAATGCATTACAGCACAGGAATAACTCCAGTGCAATTTTCAGCTTTGTTTTCCTTTCTTTCTAATCAAAATGCTTTTATCAAAGCCTCTATTCTCCAAATTTAATGAAGAACCCACTCTAACAAGTAAATACTGGGATTTTGATAGGTATTCAACCTGGGCCAAGAAAGGGTTTTTTGGTTTTGTTGTGTAATGAAATGTCAATGATATGTTTCAATAAATGTATTCATACAAAGTCTGCTTTTAATTTCATGAGATCCTAACTCCAGCTTCATCAGGCTTATCTTCGTGCCATTGCTGGATCTTTAATTCTTCTTTTGTTAGTCTCTTAAGAGTCCGTATAACTTTTAACAGGAATCTGGCTGAGCCAAAAAGGAAATCATCTCAATAATGCTGCATGCCAGTGCTTTGTGTACCTCTCATTATCGCAATATGCTAAGTCAGTCAGAGGCTAAGGATGATATTGAAAACACAAGAGGAAGTCCTTTTGAAAGTAAAACTGTTCTTCGTAGTAGAAGACTGGTAGTTCAAAATCATCCAGATGTCTTGGGGTTGATCAAAACTGTAACAGCACTAGATACTCAGTTACTTACAGAACTGCTCTTTATCTCAGTGTCACATCAATCTATTGTAAATATTTTGTCAAGCGTTCTGCATAAGGCTTGGGGAGAAAGTTGGATTACTTTCACCACTGATAAAGCAAACAATGCAAAGTCTTACTGTCAAAAGAAGTAAATGTGCCTGTGCTTTCCTCATCCTCATTTTTTGAAATCACTAACAATGTCATTCATTCTGAACGCCAAGATTACAAAGAGTAAAAGGACTGTTTATTCAAAAGACCTTCTGAAAATGGCGTAGGAAATAGGAAGCCTTGCATTTTTACTGGTAATCCCTCACCTCCTAACAACACTCATCTGCTAGGGAGAGAGAAGTGTTGTAACATCTGGTTCAGTGTGGTGAGTTTTCATCTTCTGTTGGGAGGGCTGATGTCATGTAAGGAACAGAGGAGCAGGCTAACTGTTGTAAATGAGAGGCAGCAGCAGTGCTTATCCTGGGAGCTGGGGCTCCTGGATCAGTTGAATGGCTGCCTGCAGCCCCCATGGGTTGATTCTGGCCCATTAACCATCGTATTAATCTTCAAAAAGCTTTAAAGCATGAGTGTTTTGGAGAGTGAATATAAGTGAGAATTTGCAGGTGTCATTCACACAATACAGCCATCTTCCATGCTCTTTTCAACAAACAGCTCTCCCAGTCTATTAAAGCACAGAAGGAAATTCTTTCCACCACCTTTTACCCCGTCTGAATTTTCCGAGAGCATCAGGATTTTTAACATTTTGCAAGATGGCAGTGCAAATGTAAAGGAACAGAAATTCAGTTTATAAGAATCAGGAGCATATTTGTTTTGGAAAATTTATACACTTCATTCAACCCACATCCTTTAACTTTCAGTTTTTAAGTGTCACCACAATATATACTGCTGCATGAGTCATCTCAATCCTGTATCAACCAACATTTCAATTCTCTATAATATTCTGTTCTATTCTTTTGGGAAAGAACAGCATACAAGAATAGGGCAATTTTAGGCAATTTGAAGGTTATACCATGCTTGACACCTGACTTCACTTTAGTAACACCTGCCTGAAGAATAATTAGCAGACCACTTTTAAAGAAAGAACTTCCATACACCGCAGATGGCATTTTTCATACCAGACAGGCAACGATGTATGTTGGAAGTAAGCCAAACTGTCTGCAAAAACTGTGAGAAATTCAAGACAGACATCTGAGTGGAAGGAAAGTTTTACCTTCCTCAACACCCCTACCCCCCCCCGCCCCCCCGCAAACATTCGGGAACATCTGTTCAAACCTACCTCTATATGTAATGCGCTTTATTTTTCTTATCTACTAATGCCACAAATTACAGGAGAAGGAAAGTAGCATAGCAAGTTTCTTTTATATTGGTTATGAAACCTACAATTTAATAACATAATGTGATGATTTGCCAGCTATAGAAATCCCATATTATAAGACTCTTGTTAGAACTAAGAACAAAATTTTCTTAACTGGCTAGTAATATGGGGTCCTCAACTCACATTTCCATAAAGTGGTCCTAATTTTCACTGTGTACTCAAAACTTCATTGAAATCAGGATACCATGTGTCATAACGGAGGCACAAAGTCAACAGTCACTTTGGAAATTATAGGCTAATGTCTTAATCCTGGACTGTTCACTGATTTGTATGAACTTTTGTGTGTACTTTGGGCTAAATCCAAATCCCTGTGAAATCAATCGTAATCTTTCCATTGCCATGTATAGGCTTTAGATGAGGTCCTTCACTTCCTTAGAAGAATCTTTACTTCTTTCTTGCAAAAATATTTTGTATAAAAGGAGTCCTGAGAACTCTTCATAATATTGTCCTCAGAATCAAATGTCTTATGCAAATCTGCTAAAATTAGAAAAGTAACAGCTCTATGCTGTACTTAGTATCACTTACGAACTAAAAAATTGTGCATTTTATTTCCACAGTTCCAATGAATAGGTATATACTTGAGAATTATAGAAATACATATACAAAATTATTTACAATGTGTTGTAATTCCAAACTAAGGCTTTTTTTTTCTCCCTTGGTAGTTTTTACTCTCTTAAATGCATTTCTGTGGTGATTGCATAAAATTTTTCTAAGGGCACTTTTCAAGATAAATTTTTAATTTGGGAAAATGCCCATTTCAGTATTTTCTCAGCTGTGCATGTGACTTTCTTGGCAAATAATGTGGTAAGCATTCAGAATAGGCATATTTCTAAAAACCCTGCAGTCCATAAGCAAACATAAGTAACATATATGGTGTCTATATATTCATGGTGACACTGAGGATGAGAATCTGTGCCTAAATACTAAACCTCTTTTATAGATATTTGTCATGTTCATTGCTTCATATGGTTTCAGTGCACACTTTTATAACACAAAACCCATGATATTATCATGTGATCGTAAGACAAGAAAGTTCCTACAGAAATCAATTATTGTGCTGTTTACTTAAAGGATGAGTGAATCTGAAACTTGTTGGTCACTAATGTAAAATAACATTTTACAAGGTTTCTCTTAATGGATGCTAAAATTTCAAAATTTACAAATAAAATCCAAATGTTAGCAGAAAAGTACTTATGGCCAAATTTTATCTCTCTCTTGAGAGAGAGAAGTCTATTTGTGGACTAGTAATGTTATTTTATTAGACATCAGAACTGAATATTTAAATTCAAGCATATAACCTTAATAGATATAAACATAATAGGTAAAAATTTCTAAACCAATCACATTGGAACATAAAAAGATGAAACCATTTATGGAAAGAAAAGGGATGTGGCAATATGCTTTATTCCAGTCAATTAGTTCTCTGAACAGAACTAATGCCATTTTATTATTATTTAATGTCCTGGATCACATTCTTATACCTGATCTTAACTATATCTTTCACTTCTGCTTTGAAGAACCACATATTTATTCTTTTTTTGCAAATCCTATTGGGAGAAGGAGTCAGGGTCATGAGGGTTGGAAGAGGTTGTCATAGAAAGCACTCAAGGGCCAAATAAGATAAAAAAAAGAACAGAACCAAGTCCTCACAGCACATTTAGCAGGGCACTAAACTTTATCCCAAAAGGCTTACAGGGCCTCTGGTACAAGGTGGCCAGTACAAATTACTTGAGTCCCTTGTCCTTCATCCATTAAAAAGGCTATTTCAAAACTTATCTTTCTTCAAAAAAGATACTAACCAAGTCTACTGCCCAGGTGATTGTTTTCAACTGAATGAAAGTAAAGTTTCACCTAATTTCCACAGATAGGAGTCATGACAGTTCAGATGCCAGAAAAAGGACAATGGCTAACAGATCTGCACGCACAACTTGGACAGAAGTAATAAATGCCTGAGAAACTTGTAATACATTTGCAGTTTGTACAGATGACTGTGATAACCTCTTATTATGCCATATGGAGGCCCTGACTAACAGTCAGCGGCCTTAAATTACATTGAAACTGATTCCTACAGTGCAGCTTTCAGCTGTAAATGATGTCAAAAGACTATGGGCTTAAAATGAAAATTAACAGAAATATATAAAAGCAAATGAGCTCTAGTAAATCCTTATTAATCTGAGGTGATAGTGTGCATCATCACTGAAGCCCTATGCCAGTTATTGCCAGCTATCAGCTACATTGCCTTTTTAAATGAGTATAGACATTCAGTTGTGTACAGAATCTCCCTTTCAATCCACACACATTACATAATGATATTAAATTACAGTACATAATTGGTTAAACATTAGTCTTTAAAATTTCTTGAATCTTGTAGCTGCTCTTAAATACTGCATGTACTCTATTAAATACAAGCTCACCCAAGAGACATAAACTGACTGAAGCCAGGAAATTCTAAAAGAAGGCTCAAGCTGACATTTTGTCCCTAACTTGTATAACTGTTTCCTCATATCTCCTAAGAGTGCACGTCCTAATGGTGTTTCTTTATTTGTACAAATAATATTGCAGCGGTCAGAGCCTTCATTTAAGAAAGCAGGATGCATAAACTACCTTGAAATTTGTCCTGTGGTGGAAAGACATAGGTATAGAGTTGGTCCTTTTTGTGCTCCTTTTTTGACTATTTTTGGATCCGATGAAAAGAAAAGAAAGTCAAGAAAAGATAAGCATTTAATTAAATTCCCAAACTACTTCCAATTTGTGATTTAATAAATTCAGCCAGCATGCAAATGTGTTATTTTAACCATACGTCTTGAACTGCTATTATCAAAATAAATCTGAAGACAATGAAGCCATAGTAAACAGAAACACAAAATAAAAACTCAACAGTCATAAGGGAAGAGAAAGAAACCCTGCAAATATTATATAGCCTTGTACCCTAGAGACAGCAGAAGAAAGAATTCTTATCATCCATCATGTTGAAAATTAAACTGTTAAACATCACTGCCTTTGTATAATCAATTATATTTTGTGTGTATGTTTCCTAAGAGTACACATTTCTGTGTCTGGCTTGGCAATATGCCAACAACAGAACATCAAAGAGAGGTAGACTCTGGACAGATATGATATAAAAATTACTGTAACTCAAAAAAGATATCATTAGTCCTCAGAAGCAGGATTCATTGACAATAAGTCATGAAAAGTGATTAGCCACTATTCAGTAAGTGGAACTAATAAAGATAAATAAACCAAACTAGGTTTCATCACATTTCACTCTACCACTAAATGCCTGCACAGCTTTGGGCAAATCACAAAATTAGGGCTTGATTTTGTCCATCTGTTAAATGGTATATTCTTAGCTATAGCATATGGGTAGATTGGTAGAAGAACCCTCTGTTAGTCTGCAGACACATATAAGCCAATGAAGATAAAACAAATCTTCAAGTTATATTTCAAAAGTCTCTATCCATACCTGTTTTCAGCAACAAAATTATGCTAAAACTTTGATACAAAGTCATAATATGTTACAGCAGGTGATTGATTCCGGGGGCTTCCATAAGACAGTTTTTGAGGAATTGGGTTATTCAGAATGAGACATCATCTGCATTGATGAGTCCTGAGCAGACCTGCTGACCCACAAAGCAGAGTTAAAGCACAGGGTGTTCATTGCTGCTATGTGTGGCTTGAATATGAGCTAGCTGAAATTTGGAAGAAGCGTGTCTATTTCTGTGGGGCTCTGCTTGTAAGTAAATTCCTTCAAGACCATGGTAGGAAGCTCACTGTGCTTAGACTTCATAGCTTCAACTTCTGCCAGTGTGAGATCTTTGCATCATATTGCACTTAACCAATGGTTCACCCACAAAACAGTTGTTTAAAACCACCAGAGGTCTTTAAGTAGTCCGAGAGGTTACTACATACAGTTAGCACCTTACAGCCAAATTCAAAGTCTAAGCTGCTTTTAAAGCATGGGAAACAATCAATTTTGTTAGTCTTCTTTTTTTCTGTAATCTAAAGTTACATAATTTGATCCTTTGAAGGTTCATTCAATTATCTAAACAAAAATTCTCCTAGCACTGTAAATCCATTTGCACGTTTCTCTCTCTTCAACCTGTGCTTTAAATCTCAACAGATTCAGTTAAAACTAGGAAATGGAAAAGACTATCTTTCTCAATAGGAAAAAATTCTTCTAGGTAATGAGATTATTATGGCTCACAGATTGCCATCATCACACATATTGGCTGCTCCCCCACTGCAAGTATCCCAGTCAAATCACGGTGCTGCTAACAGAACAATACACCCCAAAATGCCTTGGGCTAGGGACACATTGCTGGTGCATTTCAGGTAATGTAAATAAAGCACTTCCATTTGCTTTGTAAAATGTCAGCTCAAACTTGGCTGATCTCTTTTCAGATTCAGTCTTAAACTTTTTATGAAAGACAGCAACAAACAATTCTGCAAACCTAAAAAGACGTTTTTGGCAAACAGAGTATTTGAAAGACAATAATCTTATCTCCCCTCTTTACTAGCAAAACAAGTCACATTATATTAGACTAAATTTCTGTTGTTAAAAAGGGTTATTTGAAAATTCAAGATGCTTTTTTTCAACTTTTCATTCTGATTTTTCATTTTGAAATTTAGCTATATTTCATTTAAGAGGGAAAAGAGCCAAGAACAAAAAACTTTAGTCTGAATCACTGGCAGTTTTTTGCTGTTTTGATAATCACCACCACCACCCAAAAAACCTTTTCCATCCAGCCATGAAATCAAAAATATCAAGTATTCACAAGTAGTTGGCTTACTGCTCTATCCTGCTCCCATTCTCAGCAATTTTGTATGACAAAGGCATTTGAAAAAGAACGGAGAAACAAATGCAAAACCCCTTAACTGCTGAAATCAATAAAATGCTCTGAAGTCCTTAAAGAAATGAATTACCCATTGCTTGGATATTTTAAACTAAAATGATCATGACAACAATTAATGTGCAAGAAAGATCAAACCTAGAGTGGAAAGGATTTGGAAAACAAACACAGAGTTCTTGATCACATTTAACTTTTATGATGCCCAACTGCTCCACATAGCAGAGCTTCAGTGAATGCTCACAAACATTTACTAGGTTATGTGCATTTCTGGCTCACTCCTTCTTTCACTCAGCTCCTTCTATCACACTACCCAGTCCAATTCATCTCCAAATTTTTTAGGGATATTTTGGCTTTTTCTCCTGCACAGCTCTATTGAACAAAGGCATAATAATATACGTATGCACCCCTTCCTGATATTTATTCCCTTTCATCCATTTCAACAAGGTCCAACAAAATAACCCTTTATATTTGCTCTAAATCTGGAAAAATGGTTGAACAGACTCTTGTTGTTTTTGGCTGAAGACATCATTAGCTGCTAGATGCCTTTTTCCTGCTAAAGGAAAGAGTTTCCCAAATGGATCAAGGTGGAAGATTTATCCAAGATTAAAAGCCTAAATTTGAAAATATAGCTTTGTGTTGTCCACAGACAGACTAAGTTCCAAAAGACCCAAAAAAGGTAGAGCTCCTTAGGACTTCTACAAAAAACACTTTAAGTATCCAATGAAATCACTGTAGACAGACCAGACTTATTTAAAAAGGATTATTTATTAAACATATTTCTTCACAAAGTACAATCAATGGTTTGCATTAAATTTTGGGTTTTGGTATTTGCCTGTATGTACACAAAAGCTTATAACAGAAAATGTGTCTTGATTTTACACATGGGACACAATACTGAGTTACCTTCATATTTTGATTTCTACCAACATAAGCAGTTGATAATAACTTTCAGCTTATTTGCTGGTTTTTTTAAACTGAAGATGAAGCAACAACATTTCTGCAGAGTGTCAGTATTTATCAATGTACTCAATTATGACAAAGTAGAAATGAATAATCCTTTGGGAAGTTTCCACTGAGCGTGAGTGGAACATGACATTTTTTGGCAGGTTACTGGACTATCCTTATGATCCTAAAAGTCATTTTTTGCAGTTATAAGATAAGAAGAATTGAGGAGCTAGGTAAGTTTAATAATACCCTATTAGCAGCAGTTGATAGTAAATGCAACATAAGGTTTGTTTTGTCTGTCATACAAGGACGTGTCCTAGCAGACACTATTGTATTGTTCTCTACTTGAACAAAAGTATCTGCATGTATTGTATGTCTTTGGAAAAACAAAACAAAAA
Organism: Buteo buteo; assembly: GCF_964188355.1. Classification (NCBI taxonomy): domain Eukaryota; kingdom Metazoa; phylum Chordata; class Aves; order Accipitriformes; family Accipitridae; genus Buteo; species Buteo buteo. Next base: position 33,088,782 of record NC_134172.1, read on the forward strand.
TAAAGAGACAAAAAGCCATTTATTGTCATGAGTGACTATTGCCATCAGCTAATATGAATGCATTGCTAAAATTAGTGAAGACAGGAAAATGCTGTAAGGTAAATATATACAGAGTTAAAATACATTTCTTATCCACTAGATAGTGATTTTGTGGCACTGTGGTTTTCAGAATATAACGTCTGTTGAGAGCAATGTAATTTTCAGTGCAAGCTAAAGCAAAAATACCTGCCCGCTGTCATAAACATGACAAACAAATCTGGAATGTTCAAAGTAAGTTCATCTTCCACTTCTCCACTCTTGAGGCACCTTTAAGACATGGCACTTACTGTAAACCATCTAAAAATCAAGAAAAGCAGACACAATAAGCCTGAATCTTCCATAACAACTTTAAAAATCACTGCCAGAGTCACTTGCATACGTAAACGATGCCTGTGTAAGGCTTGCCAGCAAAGCATCTTTCCTGAGAACGGAGCTGGGACACTCTCTGTGTATCATAAGTGTGCGTGCTCAGAGCTGTGATCGCTGTCGTGGCTGTCGTCGTTCGCTAGTGAGTCCCCTGTGTGCTGGAGACCAGCTGCGCTGATGCCAGAGAGCTCGGAGGGGAGCAGCGTGCCCTTTTTCACATTCACCAGTTCCTTCTCCCGGGCCGCTGCCCCTTGCTGGCCCCCTTTTACCCGCTTCCACTTCATTCGTCTGTTCTGGAACCAAACTTTTACCTTCGCGGAAGAAAGACAAAACAAGAAAACAAAGATGGGGTCACTGAAGGTAATAATGACCTTTCTAGCTGTAGCACAGCAACAGCACTTCACTTGGAGGTTTTTTCTTTTTTTTTAATGTGCCTTTTTGTCTGTGTGGTGAAAACCTTCCCTGAAGAGCAGACAATCTGGTTTTGGATAGGACGTGAACCCTGGGGATGTGAGGATAACGACTGCAAAAGAGGGAAAGGGGTTACTGCGAGAAGGCAGCTGGGCTATCTGCAGCAGGTAGCTCCTGCTGCGCGGGAAGATCTCAGAGCCCTTTAGGAAACGTTAAAAAGTTCACATACTCTTGCAAAATGTATTCACGTCATTTCACAGGCAGGGAAACAGAGGCAAACTGGTTCCCATCATGGGACTGTGCAGAAGAACCTGCATTTCGTGTAATAGAGAGCCCCGTCTGGTGCAGGAACCCATACTGCTTCCCCTCATGCTTTTAATTGCCCTTCAAGTGAGGGTCGTTAGTTTGGAAAGGAACTTGCACTGAAAAGTTTGCATTGCTTTCTGCCTGTTTGTTTCTGTAAACTGGTGGTGAGTTTCAGGTGGAGCACTCTAAAAGCTCTTTTTTTTTTTTTCACTTGCTGAAGTATCTGAAAGAGCGTTTCTTACCGTCAAAACTTACGACTTCCCTGTCTATTTCACAAATGTATTTAAATTATTCTAGTTGACTGATCCTCAATTCTACTACTTGTAGCCAGAAGCCCTGGTCAAATTTTTCAGACAAATAAATATCCCCAAAGCCAGAGGGCAAAGCATTTATAAATTTGAGTCAAAATCAGCAAATAATTTCAGATGAGAATGGAAAAGAAATTCATAACATGAAAGATTAAAAATGTATTTGTATTTAAGTCACATTAAACCCCAAGATTTTGCTCCAGCTGAAACTCATTTCCCCTCCTCCCCTTCTCTGTATAGAAATATATGGGGGGGAAGTAAACCTAAATTATTTGCACAGTTCTAAAGTACCAGTACTGCAAACCACAAGGACTTTTTTCAATAGCCAAAAGAAAAGAAAAAAAAAAAAGATGTGCATAGCATCTGTCAAATATATTAGACCAGATTAAAGGCTGATTTCAAATCATCTTAAAATATTGTCACTGAAAACACTATGAATAGAAGATTGTTGGGTTTGATCCATTTAGAGTTAATGTTGCTAAAAAATCTCGTGCGTGTGTGTCTGTGCAGTTCTTCACATGAAGGTTCCACAGAAAAATAAACATTGTCTGCAACTTTTCACTTGGAAAGAAAGCAAGAAAGCTTGCAATGTTGGTGCATCCTCTGCTGTGCTTAGCAGAATGTGTTTCAGCGTTTTAAAAGAAACAGCAAGGAACAGGCACAGCAGGACATATTGTACAACATGAGTAATAGAGCCACAAAAATGCTGTTTTGCTGAATCTGTCTTACACATCCAGGAAACATTGCAGTGTTTAACCTTTACTATCACTTTGAATTTTACATTAAAATTTTACTACAATTGAACTGATAGTTAACGTCACTATCTGTGTGTACGTATGTGGGAGGGAAGAGAGGTATATTTATATTTTTATACTCTATATTCCTGTTAAAGCCAATGTGAGCTGTTAAAGCCAATCACTTGGGAACACAGCAAAAAGATTCCAGGTTAGTTAAGAGCCTCAAAACACAGCACATCCTTTCCTTTAGTCAACTCATCAGAGCCAAAGAATCTGGCTTGTAAAGTGAAATGAGTGTAAAGGGGAAGGTATTTATTACTGGCTGCTGTGATGTTGGGAATTATCGTACTCCGGTCACGTATCAGAGGTGTCCATGGAAACAGTGTATTCAAAAGGGTACAGCATTGGCAGCTTTCTGGGGGAAGTTAAGATGTCATTTTGTTTATTTTCAGTTTTTAAGACAATGAAGTTTCTCTTGCAAAAGACACTACTCTACTGGTGCCAGACAGTGCAGTAGACGCAACAGCAGTCTTAATCTAAACATCAAAAAAAATACACTTTGGTTTCAACCCGGTACCACAGCATATCATCATTCTTGTTCTGAAATAAGGGCCGAGAGAATTTTATTTGGTAAGAAGAAATGACAGGATTGGAGTGATGTTTAAAAGATCTAAGCCATTCTCGGGGCATTTTTGTATCTTCACAAAACCGCAGTCGAGAGCAGTCTCTCTGCTTGAGCATTAAACCCAGGAGAACCGATTAGCACCAGCTTCCAGGTAATGAGTAGCCGAGGACAGGCTGGGGAATGTATCTTCATTCACATCACCTACCCTCAGACTAGCTCATCCGACCATGCCCTGAAATGCCTCCACCAGGGATGAGTCTAGGTCAGCATCTCTATAGTAGTTGACACAAATAATAAAAGGATTATTATTTCCCTTTTCAAGAATAAGTGCAAGAAACATTTATAAATTCCTCAGAGGATCCAGCATGCAACACTATGTCTACACATGACCCACTATCTGGGAAACATGGCATTTAAGAAAAGTAGGGCTGAAAGGACTCTAGCTACTTTTGCATGCACTCTATTGAGTGTAAGAGGAAGAGAGTAACCTTGGCGCTCCCGTAGAAGAGTATATACTACTGACCGGCATGTAGCCTATCAGGCTTCCCATAAAGAGAAAAAGGTAGCAATTTAAAAAAGAAAAAAAAAGGTTAAATAAAAAAAAGCTTTAAGCTTTTTTATTAATGACTTCAAATAATCTGCATCTGATTTACTTAGAGAATATCAAATAAGAAATTTCTTTATTTCGTATCTCAAAGATTATTTTTGAAAACTAGAAATCAATTACAGTGAATTTTATCACTGAAAATATTATAAGTTTAATTTGGTGTCATTTGCTGCATTAATGTACAGCAGGACTCTTATATGAGGGGAATACATTAGGTATTATATATAGATTATTTTTTTTTCTTTATGTCCTCTATTATAAAGTACTGAAATCCACTTTTGACCTGATCCAAAGTATACTAATGTGAATGTGAGGTTTTCTATAGTTCAATGGACTCTAGATGAAGACTTTAATGTTCATGTGCTAATAATATGAGACAGGTCCTTCACTTGTTATTGCCTCTAGAGATCGAATTCAGGTATTGGAATTCTGAACTTCCTTCAGAGCTGAAGAGTAAATTATGGGGAGTATAGTTGTTACTGCTATGTGATTCATCTGTATTTTAGTAATGGGAATGAAGTGAAGCAAACTTTGTGTGAAGTCCTTCAGAGTGTCAGTTTATCTGCATTCATGGAAAACTGTGCTTTTCAAATGCAGAAAACATGCATCAGAACAAAACACCCTGAGAAACAAAAGAGAAGAGAAAGAAAGGAGAGGGAATGAAAGAAAGAGAAAAAGAGCAAAAGTGAAAGGAGAGACTGACTGAAAGAATAAGAAAGAAAAAATTAAAATAAAAATAAAATAAAGAAAAAATACAATTAAAAATATCTTTAATTTAAAAATTAAAATTAAAAAGGAGACAGAAGAAGCCCTTACTGAAGTGAATTGAAAAACTCTTAAACTTTTTTCCAGTGAAAGAACTAGCTTGTGCCATTTACAACTTTTGCAAAAACGATATCCTTTTAAAGTACTTTAGAGATCTACTATAACAAACTTTATACCGCAGGTTTTACGAACATTTTTATGCTGCTTTTCAAGTCTCAGTTAGCTCCAGCAGGAGCCGAGAGTGCTCACCACCTCCCAGAATCAGGTCCTGATTGCCTATTATTTATTAAAATGCACTCCCTCTTCTCCACCCTCTGACTAGCACAACTTAACTGTATAAAGCAAGCATATGTATGTACAGAAAACAAAGGAAGTGGAGGGAAATGAACTATATTAAAGATGATGGTAGCATTAACAGCTGTTTCTAAATCAGCACTTATGAGCCAGTCTATTGAGCACATCTGCTTACTGGCACGAAAGCACAGTTTCTTTTCCCTTAGTCAACAAGTTGTTTAGCATCTGCATCTCCACATCTGATGATTACAGTGTTACTTAAGATATGAGTAAATGATTTCACATTGCGCATCTCCTGATGTACAACATAAATGTTTTTGCTGTGACCAATTTATCTTAAGGTCTACTCTGTAGGAATCACAGGAGGACATTCAAAATGAGGAGGCTGACATTGTTAGTGTCTACATTACTGAAGTAATTATTATATACGTATGATATAAAGGTCCTTAGTAGGCTTAAGGGCCACAGTATGTGCTGTCTTCCATGTATATCATTAATACAACTTCATGATGTGGACATCAACACGTCATTTTGTTTCCAAATGAGCATATCACCTAAACTTCTGATTTAATACTCCTTCTTCAGCAGAGCACTTCAGTCACATTAACTTTAAGAATAATTGACTTCTACCATGCGCTGTAGAGCTCAGATGCTTCCTTTTGACATGGGATTTTAGCGTTCTGTGCTTACAGAGAAAAACTAAACAGATACCTTCTATAATTAATGAGTATTTCTTAGTAAAGACATTCTTGTCTGAAAATTTAAAGCATGACTGATTTCAAACTACCTTAGTTACACTGTCCACTATCTTTCTTCTTTTAAGAAAAAAGACATTTCTCTTTAAAAAAAGCTCTTTTCTGAAATGAAAGATTCTTTCCTAAAATTAGGTTTTCTATTCCAGGTTTTAGTGGCATGAGTCCCAAGCGAGATTAAAATTTGAGGCCTGGTATCTCACAAACCTTAAAAATTAGAAACAAGAGCGCTGTGCCAGTTGAAACCATTATTTTGCTATAAGGGATGCATATTTCTAAGTATGAGTCTTTGAAGTCAGTATCCCAAATTCCATGTTTTATTATACCTAAATGTGTCAGGAAGACCAAATCACCAAGCCTTTTAAGGTTCTGCTCCTGGTCAGCCATTGTCCATTTTCTTTTATTATTATTATTTTTAATCTGTCAATTTACTTTCCTCTAATGCATAACATTATGGACATATGGATAACAAATAATAACCCTGACTTCTCGAAATTAAAAAAATGGAAAAGTTTACTTCTCAGCTTTCATTGGCTCTGAAAATGTTCCTGGTATTTTTAGATAGTACAGTTATGCTGCCAAGTTTTAAAGAAAGTCAAACTCCTGAACTTTACAGAAATAATTGGTGTTATACAGCTGAAACTTACCTTTTTTGCATATATAGAGATAGTATTTTTGTGACAGTTTATTCAACAAACTAATAAAAGCAAATAGGAATGTAAAACCAGAAAAGTTTATTTTCCTGTTCTAGACTATGAATAAATGTAAGGGTTGGAAGAATCAAATCTATTAGTTTAAAATATTTACAGAAATGGTGGTCAGTTATCAGTTCACTTCCGTAACTAAAGATAACGTGAGGTTTTAAATAGTTCAGCTGTATTTCAGTCATGCTGGATACATGGGAGAGTAAGTTAACGTAGTTTTATTCAATTAAACTATTTTTCTTCCTTATATGATTTAAAGAAATTTCTATTAAAAAAAACCCTTTTAAAATCTTAAATGTATTTTGAGCTTAAAACCTGTTTAAATAAATCTGAGTATTAAATGTCATCTTAGCTATTATAAAATAGTACTAAAATACATCAATTGGAGAAAAATAACTTTTCTTTGGAAATTAATGAGTGGTACCAGAACCTTCTGATTAAAATTGCTTAAGTCACCTGCTCACTGATTTAAAGCAATTTGCTCCGTGTTACGTTACAGGACTTCGCACTGAATGTGCACAAGTACTTTGCAGCAGCTATTGAGAAAAAGGGGAGGTTTTGGCAGGTGCACAAAGGACAGCTGGAGCTTTTGGCACCCAGGAAGGTGTAGGAGTGAGTTCTGGTTTTTCATTACATAGAAGTCAGTTGAGGTTTGGGTACTGCTTAGGTGATACATTCTCCTTTCTACCTCCCACGTTTAGAGAGGGATGGAATAGACATTATATATCAGAGAAGAGCAGTGATACGAGTATTTCATTCCAGTTTCAGAAGTCTTTTAGAGCACTCTCTTTACCTCCCTCTACTCCATCCAAAGAACTGCCACCTTCTCCACCAGTGATCTTCAAAATTAATTTCATAATCAAACAGCTAACTCTTCCTATTCAAAACCTCTCTTAACTAGGTTTCAGGGTTAACATACCTTAAGCAGCATGGGACACACTATTTCAGGTTCTTTCCTCCTACTGGCTCATACATAACTTAAGGGTGTATTTTTTTATAAAATTAGACTCCCTTTTTTGTCCAGAGGCAAAGAAAGGCAATCTGTGGAGCTGCTGCTAGAACTCCCTCTACCTTATTATTCTATAACATATCTTTTTAGAGTCTACCTTCATCCAATTTCTTTGCATATATATAGAAATCTACAAAAGAAACACATGGTGGAAAACTAATTTGTGGGGAAGATCACCTTAAGCTAAACTTTGTAGCTTCTTTGTATAGGCATTTACCTGCATGAATTCCTCACATGTAGAGCATTTTATTTCATGAGAAAAAAATTCTAACATGCATCATTCTGCACCCATTTTGCACAGGTCAGCTGAGTGTGAAAGTTAAAAGATGGTGGGTAATCAAGACTGGCTTTTGCCTGAGTATGTTGGTGCTTTTTTCTGCTACTACTTTAGTACGAAGAAAGGCAAATGTCAAGAAGCAAGACTCAGCAGAAAGCAACCTCTGACTACCAGCCCGTGACAATCCTCCAGGGTTCTATGGCTCTGGAAGCCATCTCCCTGCCCAACAGTCCTGACTGAGTTTTTTGAGAGTAAACTAGCCTCAAAATCAACAACCAGTTTTAAAGCTAGTAAGCCTCAAGAAGCTGCAGCTGGTTTTAGCAGGGCCTGCCTTGAAGAGAAGAAACTAGTGAAACCAGAAAGAGATTCTACATTTTTCAATACCCTGCATAAGAAAATATCTCCTACATGTCTTTCTACATGTTCATTTATACCTCTCCAATACCATTTGTTCCTCACTGTTTTCTTCTCTCTGTTTTTTTAAAGTGACCATAAATGACAAACCTAAAAAGCTCCCATCTCCTTAAACAGGCGACATTAGAAGCCACCTATTTCTTCACTTGTATCTAAGAAAGGGTAGGGGTAGGGGACAGCAGAGCCTTACTCACTTTGTAAAAGCAGCTCTATGAGCTGCTAATATTTCTGTCTGTATCACGTATGCTGCTTGGCACAGACAGAGGTTTCTCCCCACCCAGAACCTCACGGGGTTTCTCTGCAGGTGTAGGGTCCACTCACAACTAACAGCTTGAGGCAGTTGGATCTTTGCACATGGAATTGCTTGTTTGAATTCAATCAATACTGCAAAAGTAAATATGCTGTTTGAAGTTTTGCCATGTACTTTTTTAAAAAGAATTATCATACAAATCAAAATTATGCACAAGTTATAATTAAGTTTGCCAGGAGCATTCTTTCCTAAGAAAGAACAAACTGAATTAGCACAGTAACTCTTACTGCTGGTATTTATATTGCTCAAGACAAATATAAAAGTATTAGTGAGTTTTGTTTTATTAAGAGTGTTACTTTAAATAAAACAAACAATCCAAAGGATTTAAAGCCACACAGGCTCATTATTGTAGTGTATATAGAGAGTGCTTAACACATGGAAGCTTGGAATGAGCAGCTGCCTTTCAGAGAAGACGTGACAGCACAATAAATCAGACAGATATGGTCAAGCTTGTCCTATCAATCCATCGTTTGATTTTGTTTGAAGGTATACAGGGGAATAATTTCACCACCTAACCTTAGAAATCTAGCTTCCTAAAGTAGGAAACTAGTCATGCTGTGTAACACATTTACTCTTCCAGAGGTGGTTCAGAACAAATGCCTAATTGAGGAACATTGAACTCCCTGGTTTCTCACCCAGGTGAGGGGAGCTACTCTTACCTTACCAGTCAAGTCTAAAAAATGCAGTGATTACCCTCCCTTAAGCTCTGCGATGCTGAAAAGGATTTTAATGAAGTCACTTGTGATGAAGGATTGAGGTAACTGGGTCTGAAGGAAACTTTTCTAATGGAAAACTTAATTTATTATTTGTGTAGTTATAACAATGCAGTGCTACAGTGTGGGTTATGGTACTATAGCAACGCTGCCCAAATACATTTAAATAATAATGCTGCTTGCTTCTCTTTCTGGTATAAAAAGCTGTTACAAAGGTTCCTCCTTTGTCACTCATCCCATGTTGGTACCACATACATGGAAGCTAAACACAGATGCAAAAGCACTCTTCATTTTGACAAAATTTTGTCCTTTGTCTATGCAAAATCAATGGCTTCGGGCCTTTTATAATGATTGGTGGCTTCTGGGCGGGTACTGGAAATTAAAGTTAAGAAGAAATAAACCTTCTCATTGCCATCAGCAGAATTTAATCTGACTAGGTGGGATTTTCCGTTTATGTTGGCAAACAGAAGCATTACATATTTGGACTGTTTATTCCGGTAACCTTAGCTAGCCTGCAGAACTGCAACATTACTCTTTTGATTAGCTCCATGCAAAAAGATCTTGCGAGGTGGAAAGATCTCCTACTCTTTCTATATTTGGCAGGACCAACTCCATAAAAATGTCCATTTTGCCACGCCTCTGATACCCCACTGCAGCTGCTTCCTCTCCTCATCCCACAGCGAGATATTAAAAAGTTTGCATGGAACCTTCTCCAAGTTTATCTGGATGTACAAAAAAGCCAAGAATGCGCTTGTCAAGGTTACAAATATCTAGGGAGCTGAGATATTTTTTAGTCTAACTGGCTCTTCAAAATATAATAGAGGCCTGCCAGCTGAAAATTATTAACTGCTGGCTGAGCAGGGATTGTGAGTGCACTCTAAAGGAGATGGAGCAGGAATTATATGTACCTATACTGCTGGAATTCTTACAATACCATAATAGAGCCATCCTACCACCAGATGTGCTTATAATGCTCTCAAAGTGCACTCTTAATATCCAGGCAATTGAGGCACTTATTTCATTTCATCCTCCTGTCTTGTAACTCAGGTTTCCTTTTAGGGAGTGATAGGATTACTTCCTTCTCTTGATCCATATGTTGTGAGAGGTTTTCTTCATTATTATTTTTGTGAAATGGCCTTCCATGAGTCATTTATGTTCGAATTGATCTTGTAAGTTGTTTCAAAAGTCAAATGGAGCCTTACTTTGATGACCGTAGAAAACTTTAATACCCTTATACAGCTTTTTAAATATGGTCAGACATATGGGTTTTTCTACAGCTTGTTTAAATGCCAGAAAGGTAATTATGAAATGTTAGTTGGTCAGTGCCTCTTTTAAGCTGTGGCGTATGGTTGAAATTATCACTGTAGTCAAGAGGAAGATAGAGCTTTCTTAAGATAATAGGCTCCGTGATTTATCTCACATCTTGGGAAATAACTGAAAGTTGTAACTTTAGGATGACCCAACAATACTCTCCCCAGATTATTTTTTGTTCTTCTGCCCTCTGAATAATAGGATGCTTGTCATTTTTTAAAATCCTGGTAAAAACAATTCTGCTAAACAATTCATTCCATCAGGGGTTAGGCCTGCTCTCAAACCTATTTTCTGAGCAGATAGATCAGTTCACCCAATACCCACTGTTGGTTTTTGTCATTGTATTATCTGAAGCAAGTTTCAATTCTCTTTGTGCAAATTCAATGTTTCTTGAGAGATCAAGAGAGCTTCCAACACAAATAGGTCTAAAGCCTGTGATGAGATCAAGGTTATCACTTCTGTGTTCACTTATTTCAAACAAAGGAACTACTGCCTATCAGGTACCATTTTCTGCAAAGCAGCCTTTAGGGGAAAAATAGTAAAGGAAAACTGTTCCAGAAATAGCAATTTGCTAAAATTGCTACCTCACTGGAGAGTGGTTTTTTGGAATTCCATCAATAGATTTTAATTCAGTCATAATAATTTTAGAGAAAGGACTTTTTTTTGTTGTTGCATCTGTTTAAGATAGCTATCAAATATGATCTCCTCTGTTGAGACAGCTAGTAGAAGAAAGTAACAGTAGTAAGTAAACAAATAAGTGATGTTATCCCACTCAAGAATAATCATTCTGCTAATGATGGAAAAATGATGAGTTCAGTCTCTCAACTGGAAAAAAAAGAAATATTAGTGTCACACCACATTCACCCAGGAGTATTTTTTTAAGTCACTGAAGGAATACCAATGTAAAACAAGTATGCAAGAGTCAAGCCTTTAGATTTACTGCACTCATCTTCTGAAGACTGCCATATACCATGGAAACCCACACCCAGTTCCATACCTATTTACACCATTTTTCCATCCAAGCAATATATTTGATTTAAAAAAGAGACATTTCTAATTGACAACATTGGAAGTGACATCATTACTTGGCTTAGTATGATTCAGAAACTGAAAAATACGTCCAGAATTTACTCTCAATTTTCTTTTTGTTTTCTATTAACTATATAGTATTTATGCTATCATTTTTTTTTTCTCTCAGACCGTTTTATTGTGGCAAGATACAGAACTGGACTCTATTAAGCTAAAAATCGTAATACTTTCCTTTTCTAAGCAAGGGTGGCTTTAAGGAGGAAGGCAGGGAAGCAGGAAGGAAGGAGGGAAGGGAGCTATGTCTAGCAGCTCAGTTGTCACTTTGTGATAATCTGGGGAAGCAGAGGAAAATTAGATTACATAATTAGATAGACTAGTTATAATTCTATAGAAACTATCACAATTAGCAGCAGAATGCTTAGAACGAACATTATGTGACACCTAGAAAACAGCAAGTTCTCCCATGGCTTAAATGAATTCTCTGCACTTGTGTAGCACAGGCTGCCTTTTCTCCTCAAGACAATATTCAATATTTATCTGTCCCTTCTCTGTATGTTAAATGCTTTTAGTTTAATTATTTCCTTTAGTATAGTGAACTGTCTCTTCATTTAGTTTTACTACTCAACCTGATCTTTGAAAAAAAGAATAAAGAATTTATCAGGGAGAATAGTTAAATTCCAGGCCAAATTCACCATTATTAAATATGGGGATATGTTTTCTGAATTCAGCTGACTGATTCCTGTCAAATTGGCCAGCAGATATTTTTTTAAATTTATTTATCATTGCTCAGTTCCACACCGATTCTACCTTTGTCACTGAGACGAATTCTTTCCTCCTCCCCTTAGCTGTCAAAATCAGGTGTGGAAGTTAATCTAATTGTTTCAGCTTGCTTTAGTCAGTGGAAATGAAAAAGGCAAATTTTTATCAAATGTTTGATACAAAGTGGTGTGCTTTACAAATATAACAAGCTTATTTAAGTAACTGAAAATGACCCCAGTAGAACCTGGCAACATGTTCAAGTCAAACAAGAGAAATTACTGGCTTCTTGACAAGCTGGAAGGGACAGCCATTCTCTAGAAGCCTCCAAAGAAAAATACTGTTTCATTTGCTAGTGTGAATAAATGTGTGTTCATATGTATAGAAAAGGCTGGATTTTCACTGCGATGTCAACTTATAGCAGGTGTTAACGAAACTCAAAAAAATTGCAAAACTTCTCATATCTACACTTCAAAAATCATGGTGCTATTTTGATACCTTCCCTTGAATGTATCATCATCTTACTGATTGTATCTAAAGCAATCCCTCAATCTAGTATTAATTCCTGAAGAAAGGATGACTGTCTATAAGTGGACAAAAAGCTTTCAATTTTAATGATAAAACCATAGGTAATATTTCATCAGATTTGGTGTACTTGAGTCCAGTGTTCTAAGCGTCTTACTCAACCACATTTTTTAAATGTTGATGTATGTTGATGTGATTATTATTTGAAATGTGACTTGACTACCTATTTAGTGTGTTGGGATGAGATCCTAAAACACTTCAGTACATGCTTAACATGAATATTTCCATTAGAAATCAATGTGACAACATGCATGATGAAACTTGAGCACATGCAGAAGTGTTTCCCACACCAGGGTTTGGTGAGCAGGAAACCAATAACAGTGATAAGAAATTCCATTGTCTCCTCTGCTTTCACAGTGCAGGGTAAGATAAAGTGGTTAAAAATGCCTGTATTCCAGTTTTGCTGGTGTTCCCATTCTTGCTGCCATCTGGAAACGGGATGTGCAGAAACTCTGGACAAATGGCAACTGCATATATTTAATAGACTAAAACAAGATGCTCGTATTTGTTGCACGCAGGCAAATCAACTGCTTGTGCCTGCAGTATTCGTGACCTACCGCTTCTTCAGCCACATCAGTGTGGACAGATTAGAAAAGATGTGCACCAGTTTAACAGATACATTACTTATGCTTTTATCTTCCATCTCTGCCTACTAAATGAAACTAATCTGTAGCTGGTACATATAAAAATATAAATTACTTGTATGGCAGAGAGATAATAAATGTATATCATTTTGCTACAAACATTCAATATGATATATCAACATATCTACTAGTAACATAAGAGTTCTACTGTGAGGAACTACTAACCACTGGTAAATATTGGGCAAACATTGGAAGTCCATTATTTTGCATCAGTACCTGTCTTTCAGTGAGGTCAAGGTTTACTGCTATCTCATATCGCCTCAGCCTGGTCAAATAGTTATGATGAGCAAATTCTGCTTCTAGCTCTCTGATTTGCTCCTTGGTGAAAGCTGTTCTTTCCTTCCTGGGTTTACTGTTGACCTCTGACTTGTAGTTTCCTTCTTGGGAATCTGAAAAAAAAAAAAAAAAAGACAAAATGAACGTAATGACAAGTGTACAGCTAAGCAGTAAACATGCCCAAAGATAACAACATGCTTAAGTTACATTCTTCAAACCTTTTTCTCTCAGAAATACCCTTGCTTTCATACCTATGGATTCTTCACTGTAAATCAGGAAAGCAGCAGTAATTCTGACAGACATGAGCTGCTGCTTCCATTCATGCACATCAAACTTTAGCTTAAAACCTTGCAGTTTTTCATTTCCTAACAGTTCTCTGTAGAATTTCTGCAAAGCTTCAACTCCTTGCCACTTCTGGCAACTTACAGTGCATCCAACCAGTACAGGATGTGTATCATTTGATTAGTGTCTTAATGAGTAATACTTCAAGAATCTCTCTCTCCTATCATTTCACTAATACCTTAAGCCAAAGCTTAATTTTAAAGAATACACTTAAGGTGTAGTCCAATTACACTTTCAGGGAAAGGTAACAGACAAAGCATAGGAAATTCAACACTCATCAAAAAGAAATCAGTGAGCACGTCACATGTGATAATGGGATCTTCTCCTACTCATGCCATGATGCAGGTAAGGAGGTTAAGCCACAGCTGGTATCAGCATAAGAAATTTGCTACCACTACAGCTTATTACCTAAGGAATACTTTGGCCACAGAGTGGTATTTTTTTGCTGAAAGTTTCATTACCACCCTCCTGGTTCCTTTTAATCTCAGAAACAGGTACATTTGGTGCTGAGCCAAACTACTGAACTCAGTGACAGTCATTCTGTTGCTGTCAGTGAAGTCTGTTTAAATAAATGAAAAGAGATCAAACTGTAAAAAAAAAAGAAAAAAAAAACAAAACCAAAGAAAACAGAGAGAGAGTGGAAAGGAAAAAAAAAAAGAAAGAAAAAAGGACCAGACATTTATAAGTTTGGGTATGATACAACACCTATAAATCCAAAATTAGCAGGAGATCAGTAGGAGTATCATTAGTCAAATTCTGGCCTCATGAACCATCTTAAAAATGTCACAGATAAATTCACACTTCAGCTCCTGATTTAAATAGAAACCTGCATCAACATCCAAATGAACAGGCCCGCAAGAAATCACTCCCTGGGACTCTGTGTAAGATGAATCATCGACATGCCTCAGACCGTCCAACTGGCCAGCGAGTCTGGTTTCAAAACTACAGTCAACTATCTATATTTTATAAAGGTATAAAAATGTTTTCACTTTTTTGTCAGTTGCTCTGTTGCTTGGAAGGGAAATTTTTTATTTTTTTTTTTAAATGAGAACTGTTGATGCTTGACTCAGTGCTATAGTCTAATATATTAATTTAAAATATTTTAAAGCTAATGGCTTCAAATCATCCAACCTCTTAACTTTTGCTGATATGACACACAGAACTTTGCTTCAAACGTGCAGTGTACTTCTGGTTGTATGACTGAGGGTATCCACCAAAGCTGTTGAGTGGGTTTGGGAAATGTTCAGCCACAACTGGAGCAGGGATTTTCTAGGATAGGACCCCATTAGATGGCACACCCATTGGTTACAGTCTGGGTCCAAGGTCCATTATCCAAACTCAACACAGAAAACTTGACAGATCAAAACCACTTTAAATCTAGAAGTTCACATTTCTTCCTTCATACTAGTTGGCAAGCTAGAGTCACTATAACTTCTCCGCATTTTTCCGATGCAGGAACATGCACGTTGCTTTTGTTCCTGGAAATTTCCTCATCTGCCACCTCACTATAAGGTCCAATTACTATGTAGATGACCCGAACTTAAATACTTAAGCTCCTATATCAGTGGTCCAATGAGTCACTGAAGAGAGATACCTAAATCATTTTTCTTAGCATTCAAGCTTACCATTCTTATACCACCAGACATGTCTTTCATACATGTTTGAAAGCAGGTGGGTGTGCATACTCCTTATCTGCAGTTCGACACAGAAATGTATTCCATGCAAGTCATTGCTAAAGTCCTTTTAACTGTCTTGGTAAACCTGTGCCTGTGTGAGGCCATGAGCCAAAAAGTCTTCCCATGTCAGTACTTGCTGGTAGAAAGGTCCATGGCTCACTGGTTTCCAAACTAAAGGTTGCAACCTTAAATAAAATAATGCATTTTTTTAAAAGTCAGATGACACTGACACCATATTGAAAATTAAATACTAGAAATGAAGACATAAGCCTGGAAATGCAACAGAAAGTGGGGTCAAGGGTGTAAAACCTTGGTAGCTACTGCTATCGTGAATGGTCAAAGGGAAAAACTTCAGGACTACCCACCCAAATGTCTCTCAAGAGGACACTGATCTCTGTAAGTGACTGAGACTTTTAACACAAGCAATTTTTCTGCAAGCAGATGGTTCCATTAGGAAAACAGAATTACTGTACAGCCAGTAAAACCATAAGGAGCTAAGTCATCGTTCAGGTTAATACTCATGGTTCTGAGTTCCCAATTTGCAAATGAGGTTAACATCTAAATTCCAGGTTCCTGGGACACTGATGTAAGGAAAGGGAAATGTAACTGCATGAGTAGTATTTGTCTTTCATCTTTGCCAGCATAGAGGATTCAGCACTGCTAAGAATGTTAGCCCACACAGATACTGTGCAAATATAAGCATTCTTGGACAATTGGTTATTTAGAGATTTCTGCTATTGCTGGATACTACCTTTTCGTCAATGCTGGATTGTAAGTGCCTGGCAGCCACAGTTTTGTGAGCAGTATGATTTCATCAGCAGACTGACACAGTGGAAAAGTTTTAGGTTTTTATTTATTTGTTGTGAATGTCATTGAATGCATTTGTAATAGTCAAGATACTCTGAAAAACCCACAAGATATATTCAAATATAGCTGACAGAAGAAGTTGGATAGGTACGCAGAAACCTGACATAGGTACACAGAAAGCTGACTCTCTCTCATGCAACAGAACAACTGGAATCCTAGAAAATCTGTTTCAGCAAAGATCTGGCCAGCAAGACAATGGCATTTTGCTTAATGCATTTGAGATATTGAAAATATATCTAAAAAGAGACCAGTTAGGTGAACACCAGTTACGAACTCTTGCTGTCATCTGACTTTCTCTGCTGCAGTGTTGCTGTGGTTCATGTAAAGATTCCCTTTTATTTCCTATTGATGTCATACTACTTGGAATAATAATTTTAGAAATTTTGGTTGTTTTAATTTCCAAAGTGGTAAATCTAGGTTTTCTTATTGTTTCTTTTTAACAGTCTCTATAAAGCCAGGATTGGGAGCTCCCATCTCTTTCTGACCTTCAGATCTCTGTTCATATCACCTGACTAGCTTCTCTTTGGTGGAAAATGGGTGGGAGACTTGGAAGAGATTTTTGGCAGAACTCGTGTCAGCCTACATCTGTTTTGCAGCTGTTGCAACTAAGACAAGAAAAAAGTCCTAACAACCTTAGTTTTCCTCTACTGGCTACATCTTATGCCAAATGGTAGGTGTAGAGGCAGAGAACAAAGCCTAGGGGGATCTAAGTTACACTCCTTGCCTCTCAAAAGGCACACATAAAATATATACAGATGGTACAAACCACTTGATGAAAAATACAGCAATCTATATTGTCTGTCTTCCGCTTTCTCCCAGACAAATTCTGGCACACTCTCAGAACATGTAGCCTACATGCAGGTATTAGTACCTTATCAGTCTCTCTTTTGCAGACCTTTGTTCTTTGGATGGCAAGTAGTGTAGGCAGTTAAACACTGCTTTGAGGGATGCGGGTCATACCTCTTTCTCAGAACTGTTTTTATCAGTTTTCAAAAACTCCAGGCAGCATCTTTAATGTCTGCTGTTAGACAAAAATGCTTGTCGGTGACTGATGTAGAAGATACCATATGGAAAGACATTCAAAGCTAGAAATGACTGTTCTACAGACCTTTGGAGGCTTAGATTTTTCCTAAGTTTAATAATAGCCTAAATTTTTTTTACAAAAAATCATTACTAATTGCACTTTTCCCCACCCTCAAAAGTTACTTCTACTTTACTCTAAGGAAAGGATTGCTGGTAATACCAACATTTGTATTGTCCCACCAGAGTTCCTATTTCCTTCTCTCTACATCACTGAGAGATGAAGCGTACCAAACAAACACAGGATCTAACTCCTATGTGTAGAATATGAGAAGTGGTCATTTTGGTATTCTTGCTTTTGATGCATGCCTAGGAAAAAAAGGACTAGTCACAGAATAGGGAAAAGAGACTGGTCAGAATATCCATGATACAAAGATCTGCTGCTAACTGGGTAGGGTCACAATCACAGGCAAAATATGCAAGAAGCACCTGCTATTTTTTCTTAGATTAGTTCAACAGCTGACATACCGTCATTTCTCAGACAGAAATGAACTTCCAGTTAATACCTGCAATGTAAGATCTCAGACAATAAGTCAGATTGCTAGTGTTCTGTTGGCAGTTGCAGATGGTTTTCAGATCCTGCAATCCATACTGAGAGTGAGTAGTGACAATAACCACTAATGATTTGTGACAAAAAGGCCATCAGAATTTCACCCCTGCAGTTTTTATTCAATGTCCAGGTTTTCAACTTTCACTCACATCTTCTAACACTTATTCTCAGAAAGCCCCTACCATGAACAACCTATTTCTATATTTATTTCACTATAAATTTATAGTGAAGTTGGATAAACTAAATGTTCTTAATTGCATACCTTCCTACAAATGACATTCAAGTGTTTGCAGAGAACAACTACTACATGGTTTTTTACTTTAAAATTAAGCAATCTATACAAAGTAATCAATGCAAAATGCTTGTTACTTCTGAGTAATTCAATGTGGCGTGAAAGAACATTTCTTTCAAACTTAATTCCTCTACATTTGTTTAAATCACTAACATGTAAACAAAAGCTTCTAAACTTCAATAGGACACAACAATGATATATGATTCAGTGCATAATGCTTTTTTTTTTTTCCTTTGAGATGTTAGCAATATGAATTTAGGGAAAAGTACTTTAGTATCAGGACAATAATCTAGCAAAAATATCATTAATCTGAAATACACATATGAAGAAAATAAGCAACTTTGTACTATTAAGGTTGCAAAGAGAGAACTACTATATTTTTAATGGTCAGAAGTACATACTGATACACAGCTGAATTGCCTAATCTAATTGTTTCTGATGCTTTATAGTTAATTATATTTTCTGACAAAATGAAATAGTTCAGAGACACAGGCAAGGAGCTGGCATAAAGGTCTCCATATGGTTCCTATTGTTTTGCCAGCAAATACATGTGAGAACAAGATTTACCCAGAAATAGTCACTTTCAAACATTTTTGACATTTAATAGAGAATACTATGAAGTTTTTCCATGATATTTTTTTCCAAATTTTCAATTCAAAGTTGCTCAGAATTAATACATAAATTTATCCTGTGTCCAAAACATTGCCCATGGCTTTGCAGGATCCTAAT
Source organism: Buteo buteo (assembly GCF_964188355.1). Lineage (NCBI taxonomy): Eukaryota > Metazoa > Chordata > Aves > Accipitriformes > Accipitridae > Buteo > Buteo buteo. Next base: position 33,107,556 of record NC_134172.1, read on the forward strand.
TTAAATCCTTACTCCCTACTTTTGAGTATAATCTTTGTACCAAAAAAATTACTTCAGTCTACTTAGTTATGCTTACTTTGATGCACCTACTGTTATTTGCACCAGTTGAGACTATGCAACCAAATGCTGCAGAGTTAATTAATCTGGTTTTGTTTCATAATTTTCCTTCTCTTTAAGGTCATTTAAATAATATTCTTATAACTTCTCAGTTAAAAGTACAGTTCCAAATCAGTGAACATATTCAATCTGAGTGCCTCTTTTGAGAATGTCATTAAAAGTATTTCTGGAGCTGCAATTCACTAAATGTATTTAGGGAATCTTTTCTGAAAATTGGAACAAACAGCATCATCATTTCCATAATTCACAACTCTGCATGTGCGAATGGGCAAAGCTGCACAGTAGTACAAGTACGATGTTAAAATTACATGAATCCTTCTTTTCATTCTAATGTAAGCAAAATTTTGTTTGCTTATTGAGTTAATGCTTTCTAACCCATTCTGTGACAATTAACAATTTAAAACAGCTTCATATGCACTCCCCAAAAAACCATGAACTGGCACAGCAAAACCTGTGAGTATTCTGAAACACACTATATACCGTCTTAAACCATTACCTACTAGTTGCTGCTGCCAACATTTTGTTATTGCTACCTCCTGAAAGTACAAGTCTAGGAATTATACTGCAGCATCGGAAACACTGATTCATAACACTGTGATAGCTAATGCTGCAGGTTCTTGAAGATACCTATGCTGGAAAAGATGTGCTTCTGCCAGGTCATCTGATCAGTCTAACTATATAGCATGTACATGTCATTTCTTCTTCAAACCATGCAGATATGGAAGACAACATATGAATTCTCTTGTATGAATAATTACACTAGTTAGTAGATCTTCATGTGGAAGACACTACTCTCAGTCCCAAATGTTTGTATAATCACAGTTTATGTTAGGAAAGGAGACACAGAATTTCCCTTAAAGAAACTTTACAGGCTGCATTTTAATAGGACTTTATCCAGTGGGACCTCCAATTCCCATTTGAACTTCTGGAGATATATCTCTTACATGCAGCATCGAATAACATACATGTGGTGATTGTTTGCCTATTTACTGAACCATTTTTATAAGTTGCTTTCATGTTGAAGAGTTTCATTAAATGAAGGTGCGAGCTGCCAGCACCATCTCCCCACAGAATAGCAGTGAGTCCTCCTGAGTAAGAGTTAACCTACAACATTAAACCAAAAAATTTTCCATGCAGAAGCCTTTTAGAACAAAGACATCCAAGTGGAGAAAACAGTAGCTGACATAGAAGTTTATATAATCTTTCTTTTCTTGAGTCTTGCCTCCTAGACATCTCCCACAGAGGCTCTTTCATATCCAAAAGAAGCAGAATAAAAGTGAAGAGTGACCAAACCCACTCCAAACACTGCGCGTGCCTCAGTCATCATCATCGGTCTGATGAAAGTTCTTCCCCAGACAGCAGCTGTATCGAAACTCCAAGGAGGTATTAAAATATTCCTTTTGGCCCTACTTTATTGTATAAAAAACCTTATGAAAATAGGTTTTTTTCCTGCAAAGATGGTACACGAAAGATCTAAAGCACTACAAACTGCAGGGAAGTGGTTGCTTAAGAAGAAAAAAGAGCATATGACACACAGAACTTAGATAATCGCCTCTCAACAAGTCTTATCTCCCGAAAATGATGGGTTGTAGTTTTCATTGTAGCTTTGTGAAGCAGGGAGACCCTTGTCCTGCCAAAAATACTAGAGCAGCCAACTTAGGCAGTGTTCTGGGACTCAGGTTTAACAGAAGGCCATATTTAATTCTTGTCTGAAAAAAAGAAAAATAAACTAAAATACTTTAGTGATAAAGAACTCACTCTGGATGTTTTAATCCTTTTGGCCAGTGAGCTTTTTGAGGAGATGCTTTCTCACAAGTTTATGTAGATCTGCCTCTTTGTCATAGTTAAAATATAGTTGTGGTTGCTCCACTTCACACAACATAAAATATTATATATTTAGCTTAAGATAGTGTCAGCAAACACAGAGATGAGGCTAAGGAATGGAAAAATATGTCACAGTGACTTGCTTGCTAAGAAATATATAAAGAAATTATACTGCTATGTATCCTGCATGTGCTATCTAGAACTTAAATATCATGAAGTTTGTTATATTCTTTTTTTCTCTGTAAAGCCAGAATGCCACTGTTAATATGAAGAATCCAAAGTACAGTGGGGATGGGAACATATATCAAGCAATGCATTTTACAAACCTTGTTTCTCTATTAACTTTTTTATATAAATGGCCATTAGTTTTACATGCTTTCAAATTTACATTCAAAGTCCCTTACATTTAAAGCAGCAGTACACTCCACCGCATGACTAGCGATGTTTGCTTCCCAAATGGCAGTCAGCTCTTACTAATAATTCTGTTGCTTAGAAAGTCCAGACCCTGTGGATATTATTCTTTGAATCTGTTAGTAACACACTTTTAATGAGGTGTTACAAACTTAGTTACTCCACATAAAGATCTCAGTTATTTAATTTTCATATATCACTACAATAAATCTCCATTGTGAATTTCCAAATATCCTTCTAATAATCAATCATTGTGGTTTATCCACATGCAAGCAGACTTCAATTTTTTTACACATAGTCACGTTATCCAAAGTTTGCTGAAATCAAGGTGTAATTGCCAGGCCTCACTGAGTGTATTGCCTTATGCTTTTTCTTCCTTAGCTGATGTGCTGTATACAGACAGTGCCATTGCCCCGATTCCTCCCACACAAGACATTACATTAAAAAAAAGTAAAAGCCAGAATCTATAGTAGTTCTTGTAGATCTTGTAACACACCACATCACTGTGCCACAATATGTACCTTTACTAGAGCAAATGGCCTAGAAAAGAGTGTGCCATTTGGGGCAGTTTCTAAAGATAGGCCAGGTTCTTCCCCAAATCATAGTGGGCAAGCTCAAGAATTTCAGTGGAATTGCTTCTCAGTCACAACGGTGTCAGAGATGATTTTGATCCCATTAAAAGTCCCAGCTTACTTTGTGTATGATGATGAGAAGTCTTGAGTTGATTAAAGAAAAGTATTTTCTCAGGCTCCTAGGTATATATTTTCTCAAAATATACATGCAGAACTTACAGTCAAAATCTTGCTGACTTCTAAGTTTGCTTTTTAAAAAAAATTTATTGCAGTTGCATGAGCTCCTGTCTGAAAGCCCTTAACAAAAAAATAAATAGTTTGCACATAAGCCAAAGAATCCAGGCTTTTAGTTTTCCATACTTAGCAATAAAAGTTGAAACACTTACAGAAGTTTAATACAGTTGGAGTTTCTTTAGGGCTCCATATTGCCTTACTCACCCATCTTTCCAAAGCAGGTCTTCAGGATACAGTTACACAAAGGAAAATATAAATGGGTACCAACAATTCTACTTTAACTCTTTCTAAGAATTATTTTGCTGCCACAGGAAACAGGAAGCCATTTCACAGTGGTATTTTTCAGTGTAATTCTTCCACGTGTGTTACACTGGCTAATTTTTTTTTTCCATTCATCATGGAACAGATTTCTTTGGAACTCCTTAATGATGTAGTGACAATTTTATATATGTTGAACATGTGGCAGAAAAAAACAGTGTCTGGAGCAAATCTAACATCCAATATTTCTGTTTAATCCTATGTTAGCATGCCCTTTCTCCCTTTTTTTTTTTTCCTTTTCAACTGTTCTGCCTCAAATGTTTTTACTCTTTCTAAAACCTGTCCTTTTGAAACACTCATAACTGGCCTCTGCAGTGTATGTTGCACCTTGCAGAATTGCAGCATCACAAATCACCTTCCATTTCACAGTCTTGGTGAGTGTCACGGTCCTCACAAGCAATTTCACGTGCTCATTCCCTGCCTTGGTGGCTGCCCGTGTTGGACATGGCTCAGCTAGTGTGGCATTACAGCTTTCAGCATCAGGCACAAATGTAATCCCTGTCTGGGTCTTTAAGAAATATCATAGATGTCTGTGCAAATGCATATGCCTGCATATGTTTTAGTGACATGTTTTGTAAATCTTATTATCCCTCAGAAAGCATTAAAATGAAGCCAACAGGCCCAGCTGTGCTCATAACATACCTTAGTAGATATCCAGACTTTTTTTGAAGAACAGAAAAACGCATACACACACACACACACACACACACACACACACTCCTACCAAACAGGGTTGCTGTTCTGGGTGTATTCTACTATTTCATTCACAGTTTACTTTACAACATTGTGCTGAAGTATAACACTAACTATAAAAATGGAAAAACAGTGGAAAGTACTTTCCCACATGCAATTAAATGGAATTACCTGTCTTTCAGGGGAAAACAAAATAAAAAGCGTTATAAAATAAAATTGTTCAGATGTTTAAACTATTTATACCATTGCCTTTCAGACCAACTCTGAAAGTTTCGTTTTTCACTTAAAACTATTACTTTCTGTTAATACTAGATAGAAAACCTCCTAATGACTACTTTAGAAGTTCTGACTATCAGCTGGTTTTGACTTACAAGTTCTCCAACTTAGTGGCGTGCCACATTTTCCTTTCTTAGTGTTTTCTCAAACAATTATCATAAATGGCAGAATCCATCAAAAACACCCAGAGGATTTGTCATGTTTGAAGCTAACACAATTTCCTTTCTCAACCTAGAGTACAATTGTTAAGGGATGGAAAAATGCTCACATAATTAAAAGAAAACCCAAAATAGTTCTCTAAATAGTATATTGGCTAAAGGAAATAAATCTGTAAAAGAAATAAAATCTAACTAAGAGTGCAGGTTTAAGTTTTCTGCTAAATCTATTTTACAATTAATTTTACAGTCTAGGAGAGCTTTTTGATAAATAATTTTTCTTGATTGCTAACAATCAAACTTGTTGCACAGTTAAAGTTTGTGACTCATAATGGAAAGCTTTGGCGGGGTGCAATAAAAAAAAAAACCTTCAACTTACTTTGATGCGAGCAAAAGGCCACAACATAATTGTTTGGAGTACTTCCTATTATTTTAAGATTACAGTGCAAGAAAATATTTACTATGTATCTGAGATGAGAGGCCACTTCAGCTATGGGTTCAAGTATAGCTTTTGAGACAACAAACTTTTATGCCATGTTTGTACTGTCCCCTTTTATATGTATGATACAGAGACACTATAGTTAAAGTAACTAAGAGGTCTAAGCCTCTTTTAAACATCTAAAATTGACTGCTGCTTCCAAAGTAGTTGATATTCCTTCCATAGTCTTAATTTTTAGTTTGGAAAGAGAACGTACAGTAATAAGAGCCTGATTTTTCAAACATGTCAGTGTGTACATGAAGTTCAGGTCTCAAGTGAGCACTTTGAGAACAGATATATTTAGAAGAAAAAAAAGGAAAAAAAAAAAGAAAAGAATCCCCCAAAACCCAAGAGCATCCAATAATTAAACCACAAGTCCACAGTATGTTAGTCAAATCAAAAGGTCATTTTGTCCCCAGCTTCATTTCCGACTCCTTTTCAGTAATGGAAAGTCTTTCTGTGATCACTGTATTAATACAAAAGTAGAAACTTTTATTTTCCCAAATAAAAGAGGCCATTTGGCACACAAATGTTAAATAATATGGCCTGACTCTTCCATCATTCACCTCACACAACTTGCTGCATATAAGCTGGAGAAGAAAGGCCTTCCTGGTAAAGTAATGTGCTAGTGAAATAGTCTGACAGTGCATGTCAAAGCATAGTAAATCCTATATATGTTTTATAATCCCAGACAGTATTTGTTTTACTCTTTTAAACAAAGCTCATTTTAAATACCTACCTCTACTGGGATAAGGAAACTAAGAAACATTCATTACAATTGAAGACAAAAGTTGGGTAGGTGTAACTTTTTTTCTCCATCCTAAAAGTTGTAGCACCAAAACCAAATACAAAGGTTATTTAATTCTTCTGTAAAACAACCCACACCAGTCCCCACATTCTCTAGTGTGATCAGTTGTCATCTCCCGTAATGGTTGGCAGGCTGGAGGTAAAACATCATCCCCCCTTTTGTCTCTGAAAATGTTGAATCCCATCTTTCTAAGAAATTAAAATTGCTGGTTTATTTCTTTCCTCTTCTTCCCATCCATATAATCTAGGGCTGGATGTTCTGCAGTAAGACTAGACACAGTACTTGAGATTATCAGATCACAGAAACAGGGGAAAAAAAAGCAATAAAATTATTAGCATGACTACTGGAGGACGTAGGAGTGTACCCTAAAAACAGAGACTTGAAGCAACAATGAAATCCCAGCATATATACCAGTAACCAGCAATTCCCAGGCTGGACTTCATGCAACAGCAATGAATGCTGCATTTTCCAGAGCTAATGGGGTGAGGAGGGGGAGGTAGAAAAATCTCCCTCTGAACCTCAAAAAATACCTCCTGAACTCTGGTCTGGCAGCTCTGAAAAAGAGTACGTAGCAGCTCTGAAACAGCACAAATTCAAGAGGTATTTTAAGAAGCGGGATAAAGGTCTGCAGCTTTCCAACAAAATGAGTTACAGCAGTTAGACATGAGCTCTGGGGCGTTACTCTTTTCAATATAAAACTTTATTCCATCTAATTTTAAACTACTCAGTCACTGAGTTTCCGCCCAATTAAATAAGATGATTGGACATGATACTATTTTTATCCAGGGTATCTTATTTTAAAATTGCACAGCTTTGAAAAACCTTAATGCCAAGAAAGGAGCTTTTCCAATCTTTTTTACCCATTGATAACCACCCCAAATACGGGCCTTTCTCATCCCTGCTCGGGATCTTGAGGCAAAGGGGACGCCTAAGAATGAGGGACCATTCACTTAGCACAGTCATCGCTATGATATACTGGCTGATAGTTGCTATTGATATAAAACAAAAACTGAAGCATCCAATCTCAATTGTGTATTGTGAGACAAAGTGTCCTGAGGCAGATGTAAAGGTAAGTCCTGAACAACCTCATGCCCTCTCTTACCTGCTCTTCTGCTGAGAGCTCCTTAGCAACACAGCACTTTTAGGATTCATCTCCTTGCTGCCTGGTTATTTAAAATGTCCAACTAGCATGACTTTCATCTCCCTTCCTTTCTGTGGTCCCTTGTGACTCCAGTCAGTAGAGCAAATGTCACTAGGGCTTGGATTTATCGTGGATGCTGGACTGAACATGCTCCGGTTCAGCACAGCCCTATAAAAATGGTACTTGTTGAATAACTGCACTGGGTTGTTTTACATTGTTGCAATGTTTTCCAGGGGATTTATAGGCCTCTGGGGCAATGAAAACATGGAGCAATAGCTTTTTTAGCAGATGTAAACATGGGTTTGAGTAAATAGTTAATTTATGCTGGTGTTAGAGCATTTGGCGGATGTTCCTAGTCATAAACAAGCTTTCTCCATCTTTCAAAACAAAAACAAAAACTGGATATCGACATTCTCTATCATCCAAAATCCCAGCTTGCTTCTTAAGCAAAATTGGACCCAGTTCATTTCACAAATCTAAGACAAAATTCAAAAGGAAAGGAGGTTAAAATGTTGGTCTGTTAGGGTTATGACTATGCTGAACTCATATAAAAGATAAAAGAGCATAACATGCTGATATATCTGATGTTTTTATGCAAGACTGCCTTGTTTCCATTAAACAGTGAAAAGACAGCTACTGTTTAACTGAAGAAACTGATGGAAAATCCTCATTACTATATAAACAGTGGTTTAGGCATAGAAAGTGTTTAGTTTATGCATCTGTGCGTTTAGCTGAATACTAAGCTTTTTCTAAACATAATTTGGTGCCTTCCTACTCCCATATATTTTCACTTTCTTTTTGAAAGCCGGAAATCTGTGTCTTCTCATGCCTCAAAATGTAAACAAAAAAAAAAATTAATTATTTTTGTACCATATGTTTTACCTAACCCACCAGAGAATCCCAGTACATTGCTCCTAGAGCTGTAGTTTCCCTTTAAAGGCTGTCTTTTCTTTTGTTATTTTTTTTTACCTTAATTCCAAGGGAGACTTTGGTCTACCATCACAATAAAAGACCTTATTGGTTACATCATCTACGTATTCTATTTTGGGATTTAGACCTCTTGCTTATTTGGTGTTCTGTCACTCAGCTGCTTATCCAGACCTAAAGCTGAAGAAACAGATCTCATAATCATGCAATTACAACAGAATGTTCTCATTTTATTTCCCTTAGCTTTTAAGTCACATCAGTAAAAATGTATACATAACCCATTTTTTTCAATGATGGCTTCAATTCCTGGTTCCACAAATTTTACCTCTTTCAAGCTGGTCTAGCCCCTATTAAAAATCTCAGTATCAACCCCTTTCTCTCTTCATTCACTTTCATGATGTCAGCCCTTCAAGACTTTGACGTAATAAAAATTGTCTTGCAGTAACTGTCATGCAAGTTAATCTTCAGTTTTGTGGACAAAATGAGAAGACTTTGATAAGACAGGGCTGAAAACATCAAAAAAATCACTGGTCATTCCTTCTTGAATTGCATCAGTGGTGACCAGATAAGAAGTTCAGGTTAACCACTCTCCTTCAACACATTAATGAGCATTAATTCACCCATAGATTAACAGGCAAGTCAAACAGGATTGTTTGTGTGGATGGTGCCCTGTTTGTAAATACGACTTGCCCCTAAAAGCTACTGAAAAGATCCACACTTGCTTTTGTGTATCTTAATACATCAAAAATGCCCTTTAATCAGTTAAGAATTATTTCTGATTTAGTTTTATTTGATTTGCTTTAACTTGGACTGAGGGATAATAGGAGCCCATTTCAGACAGTTTGCTACTACTTGAAATTATTCATCATTAATTCCCAGAGAAGTGACACTATCAGGACACTAATGCATGACCCCACTAAGCCTTAAAGGGAAATAAATAAACAAATACATTTTTATAATACTACTTTGAAAAGACTACAATTCAATCAAAGACTGAAAAATACCTGCCTCAGCTAGGAAGGCTAGTTCCCTAGCTAGGAAGACATTTGTTTGGTTCAAAAACTGTGGAAAGAGCCCAGAAGCTCTTTCTTTGAATGAAGACATATTTGCACAAATAGAATGAGACAGAGAAACTTCTAAATATATTATCCTTTAGTATTAGTGTAGCAGTGTTGCTTAAAGGGCCTCCTCATTTTACTGGATACGTCATAGTAACAAATGGAAGTCCATGCTCCCAAGAGCCGACAATGCATTTATTGTATGCTGCACCTCACTTCTTCATGGCAGTAACAAACAAGTGAAAGCACTGATCACTGCATCCCAGCTATCGTCGTCCTGGGTATTATGCCAGAGCAGGTTTTAAGGAAAGACTGAGCAAAAACATCACACTTGTGACATCCTTCAACTTAGTCTCTCAGTTCATCTAACAGAAAACAACAGTTCCTATCCTGAACAAGACTTTGATCTTTATTTGAGTAAGGTGTGGCAATAATTGGCCAAATTTGTATAATTACATATTGTTTCGCATATAAATAGTATCACACAGAATTCACATTTTAAATAACAGACCTGGGGGAAAAGGAGGGCAAGGAGGACTCAGATTGAGTATGATTTAGTCAAAGGTATGCAGACAGGGCATAGGATGATGTTCAGGTCATGTCTCACTGACAGCCAACTGCAGAAGGAACGGCAACACAATCTGTTTCTGAGTCAAAATGGTGTTCTTAAGTGGTGCAATTCTGAAATTCATTACAATATGCTTATGACAAAGAAAAGTATAATTTATCTCAAAAGTTGCGGGAAATTAAAGAATCACAGGAAAAGGTCAAAAGGTGCAGTGTCCTCAGACTTGCATTCAGCAAAAGGCTAAGGAAAAGAAATATGTTGGAGTCTCAACCAAGAATGAAAGGACAAAACCAACATGAAAACGTATATATAGTTCTCAGCAAACCTTTGTAGACTTCTGTGAGAAGATGAGCAAACCTTTTATGAGAGCTATGTCAATAGATGCTCAGGTCTGCTGAACTATATAGTAATTCAGATGCTTTAACATCTGAAAGCACCGGTTTTTGTGGGTATAAATCAGCATATCTTTTACAAGACAATTGGTAATATGCAATGTGGGTATGATCTATTCCTTTTATAAATGAATAATTCAAACAGATGAAGACATCCTTATACATAGAAATATGACCTAAAACTCCAGAAATATATTTAGGAAGCAGGAATACAAGCCACAATCACCCAAAAGTAGTTTCAGGGTAGAGGTAATTTCTGAAATTATATAAGCATCATTGCAAATGTAAGATAACCATTTATCAGAAAGAGAGCTATGAAAATCAGACATTTCTTCTTAGGCAATTCATATGTCAAGTTGCCCAGGGGTAAAATCACTTATCAGTATTTAGACTTTCATCTTCCTAAGCATATTTAGAAAACAGCCATTTTGAAACTCCGTTTGCACACAGGAGATGTTTAGGGGAACGAAAATAATTTTTAAAACCTGGTGAAAGAACACACATAATGTATGAAAATCATTAGCTCAAATCCAGTTCTGAAAACTTGTTCACAAGTCACAATCCCATGGAGCACTCATACAGGATATGAGCAATAAGTTGTTTCATAGCTCTCGGCAATGTGTGTGCGAAAAGAAAGAAGCAGTAGAAAGTGCTCAGAAAGTACGCTGCCTTTTGTACACATTTTTCTAAGGAAAATGACCTTCTAAGACCCACAATGCTGTTCTGGATTAGTAATTTCTCTACACCTTCTCCTGCTATTGATCATCAAATTTACCCATCCCATTTTTAATGGGTTATTACACACAGACTTTCCTCTCAGATCCAGAACCTTGTGAATCATTATGAATACAATGTCCCAGAATATCTATACCATTCCTTTCTCAAAGCATTCAATATTTCTACAAAAGTAGTTAAGAACCAGTAAGGCAATAATGTTGAGATGCCAAAAATGATGTTCAGCTCCTCGTTTACTCTAAATCAATATTAAGAAAAATGTAGGAGATGGCAACATTATATCCAGTACAAACCATCACTTGGACAAAGCATAGCTGACTCTAGACAGGACCAAAGCACTTGTCTGAAATGCTTCCTTCTCTCTGAATGCCTTCCGCCTCACGCCCCCTCCTCCTGATGTTAAGACGTGCGGGCAGATGCCCTTGTCACTGCCTAGCCTCTGTGTATGTGCTTGGATTAATTCTCACTGTGCTTAACTCTCACTCCAGATGATGAAGATTATGCCTCGTCCTGCCCGAAGCAAAGCAGGCACCAATGAGCAGAATTTGCTAACTGATGTAATGTATATGCAGGTATTAAGTCAGGCATCCTGAAAAATTTTGATTTTCATAATACACATAAACACACACATAAACTCACAAGTAGTCTGCTTAGCATGAAGGTTCACATGACATACCACTTTCCTTTCCTGCTCTGTGCACTGGCTCCCCCTTGAAGTAAAGAGTCCACCTCAAGGTCTCTCTCTAGCTGTTTAAAGCCTGCCACAGAAACAGCTTGAGCAACTTGGCAGCTTTTTCCTTCCAAGATACAACTTTTCTAAGACAACTGTGTTCCACCGAAACAATTATAAAACTTAGGAGTGTGAGAGGCTCACAAACACAGAGACAGGTCTTTTTTTCCCACCAAGACTGAATCTCCGTTCCCATAAGAAAAGTGTAGCTCCAGAATTCGTGGCTTACAAGAGCAGATACAAAGCTCTCTTAACTCTGATTTAATAAGTTATGCGCATACACACAATACAAACAAAAGCTGTGTAGTATGCACAGGAAGAAGTTAATTCTTTTCTGCCATATTAACATACAGAATTCATGAACATGACAACTTTGGTTCTCACAAAGTAGCTTAAAAACTCTTTATTATTTCAATCCATGACACACTAAAAGTACTTGACAAGCATAAATAAAAATAGCGAACCAGCCTTGAAAAACTGGCTGTACCTTTGCTCTGAACAACCCCGGAAATTTTTTGATACTTACCTGGAGCTTGCCCAGTTTTTCAAACCTAGGTTTATGTGACTGGATTATTTCTTAGAAAAGAAGTATCTTTCTGATTGGATTTTACAGTCTGCATGATACTTTTTTTCGGGTCAATTTTTTGTTGGAAGACAAAGTAAACAGGAAACTCCCAAGCATTTAACTGTTACAAAACTAGCCATCAAACCAAAGACAGAAGTTTCAAAGTTCTGAGTTCCAGGATTATTTAAAATGGCTTGAAGATCCCATTTTAGCACTACCTCATCCTACTATTTTTGATCTGGAAAAAAATCTGTTTCTTCACTGCATTCTTTACAACTTCAGAGATATTAAATGAATCAACAGGGAAAGTGATCCCTTATTTGCTCAATAAAATGTAAAAATATTCTTTACAGTTGTCATATAACTAAAATTCCTTGAAGTTCATGTAATGTAGAGCTAAGTGTTTAGTTGCCCTCAACTTTTCCTTCTTCTAATAACAAGGTGCTTTAGCAGTTACATAAATAAATTATCTAAGGACACAATCCAAGAACCCTTATGCAATTTTTATTCACACATCCTTTAAGGTATACCTGTGCTTATTTAATCTTATGGGGTCTTCCTCCCTATTTCTTTTATAGATAACCTTGAAAGTGGCAAAACCAGGATTCCCATCTATGCAGAAGCCTACATGCTACCTGACTGATACAAAGATACAGGTGTGCAGATGTTTCTTCATGTGAACAACCATCAGCCTTTCACAGAATCATAGAATCATAGAATGGTTTGGGTTGGAAGGGACCTTTAAGATCATCTAGTTCCAACCCCTCTGCCATGGGCAAGGACACCTTCCCCTAGACTGGGTTTCTCAAAGCATTTATTGTTAATGATGGGCCATACATCTCTGGGAAACAAAGAAACAAACAGATGATAACTGGAGGAGAAACAAAAAAAGGTAAGGCATGGCCAAACTTTGTATCTTCTACTTCGTATTTCCTACATTCCCACTGGCTAGATTTGGAATATAGCATTTTCAGGAAATTCAACTTTTGTAATCTCTCCTATACTTTCCAATTCTTCCCACCATTTCATTATTTGTTCCTAATGATGACAGTTTATATCTGTGATACATCAGGACCTAAACAGTTGTGTAGTTTCAACAAATGCGTCTTTTCAGGACTTGAAGCTACCAAACCCACATTTTAAAAAGAATCTCTAAACACTTTTTCAGCGTGTATATGGATTCATTTCAGGATATTTTGGCAAATGTAATTTGGGAATTAATACCAGTTTTATAAATAAGTACTGTATTTTGTAGAAATTGAACTGTCATACGTATGGCGGACAGATACATGCCTTCCTTTTCCTCACTTTTGTTCTGTTATTGACAGAAACACCACTTACATGGGATTAAATATGAGCCAGGAAATATGTATCATCAGCTGGAGTCCCAAGTTATTTCCAGAAGTTTTCCAAATTAGATCTGGCATCTGGCACCACAGCCAATGCCATATTCCTTTTGGTTTAGTTTTATACCATTTTACCATGGGTCTGTTTTTACATCTCCCCATCACCAGTGCAATCCAGAGTCCGAAGAATAAGAAAGAAAGGAAGAAGGGCAGCCCCATCCCACCCTCACATGAGCTGGTGTGATGGGGTAAGCTCCTGGCTCAGGAGAGCGTGTGGCAAAGCACATCCCTCTGGATCCGCACAGCACTGTCTTTCTCCCCAATTCCCTTCAACCCTCCCTGTCAAGGTAGAGACACTTCAGCACTGTGGTGGGAGCATGCAAACTCCCCATCCATGGCAGGAAAGGGACAGATACAGGAATGTCGCCTTAAGTCATTGCTGGTAAAACCATGTCAATTTTTTTAGAAGTCCATATTAACTTATAAAACACAGTATATACACACAGCATCAGAGGACAATGTGAATACAGGGGTTAGAATAAGTATTTGGACAGGATACAACTGAAGCCTGTGTTTATGTTCGCAGTAATTACAAGAATAGTTTCTACCTTATCAAGAGTTCAAAACGTGAAGTATTAAATTTGCTAGCAATAAAAAATAGAGTGGAATGTCAGCACGAGTCTGAAAATAAGTCACTTAAAAGGATTTGGATAAGAACAAATTAAATATTTTATTTATACAACTAAAGGCAAAAAAAAAAAAAATTAAGGGCTGTGGATACAAATCCAGGACAGAACTTTTACTAAATCTGTAATAACACTATTTTCCAACAAAGAAAAAAATATCATTGGAAATACTGATCTTAACAAGCATCAAATGATTTAGAAACAAGCATAAAAAATGGAATGGCTAAAAAAATACAAAAGGTTTTTCAACACTATTTATAAACTATGTTTTAAAGCTGTCCCATTTAAAAGTTCTCATTAGCTTTTGCTGGGCCAGGGGTCCACCCCTAATGAAGATTCATTAGATTTTCCTAAAAAACATCATCTTTCTTCTATTATTGATTGTTCCTGTCATAAGTTCAGCTTCCATGAGCAGTTTCTTGTAGTTTTCATTTTCACAGACATTTGTACAAGTCAAAAGTCAGGTTTTATTAGGAAGAAAGCTTAAAGCTACTTTGCTGAAAATAACTGCAAATTTTTAACTGGAACATTTTCCTTCACTTTTATGAAGAAGTAAACTATACTAGTTAACCTAAAAATGAGTTACAGAACCTAAAATCAAGATTTTTTTCCCTTTATAACAACTACACTCGCCTGTCAGAAGCTTAATTTCCACAACCTTTTTCAGCAGTGGAAGTAGTTCAGCAGAGAACAATCAGAATGAATTAAGGACTTTACTGGCTTTTTGAGACTCATTTTTCACATTGAAAAGAGGTAAAAGATAAGACTTTAGCCACAGATTCTTGGGAAACAAAGATTGCAACGCAATAAATCCTAGCTCAAGAGTAAAGAAAAAGCAGATGCAAACTTACATGTGAAAACACTCGATGCTAAAGGCAGTCAAGGCACAGAAAAGTATCCTGTGGAATGAAACACCAAGTGCAGCAAGCAGAGGACCATCTAGTTCAAAAAGGGAGCCAGAGAAGCGTGGAGGTCAGAAATATGGTGCCAGGCAAACAATAGATGACTCAATGGACGTCACAGACCTAGAAGAGCTTCCTGGACTCTTTCAAATTTCCTCTGTTCCTGTGAAACTGGCTTTCTTTAAGTATTTTCTAAGGGCCTGCAATTCATTTCTTGGCTAGGCAAGCTCACTTTCACTGAACACAGTGATCTGAGGTTTGTTTGAATTCCTGCTGTGTGGAAATCTACTGTACTTTCTAGCAGGTGTGAGAACACTGAGGCTCCTTCAGTTGCAGCTCATTTCCACTTACTAACTACTTTATCTCTGTGGATGAAGCAAAAGTGACTTTTGTGTTTCCTGGCAGTCTGCTGCTTCAAAGAACCTAACAGTGATTTGTTTATTTCAGAGGAAATGGAGACCAGTCAGTGATGACAGATTTATTGGTTAAATGGACATCACAAAAAAATTTTCATGCAGTACAGGCTGGCTCTAACCACACTATGAGAACTCATAGTAAGGGGTGATGTGCATTCCAGAAATCCAGTCCTATTTAATCCACTCCACTCTAATCTGTACATTTATATAGCACCCTTCACACAATTTCCAAGAGCTCTGTACAGAAATGTAATAACCACTGTACTGAAAAATATCCAGGTATATTGATGGCCTACATTTAGACTTGAAAATACAGCAAAAGGAGCCAGACTGTTGAATATCTCCTGGCAATAAGTCATTCAGTGACAGATAAGAAAAAACTGGGTGTTCGATCTCTTCCAATTAAAACTCAAGATAGAAGAGAAGTCCTTTCCTCTGGAGAGACAATTCACAACATGGCAATAGCTCCTAGTGCTATGGAATGAGACAGAGGAGAATTTTACATTGGAGCAATAAAACATGAAAATTGATATGAAACTTCAGTGGGATCCAATATAAATTGTACAATATGGCTGATCAAACTCAGTTGAACAGGAGGAAAAGGCACACGGTTTTCAGCATGTGGTAGATTTGCAATGCACAAAGGTTACTCGGAGAACTTCATGGTCTTAATGTGAAAAATAAATAAATAAAACATTCTAGAGCAAGATAGTACCAAATTTATGTTGCTATAGTCTTCAAATGCTAACTGGATGTGACATTTGCATCTGTCAAAGAAGGTAAAATAGATTTATGGATAATATACAGGAGGAACCTGTGTTGAAAATCCCGGATAGCCTGACAACTGCCCATTTTCTATAAGGGTGAGGAACATTGATCAAGGCAAGCACTGAGATCCAGCCAGTCAGCAAGGCTTTCCATTTGATCTGGATTCAATTTCAGAAAAAAGTCTGGCTGAGGTCGTGCATCAGCCAAACAAACACACCATTTGGAAAGAAGCTGGGATATTTGTTGAGGCAGAGAAATATATCTGAACATCACCTCTATACATATGGTTGGCTAAAGCACATCTGCCAATAATTGGCTCAAAAAATCATCAAAATGATAAAAATGCCTCTATTTAAGATGATAAAATAAAAAGTGTTATTTATTCTTTGGAGCCACATACCTGCTCAAAAATACCTTGATTGGTAATTCACCCAGCATTTAGGAACTGGAATTATCATTGCATTTTGATTCCACCTACTCCCCAGTCTAGCTTGACATCCTGAATGGTTTAGCTCTCTTTATACATAAGGAACTGTAAGCCAGTTTTGCCCATTTTACAGACTGAAGATCTGAAGTATGGAATAACTACAGCACTGTGTAAAGATTATTGAAATTACTCTGAATGAAATTAAACTACTGGGTCTACGCAGGGACTCCTGTAGGGAGTATAGTCAGGGTGATTTGCCCCAAATAACGTACTTGCTTCTCAGCAGGGGCAGTTTGCCTGGCAAAATCATGATGCTGACCTGTATGTGCTAAATTCCAGCCCTGGAGCCTGCTTGGGTGCTTCTGGGTGAAGTTCTAGTAGACAAATTCATACAAGACGTCTATGGCAGAGTTGGAAACTCAACTTTTTTCTCCTTGATTTTTTTCCGGTGTCTTATTTCAAAGCCATCCATCTTCTTTACTTTTCAGGTGCAAGGTAGCATGGTGGCTTATTTATTAAAAATTAGTCTTCTAAGCCCACTAATAGTCCTCTTCTTTTAGTAATTATATCTAAATTTTAAAAACTGTTAATCCAAGAATGAAGTTCAAAGGCGTTTTTGAATCAAATACAACACCTTATACAGTCCACATGTTGAAATGTTATTTTCACTGTGTTTGTATTTCTGAGTGTGTGTGTATATAGAATTTATGTAAAATCAAGAGCTAATTTTTACTATCTTTTTTTAACTATAAGAAGGCACACTAGATGCCTTGTTTGATCTTGATTTAACCAAATCCTGCAACTACATGTATTATGGCAATCTGTATATTATGAACCTTAAAGTATAAGCACAATGATTTGCAAGCATCCTATACACTAGCCTCACTCAAGAAATTTTCTAGGACTGGGAGCTTACTTTGTAGAAGAAAGTGCACAGTCCTGGTTTCTGTAAAATATGTTATATTTTACAGGATTGCCAGCCTAAAGCAAACAAAAGCATGACCGTACTGCAGTTTTGAGAGAGTCCACACGCTGGTTGAACTCCTTGAAAATGTATTACCAAAGCACTAGATGCAGCGAAGTAGGTCCCCAGTATGAAAGCAACGTGAGGGGGACATATTTTTAAAACTCAGGACACGCTGGAGGGCTTGCAGCCCTGCAATATTAACAATAGATCTCTTAACTATAAGCAAATGCTTGAAGGATATAGATGAGGGACAATTCTGGAATCAAATGTTTACAGTTAAAGTTCTACAGCCAGGAAGAGATAGGCTAAAGCCTAAAAGCTGCCTCAACACAAAAGGATCAGCTTTCAAGCAAGCTGCACACCCGACTGTTACCATTTAGGCACCTAAATGAAGAACAATGGGGGCTGCTGGGTTCTGAGCTCTTTCAAGCATCTGGTCCAAATTCTTTCCTTCCATATGAATCAAAACAAATGTTTAGGCTACCAACTTTCCATTGCCCTTTCAGTTTAATGCCAGCTCTTCTAGCTTTTAAATTCCTTAGTATAATAAGACGAATAAAACACTAACTTAGCAAAATGCCCAGTTAGGGACTATTTGCAATATTTTCTTTTTTATTAGTAGCAGACATAAAGTTTGTATAAAGTCATTGTAAAAATATATCTTTGAAAACAATATCTTTTGGAACAAGATTTTTTGGTTTAATAAATTTAAAAAAATATGAATTCTTCTTACTTGGCTATCAAAAAGTGGTCACAGATTAACTCACAGATTTGAAGACAGAACAGACTGAAAGTCAGCATAAAACAAAACACAGTAGCAGAAACAGTCAGAAAATTAGCAAGTAGATTATATAAGAAAACAC
Organism: Buteo buteo; assembly: GCF_964188355.1. NCBI lineage: Eukaryota > Metazoa > Chordata > Aves > Accipitriformes > Accipitridae > Buteo > Buteo buteo. Next base: position 33,125,933 of record NC_134172.1, read on the forward strand.
AAAAGAGATCACATCATGATGTGGAAGGAGAACATAAGTCGATGTGTGCTGTGACACACCATGCTAAGGGAAGTTTTAAGGCTATGTAATTCCTGCTGCTCAGGACAATTACACCTATTCTACAGCGGTGCGGAGGCTGATACAGGAGCTGCAATGCTCTGCAAGAGCCCAGGATACATCATCGTGCCTGGACCCTGGCACGTCCTAAGATGGTTGAAAGCTGTGCTAAGTAGTCAAAAGACTGTATTTAAATGTTAGAGGGCAACTGTTGAGACAGACAGACAAATGTAACTGCATGATAGTGTCACACCTCTGCAACTAAGAGATGACATAGGAAATGCACAGCATTACCTGATACTAACCCTGGGAGAGTAAAGGTCTGTTCCCAGTCCTCTTCCCACTATGGGAAAACCTGTTCTGCAGAAGTGTGCGAATTCAAACATTTTAAGAAAGTCTCTGCTTAAGAACACAGAAATTTTGCAGGCTTATCACAGTGAATACTGAAACATTCAACACTATCAAGCAGGTTCATGAATAAGTAGACTCAGCTGGACAAAAGTAAAGAACAACTGGATATCTCATTTGAGTTTTACAACACACACAGCAACAAAGGAAACAGTGACTAGTGAAAACACAAAACCACGGATGGAAATCTGTGTTTTTTTCTGAGTTGAATGAAAGAAAGCTGCTTAAAGAAGGACATAAACAGAGTTGGCAGGAAACATCTTTACTAATTTACATGAGCTAATTTAATAAAATTTGGGGGATGGAAAGAAACATACAGTCCATTTTCAGCTTTTCCTATACCTTATGAGCATTCTTCTCATAGATTTTCTTTTCCAAACTGTATTCAGGTTTAAGGTTTCTATTGCTTTATGATTCTTACATAAATTATTTTCTATAACTGCTACTATGCTAAACAGCCATTGTGCCAAAGTTCCCTCTGACATTCATTTGTAGAAAATGTTTTCATTAAGAAAATAAAATAAAAATTTGGAATTAATGACTTGAAGATAAGAAGAAAGACTCATCCCCAATCTAACTAATCCTGCATATAAGGATGCATAAGAATTGCCTTCCAGTGTTGGAGGATGAAGAGAAAGGATAGATTACTTAGGACTGTAGTAAAGCATGAGACAAAGTTCAGAAAAAGAAAGTTTGGAGTATTTTAAGATGAGTATCAGGCCAAAATTCCTGCAAGTGAGATTTATTACACCATGGAGTCTGTTTCCTGAGACTGCTAATGAAGGCAAGCTATTTTTTAAAGTCCAAATGAGCATTTAATAAATTAGTACCACACTCACAAACCATATACATAACCCATTTTGTCATACTGAACTGAAAGAAATCAACCCACACTCAAGCCTTTTAGTCATCACTACTTCACTCCATCTGTCACTCGTCTAATAAAAGAATATAAATAAAGACTGCTGTTGGGGGGGGGGGTAGGGGAGGTGGGATGTACCTTTTTCCCTGTAAATAGGCTTCATCTAGGTAAATTTTGTGTGGCTTTTTAGCAAGGTTTCCTTTCCTTCTTTTTTTTTTTTTTTTTTTTTTTTAACCTGTACTGTTTTATGTCCTTCCAATCATTCCTAGATCTGCATAGCTAGACAGCAATGTAATTAATTATGTTGCAATTAATTCTCTCAGGGGGGTTGTTCAGCCACCATCCACTGTACCATCTGACCATATTCCATATTCATTACACTGGAAATAATGGCATCCCTAATGGACACCGCAGAGTCTGTAGTTACTCTCCCTTTTGAAGCCAGAGAAAGCTTAGTCAGGCATAGAATGGCACAAGAGAAGAGAAGAGGATAGAGGGGAAGAGAGGGAGAGGAGGGTTGTTTTCTCCTTTTTGTGAAGGCTGGAAGTGAGGTGAGGAGGGTAGTGATGAAAGTCAGTACGATTATGACAAAAAATGCTTTCAGCTATGACTGTTTTGCAGCATTTCCTGAAGAGGGGCAGCCTCTTGATCCTTTTTAATATCCTTATTAGTCTCCAGTTCAAGAATTGTGTGTGAGGACATGTTTAACTCCCATTGAAGTCAATGGTTCTTAAGCATATGCTCAAATTTTTTCACAAATCAGGACTTTAATCTGTTCCTTATGTACATTTAGGATTACAGAGAAGTCTTCAGTTTTTGAAGTTGCTGGAAACACCAGCTTGCTTATGGGAGGTGGGGGAAGGGAGCAGGACTCCATCACTTTCAGAAGTCTCTATCTTCCTTAATTTATTTCTAATTTTGACCAGAAAGATATCTGTTTACCAATTTTTTTAAATCTTCTCAAACACTGCCTATTAGATTCTAATGTGTGCTACAGGAATGCGAGTTACTGACACCACACACTTCTAGGTTTTTGGTAGTTATAAAGTCACAAACACTAAGGTTAGGGTCTCATTCCTCCCTCCTTCCTCTATAAAGTTGATAGAACTCTTACCAAAACCCAAAGAGATTTATTCCTAGCAAGGGGAAAGAAGCATTGAGACAAAAGCTGTAAAACTGTCTCCATCCTACACTGCAAATGCACCTCAATTCTGGCATCTAGTGCTTTTGGCTATTTCAGTCCTGGAACAGAATCCTCTTCATTGAGCCTGAAGGTTGTGCCAAACTGTATGGTGATTTTTGTGATATGGAAAAAAGCCCACTGGAGACTAGCCGGAAAGCAGCCAATCTTGTGATCTGATCCTCATGTGAATTTATGTCTCCAGAGTTCAAATTTAATATCTTCTGTAATTTTACCATGCACTCTATTTGCTGATATTACACTGAAAAACTCTAGATATTGAAAATAACTGCAAAATTGCCAAGCCCAAGCATTCAAAAGGTGTCAGCAAGACTCCTCCATTATTTCCTCCCCCTGCCTGCAGCTCTCTCACCCTTCCCAAATTGTTTTTAAAACACATTTAGGAATAAAATAGCACAGTATAACCAAGTGCTGGTCCAGTCAAATCAAGTGGACTATCCTGGGTCCCTGTCTGCTGTTATTTTTTATTTGATATACACATGCATGCACGCACTCACACACACCCCAAATGTATATTTATGTCTATTATATCAATGAAATGGAATTAAAAAAAAAAAATACTTTACCACTTTCAAAATTCTTCTTACAGAAAAGCAGAGTGAAAGGACAAATTGCCAATGCTATTTAAAGAGTTTACAGGCCCCTTCAAAATGAGACTTTACTTTCTTTGAAGCACATTCCTTCTGGCACAAGTAATTATTACCTAAAATCTTGGAATTAAAAGAGTGCATTTTAAGAAAGTTAGATTCTTTTTTTTTTTTCACCCCTTCAGCCTAGTTTCAAATACTCCCTTTTTACACAAGGCTCTGCTCAACACTGGGTACATTGCTGGTATTAAATATTAACCATCAGCGTTGTCATGGCTGAGTCATGCTTGATTTCCATTATAGCTGTTTACAGAATGTCCTCTGTGGTGTGCACCCTTGTGAAGTTAAAACCTCAAGAAGAGAAGAGACAGCACATGAAACTTTTTTTTTCCCCTTTTTTTTGTTTACTCTCAGCCTTGCACACTTTTCTGACACACCATAAATACATGGAAGAGTCATGACTGACCTGCAGTTATCAAAAGTAAGTTCAGAGTAAAACAATTGATGGTTTGGGGCCGATGGGATAATGACAGAATATTGCTTCTGGATGTTTCTTGCATATATGTGAGCCGTACAGAAGAGAGAGAAGAGTGTGAATGGAAAAAGGAAGAACACACTTAAGACAGCACAGAGAAAACATTGAGGTAGGTAAGAAACAGGATCCGAAATATCAGCTGAGCAGCAGTTGGGCAACGCCTTGCGGGGAAGTAACAGCTTAACTCTGAGCGGATAAGCTGGAACCAGAAGAAGGATTCTAGGAAGGGAATTTCAAAAGAGTGTGATTGAAAGGTAGGATCGTTTAATCAGCTTTGGTTTTGGCAGGGTTCAAATAGGAGCCAAGAGAGGGCCAGGGCAGGAAAACAGGATTTGAATTCTGCTAAATGGTATAAAAGTCATCTGCAAAACGGTCTGAAAACGTGTTGGAGAGAGAGAAGATTGATAAAAGCAACTTGCAAACTTTGGTGGCAAAATAAGATCGTCTAAACCATAGTTCTCACCCTGTTCAGAATAAGCAGCAGCCTGTGGCCTTGTACTGGGGAAACCAAGGTCAAAGTTGTTCTGCCCCTGTGAAAAGATGCTTTGTGCTTACCCCCAGGTCTCTTTTGTGAGCATTTTTTTCCTAAATCTATGCATTTATGCCCTGGAAAGAAAGGAAATGCTGTCTGCTTTTATAAAGTAACTGACCTTAACTGTATAAAGGTAGCTCTTAGGCTTTATGGAGAGCAGAGATACAGGAGACATTAAATGACATTGCAGGGAACGTGCAAAGGCTGATTAGTGAGACCTTCTTTCAGTGCTTGTTGTGCAATATGCTACACTCACTCCCTGGACTTGCTTTAGTTCCCAAACTTGCAGAAATACTCTTCCAGAGGTATTTAGGGAACATGCACCCTCATCAAATAACTTCTGAACAAGTAAGGCTCCGTGCAGGTCCGTATGAACACCTCAGATAAGAGCAGTACTTGCATTTCTAGCTCAGTGTGGATTTCACCTCCACCTTTTGTAATAAGAGTCTGCTGATACGTTAACAAGGTCCTTTTAATTAATAAGCCAGCAATAACATGCAGCCAGACTCCTCTATATGAGTAGCATCAAGCTTTCCATTTATCTACATAATCAAGGCAACCACATGTTTCAAGGTTAACATGGATGCAGCTTTTAGTTTGTGTGTGTGTAAATTAAGACTATCAATTAGTTGTGGAAACATGCTTGAAAAACACAAAGCAAGCCAGAGCCTCCATAAATAATATTTTTATGGTATCTACCCATATGTTGTGGAATTACAAACATTTCTTAGCCGCACACCATCGAGCTGGAGGAATCAATGACAGAGTAGGAATGACATGCCTGTGCTTAACTTTTTCAATGTTATACTGTTAATTCCAAGGGAATTATACACAGTAACCTAAGCTTCAGCAGGATTAGAGCATCAGTACACAGACTGGTAAAGCACTGAGTGACTTTTGCAGGAGGGAAGGAAATGGCTTTCCGGAGAACTTTGAAGGATTGGGTCAGTCTGTAAGTTAATTTCACCAAACATATTTCAAAATGGCTGGATGCGTTTAGCCACTGTACTTGAAACACAGAATCTCTATCCAAAAAAACAGTGTTTGTTTGGGTGTCATGTCTGGCAAAGCTCTGGTGATATGTTTGCAAATACAAAAACATTAAATCCCTGATATTTCTCATGCCAGCAGACTGTAAACTCAATTTGTACCTTCTCTGCATGTCTAAATTTCAGTTTGGAACCACTGAAATAAAGATAGCTTTATAGGGTTCAAATACTGTAGATTTCTGTACATACCCTCATATTAAAGCAATAAAGATGTTTGCCTCATAAAGTTGTAGCAATGTATCAAAGTGTAAAAAGCAAAGGGATCAGAATGAGTCGAGGGGGAAAAAAAAAAACAAAGCTAAACCAAACCTACAGGAAAGTTTGGCAGCATATTTCTTCATAATTTAAACCAATCCAAAATATTTGTGACCTTGTCTCCAGCTTTTTCTCCTGTGCTTATTCACATTACTTTTTTTAAATTTAGAATTTTAGTTGTTCTATTTACTACTTTTAATAATAATGTATTATTTCATAAAAAACAAATAATGCAAATGGAACAGACACTCTTAATTGGCCCAATAATAGAATCTATTAGAAAATTATGTAAAATAAAGTGATAATACAAGAAAAGATAATGCTGTGGATTCAAGACACCTTATGGACAACTGCTAATGAAGCCTCCTGTTCTTATCTGACTCTGCTCCACTGATCCATAACTGTTTCAGCTTGCATTGCCTAACAGACTTACATCACCTAACAGTACTGTTCTATTTAGCGGATCACTGCGGTTAAGTTATTGTAGGCTAACATCCAATGGAAATGTGATTAAGGTAAAGGGTGATTTTATTTTTTTTTTTTCAATAAAGGAAGTGTTCATTCTGTGAGGATAAATGGAAATTGAAAGGATATACCTGCATACAGTCCTTCAGAAATGTACTTGTGTAAAAAAAGGAAAGAGAGAAAGGGAAGGAGAGGGAGCCGGGAGTGAGACCATTAGTATGTATTGTTCTAATGTCCTCAGGAGCGCAAGACTTAACACACAGCTGTGGCTTGAGGTCACTGTGGTACTCACAAAACAAGAACGTAGAAAGAAGAAAAAAAAAGACAAAAAAAAGAGCTTAATACTACTATGTCACATTTGAGTCAATCAAATCAGTAATTCCAAAGTGCAAAGGACTTGCAACATTCTCAGTTCTCCCTAAGCCTTATATAAGGCAAGTATGACTTGCGGACTTTTACTAGATTTTAAAGTCTAGTTCAGAAGATACCAATTCGAAAGGAGTGAACGCGCCTTAGCTGTTTTCTTCTGGCAGAAAATACTGTCTGGCATTCTAAGCACAAAGCTTTAAAAGGCATTTTTGAGTGGTCGATGTCACTGTAGCCGCCTGGGCTTCCACTCACACCGTTTTTACCAGCTCAGTGTACCAAAGCCTCACGAAATATGCCATCATATAGTTTATCAACACATCTGGCTTCAGTTCTTTTTCCTTCACTAAACCAACTGATATTTTCATGAATTTAGGAGACATCTAGTCACTGTTCCTACTATTCTTTTTACAGTAATAAGAACATTTTAACAAGTAGGTTTTGCATGTCCACATATCTTATGAGGATGAGGCCTACAGCATTCTGGTATTCTGCACCAGCTGTAAGAAAAGGAAAGGCTTGAAAAGCTACTGAGACCCATGTACCTGAGGAGCTCCACTCACCCTGCAAAAACACCCCCTTCCAAGGAAGCCCCCGTGCGCACTCAGGGCACATTGCATTCTTCTGGAATATGCCGTTTTTTACTTGGCAGGTAGAAAACTCCACGGTTCATTCAGCTCCCTTCAGAGCTATATTGTCAGTCCACATATGTCCAACAGATTTTTTAGTATCTATTTATAGAAGGACCAAAGTGGGAAACAGTCTTTCTGCTTGGTAAATGTAAGTGACTAATGCCCCCAATTCACCAAAATGTGTAAACATCCACTTAACTTCAGGTGTGTTCGTATCAAAGTAATATGACTACTTCTGCTGTGAAGTTCTGGCTCCACTCAATAGTTTTGACTTCAGCACATGCAAGATTTCATTCACCTCCCAACATACAAAATTAAATGCATACTGGCATCATCATGGGATCACAGTCTAAGAATTAAAACTCACAATGGTGGCGGACGCTACTGAAGTGCATCTAACTCAGTTTATGTAAGGCAGCATTTGTTCAGGCTCACTTGCTAAAAATAAAAAATAGCTACTAGAGATCTGAGAGAATGCAGAAGGAAGAAGGACTGTTAAAAGCCTGCAGTAATCTGTTTCAGTTTTAGTTTTTCATATCCTATTTGCTATAAAATAATGTTCAATCAACCAATTTTTCTCTAGCCCAAGAAGCAGCTTCAGAAAGAAAGAAAGAAAGAAAGAAAAAAGATTACTTGGCTTCCAGTTAGGGTTTCATAATCCACTGGATTTTATTGGTTTAGTAAAACTATGCTCTTCCATCATAAATGAAAGATTTGACTCATTCCTTTGAGACTTGTTTCTTCTGCTATTTGGTCAATTATTTTGTTTCATTTGTTGAAAAGAAGGATAAAAGGAAACATAGGTTCAAGTACAAAATAACTTTTCTTTCAAATGACCGTTAAGTTTTCATGTATGTTTTATTCTGTTTATGTACTTTAGGGGCCTTTTTCCACTACTGCAAGGTTTATTCAGCACAGGTAATTTTCAATATAAACTTTAGACTGCTTTTTTTCTTTCTGTAGAGCAAGAAGCTCCAGTGATTTCAGACTGCGTAGTATTGAATGATTACATTCATCATTAAACAACAAAATATTCAGTAGCCAATTTCAAAATGTGATTTCTGATTTTTCTTTTGATGTATAATCGCGTGCCTATTTAGTAATATGCACAGCTTCTAGTCAAGTAACCTACCCCCAAAACTATTTGTAAAATTCACAATTCCATATGGAAAATAAACTCACATTCTGAATAGGAGGTATGTTACTGTCTTCTGTAGGTCCAAGATCTCAAAATGAAGGACATCCTCCCTAATCTACAATGAATATTATATCTTTAATATCATTGACGTTAACAAGTAGAATTTTGACAGCCTAAGTTGTCTATTTATAATGTTTAGTAGAAGACTTCAGAAGCAACTTTTCATGTACGACAGTGAACTGTCTACCACTATATCCCATTATACTACTGATTTTTTTTTTCCACTTCGCATCACCCAGTGAATGCTAGGATACAGTGATGCAACTCTGCACTAGTGATAATACATATACATATATATATATATATAAAATTAGCAGAGATTGAATAACATCAGTATGATTTAATTTTTATCTATTAAAATATTATTTTAAAAGGATATGGTTTAGGTAAACTTATCAAAGGACACAGATTTTGTAAAATATATTAATAAATAACAAGGACAATGAACGCTAGAAAAGTAAGACCGATGGAAGCAGTGTTTTTTTAAAGTAGCATTCCTTTGCTGTGTTTGCCGCTGGAAGCATGAGAGACAGCGTATCACAAAAAGCATAAGCACTAGCACGGCTAACTGGTCTATCTCCTTCTCCCAAGCTAAGAATTCTTCCTAATTCATAGTGAGAATGCACATCTTAAAATCTGGCACTACCAAAAATCAGCGGGAATTTTGTCATCAATATCTTCAAGGTGAAACTTCCCTTAGCATGTATGTTCAGAAACCATTTATATTAATAACTTTTTTTAGTGATTCAAATACTTAAAATACATACAAGACTAGACTGTGTGCATCCAATGCAATTACTCAGGCTATTTTTTAATTCAAACTTTGATTAAATACAATAGAAGAGCAGCTATCCGGTCATCAAAGACCCCAGACACTCACCCCAGAAGTCAAATGACTTCTTGCTGTGCACACCTATGCAGCCACACAGGCTCATGCTGGTAAAGGTGATGTGATTGCCCTGCTGAGCAGTGGGAGGAAGGCTTTTTCTGCAGGGCAGCTCGCACCGTCTCGCTCCTACCCTGCCACCAGCAATACTTGAGAAATGGTGATGCAGATCTGTAAGTCTTTAAAGCCTACTAAAAAAAGCGCAAGCACGCGCACACACGCACACAAAGCTTTTGATTAAATAAAAGCTTACGGTACTTTACAAATGGAAGGAAAGCACTGGTATTGTCATTGTATAGGTTGGGGAAACAGACACAAAAGGACAGGGCACAGGCTCGAGGCAGATCATAAGGCTGGGTTCTGTGCCCAGCTGTGCACTGATGTAATGAAGTAGCCTCAAGCACTGTTTATCAAACTTCTCTAACACCACACTATTTTAGTTAGAAACCTTATTAGCGACATATGCAAGTATTTATATTTAAAAAATATGACTTTTCTTTCGTGTCCTTTCAAGTTGCATTCTTAAGTGTATTAGAACAAGGACACAGGATAACATAGCAAAAATAAGGATTGAACCCAACCCCACCATAACTACATTTTACTGATGGATTTAAACTCTGTTCATTCTAGCAGATAAAACCAGATTTATTTTGCTTCCTTTCCAGAGACTAGCAAAACTGCTTGGTAGAATGCTACAGCAACCATTCCTGCTGCCGTGTAACACTGTATTTGCTGAAAGCAATAATCCACTGAGCAATATCAGATTATTAGCAGACATCAGCAAAGATAATGTTGTCACCTTCCCTTGAATTTCAAAACACAGAGTTCAATCCCACTCGAGGACTTCAAAGATACAGCATATTGAGTCATCACATCACTAAAGAATGAGTATTTCCAAACAGCAAACTATATGCAGATTAACAGGCTCAATTAAAAAGCACTTACTAAATAATTAGCATGTCCAAAAAGGGCAACAAGTCTGACAAAAAAAAAAAATCCAGAAACTGATTACTTACTGTGCAAAATACTAGAGAAGTTATGCTAGATATGGTAGGACAAATTTTATCCTAGGTTGTTAAAACCAATGAAATTAAAATTCAGTTTAGATATATAGATATAGATATAGATATATATAATGCTGAATTGGCAATGCTTAACCAGGCAATCCTAATATTTTATCAATAAATATCTGCAAGAATTATAAAGCATTTTTCTTTCCCCACCACGCAACAGCAGTTTAAAAATCCTGAAAGGTAACTCCAGCCATGATTTTTCTGAGAAAATTTTTCAGTGAAATTTTCTCCAGATATTGACAGAATGTTTGGATCTTTAATCTCCATGTGTCCATATCTCCTTCTGTGTTTCATTCTACTACCACACTTCTTACTCATCCAGATCCCTTGGTGACTTTGCTTTGAAGATTGGGATCCTTGATAGAGCTTAATACCAAATAATAGCAGAATATCATGCAATTACATTTCTGTGCCAAAGATTTTAAACAGCGTAACAGAATTAAGCTCCAACAGCTTAAAGAACCTTGAGCACTTCAGTAGTTCCACTAGAATCAATAGACCTTCTCACATAAACATTTGTGCTCCGATGAACGTCTGCATTGGGACTCCGATGTTTCTAAAAGGGCGGGTTGGGCCAGGGGGGGGAAGTGTAAATCCTACTGAATTTTTTATATATATATATATATATATATAAATTTTATATATATATATATGAACAGACAGAAATACATAACTAGAGGCCATACTTATTTCTGTCCACACAAAATTACTCTTTGGCTATGGACAAAAAATTCTGAGAATGTGTCAGTAAAATAGTGTTTAAAAATTTTACAGTCCTAGAAAAGTTCTGATTATATTTCCTGAGAGCAAAAGCGAACATTTTGCAAATTTTCATCTAGTAAACAATCCAGCAAGTGGCTCATTAGGTAGCCTTAAAAGTCTTCTCCTAAAACTATGATTATTATTCATCAGATTTTGAACTCATTTCATTATGAAATCTACAGAGGTGTTTTTTTGTTGGTGGTGGGCTCTTTTTATTGGTAAGTGATGCTTTGATACTGGATACCAAACAAATTAACTCTTTCCAGAAAAACTGTGCTTTATTATGTATTTTTTCTTGCTTCCGTTTACAACCACGCTGAAAAGCACAGACATATTGATGAATCAGTTACACAGTTCTTTTTGACTACAAGTGTGCAGCTCATTTTTCTTACTGATGTGTTTCAGAAACCAATCAGAAGTCCTCAAGACCCATGATTTTGCAATATTTATAATCATTTATCAAAATGACCTGCTTTTTAGAGACCATTTCAAACAAGTATGTATGATTTATGATATTTAGATATGTTTAAAATAAGTTCCCTGGAGATGTAACTTTTTACTGCTTGCATGTTGAGAATAGGTAGGTTATAAAAGATGTTAAAACACTGGAAAAAAGAGTATTGTTTTCTTTTCATGTGATTTGTCAATGAACAAAACCCAGCAGAACAGCTATTGAAACACTGGATTCCTGAAATGTTTTTGTAGGTTTAACAGCAGTGTTTCTATATGATACTATTGTAAACAGAGTCAAAAATATGAATAGTTGTTATTACCTGCTAGCCTTTCCTTGGAAATCTGTGTCATATAAAAACATTTTTCCATGTCAAACTTTAAAAAAAAAAGTAAAAGGTTTCTCATGCCTGGGCGCATGTGTCTAATTACACTGGACTTTAACTGGAATCAAATTTACTTGTAGCATACATTTATCTATTGCAATTAAGTGTTTGAATAGCTGTAGGGCTCAGAACTCCTTCAACAGTACTCAGCCTCCCCCTGGTCTTTTCAGCATAGTACAGATATTTTTTTCGCCATAGCATTTTAGGCTTCCTTAAGGCTACCAGATTCACTTTCTTTTTGTATTTCTCAGTAAACCTAGGTTACACTTTCTATATAGGCATTAATGTGCTTTTCTCCTGACTGAAGTTTTAAGAAAACTTGGACCTAAGTAAGCCAACTTAGACAATTGCAGTAGTAATTTGGCATTTGATGTGATCTGCATCGTCTGAGAATCAAAACCTACTCTGTAAAAACCAGAAATAAAATGGCCTCAAAAGTCACAGGCAAGTAATGAGAAGGGGAGGCATTAGAAAAATCCAAAATATTCCTTATAGAACAACTCATACCACAAAGCAACAAAGCACTCCAAGAATATGTTTTTTATACACTCAGCATGGTTTTCATCCGCACCTCATTAGCACACAGATAATTCTGACCACTAGCGCACGTTAAAATAAGCGATTTTATTTGTAACCTCTCCTCAAATTTAGTATCGTCTTTTTACTCCTACATCCATGGCATACGTAGAGCTGAGTTACAAAGGCAAGGATGCAGATGCCATTATTCACTGCAAAACATTAACATCTAAAGATTAGTGTGCATCACTCCTCAACTCGCAGGCTAGTTTACTGACCCGCTTCTGGGCCTACGCAGGTTGAAAGGAATGTTCAGAAGATAATGAGGGAGCAACTACAAAACCTGGAGACACTGACAGCTGTAGCATGCAGGGGTCGATGACTAAGTAAGCAGTATTTCCCAGTCCTCTACCACAAGAACAGTTGACAATTTCACCCTGTTCTGTAGCAGCCTATTCAATATCTTCAAAGGGAACTTCCCAAACTGCTTAAAACCTGGGTTAGGGCAAAAGAAAACTGTAAGTCAGACAGTTTATGAAACTACCATGAATGCACATCTCACCTTGCTTTCTCAATCCCAAACAAAAGTATTACACAGCATAGCGCAAAATACTTCTATCCTCCCATTCCCTTGCAATATGTGAATTCCAGGGGGAAAGAGCAAGCACAGGGACAAACACACAGTCCGTCATCCAAAATGTGCTCGCCCTCTAGATTTTTGTTTATGATTTTAAAAAATTACACTCCTGCCATCATAGCAAATAAGTAAAATGAGGTATCTCTGCTGGTAAATTTTCAGAGTATCTATATGGCTGAGCAACAGTTACTAGTTTGGGAGATAAATGATACAAGGAATGTTCACATTTTACTTTCTTTATCTATAAACTCAGCTTTACGAATCGACGTTCCTCGTCTTAAACATTCAGAAGTAAAAGCAGAGTAGTGCAAGAAAAGGGTAGCCTAAGGTTAATTCAGCTCTGAAATGCAGAACAGATTCAGGGCTCAAGAAAACACTGAACATTCTGTGGCTTTAAGTGATATGCTTAAGAAGAGGAAATATATCTGTAAATAAGCAAGAGCATTAATAATTGTCTCAGAATGCTGGCACTGAAACTTAAACAGTCTCTCTTCACTTCTTAGTTATTTACTATTAGGATTTTATACAAATGCCTATTGAAGTAGTTCCAAGTGTGATGAATATGTCTCCAAAAAGTGGGGAAGGCATGGACGAAATTCTTTCAAGTACGGTAATTTGTTTAAAAAAACAGATTCATGAGAAATAAAGGGGATGGGGTTTAATCTAATGAGGGGCAATTATGGGTGACAAATATAGAAATACAGTGACTTAAAAATAGTTCTTGCTGCCATACATTAGAAGGGCATTAAATATCTAGCACCAGAGTTCAGGATTCATAAAGGGGTGGGGTTAAATATTCGGTCCAAAACTCAGGCTTGTCCTGAAGAAAAACTGAAGATACAGCAGCTACCTGGTTGCTGTCAAAAGATGCCTATTTTCTGTTTGAGAGACTCACAATTGTGTGAACTGCCATAAGATTTTTTTCTTAGGGGAAGGGAGGAGGAAAAGGTTACCTGCCTTGATCTTCAGAAAGTCTTAGAAAGTGAGGTTCGGAGCACAGCGCAAGATAAGCTTAACCATGGCTAAAGGCTCGAACCCTTGTCCACTAAATCCAGTGGAAGACTCCAGTCACTTCAGGGTACAGTTTGGGGCATTCCCCGCTGGTGTTTTTTTGGTTTGCATCGCAAAATGAAATAAACAGAAAGCGAGACAGATACTTCCCTGATGGCGAAAGGGACCAATTTTCTTTTTTCCTTCAGCTTTAAACAGACTGACAATACAATAAATCCTTACAGCGACAGGCATCCAGTTATTTTCCCAGTAGTAATGGGGACTCAAATTTTAGTATTGCTCATACACCTCACGAAATCAAAGAATTCCTTTTATCTCATAAAATGTAAGGAATATGCAACAATAGATTTCACCACCAGTGTTTTAACTAAATACGGCTTTTAATCTTGGAAGAGTTTTCAGCCTGTATACCAGCTATGTAAGATGAAATTCAGTTAAACCCATTCTGAATTACTGTAAATGTTTCCTAATGTGACGGACAGTGAAGAAAATGATGGCATCCTTGAGGGTTGTTTTTTTAAAAAGTTTCTGTTGCTTACCACTTTACCAAGCTCACAACATTTTGAGCGAAAGAGGTCACGGTTTCGGTTGTGAACTTCATAAATATCTGGAAAAGCCTTTCACTTTCTCTTCCTCGATAACAAACAATTCGCTACGCCTGCTCTTGAGTTTTCAAACTGTTGAGCCCTCTCTTTTTCAAGTGCCTCCTGCCTGTCTCAGTATATTTTTGATGACCCCCCGGTTTATGTGTGCCCTGACGGAAGTGCCATCAGTCGCCTTGCCTTCGCCAAGTGGCTTTTGTCAGAGTGGGACTTTGACAGGCTTGGCCGTTTTAAAAAGCGGAGATTATGTCAAGGTTTTTTGCACGCTCAGCGATGCCAAATCATTGCTCTGGAATGACTGCGGGTCTACATGTTTTTACGCTCGTCTTTAAGTAAGAATTGAGGTGATTTTAAAAGAAGTCAGACAGCTCCTTCCTTCCCTCCACCCCCGCCACCAGCAAACCGAAGTGAGGCAGCTTTCTAAACCTCCCATTCACCCGTTCGCTTTACGGACCCCAGGTTTTGCCCCTTCCACGCCGAGCGTTCGATGCAGGCGCTCCCAGATCCTCCAGGGCAGCAAGGCATCAGCTCCTCGCCCGAATCCCCACTTCCAGGGCAGAGTTTCCAAGCGTTGTGCAATCGCCTCGGCACCGCAGCCCGCTCCGCGGCGAAGGGGCGGAGGGGAAGGAGCGCGCTCTCTTCGGAATTTTGAAGCAGAGGTGGCGTACCGGGCAGGGGGAGGGGGCCGCGGGACCAGATGCTAAAACCCTCACCAAAACTACAAACGTTTCTCTCCTTGACTGTGGGAACCTCTCTGCCCACCACCGCCACCTCGATTTCACGCTCTATCGCGGGCTGGATTTTTCCTTTTTATCCCCCCCCCCCCCTCCGCCCCCGTAGCCCTAATAAAGCTTGCTTTAATGATGGAGATCCCGAGAGCGCGTCTGAGGGAAGGAGCGACCCGGCAGCCCGGTGTCAGTGGGCGACGAGAGCACTGCGGCGGCCGGGGCCGGGCCGGGCCGAGCCGAGCCGATCAGAGCCGAGCCGGGCCGAGCCGAGCCGCGCCGCGGCGGGAGACCCGGGGCCCGGCAGCGCAGCTCCCCCCGGCACCCTCCGCCCGGGGGTCCCGCCCCGCAGGGGAAAGCGTAAGCCGTTACCTGAGCTGTCGCTTTTCCTTTTGCCGGACCTCTTCTCTGTTTCCACCGGGGACAGAGCCTGCCTGCCATAGTCCCCTGGCGCACACGCTGCCCCCGTGGGGGTGTTAGTGCCCAGGCTGGAAGAGTTTGAACACAGGACGGGGGGGCTGCTGCCCAGCTCCGGGGGTCCTCCTGAGTCGGGCTGAAGGCAGAGGCTGTGCCTGGCCGCGGCGGGAGGAGACGACATCTGAGGAATGTGCCAGTTCGTCTGCAAAGCCTGGTGCTGCTGTTGCTGGTGGTGGTGGTGGTGGTGATGGTGATGGTGGTGGTGCCCCCTATGATGCTGGCTGGCAAACATGCCCTCCTCATTGGGGTATCCCGCTATTATGCAAGAGGAAGAAGAAGAAGACAGATCAGGGTAGGACATGTGGTCAGATCTTCCATGCAGGGCAAGAGAAGACTGGGAGAAAGGGTGCAAGCTCTGCGCAGTGGCATGGGGGCTGCGCAGGCAGCCAAAGAGTGTGTGATCCATGGCATGCAAGTCTCAGGTTCCAGGCAGGAGAGTTTAGGAAGGATCCAACTTCACCACCCTTTGTCAACTTTCACTGTAAACAGATCGGGGTTGGGTTTTTTTTTTCCAAAAAGGCAACGACAGACTTTGCAGCAGGCAGCTGAGCTCAGATAATCCAGGTCTTTAGCCCTAGTGGCCAGTCTCCGCTGCATAAACACTCGGACCTAGATGAGCCTTTCTCAGAGCTGCTCAGATGTCAAGAAGTGGGAGAGGTTGAAGCCAATAGAAGGTGGTCCCAGAGAACTGCTCGAAGGGGGAAACAGCTCCGAGAGGTTATAAATACAGTAGTGTGTAATGTGAGCTGGGGGCTGGCTTAGCAACACAGCACTGACCACATGCAAACTCCCTCCAAAACGCCAGCGCCGTCCCCGCGCCGAGCCGCTCCGTCAGCGGGCGGCAGCGCTGCGCGCCCGCGCCCCGGGCGCCCGCGGCAGCGGCGGGGGGGGGGTGGGGGGGGGCCGGCTCCGCGGGGGCGCAGCCCGCCTCTCCCTGCCCCCGGGCGGGCCGCGGGGAGCGCGCCTCCCCGCCGCGGCGCCCGCCGGGGCTGCCCCGGGGCCGGCGAGGCCGCCCGCGCCCCCCCCCCCCCAGCGGGAGCAGCGGCGGCGGCGGCGGCGGGGGGGCGGGGGGCGGCGGTGCCCCCCGCAGCCGTGCGGCCCCGGCAGGGCCACCGCCGCCCCGTCGGGGCTGACGGGGCCGCTCGGGGTGCCCCCGCCCCCCCGGGGAGCTCAATAAAGACGTGAAGGGGGATCCGCCGGGTGTACTGCGGGGTGGCAGGCGGGGGTGCGGGGGCTACCCCCGCCCCTTCCCCCCCCCGGGCTGGAGGGCGCTTGGCAGCGCCTCACCTGCGCGCCCAGGTGGGAGGGCGCAGCGCGGCCCCAGCGCGCAGGCGGCCGCGGCGGCGTGCGGGGCCGGGGCCGGGGCCGGGCGCCATCCCCCGCGCCGAGGAGCGCGGTGCGGCCGCGGGTGCGGGGCACTCGGCCCCCCCGCCCCGCCCGCACCCCCCGCCCCGGCTCCCGGGGCGAGCCGCCGCGCTGCCCCGGCCTCCCGCCCGCACCTCACGCTGTCCCGCCAGCCTCAGGGGGCCGGTTCCGCAGGGAAACCACCGGCGCCCACCGGGCCATCAGAGCCGGCCGGAGAAAGACGAGTTTCCCTGCTTGCCCCCTGCCCCTTCGAAACAGGAGCTCTCCTGATTTTTATTCCCCGTATCTTCATTTTCTTCGTTGCGGTCTTCAGTGGCTCAAGAGGGACAACCTAGGGAGTCCGGGCTTGGCTTTTTTTTTTTTTTTTTTGTAACATGCGTGTGGTGGAATTAACAGTAGCCACGGAGGCGGCCGTTAACTGGTTTAAATCAGGATAACGCATCTATTGATCACTGACCAAAGAGGTGCCTACTGCGGAAACGTTCTGTTCCTTAGCCCTTCCTCCTCCTCCTCCTCCCCCCAAATCAAAATTCAAAATAAATAAATAAATAAATGAATAAATAAATAAAAGGAAAACCATTGCGCTCCTGCAATTTAAGTCTAAATTCTTGGGTCCATGTGCGAAAGATAAAATGAATTTGAATTGCTATTGGAAAAAATCAGGAATTGTATGAGATTTGCAAGAGCGAGTTTCTTAAACGGAAATTGAGTCCTATTTTGTGGGAAATTAGTTTTGCAGACTTTCTAAAAAAAAAAAAAATCTAAAACTTTTGTTCAGCAGCTGCTCCACTTTTCCCTGCAGTTTCAGACTGAGCTGGAACCTGCAGCAGTCTTTCGACGGTAAGATTTTCCCCCCTTTTCTGACATCTAATGCTTTTTTAAAATTGTCTTTAGCTTTAACTGTAACAATGCGGTCTTTAAAAAGAGAGTGGCGTCCAAAGCAGAAGTTGCTGCCTCTGT
This sequence comes from Buteo buteo, assembly GCF_964188355.1. NCBI lineage: Eukaryota > Metazoa > Chordata > Aves > Accipitriformes > Accipitridae > Buteo > Buteo buteo. The sequence continues at coordinate 33,143,930 of NC_134172.1, forward strand.
GCACTGGTCAAAACTTGATATTTCTTCAGAATAAAGGAAATATACAGTTACAACACCGATGAAATATTTTGTGCTTTTCATTGTGTTTATCGTTTCAATATGTGCTCTAATATTAAGAGAGAGGAGTACAAAGGAAACTCGGTGGCTGAACCCCTCTTGGGCTTGCCGACTCGCCGGGCTGCCAGCACAGGGGTGCGTGGCGGGGGTCCCCCAGCAGCAGGCACTGCCATGAGGCGACAGAGTTACCGGCGCGGTGCGGTGCGGTGCGCTGCGTCGCGCCCGCCGTGGCCCCGCCGGCCCTGGCCCGTCTCCCCGCCGGCGACGGCCCGAGGGCTGCGGGGGCGGGCGGCGGGCGGCGGGGCCGGGCGCGGGCGGCGCCAGGTGGGAGCGCGGGGAGCGGTGGGGCGGCCCCCCCGGCGGCCGCCCCGCTCCGCTCCGCACCGCACCGCACCGCTGCGCTCGCCGCCGCACCGCTCCCCGCCGCGGCTCGCCAACCTGCTGCTGCTGTCAGTCCGCCCGCCCGGGCCGCGGGGGCGAGACGCCGTCGGGGGGGCCGGGGCCGGGGCCGGGGCCGGGGGTGGGGGGGCAGGAATGCCAGGACCCCTCCTGCAAGGGCCGCCGCCGCTGAAGCCCTGACACCGCCACAGCTGCGAAGGGGCCGGGGAGGTCCCAAACCCAAGCCAGTGTAAAAATGCCTCTTTTTTTAATTCTAGGGGATGGCCGCACAGGATTTCTCGCACGGGATAAAAAAAAAAAAAAAAAAAAAAAAGTCAAATAAGTGAAGGACAATGAAGAAAGTGAGAGGGTGCGAGGGGGAGGGAGAAAGATTAGGTTTCCAAGAGAAATAAGAGACGGAGCCAAATAGCACTTTTTAGGGAGAGGTAGGACAGGCTCCAAAAGGTGAAGAGGAAAAAAAAAGAAGAACACAATAGCAAAGTTATAATGGCACGGCTAAGTGTTTGCCATTAGCTTCGTAATCAAACCTCAGTATTCGGGACTGTGCTTCCTTGGGCTCCTGAGTCCCCTAGTAAGTACACAAGTCCTGCATCAAGTGTTCTTATTACTTCTTCAGTAAGAGGTTTTAAGCACGCAAGAACTGGAAATACAAACCTCTGTAGAGCTTTATGCTTTCATTTTGAACTATCTAAGGAGAATGCAAATATAGGCAACTAATGTAAAGGCAAATAAACAATTTCAAATGCTTATTGAAATGATTCAAAAAGTTTCTGTCAGAGTTATCAGATAACTGTGGCTATACGATACCATCCTTTGTAAAAATTTATGACTTTTCAGTCAAAGAAAGCTTCAGTGTAAAGCTTCTCAGTGAAATAATTGCTGAAGAAAGTGTAAGCACTTATTACCTCTCAGTATTAATGATTGAATTCTTGTTCATATTATATCTTTTCAGAATGTGCGTTTGACCTACATGTGGTACAAAAGCATAACTTAAATCAATGCCAGCAAGTTTGCCCAAAGCTTGTAACATCAAGTGAAAAAATAGAATGTTTTAAATATATGAAAACAGTAAACCGTTTAACTCATAAAAACATCTGGAGCCAACACAGTTTGGAACATCATTTATATTTTCATGTATGGGCTAATATTTGCATTTGCTTTCTGTTTTTCCGGTTTGGTGATTTTTTAATTATTTTTTTTTTAAAACTTATGATTTATGGGGAAAGAGATCGTATAAAATTGACCTGAATGAACCAGTGTACAATGCCTCCTCTTCAGGACTTTTGTAGTCTTGCTTGTATTTTTTACGTTGGAGGCTGAAAGAGCCATCTTCCTGAATATTTATCAGAATGTAAGTAGGATTCTTGAACAGTTCTTTCTAGTGTGCAGTTTGCATATTGGCAATACGCATACCCCAGGAAAATCAGACAGATAGGCATACTTGGGGACCACTGTTTGAGTGGTATAAATTGTCATAACTTTGTTGAAGTCAGCAAAAAGATGGCAATTTACGCCATTTAAGAATATTTTCCTTACTGTCAAAGAGAAAGCTTACAAATATGAATTCAGTTTATTTTAGCCAAAGATTTTATTGTACTCAAGAGCCTACCAAAGCAAGAGGACGAGGTTTTATTGTACTGTAATTATGATCAGTTCGTATTTTTCCATGGCAATTTGGTGAAGGCAGGCATCATTATTTAACCTTAGAGTCAATCCAGATTCACAACAGATGTATGTTTATTTTCAGGCTTTTCTTTTTTTCCCTAAATTTTGCCTGTTTAACTCCCATAGAAGCAATATAATTCGTTTCTCTTGATACCTGTGCTGCAATGGAAACCTACAGATATAAGCAATAATAAAGCCTGAGGATTATGCATCATTTCAGAGATGCTTGAATGCCTTAACTGAAGATCCTTGCACAGAAAATGAATAATTTGTTGACTGACTTGTCAAAAATACTGAATCCCTGACTAGTTAAGAATGACGATAATCACATTTACCATTCATAAACCTACGGTATACCAGTATCTTCACTATACTTCACCATAAAAACATTTTTTGTGAGAAATTACGCTACCACAATGCGTACCACATAACTTTAACATTGCATTTCTGTGGTGTACTTCTATTTCACTCTTTTTAACATTTACATGTGCCATGGTTTAACACTTATCAGACATAATTTTTGCTTTAAAGACTACAACATATGTATAAAAACTTCAAGCCTGAATCCATATTTTCAGCTACTTCTCCCATATACATATGGATTGTGTTCTAATTTTCATGATCTCCAAGTATTACAAATTTTAAAGCTATGCCAGCAATTTAGTATATTACATAAAAGTTGTGCTGAAGTATGAGGCCCTCATTGAAAATGATTTACAAGTTTGCATTACATCATTAAAAGTTATTTGAATTGCCAGCCCACTCTAACCAGTAAAATACCTTATGCTTCCTTTTTAATTTAAATAAACCAATGAAATACTAAAATGCTTAATGTACTTGAGGCTTCACACCTGAACTATGATGTTTCAGGAATGCCTTTAGAGTTTAAGCTCTAGGAAACTTGCATTCTACATTAGATACTCAAAAACCCCAGAACAAGTTCTCTTCAAAACTTTGGTGTGTGTTTGTTTTAAATAGATAATTTATTTGCAAACTGAACCATCTTGCACAATACTATTTGTTTCCCAATCTGCATGTTATATTGCAATTTAACAATTGTTTCATTCTTTCTAGTATTATCTCCACTTAAGAACACTGAACTAAAAAACAGTTATGACAAGCCTTGTGGGGTACTTTAATAATACGTATCTTTCATTTGTATTTAGAAATGTTTTCAAAATGCATGAGCAGGCAAGTCAACGATGCCTGAAAAATATGTTTTCCATTTTGTTTTCTCCAGACCTTGACAGTTAGACACTACACTCAGTTCATTCTCCTATTAAAATTACTAATGTAATCACAGAGAAAAAAAAGAAAAGGGCTTGTATTTTTTACATGTATTCATTTTATTATTTGATACAATTGCATTGTGGATTTTGATCTGTATAGGTATTTGAAAGACATTTTACCAGAGTCCCCATTGAAAATGCAGACACGGTTGTGCACGAAAGAAAGGCAAAGTCTACTTTCAGCACTCTGTATTTTTGACAATCCTTGCTTCTTACTGTGCTGCGCAGTTAGTATTTTGCTGAATATACTTCGAGTTTTAGTCACCCAGAATAAAAAGTACAGATGATTAAAACCTTTGCGCTTCAAATGTTTTACGCTATGACTTACACCCGTTTACTGGGTAAATACACAGTATGCTTACATTACAATGACCGAAATAGAGAAAAAAACCCTACCATTACCTGAAATATTTATTGTCCCCTGGCTGACATTTCCAGGCCCTTGCAGGACCAGCAGCAGGGGGCATATTTCATAATTCTGCCTCCATTGGGGATGTTAGGAGAGTGATAAGTCACTAATCTTCATCACCTCCTTTACACATTAATGAATAAAATACTTTTCACAGTGTGTATTCCTAGTCATTTCTAATTTTCTCTGCTCTGGAGGCAGAAAAAGACATATATGCATATATCTATGCACCAAGGATAACTAACTACAAAATATCTAGGTTTTAATAGCTGCTGGGATTATGTCACTTACTTTGCAGGTGTGTTTGCTTATGATTTACAGTGTGATGAGCTCTAGACTTGGAGCAGAACCCCCTAACTAGCTAGTATTTGGAAAAGAAAGATATTCACTGCCCTGAAGAGCTCCAGCTCTATTCGTTTCACCAGTTTCACGTGGGAGTACTCCTGTGTTTTTACAGAGTTCTGTCTGCGTTCATGGCAATTTGCTTGACTAGAAGCATTTGCAGGATTGGAACCTTAATTAATAATAGCTGTAGGAAACAAAGAGCTAAAAATTGCATGTACTTTTTTTATACATAACTCCATCATGCTCCTCAAAGCCTAATATCAGATAACGCTAACAACAGATACTGGATAGGAGAAATTAAATACAATGTAACAATTGTTTGAAATGATCATTTTAGATTAAACTGTTTTTTTAGATACAGCTATTATGGCTTGTGAAAGAATGAGAAAATTAAAAAAAAAAAAAAAGGCAAGCTAGATTTCCCTAAAAAATACATGCCAAGAAGAGCTTTATTTGCAGAGCCATCACCAAAAGACAAAATTGTATCTGTCTCTAAGATTCTGATTTGGGAAACTATTTAAGTTTGCTGGTGTCAATGACACTATTGATATTAAAAAAACATCGGCAAGTTCTTAACTATCTTGAAGAAAGGTCCAAGTGGCATACTTTAAGCAGACTGACACCTTCCAAAAACATATTTGCATAAACTCATTTTTTTTGTTTTATTTCCCCAAAACAGAATGTAGCTTTATTGATGAGCTATGAATATATTATACGACTTCTTAAAATGAACCTTTCCAAGACATTTGTATTTGTTGTGCTTTATTAGTCATCACACTTGCATGTCCTTTGATACAATGCAGATAGGTCTCAGGATTGGTTCAATAAAATATTCCAGTAAGGGACTGTCTTTGATGCACTTTCACTTCATCCAAGTATACAGACCAGACTTTGGCATACTGAATCACTCTCAGAAGCCACATTCCTCTCTTCATCGATGCCTATCTCATATATTTCATTTAAATTAGATGCCCACAATAAAAGTGTGAAGCCCATTTATTCCTACCCCTTCTTTTCCAAACAAAAAGTGCCTAGCACCATGGGCTCAGTGAAGCTCAGCTGTACAGCAAAGAAGAGGTATATTATTTGGCATACTTTTTGGCTGACTGAGACACAAATGCAAAATACAGCACATGGGGACACTGTCTGGATTTGTGCAATTCCCTCATAGGCATTTTGTCCATGAACTTTACGCATTTGTGCATTTGAGCTGTAGAACGTATCACTTAGGGATTTAGATTTTATTTAATAATCCAAGTATATTTCAATACAAGATGGTTAACTAAAAATATTTTCCATTTAACTGTTTCAAAACGCCATGTGCAAGAGAACACAACAAAACGGAATTAACTCGTAACATATGCAACTCTTATTTGTGCAAGAGCAGTATATGCCCCTAAATACAGACAGCAGCATCTGGAGGCATAGCATGTCTCTAATGGAAGAGAAAGGCACGAGACATGTCAGCTTCTTGGCTATGTTACACTGAAAGCCGTGCCTTTTTCTTCATGATACCCAATACAACTCTGATTAAAACTAATAAAACAGACACTGTCCAGGTAAACTGCCTTGGAAGCATTTTGGATTTTCCTCTCATTAGCTGTAGGCAGTAGGATTAAGCTGAGATAGAAACTTACAATATAAAAAGAAACCTTATCTAAAGCTCTTTTATTTGAAACCATCAAGTCTGAATGAAAACTAATACCCCATGGTATGAATCATGCGTTCATAGTGCATCCAAACATACAAACTGCGATTTGCAGAAACAAGTTTTGTTGTCACCAAGGAAATTTGTAGTGCCTTTTTCTTATTACTGCTTTTTACCTCTAGTAGTATTACAAACAATGTATTCTTCATATACTTTTACAACTGTGATCAGCTTGGTAAAGACTCTGAAAACATTTTAGAGAAACAATTAATCCTTTAAATGTTTTACAAGATGAACTGTCTTCAGACTTGACCTTGAGAAGTGCTGAGTCCTTTCTTTTCCCCATCGACCTCGCAGGATCAACTTCATTGTTAGACTGTAACAGCAATTTAAAAAAGTGCAGCTAAAATAAATACTGTTCTTTGTGGTTACAAAAAAAAAAAACACCACTGAAAATTGCATTTTGAAACAAACTTGTATGAAGGAGACCTGGTGGATAAAACATTTTACTAATGCATTTTCAAATTTTTACTGCACTAAAATCATTAAGTGATCTGCCATAGAAGTTGAGATGTCTGATTTTAAATTTTCTTTCATTCATTTTTATCAGTTAATCTCCTCTGTTATATTCATAGTAAGCAAGGGAGAAAGTATGCCTGTCTATTGTAGTTATTCTTATTTGCAGAAAATACAAGTAGAAACTGAGAAACTGCATTGCTACAAAGATTTGTTTACTGAACTTCAAAAATCCTACCATGAACAGCATACTGGATGTATAAATACACATATGCATACACTAAAAGAGGGTGTTCAACCATGCAAAAATACGAACATACCTCCAGGCTCAAATCCTTAATGTACGATTAAAATAAATTAGGTTAGTGCCTGCTTTCTTTTAATAATAGTGAGAGTTCTTAGATGCATTACACAAAAATAGAAAGCCTCAACATTAAAGCAAATGAAGGAGCAGAAAAAGCTCTTTGCACAGATTACCAGACAAAGTTCTGACTTTGCTTCCTAGCAGAGTAAAATGTTTGGGAATGTATCTGATCTAACACACCCTATAAAACTGTACAGTAGTCCCTGGTACAACAGTGAGCTGTATGGAAGAAAAGGTCACATCCCAGAGTAAAATTCCAAGATTTCAGCCTGCGATCCAAAAACGCCTGTTTAATTTCTAAACCGTGAAGCGCTGTACCCATTTTGGAAAGCAGGTAGGTAGTCTTCACTTATACATGTACAGTAATCTCATTGTGTATGACCCCCTGCAGCTGTGGTAACGAGGCTTTTTTTTAAAACATACCTTGACTTGATGATGAGAATATTTTGCTCTAAAAATAAGTCTTATAGTGTTATATTTAATTTCTAATATGGCAGGCATGGTGTTTATCCAGGGGTGCATGCAGTAAGTTTACCCCGTGCAATTTGTAGTCAATCAGACCTTCCCAAATGAAGTCCCATAAATGTGAACATACATTGCTTGTTTGTTTTCTTTTTTTTTTTCCTCCAAGTTTCCTTTATTGGTATCATAATAGTATGACCCAAATATAAGGAAATAACCATATCATATTAAACACAGGAATACGCTTTCACAGTCGTTTATTGTGCATAGCTAGTAAACATTTCCTGGCAAACAATTTAGGGAGTCCATAAATTCCACCCTAACGCTACTTCCGTAGCTAGATGCAATGCACCATACACGAGGGTATTAGCTCAGTCTCTCTCATCCGGAATGGGTGGATTGGAATTGAAAAATCCCCACCCCCCCATTATAGCACCATATGTCTCGAAAGTCTATCCTCTCTCAGGGCAAACAGCTCCTCTAGATCCGCCTGATGGGTCACGACTAAAACGCTGCTGTCCCTCGCTATTTAATCTAACAGCATTTCTGAAGTAGCTATCAGGAGAGCACAACGAGCCAAGCATCCCTTTGGTGTTAGTGGCAGTTCCCCACAAAGAGAATATCAGGGATATGGAAAAGCAGAGGGAAAATCTACCACACCATGCCAATTTGTATGGAAATTTTGATCCTCAAGCTAGGGGTAGGGAAAAGAAGAAAGCCTCTCACTCCAGAAAATTGACACATGCTCATGATTCCCTGGTTCCTTATGTAACCAGTTAACCAGTGTTAGTAGACCAGCTTTGCAGCATCTTCAGAGGTACTGAGTCTATAAGAATTTCAAACAATTTTCTCTAGATATCTAATTTAGGTGTTTATAGATTGAAGGATTATTAGGGGAACGGTTTACTCACAAAGATTTTTGGTGGATTAGATTTCTGCTCAATCTTTTCCAGTTGTCTTTCTGCCTGTGTGTCAATTTATAATTGGAAAAAAAAAAATCCTTTAAATGACACTGAAACCATTTGGCATTTGAAAGAATTTGTGTGAGATGATCATGTTAAGGTAAAGTTCATATCGCTAATAGAAGAGAGTAAGATGACATATTTCCACCAGTTTTTGTCTTTATTACAGGTATACATTAATATCATTCCTATTACAGGTATTATTTCCAGATTATTTTGGATTGAAAACAAAGAGTTAGCAAAAATCTGGACTACTTCCAAGTTTCCAAAGACCAGCTCGCAAGCTCAAAGGGGTTCAGTCACCATGTCAATGTTCTGCTTTACGATCTTTAATTTTACGGGTTGTAATATTAAAACCTCTCCCCTGTACCCCTTGAATCAGAATCTGAGGAAGGGTTGTGTGACAACAAAGACGACTAAAGGTAGAAAGATTTTATTTCACTGGTCGTGGAAGTCTTTTTGGTTTTTAACTCCTTGCTTTTAAAATCATCTTTCATTTATTTATATCGAATAGAACCACTATTAAACAAATAGTCGTCATCTTAGTTACCAGCTTCATTATATATATTCGATAATCCATGTATATTATCATAGTCTTTCATCAAATGTGCCCTCCTTTGGAAGATTATTATGTGAACAACCAAAGGCTTTGGAGTAAAAAGTACGGTGGATTATTGCACCTTTTGAAACTAATTAACATGACCAGGACTTCAGGTCTCTAGAATTTCAGATTTTTTTCCTGTGTTCTTTGCCTACTGCTCGACAGCAGACTTTGCACAAGCATCCCTCATTTTCTGGCTACTCATCTTTAGACAACCTCCCTGTACTTCCTCCTAGTACTTCTAAGGCACTGAGTTCAGCCACGAGTCCTTCAGCGGTACTCTGAAGAGAAGTAGTTTGTGATCTGCAATTTGCTCAACTTATTGTCTGATGATGAAGCCCCTAATTCCTTTCCTGGACCAGGACCTCCGCCAGCTTCCTTTCATTGTGCACATGAGCAAACAGAGCAAGAAGAAAGATAACGCTCCGCTTGTTCAGCACAACTCCAGCAATCATTTTCTCTTTTATGTTTCCAGTGAATCTGATTGCTGGCAAAAGCTGCCAGAAAAAGACAAGTCTGATCAGAAAGAGCATGAACAGAGAAAGTCCAGTTTCCCAGATACGTAGCCACAAGGACTATTTTGTACTGGTGATAGGGTATATTAGTCACTGGGCCCGGTCAACCTTGGCCTCTCCCAAATCAAACAAGTGTTCCTGCTCATGTGGATGTCCCCTAATAATCATTTTGCTGTGAATACTTGTCTGATTGGCACAATACGCTATCTTCTCATATTTGGCATTATGCTCACGCATGGTTATATGGATTTTTTTCCTGACGCTCCTCATGGTACAGAATACCAATAACAAATTCAATTCATGTGTTTTATGTACATTAAATAGTAGGAAATACATCTGTGTAGAAAATGTAGCTAGTTCCTGTGTTTGCAGAGTCTCTCTGGATTTATTGTATTGAAGCCAAATCTATTGTTAATCCATTTAATACTGATTGTGTTCTTCAAATATGTTTGGTGTTTCCTTTCCAAACTGTCATATACGTAAGTCAGTTATTATACACTTACAAGGTACTGACATAAAATTGCTGAAAACAGGTTATATATTGTGTTCTTGCTGATAAAATACTTACAACCTCACCAATTAATTTTAGATGGTGACCAGCTGAATTATCAGTAATATTTTAATAGGATCTCTGTGGCTACCTTTGCCCTTTTGCATCAGGTGCTGTGCACTGAACGGGACAGCTTTTCATCTAAGTAGGCAAGATAAAGGGTAAAAGAAATGAAACTGGATCATTATAAGGCAACGATACCTAAAATTAGAAAAGTATACTGTAGACATGCAGTTCAGGCCTGTTGTTAAGAATAGTTTGCTTACAACACAAGTAGAAATGCAATATTCCTCTTTAAAAATGTTTCTAGGGAATCATGTAGCAAGAATTAGGAGATGCATTTCCCTGAAAGCATTCTTACTTAATACCATTTTTTAATAGGTTTCACCCTCTTAAAGAATGGGATTAAATCAGGGTGAGGTAATTGGGAGTTATGGTCCAGTTAGTGAACTTTACCATGAAGCTAGTGGCAAGTTAAATCATTATAATATGGAACAGCATTTTGTGAAGAAAACTGCTGGAAGTCTAACAGTTTGAGTGCTACTGACTTCAAAGAGGCTGGATTTCAGACCCAATTTCCAGAATTTTATAATTTGTTGTAACTGTAGCTGCATTTCCAGCATGTTATGTATTTCTGCTTAAAGCACTGAAGTGAGCAATCTGCATATGACACTGTAAATAAACAGAGGCTGCGAGAGAACACTGTGAATCCAGGTTCAGACTTTACTCCTACCAAAAAAACCCAGACGGTTCCTGTACTTTAAATCTTTCACACCTCTCAGTAACTGTGTCAATATTTTTAAAACCACACTCTATTATGAAGCAATAATTCAAATTGTAGTTGTATAAGACTGACATGTTCTATCTCACCTTTTATGCCTCGTTTGAAAGATTCTCACTGCTGTCACATTTAAATAATAATTTTAAAAGTCTGTATTTCTTCCATACAGGTCATGAAATATCTTAACATGGAAAAAATGTTTATGGGGTATGGAATAATATTAACATGAGCTGGAAACTTCAGAGTGTCCATAATAAAACATCAGCTACATTAAACAAATAAAAAATGGCAATTTCCCTAACTGCGTCCAACACGGAGGAATTCTCTACTAGACTTTGGTGTGACAGAGGAATCAGAGAATTAAAAATTAATTGCTTATGTGCACATAGCTACAACTTGATTAAATTTGTTATGAGCAAATGAATTAAAATCCAATATTTATATTTGTTGGTATAAGACAGTCAGCTTTTACAAAGTTGACAGTAAGTGTGAATGAGTTATTTGGAGAAAGTATTAAAGGAAAAAAATTGATTGACAACTTCGATCTGCTAAAGGTACTGTAAAGGACACATCAAAAAAGTCACAATCAAGGAAAAACCTCCTACGCATTTGTTGAAAATAATAAAATTACTTTGTATGTGAAGGCAGCTATGAAAAAAAGAAACAACAAAAGGGAGGAGCAGAGAAAAATGTAGCAATTAATGTAAATTAGAAGTTGGGAATTATAGAGCATTTTTAAAGAAAGCCAAAGGTCACAAAGATAAAACAGAGATAAAGACAATATGAAGACATTTATAAATTATATTATGAACAAAAAATCCTAACAATTGCCTTGCACCATTATTAAATGGAAATTACTAAGACTTTTTGTAATAACATTTTTTAAAAACGGCATTCTCAAATACTTTTCTTCTGTATTTTGGGAAAAAGTCAAGTGATGTATTCATATCAGATGATTATGATGAAGCTCTATTTCAGTAGTAGTGCAGGAGAACGTTAAATAGCAGCTAATAAAACCAGACATTTTTAAAATCAGTAGACCTGAATAATTTGCATGGAGGTATTTTAATACATTTGGCAGAGAACCTGTCTGCACGGTTAGTGAGGATTTTTAGTACGTCTTGGAGAAGTAGGGAGGTTCAAGAGAACTATGCAAAAATTTTTGTGAATAGTTAGGAAGAATAAATGTGATGACCTAAATGTCTACAGGCATTTCAACCTCACATTGATCTCAAGCAAAACAAGGAAGGGCTTCTAGGAATATTAGTTCATTTTAATCAAAGCAGTGAGAACAGAAGTTCATGGAAAATTATCTTGCCAAAGCTAACTAGATATCGTTTAATAAGAGTATATATTTGGTAGGATAAAGGTAATTTTAGTAATATTAAATATGCAGAGGAATTTTAGAAAGTCTTTTAGTTGTTAATCATAATATTTTGATGAAGAAAAAAATTATTAAAATCAATATTGTACCTATTAAATAGAGTCAAATCTCAGTCTCAAGCATATAGTATGTGGGGAAAAATAATCAGTGGTGTTTAATGGTGACCCACAAATGCATAGCCCTGTGATACTTTTTTTCTATCTGTGACTTTTTTATCAATGATAAGAAAACATATTTAGAAAGTTTGCATTTGAAATGATTGGAAGATTAGTAAATATAGAGCAAGCCAAGTCACTGTGGAACCCAGATTACTCAGGAAACTGGCCACAGTTAAACCAACTGTAAATTTTGGTCCAGACAAACATAAGACACTGCTCTAATAACAAAGACTATATGTCACTGCTGCAAGGTAGGGACCCTGCCCACAGATTGAAGTCAGTCTGAAAAAGCCTGTGGAGCAGATAATCAGCAGGGAAGAGCTGTGAGTACAAGAGGGTAGACACGGATCTGATACAACCCATGGGCACATCACCAGAGAAATATATAATATGGTTGTGTTACCTCTGTCCTTGGCACGGATGCAACCAGTTCTGGAAACACTGTGTCCACAATTCAAGAGAGATTGTTGAAAAATTGGAAAAGGTTCAGAGGAAAGCAACAAGAACGATGAAAGGATTGGAAAACATTCCTTGTAATGAAAGATTCAAGAAGCTCAATCTATTTAGGTTATCAGAGAGACGTTTAAAAGGCTACTTGATCACAGCTTATAAATAACTATGTGAGAAACAGAAATTTGATAACACTGGAGTTTTCAGTCCTGTGACAAAGGTATAACAGAAGCCAGTGGTAAGAAGATGTAGTTGGAGAAACACACTGGAAAGTTTAAATCAAGATCGAATGCTTTTCTACATTAAAATCACACACACACACACACAAAAAAGGGTAATTCAGAAAAGTTCTGGTGCCCCTTACACAGGGGGGGTAGACTGAGTAGATGACCATAATAGCCTTTTAGTTTTATAGGCCATGAATCTACGGCTTCAATTGCAGGCTTCTCTGCTCCGTATTTTCTTACGCCATCACTGGGCAGATCCAACCAGTGCGAAGTTAATCGGAACCAGGTGGAGCCTGCTTTTTGCAGCACAAGGGAGCTTCCCCCTGAAGCTACATTGGATAACACCAGGATTTGACTGGACTGAAGGAATTAATAGAGTACGAAGAGCTCATGTCTATCGTATTGACGCCTATCCTTTCTAATTATTGCAAAATGTATTGATATTTGAGTGAGTATAAAACTCTGTCTTGAGGGGTGAAATGCGGTAAATTTTATGGCAAAGTGATTTTAACCCACACACACCTTATCGGCTCCAGAGAAATAAAAGGAAATAGAAAATTATGCCAAAAACACAGAGCCCTGTTTAAGTGAGGCAGAGTACAGGAGAGAGAGCTAACTCATTTCGCCTGACTTTTGTGCTCTTGAGAGTAGCATAGGTCTGAAAACTTTCCTTCAACCACAAAAGTTTCTGAATTAACATTGTCGTTAGGAAAGACTGCAGGAGGAGGTGGAGCAACAAAGGAAAGAGAAATGCTAACGGAAAAAACACATATAAACAACATACCATATGTAGGACACTCACCATATGCCAGCCTCACTTTTTTTCTCTCTCTCTAATGTGGTCCAATAATTCCAGTCATGTAGAGGGTTATTCACACTGTCTACTTCAGGCATCTGATTTAGGTGCTTTGAATTGCGGCTGCCCCCCCTTGCCTACAGCCCCCCGGCACCTCTGTCTCTCTGCCAGCTATGCAGGGAAGCACAAACACCCAGGTTTAGTTCTTAAAACTGTGCCTAAGTTAGATAGCTAAGTTAGCCTAAAGCTGTTGTATAAATACCACTCTTTCCTATTAAATTTAAAAAAAAAAAAAATCATTGCTATGGAAAAAATTACTTGTTTAAATTACAGGGATATAAAAGTGCAAGAAAGTTTACAAATTCAAGGCCAGCTCCTTAGCTGGTACAGTTCATCTACTGGCATTCAAATAAACAGACCAATTCCCATTTGCCCTGGCAAAAGTGCAGCCTTCAAGTTGGTTTTACAAACCAAGTCGGCCACCTGATTCTGCTAGGTAAAGCACATACGTTTTCATAAAATACAGAAAAGAACATTTTACAATGTAACTCCATTAAGAAAAAACCTCAGAGGGGAAAAAAAATAAAAAGAAAAAGTTGTGTAGGAAATGGCAGCTACTGCAGTCTGCAGAAAGCACTTCTCATAAAAGCAGAGAAAAAGTGGTGAGAGATCAGCATCAGGCTCAATAACGATTGAAAATAATGTCTTTTTCTAAGGAAGTCTCTTACTTCCCTTCCTAAATAAATAGTCATTTTATTTAAAAAACATTCTAAATGCTTTAATGCCTCATATTAACTCATAGCCTTACTATATACTTCATTTTTATCGTGTGGTACAGCAGCACACTGAAGTAAGCAAAGTGTGCGGATCTCAGCTCAGTACAAAGCTAGACGTTTCACAACAGCAGAAAGGCAACTTTGCATAAATATTGTTGAAAGACAGTGAAGAGAGAAGAGGAAATTCTGCATCTTTGGTGCAAGGTCTTTAATGCTAATATATATCAAAATGCTGTGTATACTCCTGGAACCCTTCTGTTAAAATGTCTCTAACTCTAGGGACACATTGTATGAGGCAGTTATGCACCATTTAAATGTGAAAAATGCACACTTTACTTGGAAAAAGATGTGTGATGTGAAGTGTTTTTAAGAATAATTGAATGATTTTGTGATTCATTAAATGCTTTTTCCTCAGCAAGCAAGTAATGGCTTTTCCACTAAGCACCCAAAGGGTGAAAAGTCAAACAGTTAGAAGGAGTAAAGCATCCTTAGAAAGAGGATCATTTACAGTGCTTTTTGTTTTATTCCTTATCTCTTTTTTGTTCCAAGAGGAACAGAAGAAAGAGGGAGCAAAAAAAGAAAAGGGAGTAACTGCATGTAGGAAATTAAAAAGATTGAATGCTGGGGACAAAAGGGTATGTGGCAGTTGTCTATTCTTCGGTTTAAGAGGAAATAGAGAAAAATTGTGGCACCTAAGGTTTATTGAATATGACTTCACGTACATATCCCTGCTGAGACCATGGGATCAGTTCTTTTATGGGAGAGAAAAAAAAAAGAGCTGTTTTCATATACCCAATATATCTTTAAGCCAAAGTGTAAATCTTCAGTTTCTTTCCCTTTTTTTTTCTTTTCTTTTTTCTTTTTTTTTTTTTTTAATCTAGGGAAACAATACACACCTTGACTGCTGCAAAAAAGATCTCTGGCAAAATCACAAGACGCCTGCTTAAGTAATACCCAAAAGGTAACTCCATGCATTCCACTGGCCAGAAATAATTCACAGCACGATGAATCCACAAGAAAGTCAATAGCATATTATAACGCTCTTAGGGGAGCTGTAGCTGTAAGAGCAATGTGAGGCAATGCCTTAGCATGAGCTATCACTTTATATATGTGCTGTATACATGATCATGAATTATATTACAACATTTGACACGCTATGGCTTTTGATCTACTGTGACTTATGACCTCTGTCCTATTGTGACCTTTATGCCTAAACCTGTAGAGAATAGTTCAAACAATAGCACACACATGATAGATGACACTTAGATAGGATAAAAGTGTATAAGGAATATAAACACTCCTGCTCAGGGCAATAGCTAGCCAAAAACTGCCAAAGATTAGGAAGATACTTCCCCTGGGATACAATATTACGAATTTTCTTGCACCTTCCTCTGAGGCACCTGGAGCCAAGGATACTAGCCTAGATGGACCACTGGTCTGATTAGGTATGGCAGTTCTAATATTTCTGTGAACATATGCTAGTGTGGAAAAATACAGCTTATACAGTTAATAGAAAGTTCTGCATAAGACAGCAAGGAATTTTTGATCAGTGATAAGATCCTTGTGAGCTTTCAGCTGAAAAGCCAGTTGAACTTTGTGTAGATCCTGTTTCCACCCAGACCAACTGTGATTTTCAGCTGATTTCAGTGGGAGCAGAAGGAAAGCTGCAAAGAAGCCCCATGTACTCTCTTGGATGGGGGAGCACTCAGACCCCACAAGCAACTACATTTTAATTAAAAAAAATATAATCCCTGTAGAACTGGGGTCTCATGAGATTTTCCAGGTAGCCAGGGTTGGCTCTTACTTCCCTCCACAGGAGGGAGAATTTGAAGACAGTCTTTTACAGCTCATCTTTATCAGCCCCTGCTGCTTCTCTGTTTTTTAACAGTTATTTGGTTAGCCCGTTCCAGCAGCTTCCTGCTGCAATCTTGGACTCCAAATATTGGCTTCCTGATCATCAGGTACCTGGCTCCACAGAACAGTCCAGGGACCAGGCATTCAAATACAATTAAACTGCTCTCCAGAAGAAAGCTGGAGAGCAAGTAGTGTTGGCATGCTGCAGAAAAGCAGGAAGACAAAGAATCAACTGACAGTCTACATGGCAAGAGACTGGAGTCTTTGGCTAAAATGTGGAATTATATTGCATCTTGGAAAAAAAGGATGGACAAAAAAAGCAGCCATGGAATGAAGGTATCCATAAGGCTTTGGCTGGAAAAGTTTTCAGCATTTTTCAACAGCTGGATATAGGCAAATTAGTAAAACTTTGATCATAAATCATATTTTCAATATTGTTGCCAGAACCTTAAGACCTGAAACTTACTATCCTTTCATAAAACTTAAAAGCTATAGCTTCTCTGTACCATGTATAAATGTCAATTTATTTAACTAAACTGATTTAAAACGAAACAAACAGAAAACTTTTTCTGGGATAGACTTTGAGCTGTGCTAAAACTAAATTTATTTCAGTACGACCCTCATTGATTAGTTAAAGCAAAACAAGCCACTGAACCTGTAGCCAGGCCTCATATAGCAGGATTTATATTTGTTTGAAAGAAATCTATTTTAAAATCCAGGAAAGATATGCTGATATGGCTAGGTCCTATCACCCTGGTTAGCCCACTTCTCAGCCCTGTGGGAACTCTGCTCTTGCACCGCTCTGTGGAGAGGGTGGAAACCTGTGAGTTCGGCCGGCAAAGTCTGCGGCTGCCACATGCGTGACTGCCCTCTCGGCTGGCTGCAGATCGGGAGGTAATTCTGGAGAAGTACGTGGAATTTACACTGAAGAGAAAGCAGTGTAGGACAGAAAGATAATGTATTAAGCAAGGCCTAGAGATTGGCAAGCCGCCCTTTCTGGTGGAAAATTTACACATGGGCAAGCTATTAGTACTACCTCCTTCATACAACAAAACAGATGACCCCCAGCTTAAACAAGCCTCAGGTGGTGCCTGCCACCTAAACATGCCCTTGGATATTCCTGATGTGCTGTTCTTGATATGTTGGGGGGGGTGATGTGAAGTGGTGTTTGGAAGTGAGACGTTGCAAATGACAAGTTGGATGGACTGGCTTTTGCTGCTGTCCTCTCATGGTACGTGCTGTTATGGGGGATAGATACAAAGTTTGCCAACTTCCTCTGTCTTAAATCTAGCGAAAGCAATATTACAGAAGCTAGACAAACTGTAAATAAAGCCCATTTGGGAATTTAGTAAATTTTTCCTGAAATATTTCTGTTCTCAGAAGTAGAACTAGATATTGTTGTGCTGGCTAAATAACACAGCAGCATTAGTGGTGAAAAGATTAGGCATCCTGAACTGAGATTTATCTCACGTAACTTAAGCCATTTGTAGCCTTAACGACAATAGACAAACTTACAGTTGGCAATGCAGGTACTTTAAAGCACAACTCATCGGACTTATGGTAGGTATCTACTTTATATAAGATTGAGCCACTCCCTAGACTCTGCTGACTAAATCTCCAAACAGCTCTTGGTAGCAGAAGAGAGGCCAATTGTTTTCAGTCCATTCAAGGAATACTGCTGTCACCAGAGTCCCTAGAAAAGACAACACTTCTCTCACTGTTACACTACCATAAAACAAATCTATAAATACGTGGATTGTCACTACATCCCATCGAAAATCTAGCTAAGGGATTGAACTGTACTATTAACTAAATATATAAAAAAGCACATGGGTTGTAAAATAATAGGCTGTCAGCAGTACATGCCAATCTATTTAGCATGAATTGAGACAGAGATGCATTACAGAGAGAAAGCTGACACCACTGGAGTTTCTATTCCCCCTATGACACTGAGCACGAACCTTGCCTCCAGACCCTTTGTCTTCACACTTCTCTGACATTGTTCCTTTCCCTGTGTTCCTTCTGTCTCTCTGCTTGTCAAATTGTTCCTCAGACACCTGGGCTTTTTTTTGATAGATTTCCTAGCCAGTGCTTTGGAACTATGCATTTTTGATCTCACAGATGTATGAACCAAGACATTGTATTTAGTTTAAAGAAAAAAACCATCAAAATTTAGTACATATTCAGAACAGAATCAAATGTTATAATCTGTTTCCTGGAAAGTAGTTATGCTGTGCAAATAGAGATTTTATTTTTTCAAGACAAACCAGAAAAAAAACCCTGAAAACCACAACGGATTCTGGTTGAACCAAAATGCATTTTTTTGTTTTCTCTTGCCCAATGTGATGCATTGTACACAGCATTCCATTGATGCAAAATAGTTTATTTTCATGGATATGTACCAAAAGCTGAAGAAACAAAGGGTATGATTCACCAAACTGAAGGAGGAACCACACGCTTAATTTTACTCAGAATCAGAGCTGCCGTTCGTGCCAGGTGAGAAGTGTGTTTGATTCCCTTTTTATCATGTTAACAGAAGTTAAACCTGTATTAGCCCTCTTCAATGCCCCCTCTTAAAAATGCCTTTGTTACTGATGGACAAGGCAGCAGCTAATGTGATACCAAATACCTAGAAATAACAGATCTGTGGAAGTGCAGGTCAATAAACTGATTTTGTGGCAGGAAAATGAGTTAAAGCTATAATAAAAAGTAAAACTGTTGGATAAATAAATGACATAGGTAATTCCTTAAACAAATATAAGGACAATGATAACTCTTACTTGGTTTTTTACAAGATCTTTCACTAAAACCTCTTAAAAAACCTCAACAGCCTTGTGATAAGTGAGAAGGTCTTCTTATCTTAACTTGCTAAAGGGACAAGACAGAACTAAATGGTTAATTTTCAAATTAGAAGGAGGTCCCAGAACAAAGAAGCAGCAGGATAGACATCTATGGAATCATGAATGGTGTGAAAAGGGTAAATAAGGAACCAGTTTTTCTCCTCCACTTTAGGAACTAGTGGGAATTAAATGAAGGAAGCAGGTACCAGCTCCAAAATGATCAATGAGAGGTAGTTCTTCATACAAATGGAACAACAGAAGTTGTGGACGCTAAGTTTGCCAAGGTCACCAGCTAAACTCATGGCAACAACCAGTGACTATTAAGCATAAGACAACACTTTGGATCAAAAAGTTCCTGAGCCACTGTTGGAGATGGAGTCGTTTGGGGAAATATCAAATATTTGCTTGTTGGTTTGGGTTTTTTCCTTCACTTGCCCTTTAACATCTATCTGTTGCTGTCCATTTTCAGTCGTGTGTTACTGGCCTGCAGAATCTCTGGTAGAATCCAGTACCGTTTCTCCCTGGGCAGTGCCTAATCTCAGGAGCTTTCCTACTCTCTCTGGATGACACTGCTGCACTCAGTACAGAACACAGAATGTGCAGGAAACTTGACTGAAAGTATAACACCAAGGTTAAAAAAGAAAAGAGCAATGAAGAGTTAAGGTGGGTTTGGTTTTCCTCTTCTCTGTACAAGATGATGAATGAAAGGTTCCTGACTGACTCCTTATATATGTCCAAAGTGTCCATAAGAGTACACCACTATCTGAAGGTGATTATTGTCTGCATAGACACAGACAGACCAGGGCTGGCATGTTTGGATCCAGAAGAGTAATTAGCTCAGGCATATTGCAGGCAAACACTGATATATTACTTGTACGGCCACTTCAAATCCGGAAGCAGTGTAAGCTCATTTCCATAACGCTGCACCCCCAGGGCTACTCAGACCCAACTCAGATGTCTCAGAGATATATTTCTGTTATGGAGAGTACTCATAAACTATAGCAAGAAAGTGTGCATGTACTGAGTCTACTCCACACTGAGTATAGCTGACACTGAAGTGGCAGTAACAGTGCTTTTAAGACTGAAGGCCTCGAAAGGCTCACCTTCCAAATAACCTGACACTGCACACAGCAAATAATACCCTGGGGCTGGTGCTGCACCCCA
The DNA here is from genome assembly GCF_964188355.1 of Buteo buteo. Lineage (NCBI taxonomy): Eukaryota > Metazoa > Chordata > Aves > Accipitriformes > Accipitridae > Buteo > Buteo buteo. The sequence goes on from NC_134172.1 coordinate 33,164,142, forward strand.
GTGTAAGGAGCCCGGCTGCCGTGCAGCGCGCCGGAGAGCACCAGCTCTGCAGGAGACACCTCAGTCACGGGTTTTATTACCGTGGCTCGGAGCTGGGCAAGCTCAGCTTGAGCCATCTTCACAGCTCTCCACTCGATCTTGGCCATAACATGACTCCCAATGCCCATTTATGTAGGTTTGTGAAAAATTTTTAACACTCCAGCCCTTTTAATTGTTATTGTGAGATTATAGGAAGTTGTTGGTTTAGACTTCTCATTTTTCTCGGTCTCATTTATCTTTGATTGCTGATAATCCTAAACTTGTTACAACACTTCTGAAGTAGTTTTCTATGTGGAAGAGAGAGACAAACTCCTTTTCATATAGGTATTTTAGGAGCAGTTGAGACAGGGTTTTATTTTTTTAAATTTTTAGAAAAGCAGTTCCGCTTGTTTGACCAGAGTAGCTGCTCCTAAGCTCACATGTGGGCAAAGAGCAGAGTGCCATCAGCACCACATTTTATTCTATGTAAATGCTCACAAAATGGAGGAAGTGGAAGTGATGAATTAAGTGAGAAGCTTTTGTTATGATTCTTTTAGGTTTTAAGGGTAAAAAAATTGAGAATGGATCTCCTTGGAGAGGAAGGAGAGAGAATGGTATATCTAAAGGACGCAATCTATCATCCTAAACATTGGTAAGTGACATTTCCTTAGGCAGCTGACATCTAAATATGTCTGGTTTTTTCAGCTTGTACTGGTAGAAGAAAGAAGGAGTCTTATGCCCCTCATTTTCAAAAAGGATATCCACAATTCAGTGAGCATAATTTGGTACACAAGCTACTGGTAGAGTTGTATTTAGCATACTCAGCTACATAGCATTTTCCTGTGTGGATATTTTGGGAAGAAAGGAATTTGTTTATTTTCATGTGTGTTTTTCATGGTTTTTATTTAAGATGCCTGTGATGTGCTAGAAAGTATCATGTGCATAGAGGAACTGCAGCCCTTCCTGTAAATTCAACAAACTGGTATTTGCTGAAAGCAACCTCTGAATGATTTACTTTTTTCACAAAGGGAGGTGAAGAGTAGGAGAGGGGTGGGAAAACAACAGATTTTTTAAATTATATTAACACTCACTACCTGCAAAAGCATTTGTAGAGAGTTACCCAAATCTCTTGTGGGAATTTCAGCGTAAGTCCAACACAGAAATACACCAGAAAGGAATGACTAGTCAATTGGGCTACGGGCCAATCTCAGCTACAACTGTATGGTATCATAAAACACCTTGGCCCCTTCCACAAGAAGAAATAATCAAGTCTCCATGATACTGTATTCCTGAGGAATGTGGTTTTTCCAGATAATTTTCATTTTCTGAGTCACTGTTAATTTTCTTCAGGCCCATGTACAGTTCACATTCCTGTTAGAAAGGGCAACACCTTAAGAAAGTACTGAGATGGCCAGAAAGCAATAGGAAAAGAATGCTAAAACCAATTACTTCCTCCAAAAGACACCTGCAGTTGTTTGGGTGTTTTAAAAATATGACAGGTTAGATTTAACCAGGAGGCTCTGAGAGCCAACCAACACTCTCTCCTTGTTTTCCTCTCCAGCGTGGAGCCAGAAGATCCCTAGACAAGTCCTGCCAGCAGCTTGCACCACTGCTCCACTCTGTCCTCTTTGAGACTCTGTCCAACTGGGAGCAAATATAGTGTCTTGTTACTAAAGTTACTGCTTTAAGACTCACCACCATTGACAAGTCAGTAAAGCTCCCTCCCTATGATTATTCTAACCACACAAATTTATCAGAAAAAAAGACCTATATATTACTACATAAAGTTGTTCCAGCAATTACTTTAATTAAGTGATTAAGAATGGGCACAGTATTATCTTCCATATGTTATTAGAATGCACAGTAGTAGTCCAATGCTTACAAAGATTTACATTTGTGTTGGAATAATATTCATGAACTGGGAATTAAAAATCTCACTCAAACGTGCCTTCACACAGTGGGCCAAATAAAGCAAAGTTGTTCAACAAGGGACTTCTGTGTTAGAGACCTTGAAAATAATGACTTAACAGTATGCTAACTTGTTGAAAAGAATCTCATCAGAGGTCTGTCCAGCTATGACATGTTATGGATTTACTTTGGACTGAGCCAATGGGCTGAGGTATGCCATCGAGATGAAGGAATACAACTTGAAAGATATATATGTCTGTTTTAAGTAGGAATGTTCATTCATTAGCTCACTGCTTCATTCACGGAGCTGTGCACAAACTGCTGCACAAATGAATGATTCAATACAGACGTCTTTAATACACCACATAGCAGTAACGAGCAAGGTACTTGCCATCATGACTCTCCTGGTGAGACAAGGAAGCAATTTCTTCATGGCTGCGCTGGGAGGCAGAAGCCTTGAAATGGAAGAATACAGGCTATACTGGGCAAAGTATTCTTTAACCAAAAGTGATCTGTATGTTAATATGCTTACAATCCTCCCTCATGTCTTCAATGTTACGAATTTATTTTGGGGGAGCAAGGGACAGAAGAGATGAGTCCTTTCAAGGTCCAGGCTGAGCAAAACTGTCCAGAACAGCAGCTCCAGGAGCCACTGAAATAATATACAAGCTTTCACGGTGCAAAGTATGCTAAAGTGGGTCACACAGTTTATTTCCAGATGCTCCTACCCTCGGAGTATTTTCTAATGATATAGATGAAAACTTTTAAAGACTTTCTGTATGAGGCCAAATCTGTACAGAAATGAGCAAAACTTGTGCAGAATAATTTACTGGGATGTAAAAACAGAACAAGCAAACAAACAAAATCACATAGTCCCTGTATTTAGAAATGAAATTACTAAATTTTCACTGTTAATGAAGTAACTTACCAAAGTTCACAGAAAGCCTTTTTTTCCCTTGGAAAGTTTCCAAGCTCAAGAAATTGTCTAAATAGAGGAGAAAGTTTAACAAATACAAAACATTGGCAGAAGTGTAAGAGGAAGCAGAGAAAAGCCCAAACGATGTAAAGGACAAAAGCTTTCAGGTAAAGAGTTGTGAAGTGGCTGCCTATTTGAAGGAGCTTTCAATTTTAACAGTATCTTTTTGTTGCAGTCGTTAAGTGTCTGTAACTAAGATAGATTGTCAAGAAGTCATTTTGGTCACCAGCCTGAGAAGGACATATGTGTTTTACTAAGAGGGCTTGAAATATAAACAGGGGCATATTCTCAAAATGAAGCAGAGCATAAAAACATATACGGTTTTGGTAACTAAAGAGAAGGCTGCCTGTTACAGTAGAAATGAAGACAGTGCTTTACATAACATTATATAAGGACTTGAGCCAACAGAGCTGCATTTTGGCCTGTATGTATAGAATACAAAATATAATGCATGTTTGAATCTATGTGCCTTCCCAAAGATTACTAGATAACACTAAAGGATTTATGTTTCTTAAATGAATATACATGCCATTGCCGCAATACAGCATTTTCTCTTCATAGACCTTAACACTTTCTTTTAGGGGGAAAAACAAACAAAAGAACCCCAAAGACTTAATGCCTTTAGTCTTGCAAAATATTGTAGCCGTTAATACACCCATTTAACAATAGAGTAGAATGAAGTGCCAGTGGAGAACCTGATTTAAGAAGGACAGAAGACCATAAACACACATGATATATTTGTATACTTCTTTCAGTCAGACCCATCTGCACTCCAGCTCTTTTTAGAATAGCTAAAGAGTAATTCTCTGTGCCTTTTTGGTGCATACAACAACTGTATATCAAATCCAGTATTTTTTGTAGTGGTCACTGTGTTTGATTTGCATGCTTTAAACTTATTTCAGACTCATAATTAGCAATTACAAAGCAAATTAGACAAAACTGTACCCAGCAAAAATTACTTGAATTGGACAAAGTAAGGAAGTTAGAGGCAGGCTTAGTATCAGAAATATGGTCTTTTAATTGTCAGCTATGCCTTAAAAACAGTCATCCTATTTTCTGTCTTTTAACATCATTTTCCCTTTCCACTGTATTTTTTATTGTGATAGTGGTATTTGGAGTACACATGTGCTGTCGTTTTTACCACAGTGTACCTTAGTTACTTTTTCCTGACTGATTTTATAGCCAGGAGATACCTTTTGGTCTTCTAACTTGACCTGCTATATAAATCAGAGAACAGGACCCAGCAATTTCTGCATCAGCCATAATATCTGTTCTAGACTGGGTGTCTTTCTGAGAGATATGTTACAGCTCAATTTAAGAACTTCAACAGATGGAAAATCCAGCACATTGCTATGTCAGAATTTGTTCCAAACGTTAACTACTATCACTTGATATTTATGCTCTGTTTCCAGCTCAGAATTGTCAAAATTAAATTCCAGTAGTTCCATCTTTATTATTAATTGGATAATGATCAAGAAACAATAATAATTAAAAATTAACAATTAATTTTAAAGACTTTATCAGTTAACTAAACAGAACTGGTCAAGAACATCTTTTCTATGAAAGGTCTTACAGACTGTGATAAACTCTCCTTCTAACCTTGAGTAAATTGAGCTTCTTTAGTGTCTCAGTGTAAGGCACATTTCCCAGACCTCATACCTTTTTTGCAGTTTTCTTCTGAGCCCATTCCAGTTTGTCAATGTCCTTCTCAAAGTGTAAGTGCTAGAACTGGACAGAATATTCCAGGAATGCTCTCACTAATGACATACACAGAGGGACTATCCCTTGCTTAGACATGAAAGGATTGCATCTGACATTTTAATCATAGCATCATTCTGGTAGCTTACTTTCAAATTATTATTTAAGTCTTTTCTAGAGTACATGCTCTAGAGGATTCAGTTCCCCAATAATAAGTGTTAGGCAAATTCTTTGCCCTTTGTCCTCATGTTTGGCCATACAAAAGTATCTTGTTTTAATGGATCTATTGTAATGATCTCCAGATTAGCTCATTCACCTTTCATCATCATTAATTGTTTCTGAAATAATTTTGTCACCTCTAAGTTTTGCTATCTCACATTTTTCCAGACTTTGCTAAAGATATTGAATGGCATTGGAGAAAGAACAGAACTTCAGAGGACAACACTAGAAATATTTTTCCCTACATGACTATTTTACATCTATACTCATTTAATCAGTCTTTTGTATGATTTTTAAAGATTTTTAGTTGAAAATCTCAGCATTAATTAAGTCTTCTGCAATTTCCCTGGCATTCTGTAATTAAAAAATGATTAGTACACTGAAATAAACTACCTTAGCTTGCATCAAGGCTATTATCTGATCAACAATTGGCCTTTCAATTTTGAAAAAAAAAAAAAAAAAAGTAATCATATTTTTTCAGCATTGTTTCTAGCTACTGATGAGATAGAAAATACTTTTCATTAGCTTCAAGGTAGAAATAGATATTCCTGTCTTTTTCTAGAAAAACAGATGTCTATAAGCACATCTGCCTTTTGCACATCATGATCCACATTTTTACTGTCCTTGCTGAGTACTTGATTTAAACCATTACTAAGATCACACTTTTTCTTTATATACTTAAAGTATTGTTTCTTATTCCCCCCCGTCCTCTACAGATTTTTTCAAAGATAATTTCAGTTTCCTGTATCAATTGTCCATATTTCCCAATAACAGTTTTAAAATCACTGCTATTGCTCTTGGGTTTAGTTTTGTGAATTTTTATTGCTGCCTTCATTTTCTTCTCAATCAATAGTGTATTTTTGGATTGAAGATGTCTTTTAAGTATTGCAAAGTAGTGTGTCTTTTGACACCAAATTTATCAAATCTGAATTATATTTCATATTTTCATGTTTAAATGTTTCCTGCCACATGATTTTGCTCACAGTTTTTCTCAGCCTTGGGAAACCACTTTTCTGAAAGGCGAAATATATACATTACTAGTAAAGTATTGCCAAGGCAGATATTGGCAAACTACACAGATATTTCTGATGGGAAAAAAATAACAATCATCTCGCTCTTCCCTTCCCCCAAATACACATCAAAATAAGGCTAACTGTAGAAATATTCTGGGTTGTTGGGGTTTTTTTTACTCATGAAATTCAATTAATAATGTTTTGTTTTGTTTTCAAATAAACATTTAGCAGTTTAATTCATTGCTTGCCCTTATTTGTCCTAAGGAAAGATATATAGTAATTTAGAAGTTAATCTTAAATGCAAGATCATTTAGCCTGCTCTGACTCATGTCCTCTGTGATCTGGAAAAAGTCTCTTAGTCTCTCTGTACCTCAATTTCCCATCAGGAAAATGGAAATAACAGTTTTCTAATATAGATAGATGTTATGTACATATGCAAAAAATTATGCGATGACCAGGAAAGTATGCTGAGAGAAGTATATAAGTATCTCTGATTAAAAAACAAAACCACCAGATGCAACTGCATCTAGTGCAGTTTGTTATTTTGTTATTTGCATTTTGGAAAGTACAATTTGGAAAGGACAGTTGTGTCTCTGTTCTACTTCAGAAGTTCAGAACTTGTTATTTTCAAAATTAAATATTGCATACACACGCGTAAAGCCAACAGTACTAAGGATTTTTTAATTTCCTTTCCTTCTGTATGAAGATCTTAAAACATTATGAAAAACTGGTTTAATATATTTGACAGGCTTTTTAAAGGTTGTATTAGTAGCACTGTAATTCATTTACACATCTGTGGATTCTTTGACTTTTTAGTGAGTGTCCCAAAAAGGAATCTTAGAGTTTGTTGTCTGGATCTTTAACTGAAACATGTGTGAAAGAGTCCATATAGATAGACACATGACAACCTTCCTTAATAGGCTGAAGAGCATAACTTATTCCTTCCAAAATCAACAGTGAACTAGGATTAGATTCTCCCAGAATTAATGGCCCAGAAATAATTTATGTGCTTTGAAAAAAATGACCTACTCACTTGGGGCCAAACCCATACTGTCTTTTGGAGATTCACCAGTGGAACTGAGAGACAATAGAGAGACATGATCTTTCCAGAATCGCAGAGAAATGGTGAATGTAAATGTGAAATACTGGCTGCCATGAGCCTTCAAATTCTCAATTTTGTAGCTGACCTGACAAGCAAATTTGTCTTTACATGTTTAGTTAAAGCATACATAGGACAAAGACTAACTGTTTTACCCAGGCCACCAAAGACGCTTCCTCTACTGTTGCTTCAGAAGTGACTTGCTCAGTTTTAGCTCTTAAGTCATGATCTCTAATTTTTTTTTCTTTAGAAAGAGAGAACATTTATGGAGACATCTGACACACAAGCATTTCAGTTTTGAAAGGAAAGATTTTGTCTTATTTCCTACCAATTACCACGTATTTCAACTCAGATCAGAGTACATAACATGTACCTCTAAAGTACACAAAGTTCAAACGCCAAACCCAAACGTCTTAGACCTTAGCATCTGATCCAGATTTTGAATCCTGAAGTGCTAGCACTTCCATTCCAGCTTGAGGTTCTGTGCAATAAAGAACTGAGAACTTCAATGTTCGCAGGTGGTTTTACGTGTGTGCGTGTGTGTACACCTAACCAATATTCACAGATTTAAATAAAAATGAGCTTATAGAATCAGGAACTTGGTTACAAATATCTACATGTATGAATTTGCCTGTTTGGCTGAAAATACCTTATTAATTCTAGTTCACTAAAACATAACCCAGCTGTAACTTGACCTATTTTGAGTAGCTATACTTAAACCTGTGTTATGTTTTCAGTATTAAAGACCGATAACTTGATAGCTCCCCAGGGTTTGTTGGTTACTGTTTAAGTACAGAGTTGACATTACATGCTATTTTTCTGAAAATCCCAGCAGTAATATTACAGATGAGATACTGGTATTTGGAGATATATTCAATGATTAAGTTAGAGTGTGGATATCTTCAAACATACAGCATCATTCACTAACGTGCAATTTTATTCATTTTCAGGTCCCTTTAATCTTATGAAAATGGAACTGTGAAACCTAACAAAACCAGCAGTTCAGAAGTACTATTTGGGCCAAGACAAAACCAGCCTGGATTCTGTCATCCTTACTCACGGTGAATGGTAGGTTACTCTGTAAATAGTCCTCATTATTTCAATATGAATAAAGGTCACCCAATTTGGTGCTTAGGGATTACATAACAATTTTTCATCTACATTTTTCAACATTTTTAGAAAGCATGCATAGCTCATTCATTCTTGTATCACAGTTGGGAAGCTGGTGTAAAGTTAGATCAAATGAGTTATCCTATATTGTTCAACAAGACAAAGGGAGCCAAGAACAGAACCTCATTTATTTTTTTGAACAGATTTCAATAGAACAGGGTAGCATACTATTAGCATTTCTTTCTGCTGCTTTGCCATTTCCAAAAAGCTACATTTCAAAGAAGACAGAGGCCTGCTGTATCTGTTTTTATTACTGTCATTTCTCAGCCCATCAATGGATGCAAGCAACAATGCTGTCTGATCACAATGGACTCTTATTCCAAATGCAGAAGAAAAAATTACCATAGGTAGCAAATCTATGAATCTGAATGATTTAAGGCTTTCATGCAGATTAATGGAGGGTTTTATTCTATTTCCCAGAATTTATGTGTTTGTTTTCTCATAATAAAGGAAGTTTCTAGCTTCTGGTTGTGAAGATAGCCTTGACAATGTAAACCAACATACTTTCATCTTGTTGAGTCCTCATCCTTAGCAGCTAAAACAATAGCATCAAGCAGAGTTAACTTCCCCCATTCATCTTACAGGAGTGTCAGCCTTGAAGCATAAACATGCACACTTAAGTACGAATACTGTTAACTAATTCACTGCTTATTATCAGATTAGAAATAACTAGTCAGCACAATTCGACGGTGACTGTATGTTTGTGATGTTCTTGACATGCTGTCACTTGAAAATGTTGAATACACTATTGATATGAAAATAGAGAGAAATCTACTAAGTTTAAGATATATTTTTCTAAAATAAGTATCTGTGTACTGTTGCACACTTAAGTCTTTGGAATGTTTTTTAAACACCTCCTCCTTCTGCATATCTAAAAAATCTCCAAAACAGTGACTCTAAAGATTTCTCACCTACTCCCCACTTCTAATTTTGGTGCTCTGTGACCAGTTGCTGCCTGACAGCCAGCTTCCTCTGCCCTGACAGGGACTTCACTTCATACTTATGTTCAACTTCTTTGAGAGAATGTTAAGGAAGAAGCATTCAAAATTGGCCCAAAAGCACATGGATACTCATTTACTCTGAACTGATTGCAACAACCAAGGAGAAATTATAAAAAACACACTAACACCATCCTTACAGTATTGCAAGGATGAGGGAGAAGACAATGGGACCACACAAAACCTGCCCTCTCTTCTTAAACATCCCAGGCAAAAATTAATAATGTCCAGTTAGTATACATCACATTTTAACTCTAGAAAGAAAAACACTTTACTGATGGCTTCTGCAATGCTTACTGCATTCATTTTACAGCTGAAGAAACTGAGGCATTAGGGTGAAAAGTTCATTCAGCAGGAGAGCAACAGCAAAGACAGGAAAGGGTGCAAAGTCCCAAGACAGCTCTCAGTTTATTAAATCACTCTGCCTCTGGTCAGGTGGCATCTTAAGCACACATTGCAAACGCTGTTAAGAGCTGCTGAAAAAGCCTATCTGCCCTCTGGCCCCCTTACGTTGAATGTCTGAATTATAACATGAACGCAGAGCCACAGCATCAAACACAGAGGCCAAATCCTACCTTTGCTACAAGAACATAAGCAACGCTGCTATCCACGCTTCACCATGCTGCCAGCCTGCCGGAGGACAAGACTGGAGGAGGAAACCAGCCTCTGTGACAAAAACACTTCATAAAGTCCCCCAAAAATGCAAATGGACCATAACAGGAACAAAATACGTATCACTGATTCATCTCACTGTATTGTTCAGTGTACTTTGGTTTGGACCAGGAGTAGATTAATCTAATTAATACACACAGTCAGTACCTGATTCCTGGACGTCTATGTATGTTACTGACTAGGGATTTTCCTTTTTTTCTTACCTGCATTCATTTGCTGGACATAAGTTTATTGGCAGCTTTTCTCAAACCTTTTTCCTTCCTACATCTTCCTGCTTCTGCCTCTTTCTTGAAGCCTCTTTCGGATAAATTTTTTTACACTGAAAATGCAGTTAAACACCTAGTAACTTTAAAAAGGATGCTAAAGTATGAGGAAATGGGATGTATTCTTTACATAATGACAGTGAAAACACTCAGAATGAGCGTTTTTCAGATAAAAATGTATTTTCTTTTCTGACATAGTTCTGAGAGAACACCTATGTTGTTCTGTTTATTGAGCAATACTTGACATGCGCTCACTGAGCAGCCATCATGATAGCACTTAATTAAGTCCATGTAGCTTTAAATGATGGGAGGCCTTTAAAAAAAATAAAATTCAAAAACTGTATTGACTTTCCCTGGAAAGTGTTTAGCTATCGCACAAGGATTCTTTCTAACTATTTTTATTTAGAATGCAGTTTTCACGTTCAAAGCAGTTAACAAAGATTCCGCTAAGTATCACATGAGTTGCACAATTATTTTGTTAATGCATTTATATTTAGGTACCTAGAGGAGCGTGGAGAAGCGGCAGTTTGAATGAAAAGCATGAACGAAGGCAGGAGAAGAAGATACCAGACTGGCAGCGATCCCAAGCGGCTCACACGCTGATGTTCAGGACAGCACATGTGGGTGCCACATGAGCAGGTGAAACTGTGATTCTACATGTGTGGAAGGGAGGATAATAATTAAACAATCAGATGTGCTAAGTGTATCATGCTGGGACATCGCTACATTTCAGATGGGTTGTGAGGTTTGAAACCGAAGGCGAGAACTCGGGAAGTGGCCGAGTTACAGCTGTATCCGTCAGGTTTTCTGCGTGGTCCCCGGAGCACCACAGTGCCAGTCTTGTCCTGACACGCTCCCCGGTGGCGTGCCAGACACTTCACGGCCTTAGGTGAGTGTTCCACATATTTCAGCTGCTAAAACTGTGAGATTTTCACTCTGGGTATGCTCCAAGGATCCTCTCCCTGCATGCCTGTGCATACTGCAGCCCTCCCTAGCTACCCTCTGCAGAATTCCCCGCCGCTGCCTGCTCCTGGGGACCGCGACTTTCCCCTTGCAGCGGGGCGAGCCTGGCGGGGCTGGGGACCGTGGGCTGTGGGTCGGGGACCATGGGCTGCGGGTCGTGGGTCGTGGGCCAGGGACAGGGCTGAGCTCTGGCCTCTGCCGACGGCGCGGCAGCCCGGAGCACTGCGCTGGCACAGCCCCGTGGCAGTGGCGGTGGAGGGGCGCAGGGAGCCCGGGCAAGGCGTCGTTTCATTCTGGTTTTAATTGTAGCTACTGCAGTAGCTCCAAGTGGTAATGCAGAGGACATATAAAGCTTGAGGTGTTAAAATCTGCCCTCTCAGGGCTTTACAAGCCATCGAAAGCTTTCATTGCACTTTAGTATGGCCTTCTGCATCCTGAGTTGTCCTTCCCTCTCCATTTTGGCTGACCATCTTTGCCTGGACGTTTTTTCAACTATAATGTGATAGTTAAATTATTAGTGGTGGTGGTGGTGGTGGTTTTTTTTAATTGTTGTTGTTGTTGTTGTTATTATTATTATTATTATTATTTCTTTTGAGGTAGAGGCTGTACTATCTGGAGAACATGGATCTAATCTTTGCACTGTAACTGAACTATTAACCTGAACTGCATGGAAACGCTACACCAAATAGCCATACATTTGTTCAGCTGGTTCTGGCCCTTTTTAAAGCAAGCCCGGGGTAGTTTCTCAAGAAGAGAGACAGCAGGGGGTCACAGAGGGCACCCACCCCTCCGCTCCCAGGCCCTGACCTGAGGAGCGCCGTGGGGCCCTCTTGTTTCTCCTGTCCAACACACACACAAAGCTGCTGGAGGGACCTGTACGGCTGCACGGTCGTGTCAATGTGCATCTGTCTCTTTCCTTACAGTCTTCCCACGCGTGGAAGTTTGAAGGGAAAACAAACAAACCCACCCTCCTGTGGACTGGCAGTCCACTGTGCAGCCTCTGGGACCGCTCCTCCTTCCACTGCTGTCACTGGCTTCCATAAGTTGTTTCTCTTGAGCATCTGCTTCCCTTTTGCCAGCAGGCCTGAGGCATCTGTATTTTAAATTATAAGCTCTTCCGGGTGAGGACGATGCCTATCTCCACACTTGCACAGTGTTTAGCACAACAGCCCTCATCTCTTGCGTCACTTCCAAGACCGGCAGTCATACAGTACTAGCAGTAAATGCACACCAGTGAATATTTTACTCCACTGTCTCCAGCTGAATACGAAGCAACTCAGAACTTTGCCTCTCATGATAGAAATCTTGCACAGCGCAAGCCCAAGCTATTTCACAGACCACCTGCCTCTTCTTAACCATGTGTAGAATTGACTATTAGGAATCCCAATGTGGTTTATATGTTATTAATAAAGTTAACATTTCTATTAAATACTACTCCCTTTTGGGATTCTCACCCAACCTTGAGCATAATAATCAAGAAGAAAACTTTCTGTCACATTATTAAATGTTCAGTTGCAACAGTATAGAAGACTCTAGTAGCATAATGCCATGTTGGCATCTTTCCAGTATGGGAAATTTTTTCCATAGATCTTTTTTTCCAAGTCATTTTATTGCAAAACAGTTGCTTTCTGTAATATCACAGATTTATCCAGAGTTTACAATGCAATCATTGCTCCTTGCTATTGGAAAAGATTTATTTAGCCAGTTTTGGCCTTCATTCCAAAAGGCTGAATGCCAAATCATTACAGTGTATCTGGTGTTCTGTTGTCAGAAAATATGATCTAGCATTAAGATACTATTCAGAGACTCTAAAAGCCAGAGAAAATAATTGTGGTAAATCAAAACCTCATAAATACTTTATAAAGTTGTTTTTAATGTCTGTCCTCATGTGTGACAAAAAAAGTACCAGTTTACATGCAATGAGAATACATGAGTTTGGAGGCTTCATTTCCTATATCGTCTAAGTTTTAAAACAATATTAAAGTCTATCCCATATAGATGCAAAAGTCAGGCAGTAGTTGTCGCATTATATTTTCTGGTACTACTGCATTTTAATAAGCCAAAAGGCAGCAAACTGCTTTTCTAGACTTAACTCCAAATGACGGGTTTTGTTTTGGTTTGGTTTTTTTTTTTAAAAAAAAAGACACCGAGAGGCTAAGAAACATATATATGACTCTGAAGCAGAGGCCACAACTGTGCAAGCACATACACACAGGCAATGCTCAATGTGGTTAAAGAAAAGCACATGCCAAAGACTTAGGAGCAGCTGGCCCCGAATTTTGGCCTCAACACACCATGTGAAATTGAACATATGTGTGGACTAGGTTTGACTCCCTTCAGATGCTTCTGAAACACAATATCTCACTGGGTAAGAAAGCTGTTCTGTCTTCCAAACTACCTATGCCAATAACTTTTTATTTCTCCACCAAAAAATGCAGAACAATTTTCCTGTGTAGCACATCAGTGTGACAGATAACAGTGATTGCCAGAAGCTTGGAGATGGCAGTATATCTGGGATGGATAATAAACTGAGTCTGTCTCAAGGCATGGGAAGCATGGGGGAGCAACAGGCAGAATAATAAACTCAAGCGAAGATCATGTCCAGATCTTACTCTGTAAATATTCCTCTTATTTTTGGAGCACCAGAAATCTATCAATAATTTACCTTTTAAGGTTGTAAAATTACATAACCTGTGGGCCAGGGAATCTGCTACCTCTCATCATCTTGCATACAAATTCAGAAGCAGCTAACCAATGCAATATGGAGAGGTGCTTTTTGCAAAGAGGAAACCACAGAGGCCAGGAGGGAACAGTGGGTTGAGAAAAGGGGCTTAGCTTGGAGGTAGCACTCAGCCTGATCTGACTCAGTTGCCTCTGAGCTGCTTAAACCGTGGCCATATTCCAAAGAAGGACAGAACTTATTTAATCACTGTTATGCATCACTGGTGGAAGAAACTGAAGGTAGTGAAATCCTGCCAAGCTCTGATGTTCATGGTAATCTATAGAATAATAGCAGTTTTGCCAGCTGGGGTTTTTTTTGCTAGTGGGGAAGGAGACTGATCTATGTGTGCTGAGGTGACCAGTAATTTTATGGGCCTGGCTCAAAGGAAACGGATTTTCATAAAAGAGGTGTTGAGCACTTTCTGAATATTAGGCAACTTTAACAATGTTTCGTGTTGAACACTCAGAACCTGACAATATTCAGAGTTTTTCATCAACTTTGAAAATTCTGACTGTCATACGGACCTGTTTCTGGTAAGAGTACAGAGGGCATCTCACCAAGAAACCCAAACAGAGGAAGAGGTAATCTGAGAAGCACCATATACAGTGTGTCTACTTATACCCTCCCATCAGAGCTTTTATTCCATCCTAATTCCTATTACATCAATGTGCTTTATGGAAGTCAGCCCCTCTGCTGACTCTGCGATGACAGTTTCATTTTTAAAAATCCCCCAGAGGCAGTAAACCTTAACAAATCTGGAATCAAAACCCAAAATTCTAGAAGAGCTTGGTTTTGAGCTGGATATTCCAGTTTAGCAGACTGCAAGTGTAATTAAAGTGGATTACTCCCAATTTACTAGAATTATGGAATAAGAATCCTTCATTTGGACATTGTCTTCAACAGTCCTTAAATGCCCTCATAGTTTGATGATAAGGCTGAAGTACAAAAGGAAACTCAAAAGCAGTGAAAAAGGGAAAACATGCAACACAGAAGAAATAAAGTTTACTCCGGTTATTCAGCTTCTAAGAAATACAAATAAAGCTTTGTACCAAGCACAGTTATTTTTTACTGAAACATCCTAATCAACATATTACTTACATGCACTTAAATACATCCTTACAGTGAAAGCACACTGAAGTTTCATAGCAAAGCAATCAAAATACACAACTAATATTGCTGCCTGAGCAATGTTAATTCAGTCCCCTTAAATACATACATGACAATTACTGTCTTGCACTTGGTGTTCCCATGATGTATTTTCTTAGGGTCTTTGTTTCATTGGGGATATTCTTAGCAAGCATGTAGTGAATATTCCATTTTATCTATGTAATTCAAGGCGTGACTTCACATCACGTTTTGGTACACAGGTCAGTCTTACTCTGAAAAAAGAATCTATGTTGATTCTTTCAGATTCAAAATTGCATTAATTTGTATAGTGTGTCAATCAGCTACAAATTATGCTAATATCCCTATAAGTTCAGGGGAAATCACTATCCACATTCTTATTCAGAAGTAACAGAAATACAGGCGCAGCTAGAGCTGGCAAACCAGTTTCACATATGTAGGAATGATTTTTTTAAAGTAATCTATCAATCATGGCAAGTATTCTATAGCTTTTAAAATCACAATTCCCCATTCAGTTTAGCTACAGTTGTGAGTGTTGGGTGGCTCTGCAACTTGGCCCTCCATAGCCTCTGCCATCAGACACCCAGAAAGCAAATAGCACGCAGTTTCTGACTGCCTCTGAGAAGCCAGCTGTAATGGAGTAACCTGGCACCACCTCCCAGGAAGCAGAGGTAGGAAGAGAACCCAGGGCACCAAGGAGCAGCTATACAAGCAAGATGGTCTTTCTACCTTCTGCAGTTCCTGACTCATTCAGCACATCTCCCAAACTCTGCAACAAACAAGAATGACTCCTGTTGCTACAAAATCCCGATTCACCCCTTAATATGTTCACCCTGTACGCAGAAATTTTCTCCTTATACAATAGTAGATAATCATGTAAGCAAAGCCTTTTATAATTGAAGAAGCCAAAAGAATTCAGGTTATCTCCTTGTGTTCCATAGAAAATTCTGCAGTTAAGAAATGTTGAACATGCCCCACAAATGTATAAAAAAAAGAAAGCTCCCTGAAGCTGATCTGCTTGTTTTGATTTCAACTTTTAAAATTGTTTGTAGTTTTTAATATTGTATATAATTCAAAATAAGAAACAAGATGACAGGAAATGTCAAAGCATTTCATTCTGAAAATGGGGAAGCAAAACCATGCAGCAGCATCAAACCACCTTTTCCTCCCCTGCCACCAAAGGAAATCTTTGAAATCAGCAGATATCACTATAAATTATCTGCAGCCTCAGTTCTGATACAACCAAAATTTTGAAAAGTTCAGAACCACAAAAATATTATTTTATGCTTCTTGGGTATATGTTATTTTCTCTTAAAAATGTAAACCAGAAAATCAGAAAAAAATCTGTTGGTATCATACTATCAACCTCGTGATTAACAACAGGGTTGGGACACTGAGATCTTTTGCAGAGTTCAGCACTGGGAGTTAATGGAGGAGATAACAGCGACAGGAGGATTTGTGTTAGGGTTTTGTTTGCTATCAGAGAAGAAATGGTGACACCCAGGAACTCAAGACTCATTCAAGACCCCGGAAGAAAGCGTTCTCTCACCCACCACCCCCCAGCTTCCTTTCCCTTAAGGCTTCATTCCTTCATCTTGCTGCTTTGTCATGCTGCTCCGTTCCTTCATCTGAGTCTTCTCCCTGACTCTGAGGTACCTCTAGCATCCTACATAGTTGTAGTGGGAGTCTTATGTGTGAGCACAATGGCTGTGACCACTGTTCTTGACCGTGAGCAGAAATCCAGTATTATTCCTAAACACACCCTACTCTGTTGTCTCCACCAAAAGCAGACCTTGTGTCAAGTATAGCTCAGTATTTACACTGACACATTTTCAGAGGGCATATAGTGAAAATGCAGAGCTTAATTTATTCAAGTTCAGTGTTGTTAATAGTGTTTACACTAAGAATATTCTCAATATCCCTCTCACAATAGCTACTAAAACTGAAACATTAGCAAAATAAATGAGATTTCCCATTTTACTTTCCAGGAACCCAGGTTAGTTTTGAACAATGTGAATTTTTGGCACCTAAAGATGATACCATCCTACAGGTAAAGGTCCAAGCAGCAAAGTTTCATAACACCTGTATAAAGGTCAAAATATATTTTCATAGCCTCTAAGTTTTAGAAACTATGAGCAAAATTCATTAAGTATTCTCCTTTTCCTCCTCTTTCATCTCCCCCAGTGTCCTGGTTTCAGCTGTGAGAGAGTTAATTGTCTTCCTAGTAGCCGGTACAGTGCTATGTTTTTGAGTTAGGTATGAGAAGAATGTTGATAACACTGATGTTTTCAGTTGTTGCTAAGTAATGTTTAGTCTAAAGTAAAGGATTTTTCAGCTTCTGATGCCCAGCCAACAAGAACGCTAGAGGGGCACAAGAAGTTGGGAGGGGACACAGTCAGGGCAGCTGACCCAAAGTGGCCAAAGAGGTATTCCATACTGTGTGATGTCATGTCTAGTATAGAAACTGGAGGAGTGGGGGTGAGGGGATTGCCACTCTGGGACTAACGGGGCGTCAATAGACGGGTGGTGAGCAATTGCATTGTGCATCACTTGTATATTCCAACCCTTTTATTATAACTATTGTCATTTTATTAGTGTTATCATTATCATTATTATTTTCTTCTTTTCTGTTCTATTAAACTGTTCTTATCCCAACCCATGAGTTTTTACTTCTTTTCCTGATTGTCTCCCCCATCTCACAGGGTAGGGGGGAAGTGAGTGAGCGGCTGCATGGTGCTTAGTTGCTGGCTGGGGTTAAACCATGACACCCGGTCAATGAGAAATCCTAGGATTAGTAGAGACTTTCACATTACTAGAGTCTACAGTTATTCCATGCTTGGTCGTGTTTTCTTGCTGGTGGCTTCAGAACATGTAATTTCCTTGTGACTTTCCCTTAAAATACTCCTTGACCTGAGAACTATTTTGTGTTTATGAGGAATTAAGATCAAGTTCAATGAACCCACTGTAGACTGAATATTTGCAACTGTATGTGAAGTTTTACTCCAGTGTACAATCTCTGACACAGCACACTGACAGCAACTGGGCTCCAAAAGTAAAAGGCAAATCTATCTTTCACATCCTCTGTGAAAAACATCCATTATTTATAGACATGAATACAGTGGCCAACTGTCAATGTCAAAGATATTTTTTCTAAAGCTGTGAAAGCTTCTAGGTTTTGAAAGTCAGTTTCCATGCTAAAACTCTAGGTGCTAAACCTTACAAAACAGTTATATTCTTGTCAATCTGCATATAAAATTCACAGTTACATCATTCAGATTTTAGCTGTGAGGAAGCCTATATTTGCCCGCAAGGTTATCTGCCGTTTCTTAAACCACAGTCCTGTCTAGGACAAAAGAGAATAGTCAACAAACACACTGTGCAAAAGTAGCTTTATTTTCTGCCCTGAACTTGTATAATGAGAAGTTTCATGTGGGCAGAATAGTATCAGGACTGGTTACACTTTGTTTCTACTTTAACTGCTTTTCATCTGATTTTCAGGTTTAAACCACTCTTTCATGACAAATGTCTGTTTTCAGTGAGTAATTTCATTTTCTATAAAGAATATTAGACTAAATGGGGAAAAAACCAACCTTCCCCTAAACAAGAATTGCCTTGATGCATTATAATAGTAAATTAACACTTTGGGAGGCATCTACTAAGACAACGCACAGTAAATAGTGCTTCACTTGCCACAGTGTACCTGGCCCAAGGCCCAAGGCTTTCAGGCAGCACCATTTAATGCCTGCACCCTTCCCTGCTCCACCAAAGAGGTACAATGTGATCAGGTATTCTAGCCCTGGGGGGGGGGGGGGGGGGGGGAGACACAAGACATTATGACAATTATCAATGAAATAATGCAAAACAGATTACATTTTAAAATTTTATTTGTTCTATGCTACAGAAGGAAATAATAAGATAAGGACCAAATTACAAATTCCCAGCTGAGGGAATTTCCAGTTTCTGTTGCAGTTGTGCTTTTTGAGTTTTGAGTGTTTTACAAAAACTTACAGGAAATGCTGATGAAGATAAAAATTGCTTTCAGTCATTAGCTATCAGTGAATATTTCACGGAGGGGGTGGATAGACAGAATGAAGAGAGAATGAAAAAAAAAGTGAAAAAGACATTTTCAATTAGCTCTAATAGTTTTGTCATTTCCGCTGACAATATTTGAACCATTTCTGTACTTTTTTGCAAGATGTGATAGGATTATTATTATTACGATGCTTTGAAATACTTAGTTTTGGTCAGGTTCTTGATTTTTAACCTCAGAAAAAAACAGCAACATCCTTCCAAACACAATGCTCTCAATCCAGAAGAAAAACAAGTACTAACACAGTAGGTGGTCTTCCCACTGAATCACTATCAATGCCTGCACCATCTGGGTTTTCCTTGGAGACCTCCTATCCAAGAACTGACAAGACCCAACCTTACTTAATTTATGAGACGAGATCATAGCCAATGATGATATGAATGCAAGCATGTATAGTAACATTTGTGAGGTTTACAAATATTGTATGAAACAACTGGTGTATAAGTAGGCTTTTAGGGTCATTATAACACCTTTATGGAATTCCGTGTCAGTGAACTTTCATGGCCCATTCAGTTTGCACACTATTTTCCTGGGGAAAGTACCCAGTAAAGAAAATAAAATTTCATTTTTGTTGGAAAAAATATGAAAACTTTATTTAATACACATGGATTATGTTTTGAAACTCCAGTATGTACCCAATTTTTTTTTCTCCTGCAGAACATCCAAATGCAGTAGTCAAGTAGTAGCATAGTTGCCTACAAAAATTGACTTGAAGAATAAAACAAAGTTTATGCAGAAATTCAACAAAAATTTTGTGTCCAAGATCTTTATTTTTTTAAGTAACTTAACTTTTTTTTCTGCAATTTCATTTTATCCTATCTAGAATTTAACAGAGAAAAATGTCTATCCATGTTTAAAGGACTCTGAAGAAGAAAATGATATTTTTCAAACCCTGAAACATACATATAAATTACAAACAGAAGTATGTAAGTATAAAGAACTACAAATGATAACAGAGCAGCAAGCTTTTCAAATCTCTGAACAGTACAGCTGAGTCATCAATATCCCATATAACTCAGAATTAAACTGATATATTTAATGATTAATAATTTCTTACCAATATCCCAAACCAGAAAGTTAGTGCAAAATCAAGTTCAGAAGTTCATATCCAGGTTTAATACAAACTGAGCTGAATTACAAGTCACTGTAGTTCTGACCTCCTAGTCACTCATGAATTTTTCATTGTACTAAAAGTTTTTCTTCCTACCCTTTTATAGTTAGTAATTTGGCTACTTTCCCAAAGAAGGATTTTTCTACTAACCTAAATATTACTCACTAGTTTCTTCTTTTTTCTTCATTATTTTCTAATTTTAATTATTTTTATTTCTTTTTCCCTCTTTTTTAATAAAATACTCTACTATGCAGACTTTCACAGTTCCCTAGAATATGCAATAAAGAGATAAGAGATGAAACTTTGCAGCCAATGTCCACCAACAATGGGCAAGTTTTCACTTAATTTCCTCTTAAAATCAGAAATACATCTAGCTTATCTAGACAAAGACACAGGATAAAGACCTTAGGCACCGAACTTACAAGCACTAGCTCTGCATGAAGGAAGGATGGGAGAAAGGTTCTGTAGTATCTGCAACTTCATGGTGAGAAGACTTCCTTATAGTCGAACCAGGCCTCAAGCTGTGAGAAACAGCTGTAACACCTACTAATTCAGTGGTGCCAGGGATGATGTTGAAGACTGGACCTAAGAACTGGGAATCTCCATGAGCAGCACTGCCAGCTGTTCCTGGGCAGCTACTCTCAAGCATGCCCTCTTGAGAGCAGCTGCCCAGTCAGCATGGGTTTATGAAAGGCAGGTCCTGCTTGACCAACCTGATCTCCTTCTGTGACCAGGTGACCCACTTAGTGGATGCGGGAAAGGCTGTGGATGTTGTTTACCTGCACTTCAGTAAAGCCTTTGACACCGTTTCCCACAGCATTCTCCTGGAGAAACTGGCTGCTCATGGCTTCGATGGGCGTATGCTTCGCTGGGTAAAAATCCGTCTGGATGGCTGGGTCCAAAGAGTTGTGGTGAATGGAGTTAAATCAAGCTGGCGACCAGTCACAAGTGGTGTTCCCCAGGGCTCAGTGTTGGGGCCAGCTCTGTTTAATACCTTTATCAATGATCTGGATGAGGGGATCGAGTGCACCCTCAGTAAGTTTGCAGATGACACCAAGGTGGGCAGAAGTGCTGATCTGCTTGAGGGTAGGAAGGCTCTACAGAGGGATCTGGACAGGCTGGATCGATGGGCCGAGGCCAGTTGTGTGAAGTTCCACAAGGCTCAGTGCCGGGTCCTGCACTTGGGTCACAACAACCCCATGCAGCGCTACAGGCTTGGGGAAGAGTGGCTGGAAAGCTGCCTGGCAGAGAAAGACCTGGGTGTGCTGGTTGACAGCCGGCTGAATATGAGCCAGCAGTGTGCCCAGGTGGCCAAGAAGGCAAATAGCATCCTGGCCTGTATCAGAAATAGTGTGGCCAGCAGGACTAGGGAAGGGATTGTCCCCCTGTATTCGGCACTGGTAAGGCCACACCTCGAGTACTGTGTTCAGTTTTGGGCCCTTCACTACAGGAAAGATATTGAGGTGCTGGAGCATGTTCAGAGAAGGGCACTGAAGCTGATGAAGGGTCAAGAGAACAAGTCTTCTGAGGAGCAGCTGAGGGAACTGGGGTTGTTTAGCCTGGAGAAAAGGAGGCCGAGGGGAGACCGTATCACTCTCTACAACTACCTGAAAGGAGGTTGCAGTGAGGTGGGTGTTGGTCTCTTCTCCCAAGTAACAAGTGATAGGACGAGAAGAAATGGCCTCAAGTTGTGGCAGGGGAGGTTTATGTTGGATATTAAGAAAAATTTCTTTACTGAAAGGGTTGTGAGGTATTGGAACAGGCTGCCCAGGGAAGTGGTTGAGTCACCATCCCTGGCAGTATTTAAAAGATGCTAAAGATAAAAGATGTGGCACTTAGGGACATGGTAGTGGTGGGCTTGGCAGTGTTAGGTTAACAGTTGGAGTCGATGATCTTGAAGGTCTTTTCCAACCTAAATGATTCTATCATTCTTTATATCTCAAGCTGGTCTCTGCATCCTGAATTTAGCAGATCTTATTACACTATTGAAGACCCTCAGTTTAGCTCAGATGTTGCACTCAGTTGTGAAAGCACAATTCTTACCTGTCTGCAGTATACAGGGGCAATTCTAGTGACTGCAATAGATACAACTATTTTCATTCTACTGTTATACAGTACTCGGGATCTACAATAGCCTTCTAAGACTGTTAATGGCTATTGCCTTCCCTTCTCAATGGTAAGAAAAACACAGCAAAACAGATGATGCCTTCCTGCAAGCAACTCTTTTCCTATAGGTGAAACCCTGCAGAACAGAACAGATGTCTACAAGAAGATGACAACGTGAGTCATGGACTCATCAGTCATTCTGGGCCCAAGTCAGCCACAGATATCCTCCTAACATATCTGATGTTTTACAAGGTCTGCTTTGTGTGTCTGAATCTTAGCCTTACAGACACGTTTAAATTTGAGCTCTCATACACGAATTCTTGTTCAGATCTAACTCATGCACTTTTCCTTATTACTACCACAGATACTTGCCTGTTCTGTTACATGCTCAGTTATTTACAAAACTGTTTTCAATGATTTGGATTGTCCTGTTTGAAATCCTGCAGTCTCTCTCAAATCCTGAGCAGCCTTTTCTAACTCTTAAAGGATTATTAAGAATTCAGGTGCTTACTGGTTTAGGTAAGGGGTCAGAAAAGTACACACGGAGTCCCAGAGAAGCAAAAGTCCATGTGATCATTGACAGCAGATGTCACTGGACATTTTGTTCCTGACTGACACAGGCACTGCACAAAATGCAAGTTCAACTTAAGAATCCAGTTAAGGGTAATAGTATAGGCTAAATAATATTTAAAAGAAATAAATAAAGCACTGTTAGTGCTAGAACACCTTGTATTTTAAACTAATTTTAAGTTATAGAAATAAAATCCATCTGCAAAATATTTCTCTCTGTATTCACACAAGAAAGCAGATAGGAACTCCAACTGAAGTTATGTCTTCTTACAAAGGTACCATGACCTGCATTATTTAAAAGTCATTGGGATAGAATGCAAAGCTCTGCTTCTTTCAGATATTTTCTTTAGCTAAGAATTAATAATCAAGTCTAAATTTTCTAGCTATTTTGAAGTCAATGAGACTTGCAAACACATGGCTAAATACCATACAAATTTAATCATACATTTTCAGGAAGACGTCTGAGCAGGAAGGCTGTTCTGTCATTCAGAGAGGAAAGCAATAGATAAATACAGCGTTTACGTTTTCATTTGCAGGTACACAACAGGGTAAGGAAAGAGCATTTTGAAAAACACAGGGTTGTTTTAACACAAAAGTCAAATGCGGCTCCCGTTACTGAAAATACATCTATGCATTATGGGTATCGTATCTATGTTGCAGAGAGTTGCATTATGTAAATGCATAGTCCTTCCTTTTGCTTCAGTCCCAGACTGATTCAGACATATGGTTTGCAGAATGCTTGCAACTGTCTCATTTTTGGCACTTCAAATACAGGAAGCAATACGTTATTTGTATATTCTGTTAGGGACTAATACAATACAAAGCCCACTGAAACAGCTCAACTTTGGATCATACCCTTCAATTCTCTCCTGACGAGTCTACATTGCTTCCTGAAAAGGCATCACTTAGATTTTTTTGTAAAGGTAGTTTGACAGCTGCTCTAGTGGTTATTACTAGTCTTAAGGCTTTTCCTGCATTGTTCTGCATTTACCCTGCAATTTTTTTTCCATTGCTTCTGTGTTAGGCTCCAGACCTGATCTCAGTGAAGACAACAGGAATCTTTCCATTACTTCATGACAAATGGTTTAGATTGGAAATCGAGTTTGCCCTCCGGGGTGAGAAGTGAATTGCATGACTTCCAACTAGAGACACTCCAGTCTGCATCACAACACTTGGCTATCCCCCCACACCCTAGTTTCTGAGTACTCGTAGGAAAGCTACAGATTTGCTGTGTCAGCATGTTAGGCAGCAGTGCTTGTAAAGACAAGACATAAAATATGTTTCTCTGATTCAGTGTCAACAATGCTTATATGTCATTTCCAGTTACATTTTGTTCTAACATGGCTTAAATTAGTGTAATTTAATCACAATTTTATTTTTACTCTCCTTGCATCTCAGTCCTAGTGAAGTTGCCTTTTTAAAAATCTGACTGATCACAGAGAATACAATGATACTAAATATTACACCTTACTCTTTTTAAGCAGTGCACATGGTCATTAATTTACCCTTTGTAAAAGGACACATTTTTCAGTTCTGTCTTCCAAGATCTACAGTAAGGTCTTTTCTTCTAGGAAGAAAACAGGTTAATAAATAATCCAAAGTCTGAGGTTTATTGGCCTTTTTTGTCATTCACCTCC
Source organism: Buteo buteo (assembly GCF_964188355.1). Classification (NCBI taxonomy): domain Eukaryota; kingdom Metazoa; phylum Chordata; class Aves; order Accipitriformes; family Accipitridae; genus Buteo; species Buteo buteo. The sequence goes on from NC_134172.1 coordinate 33,188,500, forward strand.
AGTGGGAATTATAGCAAGGAACAGTTGCCCTTGTTAACCTGCAAACATTTTTCACTCAGTTAGGTCATTGCCTCTGGCTCAAGGGTCCAATTTTCCTTTCATTCATTAAGCACATTGGGAAGCAGAGTTCCTAACCCTTTCCAGTCTAAATGTGGAACAATCACATCCCCTCACAATCAAGTGCCAATGTGCTGGGACCTTTACGTTTCACTGTGATCTCTCAGTGACGCAAGTTTTTAACAATTGAAGGATATTAAGTCAAAAAGTTGTTTTCTAATTGGAGGAGCTCAGGGGATTTCAAATAATGAACTCTTATAAGCTGGAAGCTGGTACATGTGCCTTTCCAATTATTTTTGTTTAAAATCAGGCAAGAGGGCACTGCTAATCTCAGAAAGCAGATTCCAGAAGTTCTGCCTAGGAATTAAGGCCACGAAACATAACATTTGAGCAGGCACAAACCATTAGTGCTTTGGGGAGATGAACTTACATAGTCTCATATGTCATTTTACCGGATGGTGTAATAGCTAAAGAACTGTGTAATTCCATTTTTTTCTTGGTATGTATTTGGTATAGCTAATTCACTTATTCCTTTTGGAGCATTCATAACGAAAGAAGGGAGAATGACTGTTTCCTATTGGTAAAAGACTTTGCCTCAGAGAGTCTCTGGATGCAGAAATGGATAAATGATGGATGCAGCCTGGTAACTAAGAGCTAAACACTTGAGTCTATATAAATAGACCTCTCTATGCACATCATTGGCTGTGCCAAAATATAACAAAAATCTTATCTCTGTAATAAGTTAGCAGTAGTGTTTAAACAGGGCCAACTCTAGAAGATAAGCAGAAAAATCACTAATCCTTTACAACGGTATAATTGGAGATTTTGTTAAGTAGAATACTTGAAAATGGGAATGAAATAACTAAAAGGGTAACCTCTGTAAAATTGCTCTGAAGAGGTTTTGGATTATGGCAAAGGAGAAGACAACTGAGTGAGAAAAATGTGGAACATGGAAAAGAAGAGCTTGAATTTCACATCTTCATCTGATTTCTACTCCTCCTGAGTGGCTGGGAAAAGTACAGGAAGGATTTCTCAGGACCTATATGTAATGATTTCATGGCATAGTGTGGAGGGGTAAACTGGAAAAGAAATGCAGTTAGGACATGAGATAAGCACAGTATGAACCAGAATCTTGGCAATATAGGATGAAGGGAAAGGGATGCAGACTGAAGACTGAGCAGAGGGAAACAATACACAAGAGTCTGGATGTGTGGGATGCATGTAAATAGCAACTCAGCTGCAGATGGATGAAGAGAAAGGTTGACATTAACACTGGCATTAAACAGAAAAAGGAAAAGACCTGATGGTCAGAGGCTGGCAGAAGAAAAGCTGATGTGGATTTTCATCTTGAAAATATTAAGCTTATTGTGGTCTGTATAAAGATTCCCAGAAAAGTTAGCAGACATGTCAGGGGAAGTAGGATATTGTTCAGTGGGGAGAGATGGAAAGGGAAATTTGGGAATTATATCTTGGCCAATTGTTGAAGAAATTGGAACTAAGTCAAATTTTCAGGGAGGATCCCAAGGAGAAGGAAAGGCAAAACTGGTGCTTTTCAAAAAGACACACATCCAGCTTCCTTGTTACTTATACAACTTATGTGTCAAATGTCACCATTTTGTTATTTCTAAAAAAGGAGGGAAGAAACATGCTTTGTTTGAACCATGTGACTGCCTACATGCAGATAGCAGAAATGAAGACTTCAGCTAAAAGAGCTTAGGGTAATTAGACACACATTTTGATGTCTTTCCAGAATAAGGTACCCAGGCAGGCAGACTGTTTAGCACTTCTTACACTCTTAAAGGCTCAGAGCTAAGTTAGGCAGGAGACTGGTCAGCAAGAGAGTCAGTCACAAAAATCCAGAAACAATTTTTTCCTTCTGTTGGGATTTGTCAAAATTAAATTCTTAAAGTTTGTATGCATAGGTACATTTAAGTATATGTGCAGAGAGAGAGAAAGAGATATCTATATCAGTATAGTTACAGGGATATAATTCCCATCTGTCAATATTGTGCCAGATACCAGCTAGATTCTGGGGCAGGCCCTGGTCTCCTGTTTAACTATGTTTGCATCCAGCCCAGCAGGAGCACCTCCAAGGCGAATCGGGAGCCAGAAGGAGTATCTGGAGGATACACACTCCTACACTCCCTATCCCATCAGGTCCAGGACAGGCAGACTTCCCTACAAGCTGGAGGTTCCTAAGGCTTCCAGACTACTACTGACTCCAGAACAAATTAATTTTCTTTTTCCTTTTTTTCCCTCTTTTTTTTTTTTTTAACCAAACATGGAAGTCTTTTCCATACTGGAATGAAAACAAAGCTTCTCAAATTTGTATGTGTGTGTGGCAGATTTATGCTGGAGGAATTCAACTGTGTCTCACATGGTGGTTGTTACAAAAGCCTGGGACATCAGAGGTTCAAATTCTTGCTCTGATACAAAGAATAGTTCTTCATCCATACAACAACAAAAAAAGCTGAGTGGGACCTATCTCTTTTTTCCAACCTGGACCAGAAATATTTTTTCTCTTATCTTTTGCCCCCCAAAAGCAACTGAACAAACCTGATACATTTCTAAAAGCTCCCATTTTGACAAAACACTGTATTATTTGGAAACTCCAGTGCAGTGAAGCTTTTCTGACTACTCTACTCAAAGCTCCTTGGAGTGTTTGAAGGACACCATGAGGCCAATGCCATTTTCCAAAGTGCTCCCTCTGAGTATGGACTTCAAGTAAAGCTGTCTGAAATCTAGCACACTATTTCAAAGAGAATGTCTAAATTTGGGTTTACGTGAATGAAACTACATTTAGAAATATCCAAATACTCTGTGAAATAGCATTTCTGCTTTCTCCACAGTTCTCGTCCACACAGGAGTACACACAGGAGTTACTGGAAGCTCAAAGGTCTTAGCTAGAGGATAAACTGAATGACAGAGAAAGAATGATGTTGTCAGCTCTCATCCCAAAACCTGTGATGCTGTTGCTGCAGATTACACACTTTCAATGTCAGCAGTTACTACAATTTTACTGCAAGTCTGCTGTTATATGGTGGTGTTCCTAAAAGCCCAACTTCTGGAATCTTGTGAAGACACATGAATTTAAGTGCAATTTTCCCCTTTAAAATAGATTTAGGATTGTATTGGCTGCAGAGAAACGTTTTAAATTATGAGTCAAAATGCTCAACCATCACAGACCAGATGGAAAGACCCTTCTCTTCAATACATTTTTTTTTAAAGTTCATGAATTTTAAAGCAGTTTGCTGAATTTCTGGAGCCCAATTCATAATGTTTGAGTGCTCAGGTTTGGCAATACTTGATTTTTTCTTTGCCCACACACAAGCTGATGCAAGCAAGTCATGAAAAAGGGCTGAATACGTCTAGTTATAAGGCTCTGCCAAACCTTTGTTTGCTGACAAGAGAAGCATTTTGGAAAGGCCTGAGAAGCACTGAAAATCTTTTTGCCAGCTTTAAAAAAAAATCCAAGTTGCACCTCTGTATTCCAGGCCACACAGACTGAAATAATTTCTGAAATGGAGATTACACAGGAAAGAATGTCCTCATATACATTTGTTAAAGCACTGAAATCCAAATGCAGTACTGATTCTTTACATTATAAGTCAATGTTACAAGACAAACTTTAATTCTGTGAGTGTATATGGTAATAACAACAGATTGTACTAGTCTGTTCAGGAAGAAACACTTGTAGGTTAACTTCTTGATCGCATTGAGAAATTATTTAAGAAACACTGTGAAAGCTGTTTACACTTTCCATGTATTATACATAAATATTTGTTTATGGAGCAACTGTGTGGTGCTTTGCCTTTGTCAGCAACTGTAAATTGTTACTAGTAACGACATTTAGGGTTATAAATGCCATAACCCCTATCTGACTCCATGCAGTACTTTCCAAGAAATTGCAAAGTGAGAACTCTGGCCTGAGCTTCAAGGAAAAGTTATGCTGAGATACACAAAAGTGTTCTATGAGAAACTTGTCAAGTTCTTTCCATACTCCCCATTACCCCCATCTCTACAGCCACATAGAGGACACTCTGTAGCCTTACACAAAAGTGTATTTACAATGTCATTTAGTAAGAAGTTTGAGACCATTCTTAAAATCAGACCTAACCCCTACCATACACTATAATATCACATCATTCTTCTCTGTCATCCAGTTCAAACTTCTCCCTTCACTAAGGACCTAAGTCCCTGAACTAACCAGCTCTGTAGGCACTACTGTCATATAGATATTCTTACTAGCCCCAAACTTTATCCTCCCCTTACATTTCTGTGTTTGAATCTCATTTCACTGCATTGGAATGTTTAATTCCAATTAATACATGCCACATAACAAAGAGCAGAAAGTCTGAACTGTGTGTTTGAGACATGTTAGCAATCAGTTAAAAGGGTGAGCCAAAATGGAGCATAATCAGAAAAATTCCTTTCTCGTATTCCAGATAACAATATCAGACTTTGGCCAGCTATTTGGGTACTAATAGAAAGGCCTAATGAATAAGCATTTTTGTATACTTTTAAGACATTGGGTCTTACTACATTGCCTTGCCAGGTGAAAGACCAGTGGTATAGAGAAACGTTATGCATCAGGATAGACAAATAAGCTCAGGAAAGAGTTCTGGGCATTCTGCTGTACGGTAAGGGTCTGCTATCCTCCTTCAATGAGCAAAATTCCCAGATTCCAAAAGTTATCCCAGAGAAATTAGTACAGTATTTGGCCCATTGTTAGCATACTATGCTTAGCAATCTCTAGCATAGAACAATACCCAGTGGATTTTGTGGGTTCAGCTTTCTACAAAACTATTTCTTTCCTTCGTACAAAAAAGGACAAAAAAGAAGAAAACAAGCAGGCATGGGAAAGTAAGTTAGGCAGGAAATAAGTCTGTATTCACATTTGTTATCCAGAAGAAAAGTACATTTGAAAAAAAAAAAACAAAAACCAAACATATTTTAAAAAGCTGAACATTTTAGCTTAATTTTAATTAGTATTTATTCAGAGTCCTATGGGAAAGAAGAATGAATGCCGTATAGCATATCTGATGCTGGAAAGCCCTGAATATCCTAAAACTCATGTTGATTAAAGTAGGCACTGGAAACATGGGAACTGAAGGTCCTATTCTATATTTTATTTATAAGTGCAATCTAGGCCACAATTTGATAATAGTTAAGTAAAGCATTAGGGAATTTGTATCATGTAAGATTTCCTAGGAGAAGAATCCTGTGTAAAGAGTTATGTTTAAGGCTCTGGAAGAGATGAACCTCATCTGCTTTAACTAATTGTGTGTGTGGTCAGTATGCTTAAGGTCATCTCTTTTATACCAATTTTGTTGTAAGATTTTTCTAGTTCACATCTACAGGGCCAATAAATGCAAATGCAGGGATTATAGTAGACGTGTCTCAGTTAATCTTACCTGTCATTAGAAAAGCAGTTTCAGAGTAGTTCTGTGTCAAATTATACCACTTAGAAAATTCAAGAAACAAAAGGCAGTTCATAGAGCTTGGGTGCAAAGTAACTCAACTCATTGATGTTCATTTCGTACTTGTTATACTTCATGGGAACCAAGAGTAGTCTGATGAAATCCTTATAAATCAATAAAAAAGCAAATTACATATGAACTGACTATATATGAGAATAAAAGTAAAAAAATCACTACTGTTAGACTCATCCATATTTCTTATTGCTTTCTTATTAGTAGGTGATTCTCAGTTTCTTATTAGTAGGTATATCAAGCTCTAGAACTTTAGAAAGTTCTCCAATGACAAATCATTCAGACTTTTCCTCTCCACCATATAATTACCCCAAAGACTTCTCACTCTAGTATCAGAAATCCCATCTGCTGGCCACTATCATCAAAGGAAAGGTGAAGAAATTCTTGATGGTGACTCCCTCCCTATGTTCTGAAGGCTTCCCTTCAGAAGAGAGGTTATCTTTAACAGTAAGTATCATCCCTATTGGCAAAACCCTCCCATTATTAAAATCTTACCTGCAACACCACATGTCACATTTCTGTTAAGAATGATCACTGTCACCCCTCAAAATCATTTTTTTCTTTACATTGCACCACATGGGAGGGCATTGCCCAGTGATGGCTGTGGTTTGAACAATTGGTACCACAGAGTGGAGCTCTGGCTTGAATTTACAGAATTCAGTCTGGTCTTTTTGCACAAGCCAAAGTGTGCAAAGAGACTAAATACTCTGACTTGATCTAATAAAGTGGAGGAAGAATGTTATGCACATACACTCCAAACACACCATTATATTTCTGAGCAGTCTATGCAGTAGACTCTGGCTGGGAGAGGTTACAGCACAGATCCTATGGCAGTGTTCACGAAAGGACTCCAACTAAGAAAAAGAGCTTTCTCTGCATATATACCCAAATATATCAGTATATATCTGAAAAGAAAGGAAGAACAGTTCCAGTGAAGATCTGCTTTATGAAACCATGGCAGTGTTGACAAGACATTACTAAAACAGTCTATTTAGTTCTAAGAGCACTGGCAATTGTTTATACTTAGTTGGAAATATTTTTTTTTCTTGTATGGGTTTGTCAGTAGGAGGGTAGAACTATAAAGTTCAAAATATTTCCTGAAACACTTTAAAGTTTTTAAAAATTAAAGGCATTTTCAGTGAGTAGGAAACTATTTGATACATATTTCCATTAAAAAAGACTTCAGCTTTGAAAACAACGTAATTATCAGCCTACATGCCCATTCTCCAAACCTTTATCAGAGTGAAAGAGTACAGATAGTGATTTTGTTTTTCTTGCTGCTCAAAATTAAGTTCTCCACCTAATTCTGGACAAGTGGGAGAGAAGAATTTTGCAAATCCAATTTCCTTCAAGTAGAAGGAAAAAAAAAAAAAAAAAGCAGTTCCAAACCTCTTCTTATGTATAACCCACCAAACTCAATTGCATTAACCATTATCCTGGCTCTCAGATACTTTCTTTTTTTCAGAGAGAAGATGCGTTCCTCATTTAAATCTGCCTAACTCACTTGCAGTGAGCCTGCTCTTGGAATAGCAAAATCACCTTTAGCCTGTCCTGGACAGGATGCTTAATTAACTCCTAACTTTTGAATATTTTCTAAACTCACCTAGAACACACACTGAAGACAAGCCCCCAGATGCCTATCTGTACTACCTTGAAAGGTAATTAGGTTTTGTATTCACACAAACTGTATACTTAGCAGGTTTTCCAGTATCAGCTGCTTCAGGATTCCTCTCAAGAAAATTTTTTATTGCTTTGATTCATATAATTCCAAAGGTCTGCATTTTTCCTTATCTTATTTTCCTTTCCAGCAGCTGTTAGCTACCTTTGATCTGGGAACATAACTTGATAGACTAGGTTGCTGTGTGCTGGTTCCTCTCTCGCAGTACCTGAGGGGTCAGCCATCCACATGTGCTTACTTTTCAAATGCCCAAAGGTAAATAGCCATAATTTTGGCAGTCTCTCCTTGTGGTATCTTTCAGCTCTTCAACCACTGGTAAAGCTTTTAGATAATATTCTTAAAATCAGACAACATTCTCCCATTGATGTAACAATGCCCAGAATTTTCTAAATTACTATCACTGTCTGTATTTCACACTAAGTGTTGAGACCTTCTTGAACACTCTAATTTGTGAGTATAGTTTTCTACCCACTGTCAACTGTGACCACAAATGTTCAGATGTGGGAAAAGAGCACAAGTGTCAAACTTCAGTGTGACAATCTTACAATGCTGTCCTTTGGGATCAATCAATCAATCCCAACCATGAAACACCTGAAGAACAGGTGCCTAGTTTCTGCTCTTTGGAGCATTTATGTCCTGAACACGTCCCTTTTTCTTTCCTTTCTTTGTTAGGCTAAAACTGAAGTTACCCTTTCTCATTCCTATCCAGTTGCCTTTTGTACAATGTATTTATTTCTTGTCTTTTGTGTTTGCATAAGAGTCTTGTAGCACTCAAGTACACACACTGAAAAATAAAGATTAATCACATAAACTGAAAACTCAGAAGAAAAGAATCAACTGAGCTGAAATGTTTAAAGTCCTGCGAGGGTTTAAAAGGTTACAAACTGAAAGGACAAGGGTTTCTGGAAGCAGACTTATGAGTAAACAACCTCACCATGACCTCGTGCTCATACAAGGAGTGAAGAGGAGGAGATGGACCCGTTAGGCAGGAAGTTACAAGAAATCTGCTGAGCTAAAAAACAGCAGAGAAAATAATATATGAAGATCTGCAGTTGAATCTGAAGAGGAGGAATCTCCAAGGACTAACTGGAGAGAAGAAACTACATTACAACATTTTCCTGGCCTATAAGCCTAAGTTAGGAAGTAAGCAAAGCCCAGACCCAGTGCCAGATCACCGGGATTCACTGAAGCTTACTGTGTGCCAGAACATCCTCCAAATTGAACAAGAGGGAACAGAGACAACAATGACCCTTTTTTTCATAAACTTTCTCAACTAGGAGCTGTAAAGCAGCAAGACGTAGGGACTGACCTGGAGATGGTCCACATCAATCTCCTGAGCTGTCCACAGGAAGAAAACTCCCAGAAAATGCACAAGAGGGCTGAGACAAAAGGGATTTGGATGGCTATGTAAATGTAGAGAAAGACGTTCATCTCTCCTACCAGACGGGATATTCAGTAATGTTTGAAAGGGATTTCTTCAGACTGACCTTATTATTTTTCTAGCATGAGAAAACATGCCAGGTACCTAACAAGCAAAGAGACAACACCAGTTCAAAGAGCATCTGACTTTAATATAACATGACACCAGAAGCAATGACTATAGAGAGAAATTACTGGAATGGCAATCTGTACCTATTTATATTCAACTTAACTGGAAAAGGGGGCCAAAGAGATCCTGAGGAAAAGTGGTTAACTGAGAAAGCACTATGCTAAAGTCAAAAGGAAGTATGAGAGCCAGGTTAAGAAAGAATAGGGGCTAGAGGTGAGCAAAAAGCCTACAAGGAAAAAAAAAGTGTTGTTGCAAGAAACTATCAGGTGTTTATTTTAGAGAAAAAGCAAGGACCCAGGGAATGGAAATCCAGTAACAAATCCAGTTACTGGTTTAGGATGCAAAGTTCATGATGTATGAACTTGTAAATAATTAATATAGTTAAATAAACTCAACCTCCTCAGGGTAATGGATTGTTTTCATATGGTGATCGAGATACATAAAGGTAGCTGTACTGTGTTCTGCTCAGAGTAATACATGGGTTCAAGTAATCTATCCCTTCATAGTTTCAGAGAATTGTACAACAGCTATTAAACTAGGGGGGGACTCATCCAAAATACATGCAATGTCATATATGCCTGTGCTTTCCAAGCTGAGAAAAAACCCCACTTTGCTACATCTTAATATAATTTAAACTTGTGGAAAAAAAAAATTGGAACTGACAGAAGCCAGTGTGGGATCATACAGGCATTTCACACCACATACCTTAGCCTACTGACCTAGGATTCTTTCTTCCTCCCTGATATTTCCACAGTGAGTAGAGAGGGACAGGCAGTTACACGCAGTTTTCAGAAGTGGTCTCTAGATCAGTCTGTATCCTCCATTGAGTACATGTAAGGAGTTTGGAAAGGCTGGTTTTCCAGGCTGGGTGCTTCGGTTGAGTGCCAGAAGTCAGACAGTGTGGCTATCCTCAAATGATCTCTTATCCCAGTGGTTCAGAGATTAAGGCAAGACAAGGCTCCAGGAGTCAACTCTCTATATAAACTAATTCATCCAACTCTAGTCTGTACTTTATAGTATAACTTTGAGGAAGGTTCCTATACATAGAGACTACATAAGGTCAGCATTTATGTCCTGCAAATGAGTCCCTCAAAAATTCTCCTGTGCTCTTGAATTGGTTTATAGAAATATTTGTTCCACATGAACATTTGCCTTACCACACTTGTCCCAGCTTGTTATATATTTCTTTGTTCAAAGGCTTGGCTTCTCATTTCACAGCAATCATTAATATAAAATATAAATATAAAAGCTACAGGGTGTATGATGTATAATTGCATCCCATTCTTGACCTGTCAGGTTTCTTCCCCCACACATAGTCATGGCACTCATTTAACAAAGAGATAAAGAGAGAAATCATCTTCCTGGAACATTGTAAATGTCACTGAAGCCAGTCAGCAAGACAGAAGGGCCAGTATGAGATAAGAGTGGAAATAATAACCTCACAGAGGCGAAGCATGTGGAAGCTGAATGACGGACTTTCATAGGAGCAAGTTCAGTGAAGCTAATCAGGGTGTGGGTGGGTGAGCAGGTAGGTACAGCATATAAAGGCAGTAGTGTGTGTGTGTACACATACACATGTGTTTGTTTATTGTAGATGAAGGAACAGAGTGAATTCAAAGCTCTATAACTCAAAATAAAATGAGCTGAATTCATAACACGTATTTGTGTGGCAGCCTTTACTGCACATGTCATATCTGCAATAATCTGGGGTCCAGATGGCTGGATAATGAGAGCCCACTGGCCTGTCCTGGACGAGGTTCCCAAGTCTTCTCACACGTGTTGACTCAGGGAGCTGCAGCTGCTGTGCCAGTAGGCACACCACTGTGCAGGCTAGATACATATATGTTTGAAACAAGTGCAACCTCTGTAAATTAATCCATTAGGGTGGGTAGGACTGCAATAACACAGACTGGAGTAACCTTCTTGACAGTGACATTATGAGGAGGGACTTTTCTAAAGGAAGTATTACACTGTTAGACTAAGAAAATTGTGATACAGTTCACAAGAAAACTACAATCTGAATTTCAATTGTTTGTACTCTGTGAATTACCAATAGTTGACTGCTCAGCAGTCAAAACTATGGGGAACAGCCATAAAAACAGCATATCAGTACTTGGGTACTTTAACCCCATTGATTCTTTTTTAAAAGTGCTGTCAGGCTGTTGGCTCTGCTACAAAAATAGTATGAACTAAAGAAAGACATGTGAACTCAAGCCTGAAGCAGCATTTAAAGGGAAACAGACTATACAAAGTATTAAGGCTTGTGGTGGTGATGGAGACACATACGCACAAATGCTGAGTCTATAGGCTAGTCACAGAGAAGGGATTTTCTGTAGGCGAAATAAACTCCAGTCCTGTTATTAATATTATTAATTCATTCTGGATCATCCTTTGTTCTAGCTCCACCTATCATTCACACTTCATGGGTAGTTCAATTAAAAACACTAACAACTGCCAGCTTTATAATGTTAAAAGAAAACAGTTGTTATTAAAATAGAAAATAGCAGCAAGCCATATCATCAGACCACCATAATATTGCACAGCTTGGCACAAGTCTTGAAGTCTCTGCTCCACTGAGGCCCTGTCCAGACCACACACAGAGCCTGAAATAGAATATAAATCATAAAAAAAAAAAATAAAAATTAAAAAGATAAAAATAAGAAGGTATGTCTTAATCAGAATTTGAAATATAACCATCTGCTTTGCCTAATCTGTAAGTGGCATAGCTGATCAAAAATGAACTTTCCACCCTAGAGGAAAGTCTGATATTCTGATACTTATTTTTATAATTAACTGAGAGAGAAGTTTAAAATTCCTCTTTATTCTTTTTCAGCTTTTTAGCGGAATTATTTCAATATCCCTGAATCAATGTATTTTATCTGATCTGTCAAATCCAAACTGAAATAAAAGGATCTATTCTCTCTGCTAGCATGGGTCCCCAGGGACTGACTGCCATGCAGTATGGAAAACATAGTCCAGATGCACAGCATCTTTTCTATTGGGAAAAAAAAAGCATGAAAGATCCAAAACAACAATTTCTAGATGTCATTGCTAAGCTTATGCTGAAGCAGAAATTAAACACTGACAGACCTGAAATATTTCCATCTCCTGTGAAATCTTCAGAAAAGAAAAAAAAAATGCTTTCTTATGAAAATTTCTATTTTGATAAAGCCACATTTACTGACATAGAAAATCCTGTTCAAATGTAATCATCTCACACATTAAAACTACTGTCAATTCTATATGAACATAAAGAACAGCCACTCCCAAATGTGTGTACACGTATACCTTACGACAAAATCAAAAAACTACAAGAAAACACCCATTCTGGCAGTTTAAATGTCACGCATGCAAGTTAAGAAATCCGCAAATCAAGTATGTCTTTTCAACTGTACTACAGTTCTCTTGTGCTTGTACTTTATGATACAATCTTTAATTACATAAAACGCATAATATTTTTTCCACAGACACACCCCCCCCCCCCGTTTCATTCCCTGCGCAGAGTAAAAGGTGATGCAGAAATGAATCAGTGTTCTGCAGTGAATGAGCCCATTGTCCGTCGGTCCCTCGCCTCACTTGCTGCACAGCTTAGAAGGTGTCCGGTAAATGAGGCAAAGGGCTGCAGGAAGAGGACTCTTCATCCTGTGCTCAGTGTGCCTCCTAAAAGTGCTGTCTACAATTATGCCATTAAACATACTAATTGCAGTTCTCATGCACAAGCAGACCAAATTGATGTTATCTATAAAAACATAATGATCATTTTCTAACTTTTGAAGGGTAAATTTGCAATGTTCTTTTATATACAGACCAGTAGGACTTCTGCACTTGAGATCAGACTTCAGCTGGCTCAAGCTTTCTGCAGAGAAAGAGACCATTCACTAACAAACTTTAATTCACAAACACACACACCAAAAAAAAAAAAAAAAAAAAAGTAGGGGAGGGTTTAAAACAAATTCCTGTAACACTTGAACAAAAGTTACTCAGCCATTAAAGAAAGTGAAATCCAGTTTATACCACTGCTGCTAAAAGGGCAACCATTCATTTCAGTATCAGAAAGCTTGTTATATTGTGTCAAGCTGATGTTGCTGAAGACTACTGAAGTGCTGATATGTGAACCTAATTTGGAGGATTTGCAAGCTGCGGAACTAGTAAGATCACAGATAACAAGGGGATGGATCTATTACACACTTTCTCTGGTTTCATCATGACATAATGCTCCAAAAATCAGAAAGTAAAATACAGAGTTGGCTCCCATCCAAGCAACCCAATATGTTAACTACAAAGCTGGATTCATGGATGCAGTATCCAATTAGTTTATTTTTAAAAAATCATTTAATTTAAAAAAATAAACATAATCAACGTTACTGAAGGCTAGATGTCCTCATTAAACACACAAAGCAGGCTTCTTCTTAGTGGTAGGCTGCAGTGGAAACTCAGGAGGGCTATAGTGCTCTCTCTTTCCTTTTCCCCTCCAGTTAGCATCACTTAGCACACCACAAACTCTGGGTCACATACGGTCATATGGTTTGCAGAGCTCCACTCCTCCTTTCCCTCTCTGCATCACAACCGTGCTTAGCCCCTGCCTTCTGCTGCAACATACCTCTGGCCTGAACAGAAAAGATAATTTCTACAATCAAGCAGGATATTCTGGCTCAAAGTCCGTTCAGGCTTTGGCTGCTTTAGTAAAACTGTCAAAAACTAATGGAAATGTGTTGCATTTACTGTAACGATTTTTGTGTTGTAAACACCTGGTCTTGATGTCTCAGATGTTTTGTATAGGCTGTATAATGGCAATTTAGATTGCTGCTGGCTTTGAACAAGTTATTAACAGACTATTGAAGCTGGGTGAGAAACAATATTTTCACAGAAAAAAAAAAAAAAATTCTGAAGATTTTCCTATGTAGTGTTTGGATGAAACAGACAACTTTTAGAGTATTTTGACAGAAAACTGCAAGAGACTGTCACCAGCACAACCATGATGCAAAAGAACCAGGCTCAAATCACCATCCTGAATCGATGCAACACAGACTGAGCCTTTTTTCCCTAAACTGAGGGTAAGCACCCCAACCATTTAGCCGTCATCACATCCAGTGTTTCTGGGTTGAGTTTCTGTAATGAGAAATTCCATCTTGAACCTGCAAAGCCTCTCCTGAGAAAATATTCATTGAAACTAGCATATTTCCCTGCAAAGTTTGATTTGGTTTCTGCACTTTCCAATAAAAATAATCATGCAAAAGTATGTATTGCATTATAATTTATATCTCATTTATTATCTTGGCATCTGAATTACAAACAAATTTACTTTAAGCATAGGAATCACTGAACTTAACTTACCAGATTCCTCAGCAGCCAAGCTCCTGAGTTTTGTCTGATTTTTAATCTTGAATCGAATGACTTGGACCAAAGGTATGAGAAATAAGACATTTGGCTTCTATTTCCAGTTCTGTCACTGAGTCTCTGTTGCAACTTGGATAAATCATTTAGCATCTCTGTCCCACAGTTTCTTGATCTACTAGATAGATACATCAGTATGCAATCTGAGTGTGTTATAAACCTAAATTAAAAGCCTTAAACAAAAGGTTCTAAGTGTCATTTCCCCCCCTTTTTTTTTGCTAGTTACAAGATCAAAGAGAGAGAGGGAGTGTATTGTGTTTTTAAGCAGTGAACATCTGATAAGTTTTATAGTCTATGCCAATATCACTGTAATGCCCTTTAAACCTACTGTCCCCAATTACAAATAATAATAATAATAATAATAATAATAGTAGTAATAATAAAAACTCCTATAAGCAAACAGCAGTGCAAAAGACATTCCAAGGTGCAAAGGACAGTTATGTATATTCATATTCCATTAGCTTTGTGGGAGTGTAACAATTACTGCAAGCCACAGCAGGCTTCCCAGTCCCGAAAGTTTTTTGATGATTACCACCACACAAGTTTTCAGTGATTGATGTAGACTCCCTGTTACTGATCAAAATCACTTTGCTTGACTCCATTTTTATATTTCTTAGAATCATTAATCCCTCCTAAAACTTAAGATAAAATGGCAGCAAGAACACACTTTTCCTAAGTTCCAAATGTAATTGGTTGTGCCATGCCATGTTGATGCTGCAGTTGTGTATCAGCTCTTGTAGCCTTATGCACAGATGGATAATAAGGAACATTAATACCAAATCTGCATGGAGTTATACAATTGAAAATTGTTCCCATACGCACTTCCTTCTCTGATTTAAATGTTTGCCTTATGTCTTTAAAGTACATGTCAACAGAATCTGGGAGCATACACTTACTCACATTATCATCAAAACACTATCATGTCAGAAATATTCATACCTCCACTGAAATAATTACATGAACTAACCTTAAATGTATTACTCAGAACATTTCTCTCTTATTCAGCACTGCTACCTAGTGAAAAAGCTTACATATTTGTTTCCTGCTGTAGGCACAGTGCATTGGAGAGTAGAATAAGTCTTTAATTGGAAAAGTCTTCTACAATTTAGTTTTCTGTTCATTTTCTATTCCCCTTTCATTGTGCTTCCAATGCAGACGCCCACTCCACACAGAATCATAGAATCATAGAATCATTTAGGTTGGAAAAGACCTTCAAGATCATCGACTCCAACCATCAACCATGCCCACTAAACCATGTTCTGAAGTGCCTCGTCTACGCACTTTTTGAATACTGCCAGGGATGGTGACTCAACCACTTCCCTGGGCAGCCTGTTCCAATACCTCACAACCCTTTCAGTAAAGAAATTTTTCTTAATATCCAACATAAACCTCCCCTGCCACAACTTGAGGCCATTTCTTCTCGTCCTGTCACTTGTTACTTGGGAGAAGAGACCAACACCCACCTCACTGCAACCTCCTTTCAGGTAGTTGTAGAGAGTGATACGGTCTCCCCTCGGCCTCCTTTTCTCCAGGCTAAACAACCCCAGTTCCCTCAGCTGCTCCTCAGAAGACTTGTTCTCTTGACCCTTCATCAGCTTCAGTGCCCTTCTCTGAACATGCTCCAGCACCTCAATGTCTTTCCTGTAGTGAAGGGCCCAAAACTGAACACAGTACTCGAGGTGTGGCCTTACCAGTGCCGAATACAGGGGGACAATCCCTTCCCTAGTCCTGCTGGCCACACTATTTCTGATACAGGCCAGGATGCTATTTGCCTTCTTGGCCACCTGGGCACACTGCTGGCTCATATTCAGCCGGCTGTCAACCAGCACACCCAGGTCTTTCTCTGCCAGGCAGCTTTCCAGCCACTCTTCCCCAAGCCTGTAGCGCTGCATGGGGTTGTTGTGACCCAAGTGCAGGACCCAGCACTCGGCCTTGTTGAACCTCATACAATTGACCTCGGCCCATCGATCCAGCCTGTCCAGATCCCTCTGTAGAGCCTTCCTACCCTCAAGCAGATCAGCACTTCTGCCCACCTTGGTGTCATCTGCAAACTTACTGAGGGTGCACTCGATCCCCTCATCCAGATCATTGATAAAGATATTAAAGAGAACTGGCCCCAACACTGAGCCCTGGGGAACACCACTTGTGACTGGCCACCAGCCGGATTTAACTCCATTCACCACAACTCTCTGGGTTTGTCCATCCAGCCAGGTTTTTTTACCCAATGAAGAGTACATTTGTCTAAGCCATGAGCTGCCAGCTTCTCAAGGAGCATGCCATGAGAGACAGTGTCAAAGGCCTTACTGAAGTCCAGGTAGACAACATCCACAGCCTTTCCCTCAACCACTAGGTGGGTCACCTTGTCACAGAAGGAGATCAGGTTGGTCAAGCGGGACCTGTATTTCATGAACCCATGCTGACTGGGCCTGATCCCCTGGTTGTCCTGCACATGCCATGTGAGTGCACTCAAGATGAACTGTTCCATGATCTTCCGTGGCACTGAGGACAAGCTGACAGGACTGTAGTTCCCCGGACCCTCCTTCTGACCCTTCTTGTAAATGGCCGTCACATTGGCAAGCCTCCAGTCATCTGGGACCTCCCTTGTTGACCAGGATTGCTGATAAATGATGGAGAGTGGCTTGGCAAGCTCCTCCACCAGCTCTCTCAGTACTCTTGGATGGATCCCATCTGGTCCCATAGATTTGTGAGTGTCCAGACGGTGTAGTAGGTCACTAACTATTTCCTCCTGGATTAAGGAGGTTATATTCTGCTCGTCATCCTTGCCTTCTAGCTCAGGAGGCAGAGTACCCTAAGGATAACTGGTCTCCCTATTAAAGACTGAGGCAAGGAAGGCATTAAGTACCTCAGCCTTTTCCTCATCTCTGGTGGCAATGTTCCCCTCTGTGTCCATTAAAGGATAGATATTCTATTATTAAC
The DNA here is from genome assembly GCF_964188355.1 of Buteo buteo. Lineage (NCBI taxonomy): Eukaryota > Metazoa > Chordata > Aves > Accipitriformes > Accipitridae > Buteo > Buteo buteo. The sequence goes on from NC_134172.1 coordinate 33,205,607, forward strand.
ATATTTGTAAAAACATTTTTTGTTGTATCTTACAATAGTGGCCAGATTGAGTTCTAGCTGAGCTTTTGCCTTTCTAATTTCCTCTCTGCATGACCTAACAAGATCCCTCTACTCCTCCTGAGTTGCCTGCCTTTTCTTCCAGAGATGATAAACTCTCCTTTTTTCTTGGGTCCTAGCAGAAGATCCCTGTTCAGCCAGACCGGTCGTCTTCCTCAGCAGTTCATCTTGTGGCACATGGAAATAGCCTGGTCCTTAGCCATTAAGATTTCCTTCTTAAAGAATGTCCATCCTTCCTGGACCCCTTTGCCCTTCAGGACTGTCTCCCAAACATGTGTTGTTTCCAAATTTTTTATGCAACCTATACAAATCTGTATGTTCTTTGTCTAACCACATCGATCAATTTGGATCTGGCTAATATGGATCATAATTGCATGATTACTCACAGGTTCTGGCCTAATTACTGTGGTATTTCAATATGATCAACACTTTTTACTGACCTCATTTTTCCAAAGTTTATCTAATTTTTATTTAAAGTCAACCTTCCTAAATTTTCTTGTCACAAGAGCCAACATTTCTGTATTGATACATAAGGACCTCAAATCTATCTTCAATCCAATGCAAATTTGCTTTGACAACCACAAAGTTACTTCCACTTCTGTTATACCCCTATGTTTCCACTTCCTGCAAAAACACAAACTCCAACTTAACCCATTCCTTGGACCTACACAATTTATAATACCAAATAGGCCTCCACTTCTTATGATGTCCAATAAGTGAGATGGACACTCTTCCAACTGAAGTCATCATGATGCCATACTTCTTTCCCTATATTTTAGTTCAAAATACCAAGAGCTGTCATCAAATGTAAAAGAAGAAATAAGAATCCAGACTCCAAACATTTATCTTCTGTCCTACCGAGGGAAAAAGAGGAATGTTGAAGTCACTACTGACTCATGAAATATCTGTTACCAGGAAAAAAAATACTTCTTCAGGAAAGAGATTTTCCAGTATAGCCTGTATCATTGATGTTTGGTTACATGATAAGAGCCTAAATAGCCTGGACTAAAAAAGTGGAATATGGACAATTAAAACAGGCCAAGAAGAAAGGCATAAATTCATTCATTTTCTCAAACATCAAAACAGTGTTTCAAAGAAGACAATGCTGTTCAAGATGAGAGTCAAATTTCACACACCTTTATGAATGCCTAAAGACTGATAAAGAAATTCACTGATAAGGGTATTTCTGATTTCAGCTAGGTCATATTGGTAGATTACAGTGTTAACTGGAGGGGCCAACAGTGAAAAGCTGTGTAAGTAATCTCTTTGCTCTCCTCGCTAGCATTTTCATGGCATCCATCCAGTCTAACTCCATTCTGCATCCTGTTACATCCCAATCTTTTACCAACAGATCTTCAATCTAAATACACAGTGAAAATGCTGTCTTCATTGGAGCATGAGCTTAAGGCAAGCTTCAGACACAGAATATGAAGTCACCATGAGGAAACTCATTATCACAGATTATTACATCAATCTCAGGCCTTCTCTTCCAACGTCCATGTCTCAGGGCATTTATAAAACTGCTTCAAGTCTGGGGTGAAGACTGTATTTAATAACTGTCTTCCTCTGGAACAGTGCAGCTTTCTAAAATAATTAAAGAGTTTATCTAGGCAAGAGACAAGATTTTCTCACAGACTTTTCAAAACTGTGAAATGGACCCACTCACCAAGTAATAACCTTTAGAAATCTCACCACCTCTTGCTCCAAATGTGTCAAAGCATATTTCTTTTAGATGGATTTGTAAAACCATAACTGTATCTATAAAAAGAGAGGGACAAAACAAAAGAAGCTCTACCAAAACAAATATAAACATACTGTTCCCTGTGGGAATGAGATCTGAAAAACAAATACATCATGCTATTGCTCAGTGTCTTATTGAGGGTGCTCAGATACTGAATTAAGGAATGTGATAAAAGAACAAGGTCTGAAAGTATACACATACAAAGGTACTCACACAAGAAGAGTACCTCAAGGTGAAATATCTGTAGACCAGAAATACTCACCATTTAACCATATTTATTGTTTGACCTCTCACCCCTAGGTCAAAGTTCTGAATAGTTACAGATTTAAAAGTTTCCAAACAAAACAATCCAATATTACATGTGGAAATACCTTTTCAAATACTCTTATATACTTTTGCATAGATGTACTCTTAGTCATTTTACTGGGCAAATCATATTCCCTAGGTTTAAGCTATGATCCATCCTTCAGAGCTTTTTTATCTAAACAAGCATTGCATGACTTTTTTTTTACTGCATCTGGAATTTTCAGGGACCAGACATACCTTTTATTGTAAAAATCCCACATCTAGACTAGAAGAGATCTAGTAAGCAAAATTATTATGTAATTTCTATCTAAAGATTCATATCGACTCTCACTAACATCATAAGCCCATCTGCTTCATTTGACTTTATCCCTTTGATTTTCTCTGATGGTGTTTTAAATCCCCTGTCATTTTCTGTTTTCTGCCACATGTCTACCATATGTATTGCATAAAAATAAAGGTTATTTTTCTACCACCCACCTATAAAGACTATTCAGCTACCAGAGTGTGAGGAAAATTCTGCTTGGGAGTTTACTCTAAACTGAAGATAATCAACCTGTGAAAAGCTAGTCTACAATATACAATAAGAATCCTAGAAGTTGGCAAACGGAAGATAACCACTTGACTAAACAAGCATGTTATTTATTACCTACCCTGGAATGAGAATCAGGTCTCCAGAGATGAAGGGCTAGGGCACTAAGCCCTGATTCAAGGGCTGGAAAAACTATTTGCCTCTGCACGTTGTTTACTGAATTTAATCCTTTCTCTGTTTCCTCATTGTCCAAAATTCAAAGCATAGTTTGGCTGTACTGAAGCTCTAAAAAGTTTTGGCTTCAGCTGGAAGGATTCCACTTAATGGGTGTGTCACACTTGTGGAGATTGCCATTTTTTGAGACAGAGGATAACTTCATTCTACAGTGTTCCTACAGCAATCCAAGTTTGGATGGCACAAAACCAGCATTACCCGTGATCTCAGATTTCCTCTCCATTCCATCCATGAAACATTCATACAAACATGGCATTCAATATTCCATACGGAAGTACAAGTTCTGAGCTTTGTTTCTTAAAGGTGTCTATTGCTCATCATAAGTGCATTCAGAATGCACTACTAAAATGCATGATTTCCATGAGTAAGCCACTAAAGAAATGTTTCTTTGGTTATGTCCTGGACTGCAAGCACAGAAATGTGCAAAACCATAAACAGAGCAAATTCTTTAAATAACAAATGTGTACGGTTTTTTTTATACGTAGCTCTTCATGTCAAAAAATAATCTTCTTGCTTTAGTGAGATAAATCTGATGACACAGTCTTGAAATATATTTTTGTTCTATGCCACTTTTATCTCCTTTGTAACATTCTCTAATGTGACTGCCAGAATGCTGTTCTAATTTGGGGGATAATTTTCTATATGAGAACTGACAGAATGAAAATAAATTCAAAGTTCCAGGAAATAATGAGTTCCCGATTATGCATCTGATTACTGTCAGCTCAAGGAATATACAGACTTCAAAAATGGAGACCACTTTTCCTTTCACCAATCTGGGAGCCCTGAGTTTATGGCACAGGGAGAAGGCTTTCAAGTACTTCTAATTCCTCCCTAGTTCTACATGAGAGTTATTTTGAGGTCATGTTCACGTTTCTAGACTGAATAAGATTCTCTGGTAGAGACATCTGAGTCTTATCTGCCTATTTCTGGCTTTGTTTGAGAATGTTTATATTATTCAACGTGGGAGACTTGAACTCATGACAAGGAACATGATAAATTTTCTTAATCAAACTGGGTATCAAGAGGTGGTCTGTCATCATTTCCCTTTTGTTGCACTGTGAAAAAAAGCAAATAAGGAGCATCCAGTGTGTTCCCCACTTCTGTTTCAAGTCTCCCCACCAAGTCATTAAACATTCTCTGGCCTTTGTCAACAGCCTGGTAAACATCCAGAGAAAGAATCAGAATAAAATAGTTTATTTAACATTCCTCTCCTCCAACTGCTGATTAGGATAAATAGTTTGGATAAAAAGCCTATCTGATCCAAAAATCACAAAAAGAAAGGATTCAGCTATCAGCAAAGTTTAGATTTGGTTTCAAATATTTTTAAACAGCAAAAGAGTTTTTTGTGCTCTTTGATATTTTCTCCATCCTCAGCACATCATGTTAGCACCGTGTCAAAGCAAAACATCAACATCAAATGATCACTGGGTAAACTCCAGTGAACTGGAGTGAAAGGCTGGAGGCTGAAATTCCAGGCACAATATAAAATTTGGAAAGATGCCAGAACAGAGTTCTTTTTAAACTGCCTAAACAGCTGAGGAATTGATACCTAGCAAATCCCATCATTGACCTAATAGTTTAGAAATTGCTAATTCTGGTCAGACTGATGAGTCCTTTGAGCCAGGATCATTTCCTCTGACAGGGAAAAGTGTCAAATGATTCAAAGAAAAACAGAATCTTCTTCCGCTGACCACCATTGTGCTCATCCATAATGAAAACAAAGCAACACTATGCCTAACAGAAAGCATGTACCTAGCACGCAGAAACTTGTGGTCGGCTCAGGAAGTGAAACACAAGAATTCAGGACTGGTTTATATTTTTATCCTGGACAAAGTGATTTTGTAATCCTAATCTCCTGCCTTAAAATACTGGGGGGCATGATACTCTCCAATAGTTAGTTATGTGCTCTGAAAAGTATTTCTTTTTATCTATAGTAATCTTGTTGCCATTTAACTTTGCCAACTGTCCCATTTCTCTTGTATTATACCACAGCAAACAGAAACAGCCAAATGATCTTAACAGCATTCACAACTATTGTGTCAGATGCTTAGCTGGTGTAGATTAGAATAGCTCTATTGCATTCACCCATCATTTAAAATATTGAATGACTACGAAAGTCTTAAATGCCCATTCTCTGTGATTGAGTTCTGTAAGAAACAGTCAATCAACAGTTATTTTTTATTGTATGTCTGATATGTTTAATATCCTTTAAACATTGGGTCAGATCATCAGTTAACATAAATCAGCAAAGCTGAAGTTACTGGATCAGTTTACACAACCGAGAATGTTGCCTGTGGCTTTCCCACAGTAATAAAGTTAGACCACATACCCACTTTGGCTGAAATATTTTAAAACATCCAAATGATCTGCATGCTTAGCTCTCTTTAACAGGAATTGGGGATAATCTTATCCATCTATCTGATGGGTAATTTCTATTTGTAAATCAAAGATCCCCATGGTGCACACACATGCCAGAATGATAGAAGACAAGAAAATTCCACAAATGAGTTCCACAAAGGAATGTTTTTTTATATATATTCTTTTATCAAGAAACTGTAACCACAGAATATGATTACACTACTCAAGTGAAAACTTCTGCTGAAACTTAAAATGGTGAACTCACTTCTAATTTTAAAAAATATATACCATTAAGTTTCTCTTGAGAAAAAGTTGAACAATATTGGCACATTAAATAATGTATAGCTTTAGATTTCATGGTTAATATAATAGTAAAACAGGAATAATAGAACAACTTATGAGTCCAGAAGCAGTTAAATATAGGATAATTTTCATTTTTGTTATTGTTTATGAAAAGAAAATAAAGATTTACTTTTTCAAAACCACTTCTAGGAAGTGGCTACATACCTGCACCAGTTGACTGAAGCAGAGAGTTTATCACTAAATTCACCTCTGAAAATAATGTTCCCACAGTACTGTGAATGTGCAGTGCAAATTTTTAACATCCCACACCATAGGAGTCACTTTAAAAATCTTACAATTTTATCAATAGTCTCAAAAATATTCATGATTTCCTGAAAGCTACAGCTGGTTTTTCTCTTTTAGTAAGTCCCCCTTTCTTACAGTTTAGGAGAGCTGGCTGAAAAGGTGATCAAAACAAACTGCATAAATGCTGGAACCAGAATCAGAGACAGAGAAATGGACTCTCCTGAAAAGCAATGTTTGAAAGACAACCATCTTCACGACACCAGGGAGCGCTAGGGAGTATTTCACCGGGACGGAGAGAGCAACGCCTGTTGGCTACTTCATGCAAAGAATTTCATGCATGTAATTCAAAGTAGGGCCAGTGAAATACATGTATAAGGACAGCGTATTATCATTGCAGTGAGAGTATGTAAAAAGGCCCAATTCCATTATTTTGACATCAATCTGAAGCAGGGTGAAAACAGGAACATTATTCAAGAAATATGAAGTCTGAAACTTCTCACTTCAGAGACACCCTCCTGTACTTCAGCATTTCATTTCATAAACTATTGCAAGATGGCTCCAAGCAGCTCAGCCACAAGAAAAGAGCCCAACACATCACAGGAGGGTGGTCTGGGCTGGCACAAAGAAAGTGTGAGAACTCCAGCTCATCATTTCAACTCATCCTGGTGAGCTGGGGAAACAAAAATAAATAAATAAGAGAATCAAACAAATAAATCAAATTAATAAAGAAAATAATAAATCAAATCAGTTATCTTCTTCTTACAAACAGGGGAACAAATTAATTTTGACTCAAGTTCAACATTTCTACTTTAACATTTTGGTATTGACTCCTTATATTCACTCTCTTAGAATTAAGAAGAAATTTTTGCTGAATTTAAAAAGCTTCTTCTGCAGTATTGTGGTTTCTTTGCATTTTTTCAGCTAATACCATTCATAATAGTGGATGTAAGAGGAAAGAGAAGCAGCAGCTGTATGCCGCCACTGAAGGTGAGGAATATCATGATACAGCAGTATCATGCAGATAGCAGAAGAGAGAGGAAGCCAGATATCATTTCTTATCTGCAGAAGTCAGACTGGAGCTGGATCTCCTGGAGAGGATTAAAAAAAGCGTTTTGTTTGGGTTTGGTTTTTTTTTTTGTTTTGTTTTTGGTTTGGTTTTTTTTGCCAAAAAGGCAATATGATTTGAACAAAGAAAAAGTACTGGAACAGCAACACAGAAAATACTAGTTAAAATTGGTTATCCTAGTTTGGAACTGACAGCCTGGAAAGAGTTTGTTCCAAATCGTTGTATGCCATCTGTAAAATGATTACATATGCATAAAACAACCTTGGGGAAAAAGGAAAAAGGGAGAAGAATTGACCAGTGGACTCCCTTGTGAAAGAATGTTTAAAAATACTGAGGTTTAACACAAACCAAAAAAAAGCCAGGAAATTCTAACTTAAACCTAACAACTCCATCCTGAACCCATGCTGCTGAGAAAAATAAAAGGAACAATGCTGAGATTTCAGAACAGATCTGCAACTTTAACTGAGCTTCCTGGTTCCTCTCCCTTTGTTAAACACTTCTAATGTTAATATTTAAATAATTAGTTAACTGCATTTATCACTGCTATTAATAAATAATAAATTTTGCAGCCTTACTATAAGGTAGGTTCATTTGTTGCAGCCAAATCACTGGGTTTAAGCACTTTTTGTGATGTTTCTTGTGTAAATAAACATCAGTGAAGCTTTGTTAAGGTTCAGTTTTATTGCAGCTTCTTAATATGGTGCCATACCTAAGCAAATGAGGGTTTTTTCAGGTCCTTGGGATGATGTAGTATTTTTCATTTTGTAGAAATTCATAAAATTATTGAGTAATAATTTTATTTGTATGCCAAAATAATCATCTCTGATCATTATTTCTACTGTTACAGTGATATCTTTTTATTATATGCTGCCATTAGAAATTATTAGTATGTTGGCATTTTCTTTTCAGTTGTTAGTGATTTGCTGTTTAATCTTGGATATGCTGCAGGCATAAATGTGCTTCTGCAATGTGCTTATCTGCAATATTTAGAAGATATTTATGATAACGGTATTTATTTTGAGCAATATTTGTTTTCCTTTCTAATGATTATTTCACTCACATTCAGCACTCAGAGAAAAGAAAGCTTAAAGCTTGCTCAATCAAATGAAATGTGTATTTTAATGTTGTCCAATAAAAGTGAGACCATTCATGGTCATATTCTGATTTAGCAACAACACTCACCCAATCAGAAGATAGACATAAAACCATGCTATTCTTCTGCCAGTCAACAAGAAGCAATATTACTATGCAATATGAGTTTCCAAATTCAGACAGCACACTGCAGCTTGGATTTTATTTTATCAACTAAATACATTTACATACATCTACAAAAGTTCACATCATTTCCATTGGTATACTGGAAGCAGGAAATGACCAAACAGTATTAATCTGAATTATCTGCTGAATTTTCCCGTCAACTCCCATCAGTGACTGAGCCCTTCCCACAAGACATGGACCATTTCAATAGTTCTATTTCCAAAGAACATGTCCATATACACTGATTTTTTGGCTGACTAAATGGACACTGGTTGTATAACAGCCGCAGTTTGATAGGTGCAGAAGATGAGCCTGTGGAAAATGTGGCAATGTGTTTTGGAGACTTAAAAAAAGAAAAAAAATACAACAGTGCTTTGTTCAAAAGCAGGCACTCACTTGAGATTATTATTATGGTTATTTATGTTTTATTCTGATAGCCAATGTATGAATATTAAGCATAAGAGAGTCCCTTTACTGAAACCAAAGTAGGCAAGATATCCCTGAACAGAGCAGAATGCAGCATTGGGGCCACATATCATTTTAGTCACATGCTTTTAGAAGGACTGAGTAGTTAAGACTTAAGCTAAGCAGGAACATAGAACTGAGCATAGAAAACAAAGCAGAGAAGGTACAAATCAAAGACAGCATGGGCATATGTGAAAAGACTGTCAGAGGATGGGAGGAAGCAGGAGAAATTTGGAGCTAACAGTATTTGCTTAGTGAGAGAATCCAGTCAAAACCATGAAAGATTCATCCAAAATCATCATCATTTTTGTTTGTTTTATTAGGTTTTCTCTGTCAGTAAGTATGAGCAAATGCTGCTAAACGGCTATACTGAAGAACAAAAATATTTTCAGATACAGAAGCCTCACATATATATCTGTTACACCTCCAAGTGTGGGATAAATATGATCCAAGGGTGGAACAAAGTTCTGCAGAGAGAAGAGAGAAATTATACATTCCAGAAGTCTTTTAAAATATCGTAGTGACATCTAATGAGCAAAGCATCAGTTTCTATTGGGAAGAAATTCAAATGTGGTATTGAACACTGAATTAGCTAGAAAAACAACACATAGGAGTTAAAAACACCTCTAGTAATTAAAGGATGAATCACAGTTCTGACCAGAAACTACATCACGTGAAAGATTAACATGTAGATTTCACCATAATAAAGAATGTAAGAAATGGAAACGTTCCTGGGCCACATTACTTCTGCTCTGCCAGCAAATAAAAAAAAATAAAAAAATAAAAAAACCCCAACAAACTCAATCTCCTCCACATTCCCAGTGGCTTGTTTTAGTAACTTCTCTCTGCCTACATAGAGAAAGCAGACTGTATTTTCACAAATGGAGATAAGTGACTCTCCTCTGCCAGGATTTGGCAACTGCTGCCCCATATTGGAAGATATAGGAACTCGTAACTGCAGTAAATTGTGCAAAATGTATGTTATATACAGCATAGTTTGTCTTGTAAAGTAGCAAGATATTCAAGTAAAGGGAACTGATTCACGTAACAGTGGAGAAAATTCTACAGCAGCTGTAAGGACTGATTCAGACCTCTTTCTCAAAATGCTGAAATATCAGTACAGACATTTGCACAATCTTATAGCTGAACATGAAACAATGTAGTGAATATGCAGTCTTCCTGAGAATTTTTATTCATCCCTGGACATTTGGAGTCCTGAAGCTGCAGACCCACCCAGTTCTACGTGAATATATAGAATTATTCCATGCTTATGTACTACAGCACACCAAAAATGTGCTTTTCAGTCCCACCATATTGACCATATTATGCACATTGGGGGATAAAAAAAATAAATTGTAAAACAGGTGCGATAAGAGACTCTTGCTGTAAAAAAAGTATGAAATTGCTGGTGGGGCTTAGGGCTTGCTTGAGGTCCAGATTACAACTATATTCCTTTCTGCAATATAGTGGAAGGATGTCTTGAAAACAGAGGAATACAGTTATACTGTAGCAAAATTGTGTAAAAAAAATTTCTTTGTGTGTTCTGTCAGTGGTTCTCCAGGTATTTAACAAACAATTGATCAGCTGCCTTTTACACACAGGGAATCTAAGACATACATCAGCTATTTCCTCAGGCTCATTACACAGAGTTTTGGCAAAGCTGGAATCAATTCCCATTTCTGCTTTCTCCCTTTGTACATAAGCATGACAGTGGTTAACCTGGCAGCTCATCCAAACTAGCGCTATCAGCTCTTGATATTGATTATTTTTCTAGCTTTTAGTTTTATGTTTTTCTTGCATCTACTGGGTTCCGGCCCTCCTTTCTTCTTGGAGCGGGAGAAAAGAAAGCAAGCAACTAATTAATACAGAAAAAAGAAGCAAGGAAACTCCAAACGTATCAAGTTACCTTTCTGGTTTACATCACCCAATGTGTTATCATTTTGCTGAAGCCCTGCATGTGAAGGACCCACTTTCCTTCCAGGCCTGGGGCAATGATTGAAATATAACGTATTCCTATGAGCGGAGTGCACCTTTGGAAGTTTTGGAATAGCTATTCTGGAACTCCTCATTTCAATCTACTTTGAACAGATTTCAAACTATAGATAATGAGATTGGCTGTAGTAACAGAAGCTCTAACATTCCCCAGGTGGAACATGGGACTGCAAACCTGGAAAACTGCAGACTTGCCTAATGTCTAAATACTAAGGATGAAGTCTGTGCCTTATTGAGATAGTCAGGAATTTTTGTTACCACGAAAGATATTCTGAAGAGCTTAATGTCAGTGCAATGCAATGACAAAAAAATACTTTATTTGGATGTGTAAAACTAAGAATATTAAGCAATGACAAGGGAGCAATCTAGCTGCTCTTATGCCCAGCACTCATAAGGCAAGTACTTGACCGTACTTGTACCTGCACTTTGGGGAGGATATCAGATCCTGGGATTCAAAGAAAGGTCACAGAAATGATACAGGGCCTGGAAAACAAGTCTTCTCAATCAAGGCTTAAGGAGAGCTGCTTATCAGACATAAGCTTGAGCGCAGACTACAGGCAGACACAGGGAGAAATTCTGTGAAATAACAAGAAGCTTTTCAGCTTTTTGACAAGGATTTTACAAGACTTTTTTTCTGAACACTGACTTAGTAAAATTCAGTCCTCAAACATGACAATAGCTTATCAGTGAAGATGATTAAACATAGGGAAAGTCAGGGACTATGGCATCAAGTTTCTAAGGTGAAACTAACTCTCCGTCTAACAAAATTTTTGCTCTCATTGAGCTTTAAGGAAAACTTCTTTGTCCTCTTCTTCCACAGATAAGTATGTTGAAATAGATGAAGAGGTAGTGAGGAAACTGGGCTAAATGGAGGTGCAGTCCTTTCAGATGTCTAAACTGATGGACCTATATCTCCTACATTCCCTCACCTTAGGTACAACCATAGATATTGCACCTCCATGTTATGGGACACATTTCATGCTTCGAGGTTTCAGTCCTTCACATAAACATCAGGAAAAATTATTTCATTTCTGCTCTACATAGCATAGTTTCTTTCTTTTTTTCCTTTTTTTTTTCCCCAGTTGTCACCTTTCTCTTACAAATCAGAGACAAACCACAGCCAGGGAACCGGGGCTAAGACAGCAGAGAAATAAAACCATCTTTCTGGCCCCTGGCTGGTTCGTCTCGCTTGCACCCTCATTCTGATCCCAGACGTGGGTGTCAGGGTACACCGGGGGGGCGGGGACTCCCCCAGGGTCTCTTCAGGGCCTGGCAAGGCTGGGCCTGGGAGCCAGGGCCTGTCCGACCACCACAGCTAGGAGCAGGGCAGTCGGGAGGCAGCGGGGGCAGCCCCAGCCCCGGGCATCAAGCACCTCCCTGGGGCATGGCCTGGGCCTGGATGTAAGCCCCTGGGTGGGCCCAGCAGGGCAGGGCAGTGGGAAGCTGGAGACCAGCCCTGCCGCAGTGTCACTGAGACAGGGACAGATGGCCCCAGGGTGCTGACATGGGGGCCTGGGCCATGGGCAGGGCGGGAGAGCCCTGGGGTAGGCTGGTCAGGGACAGCCATGCCTGGCAGTGCCCGCAGGGCCCTGACGTTGGGTCCAGCAGCAGTTTCCTGCAGCACTCAGACCAGACTCAGGGACCTTTGTGTGGCACATGGCTGGCCTGCTAGGATCATTTCAGCATTTTTAATCCAAACAATTCTGTACCATTTCAGGGCATTTGCTATTTGTGCAGCTCCTCTTTCACACAGCTTTGCTGCTGACAATCAAAACATTTTATGCAACTGCTGTAAGGGGGTGGGTGAGATCTATGGCAGTCAGCCCTAGCAGTGCAAGACCAAAGGATGCCTTACCCTGATATACTCCCCATCCCTTCTCACACTCCTCTTGTGTCCCACACAATACTAGATACATTTTGAGTAATGACATCATTGAGTTAAACCCTGAAATTTCCTCTCCGGATTAGTCAGATCATGTCCACATAAATGAGTGAAGTGCAATAGGCTTTGTAGTAATTCCCCCATGGATGCTTTTAGCATGGGCTGAATCCAAGGTGATTCTGCCATTTTACAAAACAGAGTGTCCATACATAGCTGTTGCAGAGTAGCGGTGATTAGTAACTGACTTGCGTGATTAGAGAAGTCATCAGGCAAACTTTGCAATGCAACTGTGTTCAGACCAAGTATAGAAAATAAGAAATTTAGTGGGAGAATTGAAAACATAGGCATCCCTGCCAGATGTTTATGGAGAGCCAAGAAAAGAAACAGGATACTAAGCCCCTCCTGTACTAGCCAAAAGAACAGATTCTGGCTGCGAAAAGCAGTTGCTCTCTTTCCTCCATTTGTTGGGTGATGCAACATCCTTGCTCTAAAACTCACTCTGCCAGAATCCCTGTACAATTAACCAAAAAGCTTCTGAGCACACATCTCATCTCTCAGCTCTAAGTCAGCCAGGTTGTGGACCCCACTTTGCTTCCTATCGGTCAGAGAAACTGGACATGGCAAAGATTAACCGAGTCAGACAGTCTGTGTCTGTGAACAGGAGGCAATAATTCAACAGTTATTGAAAGGAAGTTGAAACAGTAGGGTCTAAACTATTTGATTGTGAAACCAGTGATGGTCTGTCAGTTCTTAGGCCAATTCTGTCCTAGTTTACAATGCCCAGGCAGGTCCAAACCATGCACACTGATAGCAGTCCCTAGTGGGACCATTTAGCTGTTTAAACTAAAAATAAATTAAAATAAAACTAAATTAAAAAGCCACCACTTTGTGAAATCTCAGCTTTAGCTTTGGCCTTCGGGACCTGAAGCTGCCAAGTGAAGTCCCATCCAGGTCTCATCCACTGAGGCCAATTTCCAAACCCCTTTAGACATCTACAGTTTTCCAGGACCTGTTTTGATTCTTCAAAGAGTATCTGAAATCTCAGTAGTATCCCTCTCTTTCCAGCCCAAGGATACAGACCAATGAGCCTGATTGATAGTACTCTGAGAGAGCAACAGGTGGCAAAAAATGCTTGTGCTTCCCTAGCGATCTTTGTGCCAGAGACTTGTTAAAAAGAAAACATACATGAGAAAGTAACTATTAACTAATAAAATAAAATAAAAGTCCTTTTCTGTCCTTTGAAACCTTTTTCCAGGCTACTGTTAGGCATCCTACAGGTTTGTGATCTTTGTGCAGAATCAAATACTGTACCACATGGAGTGAATTACTTGGCAAAATGTGACAGATTTCACAGTGGAAATACTGAAGTTATTTTAATTTGTTTTTTATCATCTAATTTCCTTTGTTTCCTTAATAGTCTAAAAAGCCAAGGGAAAAAAATGTCACAATTGAAGTGTGAGAGGGACTCATAATTTATAACTTTTTGACAGCAATCACAGGGAGTCACAGGATGAGAGAAGATTGGAAGCCCTGATACCTGGAAAGATGCATATAAATAACAGCATATGACAAGAGGTATCTCCTTAGGCTCCTACTCATCTTTCAACCTTTTTTATTATTTATTGCATGGTAGTCTCACTCCCTAGAACATCTCCCTCCCTCTTACAGAATCAACAGCATAGACCTCTTAGAAAATGTCAACTGGAAGCCAGGAAGGAGATCACAAGACAGGCCAAGTCTGAGTTCCCTACTTTGTTCAAAGGACAGGATAACACTTTCATTAATAAATGTCTTAGCTACTGAATAGTTTAATGATCCTGCTTTCATCTTGGTCTTTCAAATTTTCCCTCCCTCCTTCCTTCTCTCCCTTCTATACCCCTTTTTTTAAAAGCACAGAGAAAAGTTTAAAGAATACCATCCAAACAAAAACTGTTGCTTTACAATATCAAATTTTAATGAAAAGGCAGGATTTGAGAGGAAAAAAGAGACAAAACCCAATATTTCATAAAAATTAAGTTATTAAAACTGTACCAAAGTTCTCCCTTTTTATTTCATTTCATAGAAAAATCTTGATTTTATTTCCTTCACACTCAAGTTTTCAGCATTGTGCTAGTTTGTAAGCAAAATAATGGGGGGAAAATGAACACGAGCAGAAAATGTCAAACAGTCTTGTGTCCTCGTTCAAACATGGAGAGGAAATATCACAGTGACTGATAAGTTCAGTGACCTAAGATCTTATTTATCACACTTACGTACATTACAGGGAGGTTTTTATCTTTAAGAATCAATGCTCCTTTAAGAAGTAAGGGAGTATTTTGATCCTAAGGATAGAATCAGAAAGAAGCCTCCCAGCATAGTATGATTAATTAGCCTTTTTCAAAAAGCAGTGGGTAGAATCAAGATTAGAATCCAGGACCAAACATGAAACAATGGCTTGCTTTATTCCCAGCAGTTTTAATGCATGGAGATGACAGTCTCTTCACAAATGTCTCACTTAGATGGTGCTTCCAAGCCCCAGGTCAGAAATAGTAAAAATTAAAGAATGGGTAACTCAATGGAACTAATATTCATGCTCTTTGATTTCATGGCAGTTACCCAGATTTGCAAATCCTAGGATTGTATAATCTTTTCCATGGATTGTCTCTGTGGTTTCCAGTGACAGCTACAGTCACAGCAATCTCAAATAAAGCTCCTGCTGGAGACCTGGGGTGGACAGAATCCACTGAGTATTATGAAGTCACTGTCTAGTTTTAGTTTCAGAAGCATGTATTTTGCTTTTCAGCAGATTGCAGGGTAGACTGGTATCAATGAAGGTGATAATTTAGTTCACTGATCAGAAATAATTGAAGGATATGGAATTCTATGGGTGAAAAACAAGACAAGAACCCAAAAAGGCGATTTAGGAAGAATATCAAAAAGCGCTTTTCAGCAGACACTTAACCCTAGGGAGGAGAGGTTACTACAGCACTGTGCTGGGATCTAGGGAATCTCCAGTTTAATTCTAGCCACTTATCTGCCAAACAAGTTGGTTTGATTGCCTAAGCTATTTGATCTACAAAATATGTCTCAGGATGGGATATTTCTGTAAAGTGTTTTGAGATTTTTAAGTCAATACTCTATGTAAAAGTGACTTATTTCTGTTAGACACAAAGTCACTAGACATGAAATTTATTCTATGCATAAACCATTCACAGTTTGCCAAACTTTCAGGTTTCTGTATCTGAAATTTACTGTGTACGGAACAATGCTGTATTTGCAAGCTGGCTGAACAAGAGTTCTTTTTCTGGTTTGTAATTTCTATTGCTAACTTCTATTTATTGTAAAGGAAATACATCGTATTGTACCAGGCCCAAAGGTGGTATTAGCTAGTAGGCACCTTTGCTATTGAAGTAGTAAATTATCAAGTTTTTGTATCAGCTTTACTAAAGAGGCAACTCTATGTTCAAATGCTGAACAAATGGAGCATTGTTTCAGAGAAGAGATTCTGATTCAGAAGGTTTTCCAAATTTCATTGCACTGAACTGATAAAAGAAACACTTTCACCCCTTTACTACATGATAACATAATTGTTATTCTCTGCACACAGAGAAAAAGTACACAGAGCTAGAAATTGCCACTAAAGTATTGACCTGAAACAGACAGGAAATGGCTGGAACATCTACATTTATACTGTCAACATCCCTCTACATTTCATCTTAAAATAAATGTTCCTATTGTATTGTATTTAGACCCCTTAGCAAGGCAATGGATGCAAAAAAGATATGCTAAATTGAATCTGCTACAGCCTACACACTGACTATGTGTCTTTTTTCCTCTCACTCTTTGGCCTATGTCATTTTATTTCCATGCGAAGAATTTGGCCCTTTGGTGCATTACAGAGAATCCAAAGGACTAACCTTTTAGCGTTGGGAAACAGCTAATGTTCCTGCCAGTGAGCTAAAGCTGGAGTATCCCTTTGTCATGGCCAAATTTATGACATGGATCAAAAACTATAAAAAGCTGTGTTGCATCCTGCCATTAAGGAGAATTAATATTTTCAGCGGTATGTTAACCAAAGTTTTTCCAGTGTCTCTCGTTAAAAGCAGATTGTTGACTTTTCATCCTGGTGTGCCAAACATTTTCACTGAAACCCTAACAAGACTTTCATCTTACAACCATTATTTCTTAATGGACTTGGATAGGGGCAGTGTACGGGAATGGATTTCCTTTTCAGCTCAGCGCAATGGCCCATCATTAGTGTGCTGGGTCTTGGAGAACCATTACACATGCAAACATTTAAAGTATTTCCAGGGTAACTACTTTTCTTTCCTGAAATGCAATTCATGTTTTATCTATTATATTTAAGCAACATTTGGTCACATTTCACCTTTCAAGTATCTCTACTATGATCACTTCTCATTCTGCTGTATAGTAAAAGTCATAATGAATGAGATCATACACAAAAACATTTTTTTATGGAGTGGATTTTGTAGAACTTTCCCCTCATCTTGGGCAATAAATCTGTCTCTGAAAACCACGAAGCCCAAATGCTGACCATTTGACAAGAATACTATGTGACGACATCACTCACCACTTATTTCTTATTATTGGGTAGATTATAGCATTCATATTTGGAAAAAAAAAAATCTACTGTTTGCCTTTTTGGTGCTTCTATTTTTAGTGATTTTCTATTCATTCCTGTTTTCCTGCTGGAGATGGCCTGTTATCTGTCACCAAACAGCACTCACTTGCTTTGCAGGAATGTAGGGTTTTTCTCCCAAGCTGACCCAAGCGGTGTCAACTGCTTTCAAAAGTTGTCCATTCCTCTTGTTAAGCCCTCTCATTCCTAGTATGTACTTCTAAAGATTCCTCAACAATTACATACACAGATGCAGTTTTGGAAACTTTCAGCCTTTGATGGTATTTTGAATCACGGCACTATTGGCAGCAAATGAACTCAAAGTAACAACCCTGGAGTGTGATACCATCAGTTCTAAGAAGCTGTGTAATATTTATATGTCTTCATTCAGACTTTATATCAAATGTAACAGGCTTTGCAACCTTCATTAAGAAAAGCTGGCACCCAGAGGTTACCATATGTTCCTCTTTTTAGGCTAGTGTTTAAGTGCAGATGTATATTTATTTTTCCACTCTACAGTCCTCCCTGAACTGTTCTTACTGCAAAGCTAATGAAACCATTGCTTTAATCCCCACTGGCCTTCAGGGTACATCATATGGTCCTTACTATTTAAGAATTCTTTTTAGTGTGCTTTCTATTTCCTTACTTCTGCAGTATTTATAATGTCCCAGTTCAAGAGGCTTTGCTTTTTCTACAGGCGTCAGGGAAACTAAAACCTTTGGTATCACACTGAAGGTGGAACTGAAGCCAAGTCTGCCTAAGTCAGATGCAGAACAGTTCTTCCCCCACCCTTCCCCATTTGTCCCGCATCTTCTGAATTAGCTGAGCTGTCCAGGACGGCCTTCCTTTATTAACAGACTTGTCAGACATTTTTAAGTTGGAATGCTCACCATTCTAATCCAAAGATCCTTCTTGTAGTCCAGATATTGTTTATTTATACAACATAGTTACTGTAGCCTTCCAAATTCTGAACCCAAGGTTATTACTTAAGGCTTTGCAATAGACACTAGTCACCCTCTTTATAGCAGACAAACACATCTACAATTTCTATTATTTCTCTTTCTGCATTGTAATGTTTCCACATTTCCTTCAGGCCTGATCCAAACACCATCTGAATTAGCGAAAGCACCACAAATACAGTGGGCAATTTTTATTTTATTTTTTTTTTCATAAGAAACATATTCCAATTCATTTGAACTATGGAACTCATCCCACTGCCTTGATTTGCACATTTGCACATGTAACCTTTAGTTGGAAGAGCAAATGTAGGGCATGCTGGAGGCCTTAAGGCTATTGCTGAAAATAACAGCTACAGATTTGGCCCCATTTTCTTCTTTCCCTTTCTGCAGTGGATGTTTTGCAAGAGATGAATTCCTCTGTGCTTGATACTAGTCTATAAGATTAGACTTTTATACTAGATTTTATACTTCAGCAAATCCCACTAAACTCATTCTGGTTTATGCTTCTTCTTAGAGGAGACTATTATATGTAAGCTGAATCTCTTAACTATATCAAATCCAATATAAACACCCTCTTTATAAGACACACCTCACTCTAAAGCTCAGCGTGGAACTCCTAACAAAAATTATAAATGGAGTGCTTTGTTCAGTCATTTAACTCTTTCATTCCTAATATCAAATCACAATGCTTAAGCTGTTTTTATTTTGCACTTGAAAATAAATATAAAGGGAAGCCATAACTTAACCCATATGATGTGTTTGAGCAAATCTGGGAGAAGATTTTAACAAGAGATGAAAACTTAGGATGTGACTTCGCCAAAGTTTTGAGGTTTTTTAATCTCATTTTTTGGAGGGGTGTCTGGGAAGGAGTGGGGGGAGGGGGAACGTGCTAAAACTTCACTAATTGTTGGAGAATTCAAACCTGTTTTCATTTATTTGAAATTATTACATAATGGAAGCGGGACGCTATAATTCAACCCAAATGGACGACTTCAATAAGCGGGTGGAAATGATTCAGTACATTAAAGAGAAGCTGTTTCAATAACAAATCTTTATTATAATCAGGAGTGAAGTGGTTAATTTAAGTTTTTACTGAAAAACAGGCTGGCAAAAATGTTTCCAGGGATGTGGGGATTTTTTTCCTTTTACTCAGTAGGGGTTTGGAGAGGAGGTTTGGAAGGGAAGGAGGGCTTCAGTTCCAGGATCCCCGCATTCCCACGAGTTCCATTAAGGAAGGGGGAAGGGCTTCCTGCTGAGGCAGCCATCTGCAGCTTTCTGTGAACAGCAGGAACCAAAGGCCTGGTAAAAGGAGAGTAAACCCAGGGTGACAATTTTGTCTGCATTCAAAGTCAGAATGTGGCTGATTTTTTTATTATTAGTCATGTTGTTACTACTATTATTATTAAGGAGGAGGGAGGGTTTCTCTGGCAGAATTAGCAGGTCTTTAATGGAATATTAATTACAAGCAAACAATAGCATTACAGGCAGAAAAGTGTCTAGCACAAACACACCCTGACAGCCTCTCCTGGAATGCACCGCCACAGCAAGCTGGGATTGTCATCATCCAAGCTACTGTCACTCTGCTACAAACTATCTGGAGTCTGTGGATGCATGTCTGAGGTCCCCTTAAGTTACTGCTTTCTAGGCTAGAGTAAATTAGACCTGGATTTTTGTAAAGTGCTGTCACTTAATACCTATTTTAGCAAGGTTATTTTTATGCCCATAATTTGAGGCTAACACATCTGTTATTTCCTCCACTGCCTGGCTTTGGTGAACGTTGCCTATGGAAAGTAACAAAGAGTGACACTGGAAAAAATAACAAGGGTGTTTTAACTTCCAACATCTGGAGAAAACAATATTAAGGAAACAGGAACAAATAGGTACGGTAGCCTACAAAGCAAAAGTCCACTGTTTAACAACAGTGCATAGTTTATACAGTACAGTAGATTTTTATTATTTTAGTCTGGGCAATCTAATACAAAAAATAAGGCTGAAAAACCTCATTAAAGAAGCAGCAGTTCCAGTTCTTGTTTAGGTCATCCTAATGTCAAAACCCCAGGTACAAAGGGAGAGAGGAAAAAAAAAGTACTAATATCCCTTCCAGAAAAGAGTTTCAAAATTCCATCTCAAAAGCTTCCTGTTATGTAGTTTTCAATAAAGTTTTATCACTGCTACATATATGTCCCTGGCTGCTACCTACAGAGATGCAGAAAATTCTACTGTATCATATGAAACTTCAAAACTGAATTAAGCATTCCTGTGGAGTGATAAATATCAAGATTAAGAGAGCAGTGGTAGTTTTCAAGGGGGGGGGGGAGACAGAGACAAAAAAAAAGCTCTTCATATTTGCATTCACATTATTGAATATAACAAAATCAACCAGAAGATGTATCAAGTAATTCTTTAGGGAAAGGGATGCATTTACCATACAAATATCTATTTGGAAATACCACATTTCAATACTACTATTTTTTCTTTTTAAATTTGATAGATTTATTTTTACAATGTACATTCCTAAACCCTCCCATTTGTTGTCTGAATTCCTGTTTGTGACCTTGGAATTCCAAATTTATGATGTCATCCTCTGCCTTTTTTTCCAAGGGCATTGTATTAGAAAATGAAAACAGTATGAAAATACTTCCCTGTCCCTTCACACCCTCTCCTTTTCTCCTGTTAACAAGTATTGCTTTGGCATCCATTTAAAAAATAAAATAATTTTTTTTGAATGGAAGGTAACTTGTAATTACCATAGTCTGCAAAATAGAAGGCCTATTTTTGTTTCACAAACATTATAGGATGTGTGTAGCAGAAGTTGCTCATTTCTAGGTACTGTTTTGAGGTATGGAGATTTCTGCTTTCATTTAATATTTTCTTTTAAAGAAAACACGTAATACTGCTGAAGAGTTTCTGCCCTTTTTTTCTTTTAAGTCTACAAAAGGATCTCTGCTTCCAGTGGCACATGATTATTTTAGCAGTTTTCCCATATAAAGGCTACGTGTAAGTAAAGATTGTTTCTCCTGCCAGTAATGAGTACATAGATGGTGGTTAAGAACAGATGCTCCTAATGGCTGGACCATTGCTTGTGACAGCAAAAGCCAGAGGAAGTCATTACACATCTAAACAGTAGATGTGCTTTTAGTTCCCAGTACAAATAACATGTGCCCCAGGTCAGTAAAGCACTCCTGCATTTGAATAGGTTTGGTTTCCTTGCAAAGCTAAAGGTATGTCTAGGTGCTTTTCTGTGTAGGTTTTCTGTCTGGATACATGAGTGACTCCAGGCACAGGTGAGAAACAGCTCCATGTACTGGCTGAATATCCCAGCCAGGCCACAAAACAACAGGGTGCAGTGCAGGAAAAATTCAGTCATGAGAAACTACACTTCCAAATGATATCTGATTAAACCTTAGTGCAACATGAAAGCTGACATAATGAATGCCAGCCTAGCCCAGAAAATCCTCCTTATTTTAATAGGTGTTACAAATGCCAAGCACCTCACAGGATTAAGTTAAAAGTTACCTTTACAAATAGTCTTTCCTTCACAACCCCAAAGTACTAATTTTTCTAAAGAAACTTTGGGACCCCAAACCACACAAATCAAATTAAAAAAAAAAATTGTCTGCTTTCAACACTACCAACTAAGACCACAATGTTTGCACACTATTAAGAAGAATACGAGAACCTGTTTCTGTCTTTACATCATAAAACATTGTTTTCCTCAGATGAGGCTCAAATGTAACACAGTTTCCCAATGCTAATCAAAAGTGCTGCAGCAACATAGGTGTTGTACCATTTTGCAAACAAACAAAACCCCCAAAACCCAAGAACAACTTTGCCTTAATGGCTTTGCTTTTTAAAAGTTCAGAGGGCCAACATGATTATTATGAAGCAAAAAAAATTTTCTAGTTTTCCCCACTCCGGATCCCCACAGCAACCTCCCCAAAGCTGTGAACCCACATTCAGAGATGTTTCCCCTCTGGAAACACACCAGACACTCTTACAGAACTTTAGATATTTAATATCACAATGTAGATTGTTCCTTGTATTTATATCATCTTCATCTGTGATTGCTCTATATCACCTAGTGCAGAAAACACCTTTTGTTTCAGTGGATTGGAAACATAGTAGGCATTATTGACGAAAGGTACAACATCTGTTTAAATGGCACCTAGGTTTTTTCAGTTGGTTGATAGTGTAATCACATTAGCTATCATCAGAAGAATGTGGTACCTATGGGTAGCACCTCAGAACAACATGCGGGTATAGTATATGCATTCGTAAATGAGTAAAATTTATCACTGAATATATAGGTATCAGGAGACCTCTCTATCACTTAAGTCCTCAAAGTAAGGCTTCAGTGGGATTTGAAAAATGTGTGGGATCTTTTCCAACCCTGAAGAGGAAAATGGTGAAACTACAGATATGCCTGTGCAGACAGGTGCAGGCAGTTCCTTTAATTCCTCTGTGTCTCTGGTCCCAGCTGGCTGCAATCTAGCTCCAATGCAAAAGCTACCCAGGCACGTTTAGTCAAGGGGTAGGGTGTATGGCCTTGAGCACGGTCAGACTTCAAAAATGCTAGCTAAGAATCTACCAACTAGTTCATGAAATGAGTTTTTAGTTAAAGTTGTTTTGTAAGCAGAATGTTGCTTAGAAATCAAATTGAAGAAAGTAATGATGTCTTTCTAAAATTCATCCAAACATTTTTAAAAAAACATGTATAGCGATACAAATGGCTTTAAAAATGTATCAAAACTGTTCAGGGAACACTACATTACCATTTTGAAAAAAATGGACTGAGTTTGTTTTTAAAGATATGCCGTTACATCCAGTCTTCACTGTAAAAGAAATGAGGTCGAGGCCAGCATTTCTTTTAAATTCTCATATCCTTCCTCATTTATAATATGTGCCATAAAATGAAGTGGAAGAGGTAAATGAAGCAGTGAGCACCTAACAGCTTTACTGACAGCTTTTGTAGTACCAAAACAAACTACACTGCATTTTTATTTATATACTGGGAATTGACCAGTTCAAACACTGACCAATGACCCTAGTTCAATAAAGTACCTAAACATGTATTTAAGCATTTTCTGAATGTGTAGAATAAAGCAAAAGCTTAAATTAAAGCATATGCTTAAGTACTTTGTTAAACTGGATCTCTACTGTTCACATAAATTGCAGTTGCAAGGCAAGCAGTTGTTCTACAAATTACTCTGAAATTATTCAAAAGTCTATCACAGAAATCTGAGTAATTCATAATACTGGAAAGTCAACAGGAAGACCAATGTCTGTCAACTGGTGTTTGGAGCAAGATATTGATTGCCAAGTGGAGCAAGGTTAAAATGTTATAGCAACATGATCTGGCATGATTTTTCAAAAACTTACAAGCAAGGGAAATGCACCAGGGAATGCACCCAGGGAGCATTAGGCCATGCTTCTGAGAAGGCTGGAGTTGAAGGTAGAACTCTGAGGAAATCACAAAGAAAAAAAGTCATATGTCTTTCAGTCCCCAGGGATCTGCCTATGAATTTATAGTGAAGGACATGAACCTCTAGGTTACTTGTGCTTCAGATCTGTCAGAAAGAAACCTTTCCTTATTCTCTTCCACACCACAGATATCATTCCTCTTCATAAACCAGTGCTCTGTTATTTCTATCAAATCTATAGCAAATAATAAAAAAAGAAAATCAGTCTTTATTCATCAGAAGGAGGCAGGAATAGGGTCAAAACGACTTCATCCCCCTTTGCTTTTCAATTTGTCTTTGAAAGAAAGTGAGATAAACTAAGGGAAAAGAACACTGAAAGATTTCCGAGCTGAAACTCACAGGCTCAGCAAACTAATCAAGGAGAATTTGCAAGACCTGTGGCCCATCTGAAGGAACTGTACAGTGCAAAAGAAACTGAAAATAATTACTAACCCAAAGGCTGTTGTCCACTAGTGTTCTCAGCTAAGATGCAATGACTCCCTTCTCATGTTCCAGTGTGACAACTCAGTTACGGAATAAACCACAGGAAAGGTAGGGGTCATTACTTCTGTGTTTGTATTAGACCTGGCTTCTTCTTAATTTTAACATATGAACCCTGAAACAAATATCCATTTCCTTTGTACCATGGGAAGAGGAGGTCTTTTAAAGCAGAACAAGTAATTGAAAAAAGATATTTTCTGGTTTTAATAAGAAGTAAGCCAACATGATATAAAAACCCCCTATGTTTTGCAACACCTGTCACAACTTCAAAGAACGTAAAAAGTGGCTATTACGAAAATAACAGGTGTCAGCCTAGAGATGTGAGGTCCAATATGTGGCAGAAGCACAGCAATTCAAGCAATTGCTGTTAAAAGAACACTCAACTCAACCCCCACCTCAAAAGGCAAAATGGAAAAAAACCCTTATGACCCTCAAGAGTGGATACTTTTAAAACTCTATGTTTTCGTATTATCTCATAAGTAATATACCATTGAAGTATGCAAAGTGATTCAAAAATAGATTGGAACAAAACTGAGGCTGAGAAATCAAGCATTCAGGGCCAGGAGAGAAATGAAAATTAATGTTTAATTTTGTGTTTTAAAATATGGCCTTGCAAATGTTGTAAATGGATAAAAGCAAGGCAAAATGGATCAAAACAATACAAAATGGATCATCAGGTAAAAAGTGGTAAAGCTTGCATGATCTGGGAGAGATTGGGTCTCAGAATATGAAGTTTCCTGGTCATAAACGATTTAAGGTATCCAAAAGCCTCTAAATTGATAAATCTCTAATACAGTCCTGAAAACTGGACAGAGCAGTCCAGTTAGTCCAAATGAGAACATATTGAGTGACAGAAGCATTGGAGATATTACAGATCTGGTCCTAAAAACAAATTACAAGTTAACTGCAATTTGCATACAAGGTGATGCCTTACAATACACTGTGGATAAAGGGACCATAGCTGAAATCCCAGGATGGCTCATTTGTTATAATTTGTTTATGATTTCATATTTTTTGAGTCTGCTGTACTAAATCTCTGTTAAGAGCAGAAATTAAATTGCGGGGGGAGGGGGTGGTGGTTAACAATATAAAATTTCCTTTTCTTTCTTTCTAACTACCCAAGAGGGACAGAGAGAGTAACATCCGATTAGTAACCACGCTTCCTCTGTGATGCTAACTGTGAAATATGTAGCTGGCCCAGGGTATTAACAGGGAGTATGCGCTTGAAGCATAGAAACAGACTGGGTTATTTGGAACATAGCAACAGACTGGGTTACAGGGTCCTCCCTCACTGCTACCTAATTTGGCTTATTGAGGGTTATTCATGGTCTGGGTCCCCAGAGGAACTGTCAGGGTGACTCATCTAAACCCCATATCCGGTGTGTTTATCATCATGCTATTGTATATGAGAATAGAACATCTCTTGCTTTAGTGATAGGCAGATGTGCATTTGATGTAAGGTTTTCAGGAGTGCTTAAGTAACTTGGACATTTAGTCTCATTTTTAAAAAATGCACCTGGGGAGCCTATCTAATGGTAAAGCAAAGTCACTGAGATGCTTTGGAGAGCCTTACCTTGGATTTCCAAAAATAATTGTTCTTAATTATAAGATTGAAAAGTGTGAATCTGTTCAGCAGATGAACAACTGTTTCCTTCCCGTGAATAAGAAAGCAACTGAAACAGCATTTGGGAGCAGTTCAAACCACCAAGGGTTCATCTCCTAGAATTAAGATAGTTTCTTATTATTTTTAATAAGCTACCTTTTTCTCCTTCAGTGCTATTCCTGCATCTCTTAACATATCTCTTTTTAGTTATCACCTTATTTGAGCCAAAATTCTAAAGATCCTAGTTTACCTGAGTGTTATCTCTTCAGATTGATGGATTCTTATTTTGGGAAAAATGAAAGAGGGGCATTCATTGCTTTGGTCGGTTTTGCAGGAGGTACAATGCTGATTGCCAGCTGAATGAATGTGAGAAGAAAGCCTTCCTAAGGTATCACAATCCTGTCAAAGGCTTTGCTTTTTTGTTCCATGCAGCTTAGAGGAGCATCCATTCAGACAATGCTTTCTACTGAATAGACAGTGCCAGATGCTTTCAGAACTTAAGGCTGTGCCCAGTTAATCCAAATAATTTTGTCCCAAATATTTAACTGACAACAAAAAATCCCACCTTTGAAATCCACATCTGAGTTGAGAAAGATATAATTTTATCAGTAGTCTGCAGCATGCATGGCAATTCCAAAAGTAGATTTTTATTAAGGTCTTATTTTAATTAATTTAGAAATTCAAATTTTCTATGAAAGCAGAAAGGGTACAGACAACAGCATATTTGTTAAGCACCAGTGGCCAAAATATTTCTACTTCCTTCAAAACCCCCAGTCAATGTTTTCCTTTAAAGTTATGTTCCATGATTCAAGCTCTTGAGAATTTAAGTTCTTTGCTTCTTGCCTGGCTTAGCCAGCTCAGTCAGGTCTTTGTCAGCAGCTGGGAAGGATTGCAAATACATAGCTACCAGTTCATTTAGGACCAAACTGTGGTACACTTATTCATGCAGATCAGGAACTTACTCTCCCTGCATTAATTTTAATAGGAATTCATTAGGAGGAAATGCTGCAAAAGTCCAGTGCTTAGTTGACAAATCGATACATTTACCAAATATCAAACAGGATTGGAGTCTGCAAAATGGAACTCCAAACCAGAAGTTCCAGGTTTCATTGCAGTAGCCAAGAAGGTAACATTTCCTGATCTCTTGAGAGGAATTCTCGGCATTGTATACAACTTTAGCTTTTTACCTAACAGTACCCTAGAAACTGTAAAATATTCTAATTTTAATGAACAAGAAAAAAATGGAGTCATGACAAGGGGATAGCTCTCTTCCCAGCAGAGAAATACCTCTTGTAATTCTATTTTCCTTCAGTAATGACTTCATAACAATCTTTTCTTTCTATTTCTCTCATGTGTATAAAGAGGAAGATAGACATAAAGAGAAATGTTTTACAGAAAAATCATTTGACCCAGCTCCTCCATGACACAGACCCCAGAGAACCTCCCTGGCACTGAAACACAGGGAGGAAACAGGTGTGGGAATGAGCCACGCACACACTTCCCTCAGCAGTGGCCACAAAATTCAGACACAACAGCCAAACCCCACTTCTGCAGAAGCAACGTCTGTGACATAACATCAAGTAGTGTTTGTGGTAGAACAGCAATAGTGTGAGGAACCTTTTGAAAAATAAGAGTAGTGGAATGTGAAGCAATATTTCTCTAGAAGAGAGATGGCTAGGGAGAGAAAACAAGTAAAAGCCTGCAGAATCAAAGAATACCACCTAATAATTCTCAAACTACTCAAAAATTGGTATCTTATTGCTGAGTGGAAAGTACTTCTCAGTCTAATGCAGAACATCTTTGATGTTATATGTTTGGTAGTCTTCACAGAACTGCTAAACTCTTAGTTGTGTTCACCTGTAAATTATGGAATGCTTTAAGGATCTTTGATCTGTTGTGTATTTCCACAGCATCTATCAAAATGGAGTCTCGCTTCAAGCCTGGGTCTACAAATAGTAACAAGAGCCAATCTACAGCTTTGCCTGCTGTCACTGATCCCTAGTTTTTCATTACCATATCACAAACTGAAGGGTTTCACTTCCATACATTTCATAAAGGTTGTAAGCAGTTTTTTAAAAATATTCACTTACCGCTTTCTCTTTTGTTGCAGACTGAAACAATGTGCAATATGTTTGTTTTCTAGTTATTCTAATCATTCTATAAAGTTTTTATTTTAGACCCCAAGCTAATTTTTATTAGTGATAGTGTTTTTTTCTTGTCCAGTATGCTGCTTCAAGCAGTATACAGATGAATAATCTTCACCTTTTATTTAAAATCATTCCCATCACCTACAACTCCTAGGAAATCTATGTTCTTTACGTATTTTCCTTTACTGAAATCCTCCCGGGAACACACTGCCAGTTTTTAAAATCAGAAAGGAGATGGACCTTCTACACAGATGGTGGTTTCTAAGCCGTAACAAATTAACTGATCAAACTGTGTAATATTCTCTGCATTGCAGTATTCACTCCCTACATGATGATATTCATCACCCACCCTCTTCCTTCCTTCACAGACTCTCAGAAGATTCACACTATATCCATTTCCAGTGCTTCTCTCAGATTCCCCAGGCAAATGCCAATCAAAGCTTCCTTTGTTGGTGATATGTACATTCCTCCATGAGCTATAAAGGGTAAGAATGTCCCAACTTTCTACAGGCTATCATAGGCACGTGCAATATTATTGTCCCATAGTTTATCTTACCATACCCCAGAGAAATCTCATCATCCTGTTTTCTTTATATGGACTACAGATGTCTTAGCCAAGCTTCCTCACCACTGAGTCACCGACCAGGATTGTTTACGTCTTCATAATGAGTCACCTTCAGGATTTGGCTCATTGTCAATAAATGGGCTGACAGCTTCAGCTAGTCTCTGTTTTGTCTCATTCTCCTTCATCTTGTCAATGTAGTTGTACCTGTTGGGAGTATGAACACAAAATGGCTCCCTCCTACTTTTCCTTTTGCTTTTTTTATGCCACTTCATGTTGACTGATGTCACTTTCTATCTCTAGATTGACTACTGTTCCAAAACTTTGACTTTCATGTTGTTCCAAGTTCCTGTGCCATAGGAAATCCAATTCAGATTTCTTTTTTGCATCCAAGAATATCAGTTGACATGCAAAAGTGCCATATCTTTGGTCAGATGTCAAACTACATTTAATATGTGTCTTTCATCCTCCTCATTTATAAATAGGAATATTGTGAATATTGCAAATATCTAGGATGCTTTAGAAGTCATGTTGCCTTTTTCCATATGATACCTTTTCACTTATTGGAATGTGTAAATGACTAGGAATTCTGCTGGCCCAAGAACTTTCCTTTTTGCACTATCCATCACCATGAAGGTTCATTTTATGAATGTTCTGTATTTATTAATTCTTTCCTTTTCTAATCACTATGTTTAGTATGTCCACTCAGCACCTAACTCCCCCTTAGATCTAAACTCCTTGCAATCAGTGGTTGGCTGGGGTCCCAGAGTTAGTCATACTCATTTTCTGTTTCACCTTCAGGCTTTCATGTGCTACTTCAGAGCTATTATAGTTACATTTCCAAAACAGTAGAGTAATATTAATATTTTCATTATTTCATTATTTTCTAAATTAATATTGTAAATATGTTTTTATATTAGTTCCTTTCCTTTAAAAGTTTTTTTTTTTTAAAAAGGGATTAAAGTGCTTGATAAGGTCCCTTTAAGAGTCTTTCACATTTCCTCTTTTCTAAAGTGGCATTTGCTTTGTTGCATAAAAAAACCTCACAGCATCTAAATTGAGGTGAGAGGTAAAATACTGCCATGAATTAGAAACAGGCTAAGAAACCAAAAACAAAGACTCAGAATTAATAATCAGTTTTCAAGGGAAAAGGTTAACAGGGAGGTGACCAGAACTGAACCCAGTTTGCCAAGTGGGGATAGAACGTAAAGATGTGAGTAAAAACATTATTGTGTTTTATTATTACTAACAATATAAATAAATCATACCTAAGTGTTTTGCAACTAAATCCATGGAAATCACACCCAAAAAATCTCCTTTAAGGATTCAGTCAGTAACTTCCAACATAAACCTGATTTTTATTCAAAACTGCAACTTTCGTGGATAGAAACATGCCCTTATCTTGTTTTTAAATACCAAAGTGGTTGTGTGAAGGGCAGAATATCTTTGAAGATGTCCAAATCCTGTGTATATGAGACACAGCTATTCTAAAAAGTGAATCAGTTATTTATTTCTTCAACTTTGTCTGCTGATCTCAGCTACAGTTTCTTGGACATACCGAATTTAACCAGACCCACCAACCCAGAAAAAGGTTTTTGTGTTCTCTAGTACCAGATCAGACTAATGGCTAGCCCTATGATCCTGTTTATTTATCAATCTAGATAAACAAATCCTTCCATTTGTCATTATTGTTTCTCTTTTTGTAATTAATCCTCAGAGAAGTTACAAATTAAACAGCACTTACTCAACCAAAATGGAAACTTTGTATAATAGTTTCTTTCATAAAGCACAAATCAAATATAAATTCACTATTTTTTTGAATATGGAAATACTCATAGTGATGAAAGTTATACTTAGTACACGTGGAATGTTAGCTTCATTTTTTTAAGCGTGGGTTGTTGTGGTTTTTTTAAATAACAATGATGCCAGTGAACTTCAAGATGATGAAGTTTAACAGGCCCTGGAGCCTGTTCAGATCTATCTGCCTCAATCCAAATGCTAATGTGCATTCAGAACTGTGAGCAGAAAAACTCAAGAGTCTGAAAGACTCATTGCTCTGGTGGGAAATATTATTTGTGCCAGTGAGAGGAGCTGCTGGCTGGTTTATGTGATTGAAGGATTGAGAACATTGGCTCACATGAGGTGTAACTTGGTTGTAGACGGGATTCCACTATGAAAGTCTCCCTGATATTATGATTGTTTTTATATGAGGCCAAGAATAGCACTGTTTGTATTGCTTGAGCTGCCTGAGGTACTAATAAAGAGAGAAATAGACACTGTGCTGGATTCCAGAGGTGAAGAATGATCTAATATGAATTTTTTGTTTTCAGATGCTGGACCTCATTTTGATGCTTTTCCCAGTGTGGTTATGGATAAGAGACCTGCAGTTGTAGCCAGCTAGCTGTTTGTACACTCTGACACACACAACTGTAAAAGAAAGCAGACTCATTATGGGTGTGACAGAGCCAATATCCCCAGTTCTGGAGGTTTTCTATTAAACAGACATTCAGTGAGGATCTTGATGCACCCCTGCCTTAAAAGAAATGGAAACTTGTGAACTCACACTGTTAACAACCAAAAAACAACACCATAATTGTATTCAGAGTAAGGAAAACACAATTTACCCTGGACTTGGCTCCTCTGACAGTATAGGACAAGATAGTCTCGGTCTTGCAGTTTAGCGGAGTGTTACGCTATCCATCAATATCTGGGATGATACATGACCAAAATGTGGAACATCTGTATATTGTTGAGAGCCTCAGCATAATTTTTAATTAGAAGATGTGTTTTGAATGTTTTCTCACTTAGTGTGCTAAATAAACCAGCAATTTTAAAAACACAAAACCCAAATTATTTATGAGCAAACCAATGAAATCCCCATTCCAAAACCAAAACCACCCCAGCATGAATACTGACCTCACCTCTGCTACTACAGCTAATAGGAAAACTGATGCACTACTTAGGCTAGGAATAATTAAGAAGATAAAAAGTCTGCTAATGGATTTTTCAATTATTTGCTAGACATCTGCCAGGGAGAAAGATGCTGATCCAGATTCTGTTCCCAAGTCCAGTAACAGAGTGCAGTCTCTAAATAAAGCATATGTTAGCATGAAGCCCCACACATAAAAATGGAGAGGGTAGTGTGTAAAATTGAAATAAAGTGTCAGGCTGGAGGTAGGGTTACAAACAGTGTCACAAGGGATTGATTTTGTTTACTATTTTGATTAATGCCCTGGCTCTAGAACATGGGAGTACACTGATGGAGTCTGCAGGTGACGCAGAGAGGCGTACATCAGCATACAAGAAGTCAAGGAAAACCCACTGAAAGAACTGGATATCTGTGAACTGAAATGAGATGACACTCAGTAGCGAAAATAACAAAACATGCATTGAAGGCTAAGATCTAAAACTCTCATTTGGAAAAGACTCAATAGATTCTGCTCTGGAACTACTGGATGACTGCAGGAGGCTACAAAAGCAATGCTTTGTTAAGGTAACACTAGAGGAAGAGTAGCAAATTCTTAGTGTCCAACTGTGCAACCTTCAGGAGACCTCATCTGCAATACTGCATACAACTTCTGTTCAAGGAAAATGAATTCATCACTAGAACAGGTGTAAAGATGGCATACTAGGATAACCAGAGGAATTAATAATCTACCGTGTGAGAGGAAACTAAGAAAGTTCTTCTGGTGTAGCCTTATGAAATTAATTTGGGGTCAGCAAGTAAACATCAGGAAAGCAGAATAGTTATATAAGCCAGCAGACAGGGCTGGCACGATAATAAGTCAGCAAGCACCTGCCGTAAATTACTTGAGGCTGGAAACTGAAAGATGGTGTCTAGCCATGACAGCAATAACCTTCTGATGGAAGATCTGTTCCAGAGTAAAAAGGCGAAAAGTATAACTGCTCTTCAGAAAAACTTAACAAACTATGAAGATACATGGTAACTATATTAAAGAACTTGAACAGATAACTCAAGACTTCACTTGTTTCTGTCTGATAAATTCACCTGGATGGATAAATGCCCAGCTGGACACAATTCTTGGTTCTAGAGGCCCATTAAGCACTCTGAGGAGAAAAACTATATTACACAAGCAGCTTTCTCATTGTGACAGTGAAGTCTTCTGTAAATTAGGGGCAGGAGCAAAAGAATAAGTAGACTGACCATTTTTTATGGGGTAAGTATGTAGCCTTGCACATCAAAGGATGCCACTTTGCCATCTGACCCAGCTAAAAGTCCATTATCTGTCAGCAACTTTAACCTGTCAAAAGGAACTCTTATGTAAGGTGTTCCAAGCTGAGGACCACAACTGTCCTCAGGCTGTCTAAAATACTTCTTGACTAGTCTGAAATGAAGGTGAACTCAGCATTAGAGAGTCATACTGGTATAACTGAAAAAGTTTTTAATTAAGAGTTCAAGTTTTTGTTTTATACACTTTTGAACTCTTAAAAGGCTCCTAAGGTTCCTTTTAAGCTAACATTAGTTTTCTACTTAAGCTCCTCTGACAAACAGGCTTCTCAGGTAATTTAATATCATATAAATTAATATGGCTATAGTTAAGTAGGCTCAGAGAAAAGTGCTCTAGAAGAATTTTCTTCCAAGTTTACTTGATTCTGCATGGTGGGATATATGCAGGAAATCTCTCTGAAGAAAACAGACTGTAACAGACATCATCTCTACAGAAGAATATTGTTTAATCCAAAAAGATGCAAGAAAAAAGCAACCAGGATAAAATGATGTTTAAAACAGATTGCATTAGTGATAGAAAACATAACACAAGTCCATTTGCTTAACATTGTTAAAGAGGGAAGAAAGTCATTCTCATTCCATACATTTTAAAATTTTTTCTGTGTCTAATTAATCCATTAAATTTAAGCAATAGGTTCTGGCTGAAAGTTCCATATTTTCATTTGAAGTCCTGAAGAAATTCATCACAGAAGAGCCCTTAGATCTTACTTTGCTAAATTCAAGGAAAGTCAGGATTCCTTCAAAACTCACAATTCTTTCATAAGCAGTGAATTAAAAATATAAACATTGTCTTATTTCTGATCTTTTACATTGCTAAGATTTTGTCCTACATGCTCAGGTCATTCATTCATTCAAAAAAAAATACATGCTTAGTAACTGTTCAAAAAGTGGATTAAATCCTTTAACACATTATTACTGCACTGCCTCAATAAGCCCTTAGTTTATCAAAAAGGATATTTACTGTAAATATGGTACTAGAACCAGCTGCATCACATTTACACAAGAAGAAAACATACTGGATTGTTTAGAAAAAGAAGCATAATATAGTGGCGATTGCTTTCCCCTATACTTCTGAATTAAGAGTTTGAAATACTGTGCTTGAAGTCCCATAAAGCTTGGTATGCCTTGGGAACAGCACTTCTAGCTTAATTTGGGCCAGGCTCCTTTTTCCACTTTGAAGGAACAAAATGAGACTTTAACAGTTCCAGGAGCCTCTAGGTAGTTGCAAACTGAGGGCTCTAAAGCAGTCACGTGGGCAGAGCTCAGCCCATAGTAAAAAGCATATTTTAGGGAGACTGAATTTTAGAACAAGATTGGACCATCTCCCCTCCTACCAACGCAGAAATAAAAACAGATTACTTTATTGCCCTCTCCCGCTGCCTCCTATACATATTTTAAGAATTATGAGACCCTTCTTGAAGTAATATATGCAAGTCAATTGCAGTTGTGAGAATCATATCATTTAGGGATGTCCACCACTCACAACAAGTCAAAGAAGATAAGCATTTGGAAAACAGTGTAAGACAGTAAGAGTGCAAAGAGTAAGTTTCATCATAAACATTGTGGACTATGTAATATTTAGATACAAGAGTTTTTTAGGTACAAAAAGAATAGAAGCCATCCCTCCTCCTCATTCACCCACCAGAATAATAGGGTTCCAAATCCCAGCATGGAGCAATTTCAGAGATTCATGTCATGCAGAACTATGTAGCTTAGAGCTTTTAGCCAGGAAATTCTGCAAATTTGCCCTCAGATTAAATGGTGCCATGCAACCCAATCACATTACAGCTTTATTTTGAATGCTTGCACTTGGCAATGCCTCTGGCTGAAGATGTCTTGTATTTTTTGGCTCCTGCAGAGTTTGTACTAGAAAAGCATTTTGGCACAATTGGCATCTACTGTTTAATCTCTTAAAAGGGTATGGAAATAAAATCCCATTAATTCCTCTTAGGTGTGCATGTCTTGAAAGGTTTAAGGCTAATTTTTATAACATGAACTAAATATACAGCCTTAAACTAACTTCCTATCCAGCCAGGATGCTCCTTGTAGATCAAAGATGAGGATGCAGAAAGAATGCAATAAAATTGCATCAGAAAAGAAGCTTACTGTCTGGCATTGCTATGCAGGGGTTAAAGACGTGTCTACATGGCAGCCAAGAAGTACAATTTAAAGCTTGTTTGAGGATGTGTGCACAAGCTGCAACTAGCTGGTCAAGTGATGATAAACATATAGCCTTAGCAGAGCAAAGTGTGGACTGAAAACTTAATCTGAAAATTTGGACAAATATTTAGGTGGCTAACCTGCACTGAACTCCAAGCTGCCACAGCTGACACTTTAGTTGTAGGATTTAAATTCCCATCTAGCCATAATGACTAAAAAAATTCTGAGAAGACTTTGTTCTATTATGAATTCAAACAGTGGGAGTGAAATGGGGAATGGGGATGTTATGGGACCTTTTCATCTGAAACTCTGTTTCAATAAAACTAAACTGCTAAGTTTCCATGATACTCATGCTTTTAGCAAAATCTCTACCTTCTCTGATTTCTTGTTGCAGTTGCTGAGTGGTATTTGGAAAATGTCCCTGGACTAGGGTTTTTCATGAGAAATTTCAGAGAAGAGTTTAGACGTGCTCTTCCTTAATTGACTGGATCCATGGACCGAAAAACAACCTTGAAAACCTGGAATAATAGTGCCTGCTTTCTTCAACAGACCCACCCATGATTGTGTGCTTTAATTTTTCAACAAGATGTGGAGGTAGGGCCTGAGGAAACCCATAAAAATGTTTGGTTTGGCTTTCTGGCAGTTTTCCCCAGCTAGAGTGCACGAAAAGCACTGAGGATGCAAGATCCTGCTAAGTTTCCATAGAGCGCCTGACTCGAACACCACAGAACATTCTGTACATCCCAGAGCGGAGGATCGTATTGCTCCGCTCACTCTGGGGACAGCAACAAGCAGCAGCAGCAGCAGCAGCAGCAGGAGGTCATCAGCTGGAAACTGGAAACCTGCCATCTTTTAATTAGTTGCTCTCTACTTCATAGTAATCCTATTTAAAATCCTATAAAGCGCAAGGTGAGGTTTGCTGTACAAGCTCAGATAATGCCAAGCCAAATTTTTCATCATGTAATTAGCCAGAAACACCTTTTTAGATGGAATAAATATCATCTCCTCACTTAAATTAGGGAGGATAATACATGGCCAGGTTCTGTTCTTTCCTGTTCTTAATCATTGTCCAGATGAACAAAAATGTTTCCCAACTGACTCTGGATTCAAGAACCACTTTGTTTTAACTGAAGACAACTGCTTTCTATATAACTTAACTTGGATTTGGTCTCAAATTCCATGTAGACAGTCTTTCAGATACAAGAACCAAATTCTCATTCTTCTTACAACCTATGCAAAGGTATTTTAAGACACTCTAGTTTTCGGTGATTCCAACCAAACTGCTTTGTGAGCAATCACTGGATGCATTTTAAGGGCAAATAATGCTACCTCATACAAACTGTACACAAGACCTTAAAGCAAAGTATATCAAAAGCATCAAAGTCTTACCATCATTTCACAGACTGTTGCAGAACTGCATAAGAAAGATTAAGTGTTACTTAGTCACACAGCAAATCAATTCCTGACTCAGGAGCAGAACATGGGTCTCCTGACTACTAATCTAATAGCATGGAGGAAAATGTTGTCCTCATCTGGATCTAAAAGGAAGATTTCTCACATCTGGTCCCTTCCCCACTTCCACCATCATACCACATCACTACTTGTTCAGGATGCTGGGTTGAAATGTGAAATGTGAAATATGAAAAAGGTTGAAATCCTTGCTGTGGCATTAAAGAAAAAGGAAAAAAAAAAAAAGCAATAATTTACACTGGGTGGGTTCATATGAATACAAATTAATAAGGTCCTTCTGTAAATATGCTTCAGTATATTGTGTAATATAATATAATCCTGGTAATCTGAGCGCCTTGCTACAGCTCTCTGCTATTAAATCATTGCCAAAAAGTGGGGAAAAACTGCCAACCTTATGTGCAAATTATGAAGTGTGTAGATTCACAAGATTCTGCCTTATTGACAAAAGTAAACTCTTTTTGAAATAGACTGATTTAGATAGCCGATTTCTTTAAATACGTTTATTTTACCTTGCAGGCGTCATCCATTTAGGCAGGAAATTAACTTTTTAGCCAGTGATCTTTTTCACAACACCTCTTAAAATGATGTTTTTGTATGGAATGCTAGCAAGAATAGCTCTGTATGAACACACCCTGAGAATAAGTTTACAATGCCTGACAATACCCCAAATATTTCAGTAGGTGCAGAGCATACAGGCCCTTGGCATTGAGTCAGAAGTCCAAGTCCCAACTCACAAAACAGTACAGAGCTGCACGCAGAAATTGACGGGTCTGGGGCTTAAACCTCACCCCAGACAGGCAGACGGGCAAGCAGCCAACCTTTCAAGAACTACCTCGGGCTGCCGTAGATCTCCCAGCTCTCAGCCTGGACCTTTTGTCAACCACTGGATCATCCCTCTTCTCCAGTGGTTTCTGTTCTAATGGGATGACTTGGGGGATTCTTTCTCAACACTTTTCTCACTCTTTAAAGCTCACTCTTTAATTCCACTCCTCTCTACAGGATCCAGCTCTCCCTCATTCACTCACTCTGGGGAAAAGAGATGAGTTTGAGACTTTCCAGCCTTACAACAGATTTCTTTCTCAAACTTACAACTTTCAGACCTATTTATCTAACCTACTACAGCTTAACAATCATGACATGTAGCATAAGTGTTGCCAGGGATGAACAGAATTAGTAAATAGGGAGGAAAGGGAGCTTGTTACTTTTTCCTAATGTGTTCTCAGATAGGGGCAAAATAGAAGCAGTTCTACACCTGGAAATGATCACACACCAAGCCACTCTCCTAGCTCATCATCATCATCATCATCATCTCAACTCTGAGCTCAGTTTAAAGGATATTTCTCACTGCACAGGCTGTGTCTGTGACAGGATCTTCTCAATTTTGTAATGGAAGCATTCTCTGGAAAGAGTTGACTATTATTTTTCCAGTGAAAAGTGACCAAATGGAATACGTTCATGGAAAGTTGTTCTAGTGAAATGCCCCACACCCCCCCCGGCCCAGCCTCCATTTGCCATAAAACAGTACGGTTTTTGGTAAATGCTGTCAGTTGTTTATTTTAGAAAAAAAAAAGTTCTCCACAAGTCATTTGTAAAGCCAAGACACAGTTCAGATTTCAAAATTTGTGGGAAGTTTTTGGTATTTATTTCCACACTTCCCATAAAAGCTCTGATACTCTTATTTCTTATTAATAAGCAAAAGCAATGACATAAGAAATTGTTAAAGATTCAGCACATAAGACCTTAAACACCCTTATGCCTAAAGAAAGGGAAAAGGAATGTAAACACTGACAAGGTGAGAAAGCAGCTATAGCGTGTTTTACCAGTGTCAATCTTAACAGAGTTTTCACTTGTTCCACTGAGAAAAATAGACTTCCTCATCATCCTTTCTTAGTTTTAACACATTTGCCAAGAAGAATCTTTTCATACTAGAAACCCACCTTCATTTTTCTTTTATAGTGTACTGTAAACCCACCTATATTTAGTATCCTGAATTAGTAAGGAACCCTAGACTCTTGGAAAGGGTTTGCTTTTTTTTTTTTTTTTTGGCAGATTCCAAAAGACATAAGTACATCCTAAAATTTGTCTTACTAACAAGTGCAACAAACATACATGACAACGCATCTGAACATGACAACGCATCTGAACTGATGCTGCTTATGCCATGTGGTGACCAGAAGTTACTAGATAAATAAAACAAGCCTAAAACAAACATAAGAAGCTGAAAGAAGAGTGAAAAAATGAAATGCATAATATGACTGGCAGGCCAAAAATGAAAAACAATGGCTATATCTGCACTAGTAATTTAAGCACGCCAGAATGATCCTGGCTGTGGTAAACAACTGACATGTCCTGGACCACGGCCATATTATTAAATTGTCTCACCCTCCAAACATGGGGCTGCATGCAACATGCAATTTGGAAATGGTCACTGGTGTGTGCCAGCTCCTGCACCGTGCCCAGAAATTGTCTGGCAGTGCCAAGTGGCCCAGGCCTAAAATCATGCTTGGGCAGCTGTAGCAATTTAACAGTACAGTTGATCAAATCCCAGCACCCAGAAACATTGCCTTGACTTATGACTATGGATGCAGCCAGTGAAGCCACACTGATCATTAATAATATATCACCCTTCTGTTTCTGTGGAAAACACCAGCAACCTTTCAGAGATACAGCCCACTGCATTATTAGCTCTCTATTTTCTCTTTATTTAGTATATTCAAGGAAAAGGCCAAGTCAATGGAAAGTTGTCATTTGAATTGGTGGAATCGTTGGAAAGGAAACAATAAACAAAGGAAGCAGAATTGAAATGTGAGTTAAAGATGTCACTTTTCAGTTTTCTCCAGGGCTGCCCTGGAAAAGGTTATTTTTAGGATTATCTTTGTAGTCCTATGTAGTACTTGCATGCCTTTGCTGCCTTTATGGTTATATATAAAATGTGTCAGTACAAAACCAAAATACAGGTTTCTTAGGCATTCCTTTGCACTCAAGGTCATGAGTTTTCTTAGCTATCTCCAAAACTTGTTTGATTTGGGATTATTATAGGACTTGAGTAGAAATACTTTTTTTTCCTTTTAAACTTATATCAAAAGGTAGATTTAGCAAAATTCATTTTACTGGTTAGCAAAAAAAGTAATGATGGATTTTAACTTATGGTTATATCATTAGGAATATATATTTCAGGGCTGCAACCTTTCAGCTGCAAAATATAGAACTAGTTTTACTTCACAAGCATTTGTCCAAACATTTTCTTTCATTTTGATCCAAATAGTTTCACACCCACTGAGTTAGACTTTGACTTTCAGGTTCGAGCAAACTGAAAATTTCAGTCCGCTCCTCAGCTAGAGTAAATTGGTGTAGCTCCACAATGGAGCAAAACACTGACTTCAATGGAGCTACACCGATTAACATCGGGTGAGGATCAGATCCTGATCAAATTGAAACTCAATTGGAATTGCTGTGCTTCACCTGGTGTTTATTCACACCTCACATCAAAACCATGCAAAGCTATGAATTTTGCATTATTCTGATCCAAAGCCACACACCATATTTGCTTAAAATTGAGTTCAGGTCATTCAGGAGTTCCTCAATGCTAAGCAAATCTTTTGATAAATATGGTTTGTGTTACTGGTTTGTAACAAAACTCCACACCAGGTGACTTTTGTGTGGTCTGGTGTTTCATTGTGAACATTTTGCACCGCTCTAATGAAACATGATTTCTAAGACAACCAGGGGATAAAAAAGAGTTTCTATTCAATGTTTTACCCATGAGTTCTGCAATATGCACACAAACTGGGACCACAACATTAAACTCCCAGTGTCTAAACTTTGAAACCTAATTCCCTATCAAAGGAGCTAAATAATGCTGGTGTGATCTTCTAGAGATTCTGTGCAATGGACTGCAGCTCTCATTAGCAGCAGAACTGCAAGTCAAACCTCTTTGCCTTAGGTCTTTACATAGCCTGGGATTTCACCAGAGCTTGCAAATGGATTGAGACTAGCTTTTCAGGGGTATTTATGCAGAAAAGTACCTGAAAGTGCAGGTGGCCATCTAGGGCTAGATCCAGTGTAGGCACTGGCCTCTTTAGAAAGCAAAGGAAAGGCCCTGTGTGCAGAGCTCACCCAGTATCTGCCAAGAAGTAACACACTGACAGAAGCCCTTTCACTCTCTCTGGAGCTTTGGTGGCAGTCACAGCTCTGGCCATGTGGGATCACGAGCCTGGAACATAAGGTTGCTTAACCTAGACAAAAGTATTTGCATGCACTCACACATTTATTGCATATACATGAGTCTGCTGCCTTGCCTTTTCCATGCAAGAAATGTGTATGCCACATGCACAGTAGGCCAGATGCCTCCAAGAAGCTTTGAACTTGTTGTATTTGTCCTGGACAGCTGATTTGTGCATGTGGGGTAGATTTGATACACACAAGCAAAATGCACGTCTGGGATTCCTGAATTGCTCTAGACAAAGTTTTCAGGTAGAAAAAGAAGATAAGACGAGGGAAACTGAGAAATGGCAGACTTACGCTAGTGAGGCTTACAACTTCTTTTGCTGCACTTAGTAGAAAAAGATAAAGACAAAGACAAGGGCAAGTACTCCCATTCAGATGACTCCACAATGTGGTGGGCAGCAATAAATCCCTTCAGGTGAGGTGAGCATAGTATGTGGGTTCTTCCCTGTGGGAGAGTGCTCTAAGCTATATGCTCCTGTATGCAGACCTGCCATGCTGAGCCTTTCCAAAGAGATGAGAGAGGAATGTATTATTTGATACTTCTGATGAAGCTTTGGAGGAAGATGAGTACCCACCTGCTCAGTTAGGCAGGTGCAGCAATACAGACAACCAAAATTCTATCCACATGGAAAAATTAAAGTCTACGGTGAGAGGCTACCTGAACTGAGGTGATTCTAAGGAAGAGACAATCTCAGTTCCATGCAAGAAATTCCCTAATCTTTTGCTGAATGTAGCCTATGATACACTGTGTAGGATTTAAGAAGAGCTAAGGTACCGACAACTTCAACAGGGAAGTTCCTTACACTCCTGAAGTTTTGCTATTGTGCCTTTTCCAAAATGCCACCATCTTAACATGGCTGAGCCATACAGGATCTGTTTGTACCTGTACCTCACTAAGCCACTTCAACTCAGCATTGCTTTCTAAAACACGTAATCTAGCACAAGGCTGATGTCCTCATAAGGCATATAGCCAAGGCCATCTTCTTAAAAATCCTTATTGTGAGAGGGAATGTTATATTTTATATATAGTTCAATGTTTATATCACTCCCAAAGTACAGGATGCCTGAGGAAAACCCTTTCCTAATCTGTAAAACCTTGAATTTATGTATTCCATCTTTTAGCAAAGTGACAAGCTATGAAAATTCTGCACATTTCTGTCTCTTCATTATAAGATGCATCAATGTGAGGTTCATCAGATGAGAGCAGATGACCCAACAGCTGCATTACTCCCCTGTTACCAATAAAGATAAACTCCTGGGAAAGGGCAAACCAAGGGAAAGAGTCCATGGACTTCTGCTCTACAATGCCTTTCAAATAACCCTGTGTGGGTCCTTTACTGGCATTTTCAGATATGCTTTCTTGTATCTTTGAGAATCTTGTCCTTAGCACCCTATTCTTATCGCATCCCAGAGTTCAGTGGATTTAAATGTAAGCATTCACATCCTGGCTTACACACCAATTGGTTTCATGTTATTATAATACTCTGAAAATCTCCAATGGTGATCTGACCATTAAACCAAACTGTAAATTAGACAGATTGGATTAGCATTTTCCTATAGGGAAATAGCATGCTGCTTTATTCAGTATAAGGGCTTACGGCTGGCATGATTCTTTAGGCATGAAGACAAGAATGTATTATACTCAACAATGGTACAGATGCCTGAACAAAACATTATGTCACTCAATTCTCTTGGAAGATTCTCGTGCTCTTTGGATTGTAGCCACACTGGTACTTGACTCTTAACTTCCACTGTCTTTCATAGAAGAAAGTGATGCAGGAACTGGGAGACAACAAGATAAAAATAGCTAAGCTTTCCCCATTGAAATTTCAAAATGTGAGAGAATGGAGGCAACACTTCCTCTGTCTCTTGGGAAAATTAGTCCTGTTATTGCCAGCACCAAAACCAACATCTTCTGTGGTCTAGCGTAAAATACTTCTCTGGGTCAAAATTACTTGACAAAAATGTTTATTTCCAAAGGGTTTCTATTTTGGGTCTTCAGTGTGTCCATTTACAGAACAGGAGAGCACTAAAAGTTTTGCATAGTACAGCATTTAATTTTACTTAGGCTACCGTCCCTTCCCAGTCCCGTAAAAAAGTTTACATACAATAGATCACAGAGACCATAAACTAAAGACAAAGATCTACACAATGCTGTTGAGGTAATCCTTTGTGCTCTGCGCATACCGGTGCTGTATAATATTTGAGGAAAAGCATAATAAACTATTATTTCAGACATCTGTTTTTCAGGTTGCAGAACACTACAATGTAAAAAGCAGATGATACAAAGCACTCACATTTCTACCAACTTCAAATGATCCTGGATATTCAGTGGAGAGCACCAAACTGAGTAACTGCTCTCCCAACTGACAACAATAGCATGATGTTAAATGAGACACAATCTCATGCTGCCAGTATGTTGTACTGTCATGATTTCTTTGCTCTCCATATGATGAAATAGGTGGTAAGCGTACTTTGACAACTGTGCATTTGCCTTATCATATTCTCTGTTAATTCCACTATTAGGTACTATATCAGATTTCAGTGCCCTGTTTCTAAGAGCACAGCATCTGCTTATCAGAATTTACACCACTATCTCTAGTCAACAGACAGTGTAAATTCTAAATAAAACTGCTTACTACAGCTAACTCTGTGATTTCTTCCAATATATTAAATACTTTATCAAAAACCAATTCAGGGATCATGTCATAATGAAGCTGAAACAAAGCAGCTTTTGGGCAGCTGCTCAGCATTCCTCCTTCTGCCTTGTTTTCTTTTCCCTAAATGAAAGGAAACAAAGGTTCCTGTTTGTTCTCTAAACCTCCTGCCCATAGCACAGCGTCCTCCATTGCAAGCCAAAAGCACAGCAGCCATCAGTGACATAGCTGGGCTACGGTGAAAGCAAATGCTTCACTAAAGTACATTATTCCTTTCAGGCAAGTAAAACAAATGCATTATATCACCTCCACAACTTTTAATAGTCACTCAAATTCTCTGTCATCTCAAGTAGGATGTTTAAAAAGCCTTCTCAAATTCCACATCTGCAGATTCTGGAGAACGCATCGAGGTGAGGATGACTTGCATCTATTTGATCCAAAGAGGTCTAATTTTCCCTTAGCGAGAAAAACTCTAAGACCCTTCAGATCCAAGAGACTTGCACAGAGTTCAAAAATGCTTTTTTGTCTGCTACCACTTTCTGCCATCTTTTCTATACTGTAGATCCTAAGTACTCAAGTCAAAGACTGCTGCAAAGTACTCCAGGACTTTGTGAAGGCACTCTACCACCTACAAAGCAAAGATATTCTTCAGCTGCTTTGCAGTATATGGCTCAGCAGTAGGCTTCCAGCCAGAGGTCTGCATAGTGATCTTACAGCACTCCAGATTCTAGTATGAAAACATTTGGGGGGTTTGTTGTTAGGTTTTCGAGTTTTTTTCTTAAAGGCTTCTAAAGTATATTCTTGAAAGAGGGTTTGGCTTATGTTTTCTGTACCCATGGGAAGTATATGGAAAAAAGCACCAAAAACTAGCAAAATATAGCAGTAACCACCATATACCTCATCAGAT
The DNA here is from genome assembly GCF_964188355.1 of Buteo buteo. Taxonomy (NCBI): domain Eukaryota; kingdom Metazoa; phylum Chordata; class Aves; order Accipitriformes; family Accipitridae; genus Buteo; species Buteo buteo. The sequence continues at coordinate 33,249,601 of NC_134172.1, forward strand.
GAAATTAGTTTTTTTTCTTTTAGTTATCAAAGAAAACCTGCCAGTGTCTCTGCTTGTGCTATAAGCTGTCAGTCAACAGCTGTTAGCAAGCCAGATTGTGGGAAGCTAAGGCCCTGCATATTGTGTTCCTTCAGCTGAGGATAATAGCATTTAACTACAGCCTGAAATCTTGGTTTGATTCACTCTTGTTCTGGAGCAGGTAAGTGTGAAACTAACATCTAGAATGAGCTTAGGTCATGGCAATACCCTGGGTAATTTGGTAGTGAATAAGAATGTGCTTTACAGCCTGCTCTCAGGGTTTGTCTTCTGGACAATTAAATGACTCGGGAATTTATAAAAGACTTCAGTATGAGTTTTGCTCTGAGAACATGCTTAATCAATCCATATTCTGATGACAGTGTACCAGTATGGGGACAGATCTGGCTGCTGCCCCATTCCCCACCCTTCTTCCCATGTACATATTCCTGATAAATAGCAGCTTGTAGGCAATGGCAGTATAAAAGTTTTCTGAGCAAACTTACCACTGGTAAGACCTGGTGTGATGAAAAAGTAAGAATAATCCAGATGTCAGTTTAACACAGGGCTAGTCTGAAAAGGACCCAATGTCTTTATGACCAATTATGGTCAAAGAAGCTTTTGTTTTGATAATAGCGCGTTTGACAATATCTGTCTTCAGAAGGAGGATGTAATGTTTCCTATATGACATACCTTCTGTATTGTGTCTTGTTTTCCTGTGTTCTCTCTTTTCCAGGTTCTATTTGCCTCTCAAATCTTTTCTTGGGTGATATCCCATTTTTGTTTCATTGCTTTTTGTTCTTAGAATAGCAGATCATTTATATTATGTGTTGGAAAAATGTTGTTTTTATGGATGTTCTGTCTGTCTCCTGTGCTAAGTAGCACATGAATGAATTTACTAATCTGACAGAATTGAGACTAAAATATAAAGGACTCACATATACAATTTAAGTGAAAAAAAAATCTATTAAAGAAACCTTAGATGCTTGGCACTAGGTTTTTTCTTGCTCAGTATATCTAGCGCTCTGCATGGTTCATCATGAACATTCATTTACATGCTAGACAGGGCATTTGAAACTAGTTTTTTCTTTGTTCTCCATCCTAGGTATTTTATATTCATAGAGGCTATATCCACCCCGAGTAACGACAGGAAAGAGGGGTGCTCACCGACATATTCTGTAGGGGAAAGTCAAATATGCCCAACTCCTGCCAGCTGAAGCTACCTCTGCTGTGCCCAGAGGAGGTGCTGTAGGTCCATTGTGGCTGCTGAACAATCACTACCAGCTGGAAGGAGTTAGTTACTAGAAGTGGCACATTCAAAGAGCAAAGGTTGTGCCCAGCAGCCGAAATATGCCTAGCTATCAAAGCATCTCAGGGCAGTTCTGTCTCTGCAGGGTACATTCCAGGTACACAGACACTTCACAGGCAATAGAAGAAAATCTACATGCTGCAGCATGCCTTTCAAAGTTGATATGTGTCTTTTCCTTGGAGAAGAGCTTGGTTTTTTCTCTACAAGTTCCTCAAAACAGGTTACCCTTTACCACTGTGCAATTATCAGAAGAGATACAGCTTTTATCTGAGTGGAAGAAAAAGAAGGGCTGCACAGCGATGTGGATGCAAACATACCATGAAACAGTTGTGTATGCCATCCAGCCAGAGCTTATGGATGGATCTCTCTAAAACATCTCTACCCACATCATTAAATGTGTGTCCAATTGCACTCAGTACAGTGTGGACTAGTCTGAGTGGGGATCTTCATCTCTACACAGCTGAAATCAGAGATGCTAATTCTTTTGCAGGCAAATATGGATATCTCAGTAAAGAGAATGGCTTATAAACTAGTAAAGGTGAATATAGACATGTGACAGTAATCATTCTGCATGTAGCAGACTCAAGTGAATGGGAGTTGTTTGTAGTTCATTTCTGTTTGAGAACCTGATTTAGTCAAATGAAGCTGCAATAAGGCTTATTGGTGCTCAGGCACCACTTCTTACCATTACCTCAGGGCCCTGCCCTGACTTTCTTCCCGGCATGGCTAGACTTGCCCTGGCATGCTCTCCCTTTTGAATGACTGGCAACTTCTTCCAGATGTTTCCACGACAGCTGTCACAGCCCAGAAACCTGGGCAGCACTGGTAGCACATGAGACTCAGGCATGTTTGTACCCAAGTGTCATCCCTTTTTTATTGATTTTATTGAACACTTCTATATAAAGAACACATTTGTAGGAATCAAGTTTCATTTCTGAATAATCACATATATGAAAATGAACTGAGTAATTGAATTCCAATGAATAATTCAAGCAGCTGTAGTATTTGAATCTATAATCTGCTGGAGTGTTATATGATCTTATTTCCACTTGATTCCTGAGAGGAAGTGCCTTACAAGCACTGGTACATAAAGTTGTCTCTAAACACAGACACCATCCGTCGTAAATGTTTAATGTCCAATCATGAATTACAGCACCTGTTTTAAGTGATCAGCTACTAAAGGATATATAAAAAAAAGAGGACGGAAATAGGGGTTTCTTTCAAGGAAGATTATTTCCTGCTGTTGAATTTCTACATCTCAATAAAGTGCCAAATTCAGTCTTTGTTCTTGCAACATCTACTGTGCATATAGCTGAAAACTGAAACAAAGATCTTAGCATGGGATTTCAGTTACAACACCAAATATTTCAACCTCATTTTGCATGCACAATGATTTAAAGCCTTGGCTATCTGTATACATGTGATATACTACAAAACAGGGCCCATAATGCATTGTTCACTTTCTCAATGATTTTTTCATCAATCTTGTCTACTATTACAATTGGTTTTAGCATTCCTTATAATTTGTAAAATGTCATTTCTATTACACACACCCATATTCACGTGCAAAAAATATATTCCATGGATCCTCTATGAAAAATTCCTTCCAATCAGGATAATACCTTGAGAGTTGAGTAACATATAATGAATAATGAAAAGTCACCAATAAGTGGCAAAAATCAGTGCCTTGCTAAAAATAAATAAAATATAGAGGGAAGTAAAAATAATAGGATATAACAGAGAAGGGGGGGGGGAACCTCACAGACTGTTTTGGAATCATTCACATGCAGAAAAATGGGGAAAAATTCACAGTGGATCTGTTTCTCAGGGAGTTTGGTCCAAGTCTCACTGGCAAGAGTGAAGAGGCAGACTTCAGAAATATGAAGCAAGGAGAAAGACATAAAAAAAAATGGAGTGAGGGGAAGGACTTCGTGCCACTTTTTCCTTTTGGCCTTTATATTCTACACAAATTTTCCTTAACCTTACTCATACTCATTCGTCTGGGGGAAATGTTGGGATTGGGAAGTGATCCATGAGAATGAAGCAGCTTGAAAAGCATTATATTAGTCTGTGGAATAAGTAATACTTCAACCAAGTGAAGTAATGGAAACCGCTTCACCCAAGTCATTTAAAATTGGACTGAATAAGGCACTGGAGATTATGCTGAAGGGAACAATTCTGCATTGGCAGGAGTATGGACAAGATGACTTAATAGATCTAGTGTCCATGTGCCAAATCCTGAGATCCGGATCCAGTTTTTATTACTCTATCGTTACTAAAGTTGAACTTCCATTCACGTTATTGGGAGCTCACCCTGACACAAGGGAAAAATAACCAAGAGCTTCAGGATTTATGCATAAAAACACAAATAAAACTACTCCCGTATCATTTAAAAACTTAACTTGCTACATAATAATTATAAACTTTGAGTGCAAAAATAATAGATCTATATAGAGCACTCCTTGAATTATTCTTAACAGCCTGCCCACAAAAGTTACACAGTTTAACTAGTTTAATTGGTTAAGACTCACCAGAACCAGTGACAACCCTACTGCTCACTTGAAATAAGTCTCTGTGTGTATGTTATGCTGTTCCTGAAATGGGTGAAAATATCTCTGAATAAAATATTACAATGAAAATTAAATTTTAAGTATGCTTTGCCATTTAAGCATGCGAACAGTATTAGAAGCTGTCATTAAAAACCATATAATGTAAATATAAGCAACAACATTTCTCCCTTTTCTTCATTAAATATCAGTGGGATGTTTCAATGTAAATGACAGAAGATTTTGGCTAAATGGAGTCTGTTTTCCTCAGTGTAGAAATGTGTGTAAAGGAATCAAGGCTTTTCAGAGATTGTGCTAAATTCTGATTTGTTTTAGTTTTAAAACAAAATAGTACTAATTAAAACAAAATTTGTCCAGATATGCTATTAACACATTTAAAATGAGAGATTTGAGGGTGCTCTGGGGACAGAGACGCTTATGTCTTTTTATGCACAAAAGGGCTGGTTTAGATGCAGTTAAATAGTTCCAATTTTCACTTCATTCCCTTTCACACCAATACCTGTTGCCTGCTAAGATTATTCCTGACAAGGAAACGGTGAATCAGTTCCCCCTGGCACACTATAGAATGATCATAGATAGAAAAATCAAAGGCCATATTGAGTATATTGGGGAAAAAAAAACAGTCAGAAAGATAGCTGAGGTAATAAATTCTTTATTTTGTGATATACAGAGATATACATTAGTTACACTAAAGTTAAAGCTTCCCAGTATGGGGGAGAGGATTGGGAACTGTAGGACAGTGGAATTACTTCCCTCCTAACAGAAAAGTTAAAAGTTAGTTGGGGTCTTATTAAAGATTTTTACACTATACTGAAAATTATAAGAGAAACTTTCTAAAATTTGTCTTTTTAGGAATTCTTATTTGTGCTTATACTGCGCACTAGCATGCATGAAGGAATGAGATTTTTCTCATATCTTTCTGGAGTAAGGCTATTGCCCAATGCTATAATGCTATGAAAAGTTACATGTGTTCCCAAAATCGGAAGAACTGAAATCTTATCTGATTATTTCTTTCTTTTCTGGTTTTTGTTTTTGTTTGGGGTTTTTTTTCCCCTAGATCTACATAGAGGCTGTAGGAAACCTGACATATTATCTTTAAAAATATCATTAAATCAAAGTGAAACTCATTAGTGAGCACATATGGATATGGAGGAAAGAGCTGCTGCCTTGCAGCAGCCGGAGAAGAGATGATGGTGATAAACTAACCTTGGAGGGATTCGTGGTTGGCCCCTGGGTGTGCAGGCAGAACAACATGTAGCCTGATCCTGACCCTACCCCTGTCCAGATGAAGACATAAGCGGGAGGTCCCCTCTTCTAGAAGGTAAGGCTTAGCTGATGCAGTCAGCTGTATGGCTCCTAGCCACACAGGTCAAAGAAGTTTCCAAGGCTAAATAAAAACAGATAGATCTGTCAAGTCCGAGGAGTCAGTGGGACTCGGGCACTGGCTCCTCCCTTGCATGCCCCTGCAAGTGAGGACGCATTTCATAGCACAGTGCAATGCTTCTTCCTCTATGGTCCTACACGTCCACCTGGCAAGGGCACAGCATTTTAACTGCAATGTAGAAAGAGGAAGAGAAGGGGATCAATGGCTCCTGCCATGTCCCAAGCTCAGTAGAAGACAGTCCTGAGCTGCAACCTAGCCTCAGCCAAGCTAAATTTGCCTACATGGGACACAGTTTCCCCCTTCCACTGGCACAAGCCCATTTTGCCCGGTACTTTAATGGACACATTGAAAAACTGTCACATGCCAGAGAAAAAGGTGTTGAAGAGGCTGAGGAGAAAATACAAGTGGTCTGATACTGTTGCTCTGACAGAAGAAGCACTAGGCAGCTAATATTGATTGCACAATTTTAGAAGAGCGCAAGGGCTGCTGTAATTTTTTCACCTACCTAAGCAGCTGTGGTTGACCATGGGCATGGAGAACAAGGACAGAAGACATGCAGAGATAGATATTGTTAATATTGTATTATTGCATTAGTACTTCACAAAGACCAAAGCATGTATCAGGTCTCCTCCCAAGCTGTTCAAGCACAAGACAAAAAGACTAATTGCTGCCTAGAGAGCTTACAGTCTATACAATGACCAGAACTCCTGCAGTCCTCCCCAGCTTCAGCTATACCCTGTGGATGCACCTGATTGCTTGGACCATCATTATTTTTAAAGCAAATAAAATGTCTTTCTGCTTCTTTGGGGATGGAAGGCATCACTTTCACAGTATGCTTCATCTGGAATTGTATTTAAGTAAACTCAAGAGAGCATAGTCTATATAGGCAATACAAAATCATGTGTGATTTTTTTGTTGTTGTTTCAATAGACAGGGCTTGAGTAATGTCAGGGTTTATGGCTTTTATTTTATTTGGAGGGCCTACTTTTTAACGGAAGCAGGAAGCAGTCCTTGGACACAGTAAGTCACAATGTATAAATAGCTCTACTGAGAGTATAACAAAGGCTCTTTTGTGCTTTTTTACAAGCACAGCCAATCATATATGCAACTTAGTAACATAAAAATACCTCATCCCTACTTATGACACCTCTACCTTATAAAAAATTATTAAGACATCCATTTAGAATTTCTACGAAAAGCACATTGTTTTCTGTGCATTGCTCAGAGGAAATCATACAGAAGTTGAAATTATTTTCTTTAATAATTGTAGAGAAATTCAAGAAATTTGCTGTTTTCTGATTACTAAATAGAGCATACAGTTAATTCATCTTGAATTGGAATACATTTGTGGAAATATGCTTCTCCATATGGTTTCATATTTATTTCTGCAAGGTGAATACAGTGACAGGATTTTTTCAAATCAGACTATACAATTTTTTTATTAAATCAAAACCAGTAGAGTTCCTACTTAGCAAGCATTCTGGACCTCATTTTAAGCCATTTGAAGGAGGTCTGAAGTTTATTGGATTTTAAATACATCCTTTTCTCCATCAAGGGTCTTTTAAAGGATGGTTTAATCTGTCTAATTTACATTCAGGAATTTCATTTTACATGCCAGGCTCTGGGACTGTCAAATCCTTCGGCTTTTCATTCTTATCAAACATAATAAAGCGATCATATATAACCAGTATGATGTCTTTTTTTGATTTTTATCCAAATGCCATTTTCAAATCCAATTTAGGTCATACAGGATGCCAATTTTGTACAGTTAAGAAGTTAGACAGGTTTTCCAAAGAAAGATTATCAGTAGTAAGTATAAACATATGTCAGTTCATTAACTCTTTCAAAATATCCAGCACATCAGACTTCATTCCCTCCTACATTTTCAAATAACACAGTAGGTCCTATTTGAGGGTCTGTAAGGTCCTAATACAAAGACTCCCCAAAACAGTGGAAATCTTTTGCTTTCCTAGTGGGGTTTGTACTTAGGCAAATTCCAATACATCCAAACATTTTATTGAGTGGGATTGATCACAGCTTGAGTTTTGGGACAGGTAAGGGCCCCGTACAGCCTATTCCAGCCACTGGTTAGAATAGTTTCCAGTGAAATATTCTCCAGCTGCTCCATAACTTAAAGAGTTATTATGTCCTACTTACAACCAGAGACAGAAGCTAAATTTGCCTATTGTCAGTCAATCATCCCCTATTCCCCCTCTCTCCTGCAAATGTAATACTCCATTCTTACCTGTCTAATAAAAGAGGCTTTTCCCCATTTTGTTAAAATCAATACAGCTTCTACACAAGGTGTTGACTTGCATTTGTTAATCATTAATATTTTTTTTCCAGTGTTATGATAGAGCTTAGGAAGTATTTTTGTCTCCCTGTGCTTTGAAAAAAACACACGTTCTTTTATTTCCAACTTTAGGAGCAACCAGATCTAAATCCATGCTAATCCCTGAAGTCAAGTAAATTCTAACAACTCCTTAGAAGTAGTACTAACATTACCAATTACTTTCTTCCTCTGCTTAGTGTGATGCAAATTGATACAGACCAATGAAAGTGGGTTTGATTTCCCTGTGCAAATGAATTAGATGGTACACCAAAAATCAGTAATACACCCAACTTGAATTATGTGCTAAGCATCTTATTCCTTGTACACACAGAATATTTTAAGATTAATAAACTATTCATATATTTCTTAAGCTTAGTAATAAAGTGAGTGTCTTTAGTGGAGCTTTTTACTCTAATGGGGATAGACAGGGTTTCTGCCAAATCCAGTATGCAACTCTCATTAACATAAGCCATGTAAAGTTTCACTGTTAGCTGTAGTTAAATAAAAGTTATGAGGTAGAATTTCTTATCTCATGTACATGAATACATTTGGACATACAGAAGGAGGACAATCCCTCCTTTCCACAATCTTCAAACAGAAGGAAAAAGAGCCTGAGGACTGACTTATTGCTGGTTCTTCAAGCATCTTCTACATCATTAAAACAATCTTTAAGATTTTTTCCAAGCCCTTTTTCTGCAGACAGACAGCCATACAGTACCCATTCAGACATGAGCCTGGTGGATACCATGTCTTATGATGATAATGAAAAGTCATTTAAAAGCCTACACCACTTACTTTAAATTCAGGGATAGCATATTTAATAAAACAAATAACAGCACTTCTCAGCACCCTTTCACAAGAACGGAGCACAATTTTCAGTCTTAAATACATTCAGATCCAAACATTCAAAAGCTTTCAAGCAACCACTTCCTTGCTCTTAAAGGAAAATGTGAATAATAACTCGGAGGGTTAAGACTGTCCCACTAGCATGGCCCTATGTGAGAGGCACCTCATAGCAGCCTTCTCCCTAGAGCAACCAAGAAAAGGGAGCAGGATTCAAAACGTCTTCCTGGCTCCTTTCATGAGCAATTGATCTGCTCCCCCTTGAGCAGTCGACACACTAATCTTCATGCTAGCTGATTTATAGCAGCTGGTCACTATCGTTGTCCACTGAAGCCTTCGTTCACCTCCCATTGCTATAAGCCAACTCCTGCCTCTACTGACAGAGAGAAAAGGAAAGTAGGCACCCAGGTCATGCTTACCTGCTATTGCCTGGGCTTGCACAGAGGTGGAGAAAGCCTCAATATTTTTCCATCTCTGGGTCTATCCTAGTGTAAAGGCTGTTAGGATAGCATAGCATCAAACTCGCTTCAGAGGCTATGGGCCAATATACATCGAAGGTAACATAGTAAGTAAAAATATGATCTGGACTCACATTCAGTGGTATAGAGTCATCAGCAAACATGCAGGGTTAGAGAGAAAGCTCTTCCCAAATACATCGCCTGGGATTTTTCTTATTGCACCTCCTGGGTATAGAAGTGTTTGACAAGATTTATAAAACTGAATACATCAGAGAAAAAGAACCTATAGGTTTAGTAGCATCCAGTCACGAGTCAGGTCAGAGAGACATGGAGAGTTTCTTGTGGTCTCAGGGTAGGTAGTGTCCATAGCTCCTGATTGTGTTTCCAACAGCTATCATTTAGAAAGTCTATATCACCTCCAACAGAACAGAAAGTAAATATAAAAAAATTCGCTCCAGTATCACACAATATCCACACTTCCACCAGCAAGTAAATAAGATTCAATTTACATTCACACTTGAATTACTGTTGCATGGCCAATAAAAACAAAATATGAAGCCCTACTGAAGAGCAGTTTTAATTTGACAGCATTTCTGAAGCGTCTGGGGAAATCTGCTGTCTATGAATGCTGCATAAATTCTGCCGTTGTTTTCTACTGTACTGCAAAAGGAGAACTTCCAAGTGTCGTTCACAGCAGGAAATGCCTTCAGCCTATTTCTACCCACAACCAATAATTCTTAAGTTAATATCTGGTGGCCCCTCCAAGCATTTCAAAATAGTATGCTTTCTGCAGTGGTCTGGTAAGTACTGTATGAACTATAAAAATTGGTAGCATGAGTCGTGCCATTTCATAATGGTGTGTTCTCATGTCAGTTTTGTGTACTGTATCAGTGATGCAAGTTGTGATTAGCAAAAAAGGCCCACACAGTAATTAAAAGAGATCTTTTCCTTTTTATGATTTTTCCTCTTTCTTTGCAAAAGAAAAAGAAAAAATCCTAGTCAGATACCTACTATCCTATTCCTATTCCATCAAATAGGAATTCCATTCCTTCCTCAAATCCCTCAGTCATAAATTGTTGATGGTATTCATTGAGATTTAGAATACAAGAATGGGATTTTCCATTCCGCTTATCACTGCGTTAAACTTGCTTCCCTTTCATAAGAAAGTTTCACCCTACCTGTTTATCTTATTATTTATTATATTAGACCAGACTTAAAACACCCCTGTATTTACAACCTTCTTTTATGCCATATGACTAAAAGAGCTTCTTATACACCATCAGACCAAAAGTCCATTCATTCTGTTAACAGTAGCTAAGAAGAGATAACTACCAAGAAATATGAAAAACAAGGCATATGTAGCATGTTTATGTATTCAAACTGATATCACGATTCATACAGACGATAATGACAGCTGCACTGGTAATCTCATTGTCATCTTGTCCACCAACTTTTGCATCTTTCAAGATGGCCTATTTCTATTACTCATATAGCTAGAACTTAAAGCAAGCTAATGGCTGGGACAATTTATGCTAGCTGAGGATCTAGTTCTGAACTTCTAGCCACATCTCATTTAAGATTAAAAAAATCCACATCCTACCAAATAAATCAATATGATATTATGAAAAGTGTATTAAGAAACTAAATTAGATAATTTCTAAAGTGTTTGGTTTGGTTGGTGGGTTTTTTTAAGAAAGCTGCATGCTGGAAGATAATTTTATTTATTAAAGTGCACTTCTTTTCTATGAACTTTTAAAAGTTCAAAGTAATAGCAACACAAAAACCGCAGAGTAAAGGATAGAGCATTAAAATCTCATTGTGGTGTACACTAGAGTCATTTGGATGATTATGCTAAAAATGAATTTTCAAGCTACTGTCCTGTTCTTTACATTTTAACATCAGCTTCAGGATTATGCATTTCAGAAGCAGACAATACCCACTCAGTTAGAAAGAGATTACCTTAAGTCTACTTTATGAAAAACCAGGGAGAAGTAGGAACCTTAAGCTCATAGCTATGTCTGTTTTAACAGTGCTGACCCCATTTGTGTTTCACTGCATTGATGCTGAGAACCTTGCTCTGATCTGAAAGGTCAGAGATTTGAGGAGCTATTCCTTATGGACTGTGTTCTTGTTTCTGGCTATTTGATCATAGTACTTTTAAAACGTTCACCAAGTAGACCTGGGTTTACATTTTTCAAATTCCATTCTTTAGAAAAGAAAAAGTAATCTTCTTTCAATTCATAAAGCTAAAAAAGTCAAGTCAAAGTACAGAAGTACAATTTCTCAGCGTGTCTGCTCTACCCTTATTTGTTCCATTTTTGAGTGACTGAGTATTTGATTCAGCTCAGGCAGCCACCACTCCCAGTTCCTGAGCCTCAGCCAGGTCTCTCAGGCCCATTCACAATTCCAGCACTAACTTTCCATAATTATTTTATTTCCTTAATCTTCCCAATGGCTGGTTCAGCCCCAGGTGGGCCTCATTCCTCTCCAAGTTCAATAAGACAGTCTCTTACTCCCTCTGCTCTCCTGTCTCCTCCAATTTTGGTTTTTGCTGGCAGCCTCACAGTATCTCCTCTTCTCTCTCTTTTACACACACACCACATGCATGCACACACGATAACATGGGAAATACCACAACCATTTGGAGAGAAACAATGGCAAATTGCAATTTTCCACACCTACAGAAGAAAGGAATGAACCAAAGGATGACAAAAAAAAAGAGCATGAGGGAGAAAGGAGGACCACAAAACTTTAAAGAAGGAAAAAGGAATGAAAAACTAGAAGAGTTTAAATATAGCAGTAGAAAAACAGTGAAAAAATGTTACTTACATAGGTAAGGATAAGAAAATAAATGTAAGATATATTGGAGATGAACAGAAAATGTAAAAACAGAAAAAAACCTTAAGCCCCAAATAACCCAAAGCTCAATGTAGCTACTGCAATTTCTACCTATCTGCACAAAATACCTATTTCTCGAAGTATTTAAAAAGATGCAAAAAAACCCCAACCAGTCTCATCTTATTGTCTCAGTCTTAGCTTATCACACGGTATTCCCAAAGTTGGAAATGTTAAATGCTGGGTCCTTCCCTTGGCTTTTTCCACAACCTGGAGTTAACCTGGAGTGCAGTATGTATCATTATGCAAGTGCAATGCTGCATGCTACACCCTGGTGTAGCATCTAACTGCAGCCTACAGAGACCAAGCCTGTCGGCTGCAGCTTAATAAACTATTTAAATACATGGCTGATTTAAAGCTATGGCTCTGTCTAACCTGGGGAATCCAGGCGTGCTTCCCAGCTCCTACAGCCGTGTGTGTGTGTGTGTGTGTGTGTGTGTGTGCCCCAGCTGCGCCCTGGCTCCACGCTAACTCCCTTCCACCCGCCGCCCCCACACCCCGGTTTCCGGCCCAGCCAGGTCCCCCCCGGATGATGGGGGACATGGCTATGGCGCACACCCCACAGTTTAAGAGAGTGCCTCTGGGAGTCATCGAGTGTTATGTTTGCAGCAGCCTGAAGCAGAGCTTTGACTCAGGGTAATTATTTTGTGAGCTGAGCCTCATACGAATATTGTCCGCTAATAGTTTTGCTGTGAAAGAGCATATCTTTTCTCACTCTAAAAAGCAAAACCAAGTTCAGTTCATTTTTTAAAGAAATTACTTTAACAGCTTGTGCCATATTTAGGCAAAGGAATATTGAACACACAGCAGGGCCAATCTGGTAACAAAGGACACGCTGGTTTGGTAAAAGGAACCAGAGCATTTACAAGGCCACATCGCCATGCACTGCACTGGAAGTGTACTCCTAGGTGTCAGTAGTTCATGCTTGGCCATCTGTATTTTGTCAACAATAGCAATTCACTTTTTAATGGATGTTTAAAGTCTCGATTCCCCTGGGAGTAACCGCTATAGAGAGCATCAGCTATTGCTGAAAGAACAGGGATTCTAGGAATAAACAGAATATTGTGGAATGGCAAACGGGAACCAGTGACCTCATTATTCTGGAAAATGTCTCCTTTTGAACCACAAGGAACTCTGACAATTGTAAAGGCTTAGTCTTGAACAATGGGGTTTCGCAGAGATAGAGTGAAAGCAAAATTGAGCCCCCTGTGTACTTATGGCAGTTTTTTATTATGTGCCATATATTATCATGTTGTGTTGTGTTTTGCTTTATCGTTGTTGCATCTTTATTAAAGATGGGCCAGATATAAAACCCAGATGCAAACATACCTGCCTTTCCAAGGCACTTGGCTTTAGCTAAGAACACGGCAGCTGAAAGCCATCCTCAGCACATTTTTTTCTAGAACGTTTATATTCTTCTCTTAAAACAAAAAGCAAGGAAAACATTTAAAATAGCAAATAAAATCTCACTGTTGTAAAATAATTATGTATTATGTTGTTTGCTGCAGTTTAAAGGGATCTGGTCATGTAGGTATGGGGAATGACTGACTTTAAAGAGAAATGAAGGAGGATAGCAGTTTTGCTCCCTAGTCTGCAGAATACTAAGAACACAGGACACATTCTGGTCCTAAAGTCAAGGGATTTCCTTTGTTTAGGCTTATCAGGCGAATTACAGACCGGTGTCTTGCAGTCAGACACTGAGGTCTGCACTGGATTATTGAGCTGTAGGACACAAAACCATATAAAGCAAGAGACGTCATTATTCCAATGACAATGGAGGAGAAAAATATCCACTGCTGACAGGCCTACTCACTCACAAGTCCATTGGTGTCAAAGTACATAGCAGTAGAGACAGAATAGCTTAGGAAAGAGTTTGTTATATCTGGTTCAAAGGGAAGTGTAAGAGCTAAAGGGGAGCAAAATACTGTATGTCAATATTTGCCCTACTGAGGAACAGCAGACACATACTGGAACTGAAGGATACCATACATAAAGAAGTAAGTAACCACATGTATTATTTCAGCCCTGTGCCCCAGCTGTAAAACATTATTTGAAGTTATAAGGTTATAATAGTTGCACAGCTGTGGGAAGGTGAGGGTCATCCATTTTACATACATATTCAAATTAAGAATGCAGGGCTGCTGGCACAGAGCAACAGTAATGATATGGCCTCAAAGGTAGGAATGTACAGAAAGACAGTCAAAAAATCTCTTTTCGTTTTTTCTTTTGGAGATGGATGTGAACTTTTTCACTCTTCTCTTGGTTGTGCATGGTTAGGCCTGAAGATGGAAAATTATGAACAACCTGGGCACTTAAAGTACAGATTCACAGAAAATTCAGGAACCTAAGTAAAAAAAAAAATCATCCAAAAAGGCCTGATTTACACCTAAATCAGGTGGTGCCTAAATGCCTGAAGTGCTTTCTTTTTTGATATTCAAATGTCTTTCTTGAATCACACATCTGTTCATGGCTAGAACTGCCCTGGCTAGACTTTCCTTAAGCCCCATCTGGATCCAGAAACTAGATGTTTTCCACATATGAATATGCCTGCACAGCAATACACAGGTCATATGTACCTCAACTAGCTCTTAATGAACTAGTCTGCGTACCAGAAGCTTATAATCTATCACTCCCCACTGACTAATTTTTCTTCTTTTGATATGTCTTCATGACCTTCCACTATGTCAAAGAAAAACGGAATTGCTGAGGTTGGAAGGGGCCTCTGAAGATCATCTACTACGAATCCCTGCTCAGAGCAAGGTCAACTAGAGCAGGTTGCTCAGGATCATGTTCAGCTGCATTTTGAAATATCTCCAGATATAGAGACTCCACAAACTTTCTGGGCATCCTGTTCTAGTGTTTGACTACCCTGACCTCAGTGAAAGAGCTTTTTCTTATGTTTAAATGGAATTTCTTCTGTTTGAGAGTATTGATTGCCTCTTGTGCTGCTGGGGCTCAGGCTCATCAAGCTCAGGTTCTGCTCTAAGCACAGCTCCCAGTCCCTTGTCTGCAACCAAGGCACTGAATTTTTTCTGTAGCTGCAGATTGGCAGGCAGAGCAGGAGCCATTTGCCTGATGCCAGAAGTCAGAAGCTTGCAGCCTTCACCATCATGGGGGTCTCTGACACCAGTGGCTCTGCCTGCCTCTCCCTTAGTACAGTTGGAGTTCAGGCTCTTGCAGCTGCCAGGTTTTGGAGAAGATCTCATCAAGCTCCTTTTCTTGCCTCTGATGCTACGTAGCCTGTAGACCTCCTCCTGCAGCTCTTTTACTTGGTGACACAGATCCTCTATCAGTACACACCGCCTGCGGCCAAGGACACCATCTTCCCCAGCCTCGCTGAGGCATTCCTGCACCCACGGACCTGCAGAGCCGCATCCTCTCTTGGGAGCCCAGGTTGAGCTGACGCCAGAGGAAGTTGCTTTAGTTGCTGCCCTGTGACAGGTCACCACCATTGCTGAGCATGTGTACACCATCCTCAACAGACTTTCTGGCCCCCTTCTGTGCACCCATCTGCCCAAATTGGCACAGACTGCTGCATCTCCTGGTTGCCTCCATCAGCTGCACTCTGTCACACATCTGTATCACACAAGTATGCCTAAATCTCCTGAGGGACATAACCCACCTGGTTCTCTTAGTACAAGACCAGCAAGACATATCTCCCTAAAAATACATTAACAGATGCTGTCTTCAACAATGTCAACAGAAACACTGGGGAAGTAATTCTTCTCCCTGGGATTTGACATTATTATTTGCTGCATATTGGTATAGTTCTAGCCATGTTTAAAAAGCAGACATTGCTATCCCCTATTTTTACTCTGGAGTGGTTTAAAAGACTCAAGTAAGCTCTGCTCATATCATTGAAAATAGTTTAGAGGCATCCTTTGACCTTCAAGAAATGGGTAATACCTATTCACCTGCTCTGGGCAGTTCACTGTTTTCCTTTTGACTTTAGGTGCTTCCTTGGTCAACTAGTTAACTATTCTAGATCCTGGTTTGAAGCACCTATCTGCTGGGAATCTAGATACCAAACTTAAGGGACTAGATAGTCTCATACAGATCAGAAGAAAAATACTTAAAAGTAATTATAATTTTAACCTATTGAAATTTCTGGAATTTAGATCTGTTGTGGTTTAAGCCCAGCCAGCAACAAAGCACCATGAAGCCGCTCGCTCACTCCTTCCGCTCACGGTGGGATGAGGAGGAGAATATATAAAGAAAAGCTTGTGGGTCGAGACAAGGACAGGGAGGGATCACTCATCACTTATGGTCACGGGTAAAAGACAGGTTCAACTTGGGGAAAAAACAAAATCAATTTCATTTACTACCAATCAAAAACAAAACAAGGATACTGAGAAGTAAAGCCAAAGCTTAAAACACCTTCCCCACACTCCTCCCTTCCCAGTTCAACTCCACTCCTGATTTTCTCTACCTCCTCCCCCACAGCTGCACAGGGGGACGGGGAATGGGAGTTGTGGTCAGTTCATCACACATTGTCTCTGTCGCTCCTTCCTCCTCAGGGGGAGGACTCCTCACACTCTTCCCCTGCTCCAGTGTGGGGTCCCTCCCACAGGAGACAGTTCTCCATGAATTTCTCTGGTGTGGGTACTTCCCAAGGGCTGCAGTCCTTCAGGCACTGACTGCTCCAGCGCAGGCTTTCCCATGAAGTCATGGCCATCTTTGGGGGCATCCACCTGCTCCAGTGTGGGGTCCTCCACGGGCTGCAGGTGGGCATCTGCTCCCCCTCTCACGTCCATGGGGTGGTGGGGGGACAGCCTGCCATCTCACCACAGGCTGCAGGGGCATCCCCTCCTCCGCCCTCCTTCTTCACTGACCTTGGTGTCTGCAGAGGGGTTCCTCTCATATTCCAATCTCCTCCCTCACTGCAGGTTCCCCTTCTTAAATATGTCATCCCAGAGGTGCTACCACTGTTGTGGATTGGGCCGGCCTTGGCCAGTGGCGGGTGTGACTTGGAGCCAGGGAAGTTTCTAGCAGCTTCTCACAGGAGCCACCCCTGCAGTCCCTCCCCGCTACCAAAATCCTGTCACACAAACCCAAAACAAGATCCAAGAAGAAGAGTAATGTCCCTAAATACTACTGACGGTATAAGGCCCAGGTCCTTAAATCTCCAAGGACTAGACATTCAGATGCTCAACCCATCTGCTCAATGGATGAATGAATGCAGAGTCCATTGCGATGCCAAATGAATAAGAGCTAGGAAGCTAGTTCCTGGTGTTGGATTAATAATTGTTCAGCACTCTCCATGAATGTAATTCTCTATCTCTCTCATTCCTATTCTAGCAAAGATGACAAATTGGTAACTATTAGCTGCAGAGAAGAAGGGTTTAAGACCTTTGAGAAGCAAATTCTACTTTTAATTACGGCGGTGAGAAGAGTAAATGGACCGCCACCATCATGTAATACCCTGTGGTCAACAAGGAATAAAGGTAAACTAAGAGCAGTGTCAAGATCAGAAATTGTCATTCCTTCTGTATTGGGAATTGTGAGACTCAAAAATAAATCCACCAGAAATAAATTATAAAATATTATATTATATATAATAAATTATATAAATTGAGTTGTTTTAGTTCCATTTGGTAAAAGATGTCAAAGTCTGTACAAGTAAAATTTAACAGGCAAATGACCATTCTTTCCCATTAAGGCCAACAATATGGAATTGACTGTGTATATACATTTAAACCCTCTTTAGTTTCCAAAACTGCCTACTGAGAATGAACCATGGTCTCTGCTAGCTTCCAAATCATGCCCAGCTGCTCTTTGGGAGATCAGTAATTGTCTCAGGACAAAAACTTGCAGGGGACTATTCCAACACTTTAATAGCAGAGACAACCCATTCGGGCACTCATAATATTCCCTGAAAATGTCTAATTTTCCAATATATCCATGACCTTAGAAACTGCTAAATCTAATATTGATTTTACACTTGAAAAGAGGAAAAGAAATTTTTTTAAAAAAATCTAAATTCATTAGTTTCTTTTTATTAGGAAATGGACTTAAAGACATAAATTTTTAAATGGAAAATTAGTATTTTTAGTTTGATTTTCCAAAAATAAAACATCTGTAATAGTGCTGTTTGCCTATCCATCTGTCTGTT
This sequence comes from Buteo buteo, assembly GCF_964188355.1. NCBI lineage: Eukaryota > Metazoa > Chordata > Aves > Accipitriformes > Accipitridae > Buteo > Buteo buteo. The sequence continues at coordinate 33,267,516 of NC_134172.1, forward strand.
CAACCTGCCTGTCAGTTCTCCTCAAAAACTTTCAAGTGAACATAGAATACTAATCCAAGGAGCCAGACTTTATTAATATTCAGAACAATCTGTATTCCTTAAAGTGAAGTCATTATGTAAGATGTGATCCTCTCTTAAAAGCTTCATTTCAAAGGATAATGCTAGAAGTTGATGTAGGAATTGTAATTACACAACAAGAGATCATTCAAACATTGTACCTGCATTCAAGGCTATAGTAAAAGCAATCACCCTGTAAAAATCACAGGTATCCAGACTGGTAACCTGTTTTGTCTCTTGCAGGACTCTGTCACTCTCAGAGGTGCACAGCATGAGGACAAGAAGTAATACACACAAGTTGGAACACAGGAAATTTGGACTAGATATAGAAAAAATAAAATTTACCATTAGAGTGGTTGCCCAGAGAGTCTGTGAAGTCTCCATCCTTGGTGATACACAAAATGTGACTGGAGCAGGCCCTGAGCAGCCTGCTTTAACTGGACCTACTCTGAGGAGGAGGTTAGACTACACAATCTCCAGAGGCTCCTTCCATCCCACACAATTTTATGGCTACTTACATGGAGTCTATGAGCAGAAAAGGAAGAGCTGGTGAGAGAAATTAAATCTGGTTCAATTAACCCACAAAATAAAAATGAATCTTGAAATGGATTCATATTTCATTGGTAACTAACATGTATTCAAGGATGTCTGTATATCTTACTGGCTTGCTTAAATACTCTTTTGCCTCTGTTCACTGTAGTCATTTAACTCCCCTGTAATGTCTGTTTTAGTAAACTCTGAATTTCTAAATAAATCTTAAAAGATGGGAGGCTTTCAAAGCTGTCACCAATAGCCTATCACTGGTCTATACAAAGTCTCTGGATTCAGCAAGTTAAGTGAAAGATATATTTATGTAGGGAGATACTGGAAACCGCAGAAAACAATACCCAAGGACACAGGAAGGTCTAACCCCAGGCAAAGTCAAATGGACCTAGAGATTCTTTGAATCTAATGCAGGGCTGAACAACCCTTAAGGTCATCAAAACAAATAAGAAGCCAGAAGTCTTTAGAGGAAACAGTCACAAGAGTATAGACTTGAGAAGAAATGTGGAACATTGACCTGAGTGCTGAAAGAAGCTTAGATACTGCAAGTAAGCTAAAAATGTTATTGGTTTTTTCTACTGTTTCCTTAAGAAACAAGATTTTGTGCACATCCTTTACAAATAAGCTGAATTGTACCAAAATGAGTGTTGTACCTGACTTGTACTACACCTCTGTAAATTGAAACAAATCTGCAGGGCACGGACAATGAGAACCAGAATGAAAGAAATAAGATGTGCAATGCAATTGCCAAATACATGTATTTTGTAGTATTTGAAAATCCTAAAGATACCGAGTTAGCTCACTAGCTGTCACTCCAGAAAAACACAAATTTTCCTTATCTGCCAGCCCCATATAGGTGTCCCAGGTACCCTATTGTGTCTCAAATGGCACCCACCATCTATGTTTAGGCAAGTGAATTGAACCCAAGTTGTTCAGACCAAACACAAAAGTTGTGTAATCTTGTCCCACTTGCCATTGTGGAAGCTAGAGCTGGCTGTTTTGCAGTCCCATGTTATATTTCTCTTCTTATCCTCCTCACACCTCATGCTATGGTGGGATGAAGTAAGGGCCTTTCAAAGAAAAAAGCAAAGGAAGGCCTCATCACTTGTTCCGGAGAGAGAGAAATAACCTGGCAATTCAGGCAGCCCAGGCAGTCCTAAGATTTTTCTACTTCCAAGCCAAATGCTTTTGACTACAGAGGTGACCTCAGACACTTCCATCTTTCTCTCTGGGTGTTAAATTATCCTCTTCTTTGTTTTAAATAATATCCATTGAAACACTGGGAGGAAAAGACTACCCACGTGTTCTGTGACTGGAGCATTCACCTTTTCTGAAACCAGAGGGCAGACCTTGCTTCAGTTAATGTGTAAGTCTTTATTCACCCCCCCTAAAAAACAGTAGCCTGAGGTTAGACTATGCACATTTGATAAGGTACAGGCAAGAGACTGTGCTGGAATTGTTTCAGATAAATTTCAGTGAAGGAGAAAGGCGTGGAATATTTTCTGTATGAAGAAGGTTGGGCAGATCAGGACTGTTCTGCTTGGAGAACAGACCATAGAAGTGGTAATAAAGGTCTAAAAAAACATTGAATGGCAAGAAGAAGATGGATAGAAATAACAGTTCATGGATTCTTCCCATACAAGAACTAGAGATTATCATATAAAAGTAGTGGCTGCAAGACCAAAGTAGAGATTTTTCATGCAAGACACTTCATGCAAGGTACATGCAAGCTCTGTGAATCCTTTTTACAGGGTGTTGCAGCTGGTACAATTTTATATTGTGTGAAAAGTGATTAGAAATATTCATGGAAAAATTATCAAGGGCTATTAATTACACAGTTAAATGGCACATGACTGACTCCAGTTTGCATTGGGACAGAAAATTTCAGTATACGTTTGGCCTTAAGCAGATGCATTCCTTAAGCATGTACTACTGACTACTGTCAGACAGCTGCTGGGCTGGAGAGGCCTTTGGTCTCTTTGATGTGGCCATTCTTATATTTTTAAATCCCTTACCTGAATGAAGCAGAGCTGCACTTTGCAACAAGGCTGCTTCCAAAGAGAGAATCCGAAGCTAACATATGGCTCTGTGATTTTGAGCAGAAACACCACCCTGCAGTTCCAAAACTCCTTCTGAAACTTGTTCATATATTCCCAGCATTATCTGATGAAAAGAACAATAAAAAAGAACACTTTGCTTAAAAAGTCCCATCCAGCTCCTCTGTTATCCAAACCAAAACTCCACACTTTCCTGAGGTTTCCCTGCCAGAACCACAAAAGACGTTGGCACGTTCGATAGGCTCAGGCACCAGTAAAATCCAATACGTATCTAAAGAAGACTGATTGCCTGTCCTTACTGCAATGATTTTAAGGCCCAGTGCTCCACAGGGGAGAGACACAAGACAGCCAGGAAAGACATTGTGAAAACAGACTGTGAGCATATAAATCACCAGTGCAATTCAGACATGGAAGCTAGGAAGATGACTCCTATTTGGAAGATTAACTACATTGTACATGCTAAGGCAGAGCAAGCAAATCTTTTGATATAGATAAAATGCAGAATACTGCAGGGACAACAAATCCTTCTGCCCCCAGTGAAAACATTGGCTTTATTGAGCCAGGAACTGGAGAGGGTTATTTTTTCTTGTGCTGAAATATAACCTCCAGACCATAGCTGGGAGGAGGACTGGGGCACTTGCCTACGATGATTCAATCTAGTATGGAAAAAATATATGTTCTTACGATGATTTTCTAACACCAACGAATTTGTCTATTTTAATAAGCCCAGAGAACCCAGGTGTCTGGTGATTTCTTGTCATAAATCAGGAGCTCATTAAAAAGAAAAAGTATGAAAAGAAGGCAAAGATTCTGGCAGAAGTCTTGAGAAAACAATTGAAAAGCATTTTTGAAGTTTCATTCATTTTGGTGCAGTATGTGCAAAGGCCACAGCTCTGAGCACTAGTAGGTCTGAAGTGTGCCAACAAAGCCCCTAAAAGCTCCTGAATCTACTGAATTTTAGACCATGGATTCAGTTTTCCGCCTGCGTCTGGATATTGCCTGCTTAGAACGAAGCGCAAAGCTGTGGTTGTGGGAGGGAGGTACAGAAAGTCATGCTACCTGACCAACAGGAAATTCAAAGTGCATCAATTGTAAGAGTCCAAAGAGCTGTTGAAAAGTAAGATAAGGTTCAGAAGGGGATTACTGTGTCCTAAATGTGATATTTTTATTGAGAGGGCAGTGCTTAAATTACATTTTTATGAGCCAGCGTGGCATACCATCACTTTTTCATTTTACTGGGAAGCTTGCTGGGACTTCTCTGGTTCACAGCTGCAGAACGGATTAATTTTATCCTCCCCTGAATGAGACCTTCCGTCCCACCATAGCTTCTAACTTGGAAGCAGAGTGCAAGGATACTACAAGACCAAAATTATTGCATCATCAGACAGAGTAGAAGAGAAACAGGAACAAAAATTGATAAAATATTAAGATTGATTCAGCAAAAACATTTATGTGCATGTTAGCCTTAAGCATCCCTGTTTAGTGAAGCACTAAAGCATGTTCTTGGGCTTAATTGAAGTTAATGGGATTTACACAGGTCCTGAAGGTAATCACATGCTTCACTGCTTCATTAAATCCCAATATATGTATTATAGGGCAAGGTTTATCCTCAGGGAATTCCATTGAAATACAGGGTGATACAAACCTATAAATCATTTTAAGGTTTTTATTATTAAAATGCATACGCAAAAATGTGCTAAGAGAAGTGCAGGTTGCATGAGAGCTGAGCCTTAGAACAGCACATTGTTTAACAAGATATCTGAGACATAAGACCTGTTTAAGTGTAAAATCAGAAGTAACTACAATGAAGCCAAGGCCGATGCAGCCGAGATCAATATTAAACCTCAGAGAAGGGGATTTTCTAAAAGTATGGGGGGGAAGGGAAGAAAAATGGAGAACAGGTCCCCAGAGAACGTGATAAATGATGATGGGTTAGGCAATATAGTTCTGCTTCCAAAAGCCAGGCTTAATCCTCACTCAGGAGTAGACATTGTGCCACATATTTAATCTATCCCTTAGAGAGAGTCAAAAGGATCAAAAGCATCACACAGATATTTAAAGGGAAAGGTCATATTCCCATTGAGGACTAATGACTATATCCGTTCCTGCAAGCATGGGGATTCTGGTGAGGGAACTAAAACTGCAATGTTTCCAGCATTAACTGTGGCTGTAGGGTGTCTGCTGTCACATCAGCTTCTTGAACCCTTCCCCTTCGCTCCAAACTACCCTCACACTGTGAGCTTGCAGCTCCCAGTGTTTCTCCTACAGCTTTTCCATACCTTTCAGCAAAGGGATTTCTTTAACAAAACTGAGCTCTGTGATCAGATCACCCGAAGCCACTGCAATGTCTCAAAACTACCAAAGCCTTTGTGGTTACAGAAGAATTGTAGAGAGCTGCTATAATTTAAGAGCGGGGATTTTTTTTCCACTGTAGTGGTTCAATGTGTGTTGTGCGCACACATGTGCTTCAGCACAGATGGAGATTCAAATGAATATCAGACCCTTTGGTGTGAGTTCAAATTTCCTGAAGGTGTTGGAATGTCTGTAAAACATCAGATGCCCTTTTGGTTGTTTTTTTATAAATACATTTTAATTCTCTGCTGATTTGACATTTCACTTTATTTAGGAAAAATGGGGGGAAAAATGACAACATATTAAAAAAAGTTATTACGGAAAAAAAGAATGGGGAAAGGGAAGGACGCTTGTATGTCCCTGGCAGCTACCTGCCTTTCTTATACAAAGCCACCTATGATTCTTCTACAACCACAAACAAGCCAGGTTTTCTTTGTGCTCTGTCCAGAAAGGAAGTTCAAAATATGTACATCTACTCCAAAGCTATTAATCTTTTTTACAAGATTATTGAGGGGAGTAGAGAACCATTGTCATCTTTCTTAAAATAAATTTTCCCCGAAGCTTCAGGAATCTTTAAAGTAAGGTTTAAGATATTCTTGCTTTTTTCTCTCCTAACACATTCACCTCCTAAAAAATAGTTACCTTCTGACTGATTTACTTCTGTATTAATGATATCTGTTTCTCTGTTTCTTCTGAGAAAAAAATAAAATAAAATAAATTTTTTTAAAAAAAAAGAAAGGAAATCTTTTCCAGCCTGCTGCATTTAGAGCTCTGCATAGCTGGCTTTAGTTTCAGATTGCTACTGTCAACCCAGACCCACAGGGCTGGAGAGGTTGTGCATCCTCAAAGGCTGAAGGGTGTGTAGCATGAAAGAGTTTCTAAATGGTCAGTAAGACCAAAACCACAACAATCTCTGAACCTTTAGATTTTTCAAAATGGTTTCAATTGCATATTGAAAGTAACATAAGGCAAAACAGCAACAAAAATCAGAATCAGGCCCCTAAACAAATGTCATCACTGCTCAGACTTCAGTGAGGGTGTTAATTATTATCACAAAGTGAGGAAACCACAGAATTGTTGGACCGAACACACGTTTCATGTGGAGAAAGTAGTACAAACAAACCAAAAACATACATCATTTTCTATGGAGCACAGAGAAGATCCATCTATTTATTCAACAAGCCTTAGGGATCCTCCTCCTGTACAAACTATCTAACCTACTACAATACAACTTGCATCCCAAGGCTATTGCAGCCTTCCATATGCCTGTAATTTATTAATTATCTCAGTTATGAGATTACAACTGCAATAATTCTGAGTGCCATTAAGGAGCTTGTTGTGTAAAATCTACGTACACTGAATTATGATACTCACACCAGAGAACCAACCTTCTCCCATACGCTCACATTTGCAGTTCTTTAAGAAGACTTTTAAAGTAAACTTAAGCTACACAATTATTCTGCCTAGCTATAGGACATGGGCTATAACTACAGGAAAGAGTGTGTATGCTATACCCTATGGCCGTCAGGCACATAGTGAAAAACATGCACTATTCTGTGCAATATGGCATAGGGAGCAGTGATGCATATAGTTCAAAAGTTATCCCAGAGAATGACAAATACCAGGGACTTCACATTAAGGCAGTAGAAAGGGCACAGTAAGTAGTTTTTGAATAATCTGTCTAGAAGGTATCCTCCTTCCCCCTTCATTCTCAAGGTGATTTGTTACCTGAAGCTGAATAAACCATAACATATCCTAGTATGTATCTAATACAGGAACATCATCTAGCCATGCCACAAAATTTTGTTATTTATGGACCAAGCTAGCAATAACATTACTTATGATGTTGAGGGAAAAATAGAGATTAGGCAGTTCACTGATCTGTAGTCTCAGAATTAAGAAGGACAGATCCTTTCCTGGTATGCACTCATCACAATGAGCAATTTTTATAGCACCTCTTTGCTATATACTAATGTCATATATAATAAAAAAGCTAAGCTGACAAAATTAGGTTGTGTCTCTATTACCGCATTTACCTAGATCATAGCCACGCTGCCTGATCTTATTTTTAGACTGAACACCGGCAACGTTTTATAGATATGCACAATGGCTGTACACTGGCTCCAACAGGCAAAATCTAGGTTGAGAGACGGCAAGGGAAAATCTGCAAGTGCCTTACAAAGGTGATAGAACAAATTTCACAATTTGAAACTTCAAGTCAACCTTCTTGAACCCCTAGAAATTCCTAACAACAAAGTCCTAAAACTGGTGTACTGAATACAGTTAAACCACTTTAGTTAAAGTAACTTTTAACTGAGGTCATTCAACATTAGCAATTTGAGCCAACTTACCTAGCTTAAGTTAAACCAGGTTTAACATGGTCTAGTTTTTCAACTGGCCCAAAACAATTCAATACCTATATTTTCTAACTGATGTACGAATTATTTTTTTAAAAATGTCTCATATTTAAAAATTTGCAAGCAAAGCCAGTGCTGTACAAACCACACCTTTCCTTGAATTTATTGCCATCTTTTTAGAAAGTTTATTTAAAAGAATATAACCCAAATATGTGCTTTTCTATGAAACATACTTTTCAGGTTCATTTTGCCAGAGAAAATACTTATTTTCCAGAATGGCATATTTCATTTGCTACCAAAAAGGACTGACTGTAACATAAAGCTAGTGGCTCCTTTAGAAGAAAGAGAAACAATTTGACATGGTAGGTCTGGTATCCTTCTGCAATATCAAATGAAGCCCTACATTTTCAAAATGATGCATGGGAATTAAACCACGTGGTGCCCATTAAAGTCAATGCCAGCTCTCATGGTTTATGAGGTCACCAGAAGTCCTTGATGGAATTACACTCCCGTCCTGCACGGCTGATTCTCTTGTATCACAGACAGGGTCTGAACCAAAGCCTATAAAGTCAACAAAAATGCCTGCAGTCAGTTTGGTCAGGTTTGGATCAGGTATTTCCACTGGAAAGAGAGAAACAAGAGAGAAATAAATTACTGAACAATTGCTAGTTTAACAGCATGGCATGGGTCCTATGTTGATACATATTCCTGTATCGTAAGGGGGAAATAATGTCTTCCTGTGGTCGTGCTGGAGGCATCTGATGGAAAAGAGAAACACTGGGGAATACTCCTTGGAAAAACAAAAGGACATCCTGTGAGAATGCAATTACAAAGTAATTCTTTAAGCATAGCTAACAGCTATCATACCACACACCAAACACAAAAATCTTGAAGAATAAATATTCTGGGCTCTGTGCATCACCTGCATTTTTAGAATTTGCTGTACTGCTGCACATCTGTCAGGTTTGTATTTACTGGACTGAATCTTTCAATATCCATCACACACTAATAACATTCAACTTCCAGAAGTGAAAAGTGGAATCCAGTTTGCACAAAGACTTTGCATGTTGTTGTATCACTCAGTAGTTAATAAAGGACTATGGTCTATTGGTATATTGATTTTCATATTCTCTCAGTTGGAATATGATCTTGCTTTAGCAATAAACTGATATGTTGATTGAATACTTTCCAATTCTTTAGGTTTCAGGTAGTGTTCCTGGGGTTATATCACTAGCAGCACAGTGACTTGGTATACTCTCCTGAATCTGTGTACATAAGATATAATAATTTTATTTAGAAAGTAGGTGTTTGTCAAGCTGCATGATGATATTCAACATTAAAACATGGACCAGCTAGTTTCCAGGAGTCTGTGTGCCTATCTAACACAGTCAGGATTCCATCCGAGTACGAAGTATCCTAAGCTAGACAAGAATTTAGGGAGCAATTTGTATGCACACACACACTAATACATGCATACCTTGCAAACAAAGGTCTAGAAAAAAGCAGACATGCTTATTGAAGGAGATTTGCACAGAGCCAATAAATAATCTCTCTGAGAGAAGCAGCAATTTGGAAGCATAACAGCAATGAGATGAGGATTATCGCCTGGTCTTTCCATGGGTGCATGGTGTCTGCGGTTTAGTTAGGTGTCTGTTATCCAGGGCTATATAACACATGAGGGAGGTACCCTGGGCTGCCAAAAACAGACAGTGCAACACTTATTTTACAGCAACCCACAAGACCAGATCAGACAGAGAGCAAAAAAAGCTGATGCTTTAACATGGCACCTCTCTGAACTAGGGAATGTAGATGATACAAATATAGCTGTACTGCTTCTGGATTCAGGTGTCTTCATACTTACTGCCCCGTCTGTCCACAAGCTGGATAGGTCACCCACCAGATAAGTGTGAATTAACCATACAGGGAATGCAGCACTATATCAAATGAATTTCTGCAGCAGCTGTGGAGGCTGTGGCAAAGTTTCAGAGCCTTTAAATGGCTGATCCCAGTGGTACCATGGCTTTTCATTTTCCAAGAAAGATTCTTTTAACACAAGCTGGAGTATATTTTCTTCTGTCTTTTGTTTTAGTCTCTGTTATTACTATTCTTCGGAAAGAAAAAAAAAATCAGGAAAGTTCAGAGTGGGGCAACTTTTTCATTACAGAGGATTGAATCACCCAGTAAAGGACAAAGTTTACAGCAGGAATCCTGTGAAAGAAGCATTGTGTACGTATGTTCACATCCAAACCTTATGATATAGCCTGTAATATTTTACCTTTTGCAGCCAGACTGCTTCCCTTGCCTTTGCTTAAAAGAGTGGTCAGAATACACACAGCTGGCCTGGGTTCTTCCCCTCTCCCATCATTTCTTCACCCCTCTGAACATCGAGCTCCAGCTAAATGTTACTGATGGAGGCAACACTATGCAGAAGGAAAAATATGCATTCTTCATTCTGCACAGCTGAGCAGGGCTAAATGGCTAATAAAAAGTCCTGGGCATCAACTTAAAAGGGGGGAAAGGAAAGGGCTGGTGCTGTGGGTGGAACTGGGAGGGGAGGGAGGCTGACGTGGTGGGCTGCGGAGGGGGACGTGTCAGTCCTTGAGCTGGAGCCAATGCCAGTCACGCTACACGGCTTGAGCAGCACTACCTCCAAAGTGCGTGTTTATTTCTGCAAAGTGTTTGACTTCCGTCTAGGGCATTTTGTATGAGCTGAGATGAAAGCTATTTGAAGTCATTTTATAAACAACATAACTTAGGTAAGTATTTGACATGGATAAATACTTTGCAAGCAGCATAGAATTATTAATTAGGAATTTGCAACCTCTCAGCTTACACTTGCACTCCAATGCCCTATTTCTGAGGAAGTATTGACAACCTTGCTGCAAGGCTGGACATGCAATCACAGCGCCCAGGCTTTTAATATGCTTTTTAGAAGGAAATAAGCACTGTGGGGCTGTCACTTCAACGAAACCTTCGGGTTCCTTTAGCCTCACCCTCTAAGGGGCTATTGTCAGGACACCCTCGCCACGCTCGCCGGCGTGCTCGCCCGTGCAGAGCTCCCCTGCTCCTTCCCCTCCTCTCAACCGGCTGGAGCAGCGCGGCATCACGCAAACCCTCAACGCTTCTTGGGGGAGAAGCAGGCCCTCACTGCCCGCAGCAGATGTGCGGCACTCCTCGGCCGAGAGGAGCCTCGGAGGGGCCTCGGAGGAGGCAGCCGAGCGGACACGGGTGGCGGCAGGGCCCCTGACGCCCCGCTGCCGGCCGGCCGCCGGCTGCCGCCCCGCCTGCGCGGCCGCGGCCGCTAGGGGGCGCCGTGGTGGCCGCCGCCGGGCAGCGCGGGCGCGGGCCGCACGTGGGGCGAGCGCCGGCGCGGAGGGAGGACGGAGGGGGAGCCGGGGCGGGGGGTGTCGGTTTAACGGCGGGTCCGGCTGCAGAGGCAATGTGGAAAGCGTTAGTGAGCCTCAATGTGGAGGGCAGATTGGTTGCCGTTTAAATCGGAGTGATTTCAGGGGAAAATCCAACACTCAGCCGACACATTTCGGGGGAGAACGCAGAAACTTATGAAAGCCACTGCCGAGGATATCGCATTTAAAAGCTAATTAAAACAACCCTTTCCGTGCAAAATCTTCAGGTTGCAAATGGAGTGGCTATTAGGAACACTTGCTAGGAATTCAGCAGAGATCTAAAAGCAAAATGTCTTTGTAATTCACAAGTAAAGGAGAAATAGCTGAGGAAAGGCTTTCTTTTTTCCCCGGTGCTCTAAACCCGCGTTTCTTTCTGAAATGTATCCACCTTTTCTTATTCAGTATTTTTAAATCGGTTTTGTTCCTTTTTCTGCTTCAAATACTTGATGCAAAATGGATGCATGAAAACAGATTGATGTAATCTCTGAGATGAGGATCCCAGGGCTATAAAATAGGAAAAACTGAATTAATTATCCAGTTTAAAAAAAAAAAAAAAGCCAACACAAAACCATAACTCAAAAAGATATGATTTACTAGGAGGAAAAGTAACTCATGCTTTCCTGTTAAGTTATAATATGAATGGTAGCATTTTGAACTCTTGGCCTAAAATAGTTATATTGAGCTTTGATCCTTAGGACGTTAACAGACGGGAAGCAGAGGAGTGAATTGGGGTGAATTTAATAGTATCCAGAGATAGAATAATTAACTCTTATGGTGCCTATTAGCAGCTAGGGTCTGAAGGAAAAGGATTTAGAAAAATAAAACCAGGAAGGGAAAAGAAGCATTTCTGAATATTGTTAGGTATATAAGTTATTGGAGAGAAAATTATTACATCCTTCCTTAATATTAGTCATGAAATGAAGGCCAAGTTCATCTTCTTTATCAGCCACCAAAGAGGATAACTGTCTGCAAACAGGCTGAAAGGTTGTAGGCCACTGGTTACCCTCACTGCTCATTTCTTGAGCTTTTATTCTCTTCTTACATTAGTCAACTTTTCAGTAAATCTACTCTTTTCACAATACATGTATGAGTACATGGAATAACAAGCCTTCTTATGAATCATAAGAGCTACAGATGCTTTTCTTTCTTTCCAGCCTTGTTTGTAAACTAGATATCGAATCCTATTTGGTTAACACAGGGACTAGAACTGTGCAGGCTAGCCCAGCACAGGACTTAGCACTATTATACTCCCCGATTTACTTCTAAGTGTCCGCATCAGTTCATACTGCCCAATGTAGCATCTCTTCCTTGTTGTAATAACGACCTGAGCTCAGGCTGTCTATAAATGCAGCACCTTTGTGCCTGTTCAGTGGCATTAAGACCCTTCTACGAAGGACTCTGAAAGTAGCTTTTTTTTTTTGCCAACAGAACATCAATGGGGCTTGGAAAGGGTGTGTTGACCACAGCACAGATAGGCCTAAGTGCGGGTTCAGACCTGTGCTCGAAACACAGGGTGGCTGAACTCATGTGTTCCTTCCTGTTTAATTGCTATGTTAAGCATTGGTCTGTTCCTACAATAACCATCGAAGTGCCTGAAAACAACATGCAGGACATATTCCATAGCTAACGGAAAGCCTGTAGACTGAGAAGTAAAATAAAATGATTCCATAAATACCAGAGAGTTGTTCTTTACATCAAAAGAAGAAGCACTTCATTTTTCAAAGGCTAAGACATCAGCACAGGTGACAATGTCTTTCAAAGTGTAGAGTAGATATTAACCCACTTCACTAAAGCTACACAAAAACTCAGAAAGATGTACTTCACATGATTATGTATTATATACCAAAGGGCAAAGGAAGGAAGGAAGAAGAAATCTCCCCAGCCTTTCTGCAAATGCATACAATAGAAGTCATTGAAAAGACTCTCAGTATTTCGCAGTACTGGACAGTAAATCAATGTAATCTGCATTTCTGCAGTAGCAGGAAACTTTCCAAATGATCGCTATAAATGGAGCACATGTTTTACGTATAGGTTACTATTTTTGGCAGTCCATCAAACCCCTTTGATCTGTAGACAGTGGGGTTTCATCCAGCCAGCAGGACAAGAATAAAAGGCCCATATTCTGCCTTGTGCCAAGATCCATGCTAGAGCAGGAGATGGGAAGCCGCTTACAGTCACACACGTCGGCGGCTGCTCCTGTGTCAGCCTGAGCCACAGCAGAATTTAGATAAGCTTGTGTAGTTCAAGTACACCCTAACTAATCCCAGCTCATTTCAGTCCCCGAGATGTACATGTTAAGAACCGAGAGCACTCTATTCTGCTTCTGTGGGTCTCTCAGTCACTCCCTGTGCCAGCATGGGGAGAAGAATTGGCACAAGAGCTGTTTATACTGCTTGCGCTGGCTGCACAGCTCCCTGCGCAGGGAGCATCCCCCGGGGGCCAGTTAAGCCAGAGCTCTGCAACACCTGCACAATACAAAGTGACGGAAACCAGCACAGAGAGTCTGGTCCGTGAGTCCTCAAAATGGAAAACGGCAGATGAAAAAAAAAAAAAAACATACCAAGGCAAGGGAAACTAGGCAGCACAGGAGGATTAGAAAGAAAAGACCAGAACGAATATTTATAAAATGGAGCAGATCACTTCCTGACTGCAACAGAGCCGAACTTCAAAAAAGATCCACTAAGCCCACAGTGCTGCTGCCCGGGACAGACAGCACGTGAGTGTCCTCCCTCTCCTCTGGTTCCTCATCAAAGATGATGTCAAGATTTATGTCTCCCTCTCTGAACAGTTCTGGGAGTTTAAACTGGGCCCGAGTCCATTACAGGCCCTGTATAAAGGAGCAAGCAGCAAAAAGAAGTGTTTTGTCGCACGTGGATAATGCACTATGGGACACGAGTGTCCAATATCCATGATTTCATGGCTCTCCAAGTTGATTCCAACCATAGAGAGAAGTCAGTGTTGAAAAAGAGAATTACAAATATCTAATTTTCCCACTACATTCTTTTTTTTTTACCTCTGAAATTCATTACACTCATGGCACATATATAAAATACATTTTCATTAGCTCGTCATCAAAGCACCCAAATCTTAAAACCCCTCTCCTGTTCTGAGTGACATATTTCAGGAATAACTACTCAGAAATAACTGCTGTAGATGTGTCTGGCTGCTGAACATGAAAGTATGGGTGCTGCTGACTGCCTGGCAGCTGGCCCAGCATTTAACCCTGCTGTTTTAAAATGTCGTAAAATAAGCACAATTTAATCTTTTGAAACCTTTTGGTCAGTGACTGTGATTTCCGCAAAAAATGACTTCAAAGGAAAGACAGGCACCTTTGTTGATGCCTTTTTAAGCAGTCATGAGTTCCAAATTATTTTAAAAAAGGGAAGCAGAAACCTCAAAGTGTGTAACACCTCCTCAGGATTAGATGCTGAAGTGATATGTAAACTGGGCTGTAAAAATCGATCCTCCACTAGCGATGTGGCTCAGAATGATATAATTAAAAGATAATGTCAATGGAAAAAGAATATCATCACAGACTAATGGGCTCCTCCTGACACAGAAATGCTGCAGCAAAGCCCCTATTTTAATGAAAAAATACCACTAAGAAGCCAAGTTATTTTATTTTCAAAGCAGTATGTGTTGAAAATGTTCTATTTCTGTTGCTGTATTTCTATTTTGCCGAATGTCTGACACAGAGTTAACACTTCCACCTTGCAGTGTTCATATAACACACAGCATTCCTCCGTGCCTTGAAAGTACCATGCTTTACCTGTGCAAAAAGCAACCTACTTCTGCACATAGTGTTCCTTTCTGTTAGTAAGCTGCAATCTTAATATAGACTGAAGGTTTTATTTCTGAACTTAGATGTGGGACAAAAATGTCCATATTTAATCATTTGACATAGATTCCATTCAACTTGATTTAGGGAATGCAGACATTCCTAGCCATGGGACTACGGATAAGGTAACTATTTTTCACCCCAGTCAAAGCTGAGTTAAAAAAGCCCTTTAAACACATAGGAGAGATAAAAGGGGAAGTGAAGATACCTTGAATAATTAAACATATTTCCAGTCTACATCAAATTACTCTCTTTACCGTCATAAAAAAGTAGCCTTTCTTCTCTTCTTCCCAGATTTGGTTTGGAAGAAATGCCTTTTGGCATTTTAGTATTAAAGCAGAGTGATGTGAAGAGCATTTGATCCATCAGTGTATGCTAGGATCCTCTGAAAACGCCTACCAGATGTGGCCCTCAAAAGTCTTAGGCGTCTTCTGCTTAGCTCCTGGCTTTAAACCAGTCTGAGGAAAGAAAGAGCTGATGAGCTGCTCAGA
The DNA here is from genome assembly GCF_964188355.1 of Buteo buteo. NCBI lineage: Eukaryota > Metazoa > Chordata > Aves > Accipitriformes > Accipitridae > Buteo > Buteo buteo. The sequence goes on from NC_134172.1 coordinate 33,282,615, forward strand.
CCAGGCTGATCTGGACACGATCTGGACAACTATTGTCACCTACAGAACTTTAAAATCGAAAAGGGAGGTGCCTTGCAAGACTAGGCGCCTCCAGGATTAGGCAGCAGCCAAGCACGGGTTTCTGGAGAGTACTTTTGGATACTGTTCCACCTACATCCTGCCTTAGGTGCCTAAGTCCTTTACTAGAGCTAGCCAGAAAGGCTAGATTCCCATTGAAGTCAAAGAAGGATTTACATTAACTGAAGTGGATTAGTTCACGCCTTAAAATGAGAACCATGTGTACATCCTTATGAAGAATCTCGTCCCTTCTGTTTACTCATTGTGACTTCTTGCTACATTGAACTGTTCACATGCACTATTCCACAAATAATACGTCAAAAGACGCTTTGGAGAGTAAGAGAGTTGTGGACTTTCATGCCCATAGCCTGTGCTATTCTCAGCAGTTCTGGAAGCACAGCAGCCACCCTGGCTAAGAGGCCAGTCAAGCCACATACACCATTCAGGTCATACATAAGCTCTAATTGTATTACTCCTTTGGCTCGTCAATACTTTTCCATGGAGCTGAAGGAGAGGAGGGCATATGGAATAGAGAAGCAGGAAAACTAATGAATGAGGGAATATAACTTTCAGGGTTCTGGCAATGTTTTCACATCCATTTTTTGCTCCACTCCCCTGAGGTCACGAAAAGCAAATGGCATATTCATTTCCTTCCATCTGTGCTATTCTGAACAGCAAATGGGAACTAATATCTAAACTTTCCTAATAAGCAGGGGTGGGAGGAGAGCCGGGTAATTATTAGCTACTGGCTAGCAATGCCTTGTAGATTATGTGACTCTCAGAATGATGTTCCTTGTAGACTTTTTTTCTCCTCCCTTTTCCTATTTTGCAATGCAATGACAATTTAAATTAAAAATTAAAAAAAAGCCCGAGTCCTCCCCAAATCCTACACATGCCGCACGAAGCAGCAGGAGCAGACCCGTGCAGAGCCAGGCCAGCACTGTCCCGTTTTCCTTTAAAATGCATGCAATTCCTTGTAAACACTGGGACGAGGTGGCTGGCCAGGAAGCCCTGGTGGTGTCGGATGTGTGGCGATGGCCCCCCTTCCCCGGGGAGACGGCTCAGCTCCAGCTGCAGCTGCCTCCCGCCGCTCGGCCGCCGCTGGCTCCGCAGGAGGGGGCAGCTGGCAGGGCCTCCCCGCCACCCCACCGCCCCGGCAGCTCGCTCCCCCGGCCCTGGGCCGCAGAAACCAGAATTTAGTGACCTGGCGATGCAGCAAATAAATAAATGAATGGAGCTGGAGAGCTTTCTGGAGAGGGCTGCGGGCCGTGCTTCCCAGCGCGAAGGAGAGGAAAAGCGCTTCTGTAGGCGTCTGGCTGGCTGGGTTCCTGTCAGAATAATGATTTCAATGTTACCGTGATTTCACCGAGCGGCACGCTGGGGCACCTAGGGTCTTGGTAGGCAATTTTTTACAGTTGTAAATGTAAATAAGGCATTTATTCAAATTAACCCTCTATTATACAGAGAAAACATAAGTTGAGGGGAAGCATTTCCACTTGAGTACCGGACTGCAATGCGCTTATACAGCAGGGAGCAAGATGGGTCCTGCGCATCACCTGGCCAGCGCTGGCCAATATTTGCATTTAAGAATGGGATTCAAGGACAGTAATTCTGCCACTGACCTGGTTAGCGAGGCAGCTCTACACCTTAGCTTCCAGTCTGTAAAATGGGCATAATGACCATGCCCTTGCACAAGCCCCAGAAAAGACGTCTGCGTGATATGAAAGCACTGGACACACACTGGGCGGGAACTGTATTTCTGCTCCAGGACAATAGTCACACTTCTGAGGAAAAAAAGACCACGTAAAAAACCCCAACTTCATATCCTGAGGTATTTCTTTAACTAAAAGACTTCTCCTAAGCAGCGTTGTACTTACCTCATCCTAAAAGATTTCATGTGAGAAACTATTTACATTTTTTTATGCTTCAGTTGGTTTGTTTTCCAAAAGGCAAAGTAATTTCAAGCCAGAGAAGCAGGATGCTATTTTTAAAAGAGAATAAAAATGGAAGGTTTTGATCAATGAAAAATTCTTCCAGATCTTTCATGTCAAAAAACGCATCCAAACCCTTTTCTGTGGGGAAGTTTCATTTTCAATCAACTGGCATTTTTATAAAGATCCATTCCATTAAAAGTTTTCCACCTGGCCTGGTCCACTAAGTACTACTTTGTACCCGGGTACTGCCAAACCTCTGCTGGGCTGTACTCTGATGACCAGTGAGCTGAGGTCAGCTAGAAGGATCTTTCTGAGCTTGATGAGTTTCTGCCAGTTCCCTGATACCTAGGAAACAGCACTTTACCTCTATGGCAAAGCCTGCCCAAGTTTAAAATAAGGGCAGTTCCTGCCTTTGGTTAGGCCACTTTTTTTTTTTTTTTTTTTTTAATTTTAAAAACATTTCCCCTTTATTTTCATGGTAAAAGGTATTTTCAATATTTTACAAGAAAATACTGAATGTCCTTATTAGCTTTAGGCCATAAATGCCACAAAACAGATTTAAAAACTGGAATAAGCCCAACATAAATGCTTACTATTGGTGAATATAAGGGCATACAAAACAGGGCAGTAAAGTCACTATACAATATCAGGAAAACCATTAAAAAAATCTGGAAAAGCATCAAGATGGCTGGCCTCTTTGTAGTTTCAGCACAAAAAATTGAGCCTTATTTCTAAATATTTTCCCTGGTGGGAAATAACAGCTTGAAAATAATCCCAGATGTATTCATTTGTGTAACATTTTTCTGCTTGCAACATATAGGCATGGAAAAATTATTGAAGGTTTCAATTCTGGACTTGTATTTTAAAAATGTCAAGCTTTTGAAAAACAGCATCATTTTTCCTTAAAAGCTATTCATTTACCTGGAATGTTGGCCAGCAGGCGTACATTATGGACTTGGTTTAGTTAAGATTGAAAAATTGCCCAAAGGCAAAAGAGAAGTAGGCAATTTTTGTGGCTCAGACTATATACCAACACAAAATACAGCTGAATTGATTTTTGCACTGGCATATAAAAGGATTTTGCAAGTGTGGCATCTTAAAAGTGATCAAAAACTATCTGAGGTTTTTAAAAAGCTCAAGGGTTGTTTTATTCCTGTTGTCTTCTTCACAACCAAAATCTGTATCCTGAAGTACTATTAGAAAGCTCTTACTAAATGGCTACTGAAAACAATAAAAATAAAAGCAACCCAAGCCCATAAGTAATAATTTCCAAAGAAGAGCAGATGAAAGAATGTTTCTGTTTGCTCTACAAAACAAGTTGTTTACTGAAATGTTCCCATTTTGGGTAGATATTAAAAAAAACCCAACACACACACTCAAAGCTTCAGGAAGTTGTCTTAATAAAGGAATCACAGTTTTCATTTGTATGGTGCAATCTAGATAATCATTTGAAAAGCAATTTTTCTGGATAGTATTTATAGCCCAGTATTTTCTGTGACTCATTTTCTGTGACATACAGTAGGTGATGTTATCATGATATAGGTGGCTACATATAATTTTAACAGGTTGGACTTATCAGGGTTGGTTTTTTTTTTCCCCTGTATGTATACAAAATCTACATTTTATGCAGGGAGACTCTTTAATAAAAAGAAAGAAAAGTCAGTGGAAATTCAGGGAATTAAATTATCCTTCAAGAACCAAAGGTGCAGATGTGGGAACAGGTATAGTGGTCAATCCAATGCACATCAACCCTATAGGGCTGAAGAAAATGCCTATACTCTGAAAGGAGGAGCCAAACTCATGTTGAACTAACCAGCTCCAAGACCAGACAAACTATTGCTGTGTCAGTGCAATGCTCTATATAAGTTGAGTAAGTGAACAAGGCTGAGTAGTGTGGACATAACGCCATATGGCCAGAGCTCCTCTGGCTTGGCATGAGTATCTTTGCACAGTGCTGCTGTCCTGCAGGGTTGTGCCAGCCTGCCTGGAGCCTGCCTGAGGAGGTCCAGTGCAACACATGTACAGCCATAAGGAGCATGGTGATCCAGGGCCATACAGTCTATCCTGTTCCCACAGGAATCATTGCCAGAACTTCTCTGGTTTTCTATTTGAGAAGAATCAAGTCTTTAGAGAGTGCCATAGAGGGTACCCTTCAGGAAATGTAGCTGTTACATGGCTAGCAATATCCAGCTGGCCTGTTATTCTGTTAAAGTTGGTCCTTTTCCTTCTGGGGTGTAGAGTGCTGCTACATGTGCAGACTTCCTCAAATGCAGAGCATTAGGAGGAGCTTCAGACACAACCTGAGCTCAGCGAGAATGATTCAGAGAGCTCCTGGGCTTCTGGTACGAGGTGTAAGCTTTGCCCTGATGGAGTGAATGTCCATGCTCAGGTCACACATGATACAGGAACGTGGTCTGTGTCCTGGGGGAATGGTGGTGGGAAGTGCCATAAGTGGTATATTCTCTCTCTTCTTCACCAGATGCAAAATCTCCTCAATGACAGCAAAATCTATTTCCTGGATACTTCACACTGCCCCCTGTATTATCCTACTGGCAACAAACAGTGGCTCAGCCATACATCTCCTCTCCCACATGCTTCAAGAAGTATTTGATATAGCCAGTCAGACAAAGTGGGAAGAGCGAGTTCAGGGGCAGAGCTTCCATATCTGTAATACTGAATCTAGATTAAATGTGAAAGGAAGGACTTCTGACATTTCTTCTAAATGCTTTTCCTTAACAGAACTACAGTCCTCTCTGAAGAAGAAAATGTGAAGAAGACATGCTGGTGTTTCTGTGCTACTGAGCTCTCCACCAGCATGCTGTCAGAGAAGAAAAAAACACTGGAAAAGTACAGTCAACAAGGTCTTATTGTACAGCTGGTGAAGTTGGCAGAGAAGTCCTACTTGATGCCCAGGAGAGCAGTCAGGCCACAAACCTGAGACCTGTAAAAATGCTGGGTGCCCACAGCTCCCAGCTGCAGGTAATTAGCATATCTGAAAAGTCAGATCAATAAATATCTCATTGCAAATTAAAGAAAGAGAATTTGTGTAGACATCACTGTTGTCCCCCTGCAAAGCAGTTGCAGAAGTCTTGGCAGATCAGGGAAATTAAGATATGAGGCCTCTGGTTATATTCTAAGTATAACTTGTTTTACTTACACATATAAATAAGTCCTGGAACAGAGATAATCAAACAGTGTGCAAGCAATTCCCTTGTTCAGGAATCTCAGCTCATCACTAAATTGGGATTACAAGCAACAATTCCACTTGAAGAACAGAGTTTAATATGAGAACAAGGCAAATACCAAACTTGCCTTCCGATAACTCAGCTTCCTTCACACACAACTGTATATAACACAAATTAAAAGAATGAGTATATCTTCCCATGAATGAATATTTACTTGCATGCTTAAATAAAATAAAAAATAAAAAAAGGGGTCTGGAAGATTGAAATGGCACCACCTGGTGACACCTGCCACACAGTATGAATGGTTGCGCATTAGTACTCATGAAGCTACTTTTGTTTGAAGTTTTGTTCAATAGCCTGGTGTATGACTGTAAAAGCCTTTAACAGAAAACTCTTAATTAGACACTGCTTTTTTTCATTCTATTGCCATAGCTTGCTGTAAAGACAATTGTAGACAGGCATGTGGATTCAGATACTTCATTCAGAAATTACCAGAGTAAATCAAGTTATATATAAGACTCACCTCACTCTAATTTATAGTTCAGCTCAGACCATTGAACTTGCAAGTAAAATTTATGGGGGAAGAGCAATAAATTAAATTGGGTAGAAACATAATTTTTGTCCTCCAGTTACTTGTACAGTTCGATTTAACACATAAAAAATGGAGTATAATACTAACTTGTTAATAAAATGTGCACAGCGCTGACATGTAAAAACAGTTTTATAATTGGTTGGTCCACTCCGTTAGCCTTGTTGACAACACTAAATTTTCAAAACCCTACATTAGTAACATTGAGCTAACATTATAAATGCAGAAAGCTCATAAATGCATACAACAGAAATTCATTTGGCCTTTGATTTTTTGGGGGGTGTCTTTAAAGTGAAAACTGTAAAATTACCACATAATAAAAGCCAGTACACTGAACACTAATTGCCCATTTATAAAAAGCTCTTTTCCTCCAATCATGTAGGTGTGAGGCATAAACTTCTTGGGTTTTACGGAGCTGCGATTTATACTTTCAGTTCTGTTTCTCTCTGTTGCATTTCATCTTAAGCTTATAAAAGACGAGCTGGATTTTATTAATCTGCATCAGCATTCATTGGACATTAAATGTACGAAGATCCCTACAGGGTTTTAATTGTGGCTGAATTGCCAACAATAATTGGGCCTCCGACTAACCACGGAGAGCAGCCCACCCTCACTGCCGGGCACAACTGCTAGCTCCAACACCAGCCACGATAGCCCACTTTGTCAGCCGCCCGAAGGGAAGTTGTCAAGTCTGGGACCCTGCTGCTTTATTCCTATAACTATGTTTTAGAAACACCTCACAAGTGGAATTGTGGTTGCCTCATCCAGAAAATGTGGAAAGGATTAATGTGGCATGTAAAACAAATCACTCCTGAGCTCAGCTGAGAAAGTGGGTATTAAAAGCACTCCAGTCAAAAGAGCTTTAGTGAAAGGGTCATGGTGATATACAGTCAGCACATGTTGGGCTGGTAAAGCTGCAGGGTGTTTGGAAATGGTAATGGTCCATGGGTGTAAATTCTTTCAAGACCTCTTAAAGGCACATGTGTTTCTTGAGCATGTTCTCCAAACAAGGACCTGTTATAGGTTAGATTCACTGGAGCTTTTAAACTTTATTGATTGGTTTGTGGGATTCCAGGTTCGCTTACTGGTTGTTTTTTTTTATTATTATTTTTTTTTAATGCTGTTGATAAACACAGAAAAAGATCCTAGTTTAATCTAAAACTTATAAATCTATAAACTATGTGGTATGTAGCTTTATTGTAACATATTTCAGAATGTGTTATTTCTTTTCTTTATGCCAGTAATCACTGGCTTCACAAGAGTTAAGGGTCTATCAACATTTCTTTTATGAATGCAGGTTGGTTAAAACGTCTTTAGTTTTGAGGTTAAAAAAGTCAGACCCTTAACTTTGACATAACATTTAGTGTGCCTTTATATATGTTTGTAACATTCGTAACATAATATTTCCTAAAGTTATTAAAAAGATGGCTCATGGCAGCTTTTCTTGTAAAGCTGGGAAGACTTAGAGTGCTTAGCGAAAGCTTTGTTTTACAAGTTACACTATTCCTTGTTCTTTTTTTCATTAGGAGTTTCACTGTGATTTAGCAAAAAGAATAAAAATGTGGTAACATATATGTACCATGTAGCCCTTTTCTACCCAAAGAATTGCCACTACAAGATGGAAACATCCAGAAAGGGTTTTTAAGCAACAACTCACCTTGACTTCCATCAGAAACATGAGGGTTCAGTAATTTTATAAATTAGGCCTTCTGTGGAGGGATCACTTCACTTACACTTGAAATGGAGCCATTTCTGAGAAGCATGTGTCAGGTGTTGAGCAGAACACAGCCACATCTTTATACAGACTGAGTGGCTGAGAAATGGAACTGGAAAAAAAAAAAAAGTATCTAGTTGCTACAGTATTTTCCATGATATAATTAAAATCACTAATAATCACTTCCAACACACACCATTCAGTTGAGAATGCAGTTGCCCTGCAGCAAGTGGCCTGCACTTGAAAAGCTTATGACAGTCATGGCCCAAAAGCCAGTATTTTAGGATTTGACCAGCAGAATGCTGTTTTGGTTAAGAACACTAGCGATTAGGATTTTTCCGTCTTATTTCTGAATGTATTGAATGTATGAATGAAGGCCACTGTTAATTATTTTATGTGGTCATTTAACCTGTGTTCACTATAACAGACTTGAAAGCAGAAGCACAGATTGCCGTTACATGATGTGGTAGGTGAAAACATTTGTTCTGAATAATTATATTTAATTGAAATCATATTTAAAAGCACCGAGGAGTTGTTTTCTTGCAAACCCACAGGACTGTTATGAACAGGGACCATGGTTAAATGATCAAAACCCTACTTAGTCAAGTTAAAACAAATAAATAAAATAACATGTGACCTTGGAAAAGTTTGGGTTCTATGTAGGTTCTGGTTCAGTGCCTCTGACTTTGGCTCCAGCTACAACCATGACTACAAATATTTTTTCACAGGCTTTAGCAATGACACCATTTGTTACTTTTGCTTAGTACAGCACTGGTGAAAGTCAAGATCAATCGTTCTCCTGCAACATTTCCACCATGCAATGAAGTTCCAGCCATAAAGCAAAGGGACACACAGTAGATATGATGTCACTGTCTGGCATCTTTATGGAAATCAGAAATCTTTGGCAATGCTGAACTTCAAAATTAAGTTTCCTGTCCTCTTCCCCTTCAGGAAGGTGAAATGTGATGTGCCTGTAACCTATCTTGAAACAAATGTCCTGTAGCTACTTAGGTAAACAGCTGAGGTAACTGGCCAAGACACATTTCAATGTTTTAAGAGACACACAGCCTAAAAAGACAAAAAAAAAAAAAAAAAAGGTTAATAGCAGACATGGATTGTTGTAATGTCATTGTTCCACATCGCAATAACATGCAGGAAACTGGACAGCACTGTAATCTCTAAACCAAATTATTGGTGTTCTGCCCAAACATTTTAAAACCCAAACACCTGCAAGGAGCAGCCAAATACTCTGAACAGAAGACTAGTCCTTCTGGGTTTTTTTACCTTTAAAAAAAAATTATTAAATTTTAGGATTAGGAAATGTTTTTCGTTAAGATTGCTAAGCTACATGGCATGAACAAAGGCTTCTTTTTTTTTTTTTCAAGAATATACAGTTGCTCTGTTAAACCAAGTAAAAGTTTCCTGTACCTAGGAAAAAAGGCACTGTTTACCTTTTGTTTCAATTCTCATTTTATAACAGTCAGTCTTGCTAGTCTTCATACTAAAACCTCAAATCAGCTGTTTTGCTGAAACACTGAGGTGGTTTTAAGTTGAAGTCTTAATAGTACTGGCTTTTTAAGTTAAATTCCTCATAGTATCAGCTCTCAAGTTTTGTTTCATTTTGAGAAGTTTGCTCTATCTCAGATCTAAAGCTGTAGATTCAGATTCAAAGACATTCATTAATACATTCATCATCAAATCTGCAAGACCATTCAAAGTTGGAGAATAAGCTAGAACAAAAAAAGGAGAATATAACAGAAGCTCTCCTTTTGTTATTTACTTTTCTTCAGTCAGTGAGGCTATAATAATTTGATTTTAATTTAAGTCATTGAAAACCTCAACTTTACTTTCTGTTAGAAGACAATCCAGAAAATACCCACTAAAATAATAGAAATAGTAAGTAGATTTAATAGAACATCACTCATTTATGTCCTGAAGATGATATCTTTCTTATCCAGAGCCAAATTTTAACTATGCTGTGTCAGCAACCTGAGGCCCTTTGGGAAGTTGGGATTTATCAGACATTTCAATGCCTAGAAGAGTTAATTTGGACAGAAAAGGAGTTCAGGGTGGAGGGCTAACGAGCTCTCTGTGCAGCTCATTACTCAGCTGTTCCAGTTCCGACCCACCACCCTCAGCTCCCAAAAATTGGTTTAGTGGAGTAGAGTGAGGTCTAAAGCACCAAGGTCTGCCTAAAATTAACCATCTTCTTACTCTTCTGCAGAATTGCCTCGAACATTAGTAAGGAGCAGGGCCTTGCTATGCTAGGAGATGTATAAACATTAAGAAAGCAAATATTCCTTGCTCTGAAGAGCAGATAAATTTAAGGTCTTCTAACAATAGCAGTCAGTGACCTTATGCCCTCCTAAATAGGAAATCAGGTAAGAAGAGAAAAAAAGAATAAACAATTTTCCTGTCAAGTTAGGAATAAATTGGGGTTTGTTTTGATCTGTACCTAGTGAGCTGCATCCAGCTCGTTCAAGAAGGCTTTGATGTGGGCAGACCAACGGTTGGTAGGCCTCTGAGCAACAATGAGTGGTACTTAGAGAAAAATGAAACAAAATACCACAGGGAGTATAACAAGAGGGGGGAAAAATTAGCTGGATAGAGAAGGAAAAAATACTTTAGTAAAAATTATTCTAAATCATTTATGTTTGGAAAAAGGCATATTAGAAAAAACAAAAATCTACTCTCTGTATAATTTGTCCAAAAATTATGAAAATACCGTATTTCAGTAAGGCCTCATGCTTCATTTTAAACAGATTCTAGAAAAATATATCAATATTTTATGCATTCCATTTCTTTGAATTTTAAGTTTAAGATTTTTGGTTGTATATTTCTTCTTCCTTCTTAATTTTTCATATTAATAGAGGAAGAAAATGGCAAACCCAGGGAAGCCTTCATCTGGAACTAAAAAATATCCTGTAATCCTAAAACAACACACTTTTTTCCCCATAAAGTTGAACAAAACTTTTTTCATCTTTTCCAAGAAACAATAAAGGCAAAGACAAATTCATGTCATCACACAAGCAGTGAAATGTGTAAGTTATCTCACATTTTCTGTTGCCAATGTGGGACTGTCCATGTGTCAGCCATGTCATGAAGGGCATGGACACCACCTAGCAACCTTGTCCAAAGCAAAAGAGAAGGTGAGAAGGAGGAAAATGTCCGCTTTCTTCTCTCTGTTTTTGCTCATAAGCTGCTGCCAGTGCTCTCTTTCCAAACAGTTTTTCTGTGTGGTCTTTTCCACACTTTCCATGCACTTGCCACATTTTCCCCACAAAATCTTCTCTCTCCATCTCTGCAAAAAGTGCTACACAAAGGGCATGAGCACACATCACTTTACAAACAAAGTCTGATAATATACATACATATGTGTGTGTACATGTGTGTTGAAAACATTGATCAGCATCTTCCTGTGGTACTGTTTTCTTATTCACAAATGCCATACCAACCCCAAGCATAATATCAAAATAAAGTATTCACAATTGAATTATCTGTATATTCTGCTATTCATACATTAAATACAACAGTACTGAAGCAATCTCAAAATGTTATTCTTCACCTCTTATTGGCTATGGATTTTGCCATCATAAGAAACAAAAACCTGGTTAAGACCATGAACAGACTAACCAGCTCTGTCTACTAAACAAAAGGGAGCAGATACAGTAGGCAAGTGCCCCCACTAACATCTTTAAGCAGCAATTTTCAGGCAAACAAAAGGAAGCGCTTTTCATTACAATGCACAATTAAATCATGGAACTCATTACCACAGGATGCTGCAGAAGCCAAAAGTATAACAGGGTTCAAAAGGAGATTAGACTAATTCATGAAGGATATGTCTATCAATGGCTATTAAGCATGGTGATCCGGATGCACCTCTGGTGAAGGAAGTCCCTAACCCACTGACTACTGGAAGCTGGGAGGGATACCATGGAAGGACTTTGTGCATAGTTTTTACGTTCATATATAAAAAAAAGATTATTTTAATTGAGCACCTTGGAGAATTGTTTAGTTCTCAGACTCACAGTTCTTATTCCTATTTGACCACTAAAATGTTTGCAATGCTCTTTTTTAAGGGCCCTTTTTCAGCAACTTGAACATTATATTAGCCCTTTAGAGACAAAGCAGTAACCTCTTTTAACAGATTTACTTGATGTTATTCATCCAACTTGTAGAAATCTCTCTACCTTTGTAAAGCTGCAACATCAGTTCCCAGAAACCTGGTAAGTATAACTGAAATAAAATGTGATATGTGCACACCTGTATAGCAGATGACTACGTTAAAAGTGATTAAACAGCATTTCTTTTGCTTTCTTTTAATTTGAACCTTACTCCCTTATACTTCCACTAAGAAATTGTTAGAGCCAGGACCCCTCTGAGCAAACCAATTTACTGAAGCTGAGGATGCAGCCCTTGATTTTACAAACTGAGGACAGATAATTGTTAAACCTCAAAGAACACATGTCATTGCAAAGCTCTTACAGTAACACTTCTCTTCCCGTGACCTTTCATTTGAAATGTGTTTGTGTCATTTACATTGCAGTTACATTCTAATGCAAGATACGTTTGGGAGTGTAAATATCAAGATTAAATCTACCTTGAAAACTCAGGCTGAATCAGGTTTATAGCCTAGAGGCAAGTTGTGAATCCCATAAAGCATTGTTCGAGGGACCTGGTTAGTGTTCTGTACACCTGCTTAATGTTTTTTTTTTTTCATAGTCACAAATGTCAAACTGCTCAGTAACGCATTGGGGTTTGAATGACAGCCATGCACTTGAGCACCAGTTATGTTTTTTCACTACCAAATTGGACTATAAATGATGAAAAAGAGGTCAGAAAGGAAGTATGGAAGCATACAAATTTGAAAGGGGAAACTGCTAATAGTCATAAACCGTGTGCAATCAAAGGACTGGCAAGTCATTGTGAATTACCTGCTCCATGAATTACTGATCTAACTGCATTATGATATGGAATTTTCTAACTCCTTTCATCTGTGGTGCAATGGCTTCTAACAGCTCCCAGATCAAAAGCAAGACTGCCAGCGAAACCATGAAAAAAACCCACAACACTGACTTTCATTATGAGCACTTATTTGTTAAAATTTTCTTAATATGCAGGCTTCATTATTTATTGATTCACTGATTGGATGTACTGTAAGTATGCCACCTACCAAATTTGAGGAAATAGCACAGAAATGATCAGCAGTGTGACACCTCAGTGCAAGTCAAAACTTGTAAGCATGTGCACATAAACACTCATAGCTTGTACATTTCTCCCCAGGTGGTAAAACGCAGAACAAACATTGGATTTATATGACCTCCTTTTTTTTTTTTTAAACCCAAATCACCCAAAATACTTTACAAACAATTAGTTACATGCTAGTAGTTTTACTGACTGTGTAAAGCTAATGAGACAATTAGCTTGCACATGCCAATAACACCAACATGAAGACACAATCTAAGGCATATATAAGCAATGATGAGACAATTGATTTCTACAGGTGCCTATCATACATGCCCCAAAACAGAATTCTAAGCTCAAGTGATGACCATAACAATGAATCTCAAACCAGCAGACATATTAACCAAAACGTATAAATAGTTCTTTCAGCTGGGCTTAGAAATTCTTATGGTGTGTATTACAATGTTTAAAAGACATTTCTAATCAAACTCTTTTTTTTTAATCTGTTTTCCTAGATTGGATGAGAAAAAATGAGGCTAGTTATCCTCACCTGAGCAATTTTAGGGAAAAAAAATATTATACACACACACACATTTTGGCAGACATCTCTTTTGTTTGGTATGTTTCTGCTGGTACAACTCTGACTTCACCCAGAGATGAAATTGTGAATTAGTTTCATCATGATTACAGTCTGCGCAGTGAATATGTCCTTTTTTGTGCCTATCATAGAGAATAAACACCTCAGACACTGACAGCTGCCTCACTATTTCAGTGTGAACATACCGGATACCTTCCACCTAAGGTCATATTTGTAAGTATGTGTGATGTGTAAGCAAAGAGAAAGCAAAGACTGGCAGTATCACCTCACTGGTAGATCAGCCTAGAAAATAGAATTTCTCTCCTGTGGAAAGAGTTGATGGTAATTTTTCCTGAAGAATTAATATTTTTGTAAAGGAAAGAAAACTTCCAAAGAAATGCTACTGCAAGGGAGCCTACCTGCGAGTCAGTGCCCCCCCGCTTCATGCTTCCCTCCCCCCAGCCACCCCACTCCCAAGGTAGAGGCCTGGTCGGGGTGTCAGGAAGCCGGAGGAGCAGCTTCCTGGGGAGTGGGGAGCTGGGGAGCCCGGGCTGGCATGCGACCAGGAGCGCAGGCTTCCTGGACAGCCTGCATGCCTGCTTTCCATTGAAACTTTCAATGAAATCAACATGTTCCTGTGAAATGTTTCAATTTTGTAAAATCAGCATTTTCCAACAGAGAGGTATTCCACTGGAAACTTTTCAACCAGCTCTAATAAGCAGGGCATCTTTAACATCTCACACAGAGAGTAGAGCTGAAGGACATTAAATTTCTATCTGAGAGACCATGAGCCAAATGGTCTCCTTGCCTGCATCCTACTATAGCCAGGGTCTTCACCTGAGCTGTCTGCGACAGTGGGCTGGTGGTTCTCCAATGGCTGACACCATACAACAGCATATTCTTATTCCATTGTTACAGCTTGACCGAAATGGTCGAACAGCAGGCACCACGAATTTGACGTGGCCAAATATAGGGCCATAGCCAAGACCACTTGTGAAATCCTTGGGAAAAGCAAGTATTTTTTGAAGTTTGGAAGAAAGTTTAACAGTTTTAAACTATCATAGGAACCACAAGGAACCCTTCTCAGATCCAGTCATGACCAGAGTTTCTCTTATGCACATATGTATGTTGGAGCATTTGAGTTTAAATCTCTTTTTTATTTTGGTGAGTTATTTGATTGATTTCCATGTCTTCTTTAGGAGGTGGGTTCATAAACTTGACAAAAATGTATGGATTTTATATTTAAGAAGATTAAATTCAAGGAAAATTTTAGGAAAAGAGCAACAAGAATGTCCAGCAAACACAGAAAATGAATGGCTCCTGGCAGCTGTCCGTCAAACCACTGGTTAGAAACCTCTATTGATGATCACACCTCTTTCTGTAACCTACCTTGTTTTCAGTGAGAGATTTCAGGAGCTTGTTCTATTAAGACGAGTTAAAAATTAGCTAGACAAAGGTCTACAAATATAAGATAAATCACAGTAAAAAATTATTCAACCAAGATTTTAAAGAAGTAAGTGAATCTGGATGACAGGAAACTGATGCTTGATAGAGTTTTTTTGCAGTGAGCATAATAGACCCAAATATGTTTTTTACTGCAAGAAATGGATAAGAGAAAGAAAAACTATATCTTTCTGTAGCTGATGTTGGAACTCAAAAAGACAATGCAGAAATTGCTGTCAGCAAGTGTTAAACAAACAAACTACATGATGGCAATCGAATCAAACCAGCTTTTTAAATTCTATTTTATGACTCGTTTTTAAGGATTGGATTTCAAACTACTGATGTCCTTCAATTTCAGTTTTGTGCAGCTGTAATATTTAGGAGCAAGAGTCATCCCTCAGCAAGTCATGCAATAGACCAGATCTTCTAGGGTGCAATTTCTCTTAGTCTAAAATTGGCCAAAAAAATCTCAGGAAGAATGTGCCTTTTTCACTCTGTTAACCATAAAAGGAGGCTATGGTGACAAGCTTGGGGTAAACATCTACACTGTAGATTATTTAAGCTAGGTGAGATGAAACCAACCCAATTTTCTTTTAAGGTAACCTTTCATGGAATAAATTACTGGTCAAACTTAGGTTGTAGATGACTAGTGTTTATACTGATTTTAAATTTTGCAAGAGCAAGTTTTAATAAACAGCATAGTGACATCTGTGCTTTAAGATCTTGTCATGATAGAGGAATTTTTAAACAGACCAGACTCTGAGGCTCAGTAAATATTTTACTAAGTGACCTCAAATTTAGGGTTTAAGTATTAGGAGTCTCACTCATGTACTCATGTCAACCCTTACAGTAGCAAGGCAAAGGAAAAAGAGAAAATGAAAAAGCATGGAAGAAAAGGAAGAGATAGACATACCCCCCAAAAAAACCCAAACCAAACCCCAAACAAAACAAAACAAAAAAACCCAATAGAAGAAACCGAAAGACCAGAATAAAAAGAGAAACAGAAACAATCTACTGAATCACCAATCCTTTTTTGTGTCATAGAAAAACATGTATAAACCACAGCAGATAATCTTCCCATCATTACAGGAGGCGGCCCTGAAACAAAATGCCAGATTTAGAACGCTCAGCAGCTGGGGAAGCTGAACCTGGAGCTGTGCTTTTTGTTTGGCACAGCCCTTGCTGCAGGGCTGTGCCAAGCCCCCAGATGCAAACGCTCCCCCATGCCGTGGCAGGGGCACTGGGTATCTGGCCAACCTCCAACCCAGTGCCAGCTTTTCCAAGCACTCCTCGTCCTGCAGACACATAGTCATTTATATGTTGGAAACCATATATCATGTCCACATCCAACATATAAAGTCACTTTCCATCCTGCACATTTTGGGGGTTTAAATTATTTTAAATTTAATGAAATTATACATGCTATTCCAAATTTTGCAGCTGATGCCTCTTAGCTACCCCCCCCCCCCGACACACACACACGCAAAGTAGGGGCATTTAAAATATATAAAGACAGAAAAACGTAACAGCATTGCTCTCCCTTGGGTACTGTTAAGTAAAAGAGGTGAAAGAGGGGAACGGCACATGCAGGTCGCTGTAGCTGAATACTGGTGACCACTGCTGTCCCTGCCACACAGTAAGAGAGGTTACAGGTCCAAGAGGGACACATTTTGGGAAGTATACCAGTGCCAGACATAGAACATGTGAATATACATGTACAGTTAATGCCTAAGTACCTATATATATATATATATATATTCATACACACATATATGTGTATATATCATGTAAGGTAAGGTGTGGAGAGCTTGGGGAAGATCCCTGGGCACAGACACATGAATTACACGTGAGCATGTTTGTGTATATATGAGAAAGTGGGTAAGCACAGCTGTGCACATGTGCTCCTCATGTGCCCCCAGTATGCCTTGTATTTCTGCTATTTTGGCTTGGTTACCTCAGTGCCTGAGTCTACAATAATGCATGTCACCATTGTGGGTAACATTTTGTTTTAAATCTAAGCATGCAAATATTTGTGTCAAAGCTGTCTACGCATGCAACCAATTGAGAAGCTGAAATGCCTTCAAGTTATGTAGCAACTGTTTTCATTTTCTCTCAATGGTGTTTCTGTTATTTTCTAACCTCTGCCTTTTTTTATTGTCTTTATTCTGCTCTAAAGCTTGACTGCCTTTCTCTTTGCCTAACTTCTCGGCAGTGAGAAGAATGTGTAGGAACCACCCCCGAATTTTAATAGAAGGACAGCTAAAATTCCAGTCTGTATCAAAACAGTCCCTTGCAGAGCTGCTCAGCATTTCCTTTGTCTACACAAACCTTCTCAGAGAAGCCATAACGCAGTCCTAAGAAGCTACCAGTGATCCTGTAATAAGCACTTTCTTTCTAATGTGGCAAGGGCTTTGAAATTTAAGTTATAAATGTGACAGAAGGATTAAATTCAAGTTTGCCCTATAGTTATAGATGTGGTATAGCTGGGTATGAAGTCTGTGCCTGTGTGCTTCCCTAGTGCACTTAGTAATTGCCTGGGTGGCCCAGTGCCTCCCCAGCAAAGGTAACAACAACGGGCTCATGGGAGACCATGGACAGGCTGGAGAGATGGTGGTTGACTGAACCCCTTCCCAGCCACGTTCACTACAAAATACTTCCCTGAGCACTCCAGGAACAAATCTGGGGGAGTCCTGACATCCCCCCAGGCAGCTCCCACTGTGGCTAGACCAACAGATAAGCACTACTGGCATGCTTTAATACTTCAGTAACACGCTGGGTGGAGATCCTGGACACTAAGGAGGCTCTCTCAGGCAATTCCTGCAGCAGAAGTGACCAAACTGTACATAGACAAGATACTTATAAATAGTAGAAACTGCAGCTGCAGAAATGGTCATGTAGGACAGTCTTTTGTACATAGCTAAAGCATTTAGGAGATGTTTTGCAAGTAGCTTAAGATAATCAGTACCAATGGATCATGGACATGCTGGAGTGGTCACGTAGGACTGCATCCCTCACAGTTTGGGAATTCTCACCTAATCCAGCTAAAGATGTCATTGCAAGGTACCTTGCAATGCAGACCACAATCACCATCTAGGTAGTGACTGATCATCTTGTTTGAGAGATTTGATTCCCCATGAATACTATTCTATACAGATAACCTAAAATTTGGGGGGTTTGTGGGGTTTGTTGTTTTTTGACTGTTTTGGTTTTTTTAAATAAACCATCCATGAGTCAATATGCAACACCTCTTAAATGTAGAAAATCCAAAAAAGAGTTACTGGAAAGGGAGGTTTCTGGTAAGCATCTATCTACATGAAGCAACAACAGGAAAATGTGGACTATGGTGGAATTCAAGGAAAATAAATATGAAATTGGCAGGACTCAAAATAAGTCCACCTGTCTAAAGATGACTTCAACTGTAAACACTCTGGGGAACTCAGACAATTACCACCCACTGTGAAAAGGACTGAAGGAATCAAGATGAACTCATCAAAACAGACCTGACCTTGAATTCCCCCTGTCCTAGCACTCCCCTTGCTTACTCTGTCTTAATCCACTTACGAGGTTTACTGAAGTGAGTGGCCCAAAAGGGCACGTGACCATGGCCTTCTAAGCTTAACTCTATTTACTATAATAATAATAATAATAATAGTAATAACAATAACAACAATAATAACAATAATAATCAGTCTTTCTTAGCAAGGTTCAATAGCATTCAGTTACCTGAATGTTCATTTAAGATTTTTTTTCTGCAAGTTAAGGGAGATTGTGCAGAACAGATGACCATCAAAGACAGAATTCTCATCTTCCTTTTACTGCCATAAATTTGAAGTACCTTCATATACCCCCAGGGAATTAAATGAAGTTTACAGTTTCTAAAATGAGGTATGAATTTGGCCCATATCATATACAGTAACAGACTCTTTAACAAACTGACATTAAGAGGACCCAGAGAAAAAAGCCACAAAAATAAGTAAAGCATGGTCCTTAAGTGAACATCAGTAGTTAAAGGAAGGGTCTTCTATGAGCCTATAGGAAGGGATACCCATTCATAAATCCTTGTCTGTTGCAAAGCGATGGGCCAAATTGTATTTAGCTACATCAGCAGCAGACTCACATAAGGAACAGCAGGAGCAATGAAATTCATATGGCTAGCTTTCATACATATAAAGGTTTCTTGTACCACGTGTCACATATTCAGTTTGTAGGAATAAATATATTAACTATGTTTTTCTAACTGAAAACCTTTTCCACATGGGAACAGACTTAAAAGCACATTTAAAAAGAAGATGCAATAATCAGATTTTAAACTTTGACTTTAAATTCAAAACAGAACTTGAAGTAAGCCTTTGTGGATGTTCCTCTTTTTGAAGGAATGCATAATTCTTGTTACCTACTTTAAGCAATGAATGGCAACACTCAGTCACAAAAAATGCAACAGAACTTCTTGGGAGTGGGAGAAGGCTATATAAAACACATTTAAACACCAAGGTTGTAATAGCCAGCAAGATTTGGAAAAGACTGAGGCAAATCTTTACCTATGAACCATTACTTGTTTCCAGAGAAATAAATCATGTCAATTCCCTTTCTCCAGCTACTGCACAAATGGGATAATTATTACTGAAAATAACTTCTCTCAGAACTACAGGATCAGTTATTTTCACCGAAGACATGGCCAATTAGGCAACATGCAGAATGAATGTGGTTGATTGGATCTCTTTGTTAAGGACTGGCAAGAAACAATATACAGTAATGGCTAAACTGTGATCAAACAGTAAAAAAAAATAGCAGTTGTTCATCAGTGTTGTATCCTTGCTTTTTATTTGAGTATGTGCATTGAGCCCACGTGGGTGTGGGAGCCAGGCAAACAGCATGAGGAAAGAATGGGAGAAAATGAAGCAAGAAGCCCTGGTGATGAGCTGCACAGCACTTTTCATTCCCTGAAAGACGCCCATGCAGACCCATCTATGAGTCTCCTCTCATTTTCCTTTTGTAGGGTTTAGCTTACACCTTGTTGGCCTTGCTGAGAAGGAGGAATTTTCAGGAAAAATCAGCCTCTGCTCATAGATAGATAGTGTAAAAAATGCAGAGCCTGCATTGAAGAACAACAGATGTTAAAGAAGTAGTTACTATTGCTAGAGTAGTAGTTTCCACTTGTAAGTAACATTTTGTTCTTCTTTGATGTGGTCTGTGTATATCCCCTGCTGCAGAAGCCCAGCTAGCAATAAAATACCAACAGAGGTAGGTCCAGGAACTGTAATAAGACAGTACAGGTACAAACTGAAAGGAGGTAAATTAAATCTTTTCCATCAGTATACTGTTTGGACTGGTGCCACAGAAAGACTAACTGCCTAGAAGGCCAAGAGACCTTGGTATATTTTACCTAGGAAAATGGGGGGGGAAGAACAAGCAGCAAACACTTCAAGGACCTTATTATTGAGCTACCAATCAGAGTGCCAACATGCAATGATTTCCCTCTCTTCTCTTTGCACTAATGCTATCACGTGCTATTGAGCTTCTTTGGCATTTAGGAACTGTTATACACCACCTCACACCAGTAGCTCTGGGAAGAAGAGCACCCTCCCCTCTCCTGTTCCTGTACAAGAACAGGACAAGCATGTTAGGATATTTCTCACACAACATTCTTCTTAGATTATGTCTTTAAGGAGATCTTGAGGGAGAGTTTTTACCTTCATGTTTCATAGCCCTTGCTGGACTCTTCCCTGAATTAGCTACTCTCTTTTTCACCTGTGTAAAGTTTTGGCATTCTGTGACAGTGAATCCCACAGACCAATGGTAAAATGAAGTGTTACTTCTTTCACTGATCCAACACAGTCAAAACGTTATGTCATTTATTCTGCCTTCTTTGGCTGACAGTCTTTAAAGGTGAGTGCCTGCTCATTGGCCTCTAAGATAGTTCCAGTTACATGCTGACAGTTTTTAGTAGGACACTCAGAAGTACTACAGGCCTTGTGATTTCTATTTCTTCTATCCCTTTCCAAACCTAAAGTGAATGAGAAAACTATCACACAGACTTTTCATAGCAATAGAATACAGAATGTTATCATATTCTCTATTTTTTGTAAAATCAGCATTAAAATAGTTTTTGCATCTTTGTGGTGTTATAGCTAAACCAAACTATTGTTACAGTGGTAAGTTGTTTTGTTGGTGCTGGTTGGGGGTTTTTTTTGCTTTTTGCTTTTTTTTTTTTTGGATCATTATTAAATGTAGGTAACAAGCCACAGCTAAAATTCCAGCTAATGTTTTCTTAAAGTAATTATTTATCTTGACTTTTGAGACACTTCTTTTCAAAGCCCTCCTGAACTGCATTGCCCTTAAGTGCACAAAACAGACAACCTGAATGAATACATAACTGGGGTATAGTGAAAATTAAAATAAAGCAAATGCCCTGTGGGAATACATTCATATCACAAATACCATAACAGCTGGCACTGGTTGATCTAGCTTTTGGCAGTCTCTGTAGCAACGTCAAAGACACAATGTTTCAGAAACAACTGATGAGTCAGCTGCAAAAGGTTGAGAGATTTAGTTCAGAGAAGCCCATTTATTATATAATGAAATATTTCCGTAACATCCCATATTTGACATCCCATAAGAATACCAGTTACAGGCTGAGCTAATAATACTACCTATTACTGAAACTGCAATAACATACCCCAGTATCTGACCCTCTTGCCAGCTGCTTATAGGCTTGTAAATTGTTAACCATTTGGGGCTGTAATTTTCCATTTTTTCTGTTTTCCTATGACCCATTTTGGTTTTTTTTTAAAACTAAAAAAATACTGTGCTCCTTTCCAAGAAAAGCTCTTGGGAGGAAAAAAGTTGTTTTGTTCCTGTGAAATAAGGCATCATGAACTCTTGTTGAGAATCTCTCTGACATTCATGATTTGAAATAGAAATATGAAATTTGGGCTATAGGGAAGTTTTGAGGAGTTTTTTTGCAACTCTCATTAAGGTCTTTTATAATTGATCCATCAACTGTTTTGAACTTCCAGAACTAGTTCCTGACACCTGCAAAGTTTTCTTGAGCTTTACACAGACAAAAATAGTGTTTGAAAGAACACAAACCATTTTAAAAAATTTCTCTTTTCACTTTTGGAAAACAAAATAATATACAAAATAAAGAGTCTAAAGATGGTAAAACACTCACCAGCAAGGAATTTAATAACAAAACGAAGAAGTATTGTTTCACTTTTCATTATCTCTACAATAAAATGGAAACATGTTTGGTCACATATCACATACAATATGCTTCATGGGAACGTTTCCTGGCCTTATACACTATACCCTGTGGAAGTCAGGCATGTTCTCTATTGCTATGACCTCTCAAATTTATTGTATTTTCACTGGCTAGATGTTTTCAGTCCTTTTCCTAAGCTGGCAATTAAAGCCTCATTTGCAGCTGTGCTTGTGAAGCTGAAGCTTCCATTGTATCATTTTTGAAAGCCTGGGATTTATTTGATCTGTGGAATAGTAAAATTCTTTTGAGAACATAAAAAGTACATAAAATATTAAAAACATAAGAAATAACCTCTATCCCTGGACAAAAACTATTGTCCCACAGTAAGATGATGAACACAAGCAGCAAACATAAAGAAAGGAAGAGGAAGAAAAGCAATAGTAGTAGTTTGTCCTTTTCTGGAAAGTCTGGCTTGCTAGCTGAGTGCATGGAAGGAGTTGCAGGGGAAAATGAAACTAGAGAATATGTAAAGCTGGGAGATGAGATCATCCCCCCAAAACAATCCTTCAAATTCATAGACACTTCTGGATTCATGAGGTGAGAATAACCAGCACTGAGGACTGTAAAATTCATTTGTAGCATTTGAATTTGTTAACATGCATTTGCAAGCTGTCTCCTCCTAGAAGGGAAGCGGGAGATGCCCTAGAAACCCAGGGCAGAGAAATGTAACTGTTTAAAAAATGCTTCTTACAATGAGAGTGACAATAGCTTGCATCCAGACAGCTTCTTTGCTAGCAGTCTACACCAATCCAATCAAGTGTTACAACTACCTTTTAAGTTTTCATCAGCATATTATTTTGCAACATTCTGAGCCTGCAAATGGTTGTTCCCAGGTGCATAATTATTCACACACGGAACCCACTGAAAACGATGGATGTCAGTGCATGAGTAACTACCTAGAGGGCTCAGAGTCCTGAAATTGTTTCTGCATATGATAGGTAAGTTGCATATTTGCAAGGGGATTTTCTTTCGTATGTGTATTTGGGTTTTTTTGTTTCCAACACTAAAATGGGGATAGGCCCACGTCAAAATACCCAGACAAAACCTTCTGAACTTTGACTGTGGATACAGTCCAAACCTACAGCAACCTTAAAATTTTGCATGTATAGTGGCTTTTTATAGTGGGTTGGATCCAAACCTCACACTGAAAAAAATCCCCAAGGCAGTAGAACTTGGATCTGTGCTTTCCGGTTTGAACCCAAACTGAAAGTGTTGCAAGAAATGGCTCATTAGTTTATCCTGTAGTATTTGCCTCCAGAAACCTGTCATTGAACAAAGACACATCAACATTTGAAAAAAAATGATTAGTTATTTTTGGATAACCTGAAGGCCCTCTAAGTGTTCTAGCTCAATATTTTTTGGAAATCAAGGCCTATAGCAGAGCTGTCTTAGATCTCTCTACCAGTGCAGACAAGGCTGACTTTTGCCACAATGAGAACATCATCATCACACAGAGTAGCCAAAGTTTATGAAGACAGCAAAACAGATCGTTCCACGAGGTGAAGGTGGGGGCACGTTGAAGAGTCAGTCAGATTTTGGGTGACTATCACTAAAAGCAGTAGCTCTTTTCTTTCTCTTTCAACTCTTCTCCTTTATTTATGGTATGGTATTCCTCTACCCCACCTGCCATGATAGGAAGAGTCCTTCCTCTTCCTCCTGCAATTGTCCATTCCCTCTTGGTCTCAGGGAATGGATAGGGGCTAGGATCAGGGTAGGCTAAGAGGAAAAGCCTGGACAAACCACTTTGTAACACAGAGCTTGCTGTCCTCATATCCCACCCTTACCTTGGTAACAACAAGCAGCTGTGCATGCAAGAGGTGGGAATTAGCTGAAACAGCCAATCTTTGTCATTTTAAGTATGGGCAAAAGTAGGCCACAGATAAGAGTGATAGGCTGACAAGCCTGTCCTCCTCCCTGGATTTCCTTCTTAGAGCCACAGGATAGAAAGTGAAGCTATTCAGCTAGGTCCTAGCTCCTCATGGGAAAACAACGAAAGTGAAAAATCAAGTATTTGGCTGATTTCTTTTCTTGCGAAGGCAATGACAGACATTTACGTGGTTTATTTTGTCTCTTTCCTTGGTTCAAAAGCTGGTGAATGTCAGAGACAGAAAGGTATCTTAAAGAAGCACCACGTTCCTACAGCATGCGTGTCTTGAGTCCTCTTAAAGGACAAATGCAAGGCTTCCCCTGACTTGATGATCACCTTCAGAGACCAAAACATGGAAAGAAGGAAGGTTTTGTTACCTCATGTTTGTGTCTTCTCAGTCCTAAAACAGGTTACAGGTCTGCCTGAACTCCTGCACTGGTCATGGTCTCTGGAGCACTCACTGATGGCTACAGCCTCAAAGTAGTATGTCAGCAGCTGAGTGCTGCAGGGGAAGAAGTATCTCTCAGCTGTGCCTCTTGATCCATTGAGACCATTCAGAGATTTCTCTTGGCTGTTCAAACCATCACCAGATTTGGTAAACTATTTTAAAGATCCCCTCATGCCAACCAGAGAGCAGTGTCAAGGACTTGGCCAGCCATTTGGCTGGGATTGGGTTGTATATGGCCTGCTGCTAATTCATTTATTTTCCTCCACTAAACTGAACTGAAACAAAGTACAATACTATGCAGCAATGTAGAAGACGTTGTCCTGAATTGACAGCCCTTTGAATTTTACTGGGAGTTTTCCACTAACCTCAGGCAGCTTTGGCCCTCACATTGACCCACAAGAGTCTCAGCTCTTCTCCATTTCCTTTCTCCATCAGTTGTTATTTCCTTCCTTTTCTAGGTGGCTAATATTTGTCTCCCTTCTTCCTATATGGGGCCACATTTGAGAACTAGAAAACAGAAAATAAAGTAGTATTGGGAAATTAAAGCGCATTTGCCTTTTACACTGTTGTGCAATGTTCTAAAAAGAAATGTAGGCCTTATCTTTCAATTCAGTCATCATGCTTTATGAAGGAATGCTGTTTGCAAAAATAGATTTGGTCATATACTCATTACAGAGGGTTGATATTCTGATTCTGAAGACGGGCGTTGTGCGAGAGGTTTGTTTGTTTTCTCTTTTGGGGCTTTTTTTTATTTGAAAGGGAACCTTAAATAAACTTTCATAAAATGCAAATTGCTTTTAAGTTTTGGCGTAATGCCTTCAAGTGTTTGTAACTTGTGTAAGGAAGTCATCTATCTTAACCAGTGTAGGTCAAACATATTTTCCATGTTAATTAGATGTATTGGATTTATATGTCAATGACAGTGCTTCATTTTAATCAGCAAAGATCTTTGCATATACACAATGCAGGTATAGCCTCTCCCAAACTAAATGTAACAAATCTGGAAATTATAAAATCACAGGCACTTGTTCCAAGGCCCTAGAGATGCCGGACACTGGCTTTCTCCATGGGCTCTCACTTGCGGTAATAGAACACTGGAATTCTACAGAGTAATTATCACTAAATTATAATTGCAATAATGGATGTGTTAAGTCACTCTAGCAAGAATCAGTCTCCTGAATATAATCACCTAAAAAGGATGTGTAGTTATTTTTGCTTTCACCCAGTGGAAATGTTCAAAATATCCCTGTGATTTTTGAAAGTTACATGCAATTTTTGGTACTTTCCAGAACAGTGCTGATTAACCCAGTAATAACCAGAAGTTTTTGATATCATGAACTTTTGGAATATGCCTCTGTACACTGTAGTCTCTGCTTTTAAGTCATTTGCTGCCAGATGAAGGGGATTTTTTTTAATATGTTTTTGGAAGTAAATTCCCAGTGTTATGACAGCTGTTCTGAAATGTGTTGTGACAAAAATATCCACACAAAATGATTTTTTTTAATACATTTTCCAGTTATTGGGGAATAACTACTGGAATAATTTCTTTGGAGCCTGTACATTTCACATACTAATACACATCTATTACATTTTGGTATATCCATGTTTATACACATAGCCCTTTTCTATGCATATTCTACTACTGTGGAGATTTAAACTCTATGGACTCAAGACAAAATAGTCTTCTCAGGACTGAGCTGTGGCAAGTTCAGTACTCAGTTCAGCAGCTCAACAAATCCCAGCATGTCAGCTTGGTGTGCCTGGTGTCCCAAGCCAATCCACCTCTGGGGCAGCCAGCAGCGCCTGGCTGAGCTCAGCTGTCACCAGCCTGTCCCATCTACAGCCGGTTCACCTTTTGTTCACATTGTCACTCTGTGAGGGTCAGGGCTTATCCAGCCGCGGCAGTGCCTTTGGGCAGTATTAATGGACATATCATGCTGTGTCCCTGGCACATTCCACACTAAAAACTAGGGGTTTACACTCAAGAGTCCTTAGGGATATGAAATTAACACTACTCCCAAAGGCTCCCATCATAGCATACTCTTCTCCCAACATTTGAAAGACAGCTGGTGTGTTAGTCAAGAAAGCATCACAACAAAAGATCCGCAATCATTTTTAAATGAGACGTCACTTATTAAAAGGAGATGGAGACAATGGAGATTATATTAAGCCACTCCAGATGCAGACAGGCCTTCTCCTGGTCCTTCACACCTAGAGGTCTGATTCCATGATGCCTTTGACTTCAGTTGCTTATTGCCATTACTGCTAACTTCTGTTACTTATGTTTTATACTAGTGTGAGCCTAAAGGAGCCAGAGAAACTGAATATTGTTACCAAGGGTAGAAAACCCTCCAACAGATGGGAAAATGATCCCACTTGGCAAGAGGCAATGTTTGGTACTTAAAAAAAGGAAAAAGCTTTTGGATTTCAGCCACCAAATCCAGTCCCCAATCTTGGGCTCTGCAGAGTAATTCCCAGAGCTCAAAAATGTAATGTACTGCTGTGGATCATCCATTAAACTGTCTATTGAATGAGGTATAATGCTAAACAGGCTGAGGAGAGTCTATCATTCAGATTAATGCAAGTCCAACTCACAAAACCTTCAGAAATGTTTTTTGTAGGCAGGGCAACTTGGTGCTAAATAAGTTTGTTTGCTGTGAGAGCCAAGATGTTAGAGCATTAGAAGCCCAGAAGAATATGGCTATTTCTAGGGATTGAATCATGACACAAGTATGCAACAAAATGGAAACAGAGTAAACACTAAGAAACAAAGAAAACTGCATGAATTTCTACCTCTACAATAAAACCTTAGCAACAACATACAAAGCCTTAAAAAAGTGCCACAGATTCTTGCTTTGAAGGCAATTTTTAAAGAGGTATTTTAGTCCAGTCAGTGGCCCTCTAAGAAGCCCACTCTGATTCTCTAACTCCTTTTGCAGTAGCGTGAAATGTGTCATTTTCAGCTACTGTCTGGGTGAAGTTTTAAGCAGCCACTGAATGTGTCTCTACTGTTGTCATCACAGTATGAAACACCATACACACAGTATCCTAAAAAAGCATCCTAAATGATTGCGGAGAATGTGGATTTACTTAAAAATTAAGAAGAATATCATGTTACTCAAGCTTCTTGAACATTTAGGCAATGGGATATTTTTTTTAAAACCACCTTAGTATATTGAAAAGAATAGTTTTCCTCCAAAGAACTTGAACTTACTATGATTCGAATAAAATACCATCATTAATCTGTTTGCCCTCATGCTTCAGTTTCTAGGTGCCATATGTATACAAATGATAAAACATTCGTGACATGAAACAACCAAGGGCTGCATTTCTCTTTTATTTGCATTGCTCATGCCCCCAAAATAAAAATTTCTTTGTTATTAGGTGAGTCATTTTAAATTTAACTTTAAGTCAAATAGTTATCAATTTGCATATAAATGCTCAAAAATTATTTTGTACTTACTCTTAAGTGTTGACAGTCTGTAGGCAGGGAGCAGAGAGGGACAGGAAGAAGGAAGGAGAATACACAGAACTCTTTATATGAAGTATTTGCAGTTGCTTTATGCTGAAAACTCAGTTATATTCTTCTTGGTCCACAGACATAATCCATGACCCTCTAATAGTACAGTCTTACTCCTCCATGGTTCTGTTGAACTTAATTATTCAATCCCTCAATGTCCTGTGGTACCTAAAGCAGAAGGGATGCTGAAACATGTGTCTTAAAGACCTGGTCCATTTCTCTGTAGTGGACAATATAACTATCATTTATTAGAATATTATTTCATGGTTATGATTTGAAGTGAGAAACATGTGGGACCCAAAGATTTTATGCATATTAATTCAACTTTTCTCTTGCTGGTATTTTAGAGAGATAGCCAGATATGGGCATATACATTAGCTTCCTCAGTCTCTTTGTACCTCATGAGTCTCATTCTATTTTAGGTCAGCCTGAGGTATCTGGATGTTGGGTGTTTGTAAAACATTGAAAACAAGTGTACAGTAAGTGAGAGTTCTGGCCTCAGATTCCTCCCTTGAAAAATAAAATTGTTCTTTTTGGATGATGCCGAGAAGCACTGAGACAAAAATTAGAAGAACTCTGTACCTTTGCCCTAGTTGAAGAAAATAGTAACAAGACAACCTGAACCAAACATGGACATAAGCAGCCTCAACCCCCAGTGGATATTCACATCAAGGTCATCTGTCAAATAAGCAACAGCGAAGTACGTGTGCAGACTGTTTCTTGTGACATATGCCCTTTTCTGGCACTGAAAGTAAGTAGTCTTCATTAGACTGTGGGACAATTTGTTTTAAATTGCAGCTAAAATAGATACATTGAATTTAAAGTGATAGGCCAAAACCAGAAAGAAAAGGTCTTACGAGCATGATTAGTAGGTTTAGCACAGTGAAGGGCTAATATAAAGACTTTTTCAACCAACATGTGGAATCACTTACTTAAGACTCAGTCATTTGCTTGAATTAGCAAGGACTATCCCTTAGCTTTCTGAATTATATTCAAATAGCAAAAACATGTATAGAGAAAGCAATGAACAACAAATGTATAAAAGCTACGCTTCTTCTTTCATCAACTTTTAGATGCACACTCCAGTGCAACAAAATTATTCCACTATACACAACCCAACCAGAAAGTACAGGTAACAAGCACTCTGTCCAGAAGCAAAGAGTTTTGCAAAAAAAACCTGTCACCCCTCTCGTGCAAGAAGTATAAACCAGTAATTTAGGGGCCATTTGCTCTTATATGACAATCTCAGGAATCTTCTGTTGTGACTATACAGTTCTGTTTCACACTGTTATCAGATACATAAGTTCCCCAGTTATGTAGGAGACACTGAGAAAAAAATTCAGGTTTTGTGGTGGGTTTTTTTTTTTCTTTTTGCCTGTAAAATTACAATGATACAAACATTAATATTGATATTTCATAGCTGCTCCTAAATATCACATTATGAGAAACAGATCTCCAGGACTCTAATCAAGGAAGACTGAGGGAGTTTTTACTTCCTCTAGAAAAAGGTTTGAATAATGAAATATTTTATTATGTCTATAGAGACATTCTTTTTATAATGCTCTCTCTTAAGAATCTTCCTCACAAAGAATTCAGGATTTCAAATTATTTAAACATCATTAAAGTAATCCCTGAATTTGTAGCTCACTGAGTTCAGGCTGTGCTGTATAAAAATTTCTAGTAGGTCTCCAAACAAAACAATTACCTTCTGTCAGTGAGAGCTATTCAACACTGAGGGAAAAAGTCTGATTACTAAAAATAGGTGTCTACTGCCAGCTTAACCCTAAGATGCCAAACACATCCACACTGCAACAGCCTAGATAGCTGAAATGGCATTAGATACCTTTGTTTAGGTGCCTGAATTGCTCCCTATATATCCAAGATCTCATCCCTACTGAAGATCCATGAAGGAGATGATTATCCACAATCTATTTATAACTGATAGTGTGTGGAAGACTGTGGATGGATGCCTCTTGAGGGGAGGGATTTGGTCTGCCAACCAAAGATGCTCCCAGGAGGCTTGGGGTTCACCAGTGTGAAGCTGCCACTCCTGGGCCCCCCTCAGAAGACACCATAGGAGCAATACTTCTTGTCCTTCAGCACATCTTAACAGCTATGGCCAATGCTGGTGGTTTGAACTAGCCCAAACGACCTTGCCCTAGCTAGACTCGGAAACCCAAGTAAAGCCTTGCACAGCTATATGGACAAGGGTCTTCAGTAACATGCTGGCAGCAAACAGCTGGGGGTAGTAACATCTTAAACTAACACAGCTGTCTGCAAATTGAACACCTGTCCACAGGCTAAGTTTTTAGCTATATAATAAATGGAACAAAATAGATACACTTTGGACAACATAAAAATGTGATTCTTACTAGTAGATATTCTCTTAAATCTTACAAATCCCTAAGTATTTCTTGCATTACACATATGGCAACCCTCATTTGCCTACTTTGTGTCACAGTTCTCTGTCAACTCAAAGAGAAAGAAAGGAGATGCAGAAATCCTACAAAGCCACTTGTACAGGATGTTACTTGCTAGGGATTAACACCATTTACTTTCAGAGCAATAATGGTAATGACACACACATGTATATATATGAATATATACATATATCTTCAAATAAGTCCTCTTAAAACTGAGCAGCCTGTGTTAGGCTTCAAATATGCAATAAACAGAAAGTAAATTGAATGGATTGCTCAGTTCCTAAGACATGTTACTGAGACTATCCTAAAGCCTATGGCAACTTTAAATTGTGCCAGGAATTTGTGACATTAGGGTAGTGGAACAATTCTCAAACAGTGTCATATGCCAAGATAAATTACCTATAAAATCAGTAGCATCTTTTGATGAATTCCACTATGGCATGACTGTCTTTATGATGCACAAATATTCTGCTCCTGTCACACTGTGTGACCCTATTACTGAGTGACATCTATTTGAGATTAAATACTAGGAACTAGGCTGATTCCAGCACACAGACCCTGAAAAGTATTTACAAATAAGGCTTTTTGGCAGATGTTCATTAGAACTGGTGATGAAGGGACAAAATGGTTGAATATCCCATTATCAATCCCTGAATCATCAAGTATTCTTATTCTTTGCTATACATGCAAATCCCAATAAAGGATGAAAACTGTGTACCAACAGAATTTTCAACATACAATAAGCACAAAGAAATGCAGTAATATGTGCAACTGTATAAAAATCAGTGACTTAGTCAAATAACAGCAATAGCATTCTTTACTGGATATTTTAAGGCTGTCTTTGATCTGACTACATATATATACATACACACACATAGATATATCTGAGTTAAATTCCTCTTAATGCTACTGAAACTAAATTAATTGAATGACATTTGGGTGCCTTTGTCCCATTCTGATTACTTATTAAATATTCTTAGAGAGGATTTAATGATAAATAATGTGTAATCTTTAAGCTATTACTCATTAGTAATAACAGCACTTGGCAATAGGACTTCTGTCTTCAGAGCAATCTGTACACATCAGCCCTCACAACATCCTTGTGAAATGGTTGCTGATGGCAGACTTGGACAAACCTCCTCCTTGAAGACAGAGCTGCATGGGTTTGTGCTGCTGTGTAGAAACAGTCACTTCAACATGGTGAAGGTGCGTCCTTCTCTCACCACTGTGACCAGTCACATGATGTAAAGGTGCCTTTTCATTTGTCTCCTGTGATGGCAACAGGACCACAGCTAGAGAGCTTCTGTCCTTTAGATCCTTACACACCAAATGCAGAGTGGCTAAAGTATCCTCAGCCTTCCTGATGAAATTATGCCTCTAGAAGACTATAAAAGACATCAGACGTGCTCACTTTATGAATATAATCTATTGCCAAAGTATTATTATGCTAAATATGGTGTTTAATCTTCCTGATACTTTGGTGACATATGGAAAAGCTAACCTTATATTAAAGGTGGGAACTGATGATCAAGACAGATAGTGACCTACCTTCAAATCATTCAGAAAAAAACAGTGGTGAAGCAAAAGATTACACCAGGATGTCCTGTGTCCTAGTCCATTTTCATATGCATCAAGCTATCCCAGAGCAGCAGTCAGAATGGTGTTTAAGAAGTCCAAAAGCCCAAATTCACAGGACTAGCTGGTGTTCTCTGGAAGAAATGCATTGGTTCCATGATTCTGAGTCTGTATGTTATTTCTCCTTTCCTAATGTGTACAAGGAGCACTTTTCTTATGCATTTTTCACACAGGATAGCATGACAGTGAGGGCGCTACATAACAGCAATGCACAGACAGCCATTTTTGTGATTGTGGCCTGTGAGGGGCTGTGTGTTTGTGAGCTGCAAGGTAGTCTTTCTTAAGAGACTCTGTTAAGCAAGTTCCTTGCATTTTGTCAGGATGTCACAACTTTCTGCCCCTCACTGGCTCTGTCCCACTGACTCAAGCTGGCAGCAGAGCTTTCTGTTGTGTCTTTATCTCCCAGTTTCCTACCACCTACCTGGCAGGGCTTTCTGCTTTTCTGGGGAAGAAGCTCTTCAAGACTGCCCTTCAGGGTCTATGGAAAATTAGCTCAACTCAATCAGAGGAAGCTGTTGTCAGTGTTCTGCTGTCATCCTCTCCCTTCAATGCTGCCCTTCAGAATGGACTCCTGTGCTTTGGGGGCTTCACTTGCTATAATTTTCTTCCAGAAATATTCAGCTTTCTCAAAAAAATATTCAGTCATATCCTTCAGCATTACAGCTGTTTGGTTTTGATTCAAATTACTCCCTGAGTATTCAGAAGGCTGAGACCACCACACAGTTGCTTGTGCAGTTGTGGAAGAAAAAGCTTGTAGTGTGTATTTTCTCCAGTTTGAATTTCTGTCAACCTTGACAGGCAGGTATGGAAATAGACCTGAAATTTGAGAGCTCAGGAGGAATTCTCCCTCCTAACCCTCTCTCTGAGCATCTATCCGAGGCTCAAGCAGCTACTCCATACAACTTTTGTTAAAGCATGCAGCAGGTGCCTCCTGCAATAAAATTTCAGCTTTAGCAGTTGGAACCTACATCCTTAGCTGATCTCCAAGGTCAGCCTTGCAAGATGCTCAGAATTAGACTGTACAGTAGACCACAAGGGGAAGAGAGAGTGCTTGCACTGGACAGTAAAGCAGGACTGGGAGATCTATGTTTGCCAAAACAGTGCTTTGGGACAAGTTACTTTGTTCCTTGCTCCTGCATATCCCCATGTGAAAAGTAAGGAGAATAATTGCTTTCCCCACAGAATACTGTAAGGTGGGGAATAAAGTCCATTATATGGTTTATGACACATAGAAAGATAGACTTAAATATAGGTCAATTTGATAATAGTACTCATCCTGAAAATGTCCCATGGGCTGGGGTCAGGGAGGCCAGTTCCTGGCAGGATCAAACTCAGACCTTTTTCCAAGGGACCTATCTATACTTTATCTAAAGAAAGGCAGTCAGTAGTGCTAGCTTCCCTGTCAATTAATATCTGCTATGTACTTCCTACATCTTGAGGAGCCCCTGCAGGAAACTGCCCCGAAAAAGTAATGAGTTAGAAATACAGAAGGTGAGTCCTTATAATTAATCTCAGAAGTGGCTGAACTAGTTTTCTCATCAGTGCTAGGTTTTTTGTTTGAGCTCTCCAGTGTTAGTTTCTTACTTGTACCCATCGCAGGAATACATCATCAAGAGCAAAGCTTCTGAAGCACATCAGGATAGTGATTCACAATTTCCTATGATAAACACCACATGATTTATTTTTATTAGCTATCATCTCAGGTGTGTATATTAAAATGCAAGGGCAATGGCCCCCTTTTGCTCTAGTATTATAAAATATATGCTTCCAGTCACATTACAGAGAAATGATTAGACAGCTGGACCATTTTCCTTCCCATCCTACCCCTACGTTGCCCATGCAGCATAACTGTCTCCAACCCTGATACCTTGTACTGCTCATTTTTTTCCCCTGTTTTAAAAACAGAACAGATCATCTTTTTAAGCTTATGAGCAGACAGAAAAAAAAGGAGGAAAAAACCCCAAACAAAAAGAAATCCACAAAAAAACTCCACAAGTCCTTCTGTAAATGTAGGGGACAGCATAAGGATGAAGATACAAGTTAGCTGAATCCAGAATCGAGTTACGTTGTTGTCTAGTGCTTTAGGAATTGTAGTTTAAATACGATAGACTGGCTGACTGGAATGTTACTAGATAGAGACCAAAAAGTTCAGCTGATGAAGCCAAATGGTAACTAGAGACCCTTCAAGTTTCTTTTAAGAAACACACAAATATGGTATCTCAGCGTGCCACATTTTTGCCCTATTTTGGATTTAGCTATTGAGGAAAACTAGCAAATTAAGCATTTTTACCACCAGAAAACAGTATTTGAACAGAAGAATCTTTGACTACCAGCCCAAATTGTCTGACAGCCTTTCTTGGTTTCCCAAGCGTGAATTCCACAGCACTTATTATAAGGAAAAATATTTACAAGCTGGGTGGTAGGAGACACCTGGGTGGAGTGAAATTGATAGTGGGAATAGAAATCTGACTCAACCATAGTTAGAGTGAAAAGCTTACCCAGAAAATACAAACGATAAGCCATTAATAGAAACCGTGCTCTTGAGATTCATTCCACAAGTATGATAGTACAGCAAGGAAATAGCATCAGCAATGCCAACTGGCAGCAAAACAGAAAAACAAACATCAGCAGGGTATTAGAAACTGATCTGGGACAAAAAATGCCATTTACAGGTAAGATATATTAGGTGAGATTTGTCCTGTGACTGCAGCTTTTTTATGCAGGGAAAAGGCCTGAGTAGTGAAAAAAGCCTATGAAAGCTCCAGATGCAACTGAAGGAGGATTTCCTCCTGCAACCGCTAGGAAGGCTTTTGGCTGTCCCTCTAAAAGTCACCAGCGACCCCAGGCTTCAAATAGGCCCCCAGTGGAGGTGGGGGCCACAGAGCCAAACCACACGCATTTCAGGCACATTGAGCAACACTGTCACCAGCAGAGCATGCAAGGCCTCTGGGCTACTTAAATTCTGCAAAAATCTGAAGACTGCCTCAGTGCTTGCAGCAGCCTGGGCTAGGAGGGAGCAGAAGTGGGCTAAAATTGCCTTTACTTCTCCCTCCTGTGGGGGTGGGAGTCCTATGCTCTTTGGCAGGTGACCCAGGCTGTAACCCCTTATCTTTTCTCACTGACACTGAGATCCGCATAGGGTTGCCTTTAAATTTAAAGACAGGCATATTTTGAGAAAAGAAGCAAGAATAATAAAGCCAGAAGTCACACCAGGGGAGACGCACATGCATACATGCTCTGGTATCCCACAGGAATGGCATAGCACCCACTGTGCACCTCCTCGCATTCCCATAAGGAGCCAAGCCATGAGGAACTGCTCCTGTTGGGCCAGGCCCCAGCACACAGCTTCTTCCATGTGCAGGGTGCTTCAGCCATTGTTGGAATAGCAAACCTCATGGGCATCAGAGCTTTGGCCACAGAAAGGAAAGGAACAATTTATCTGCTACCTTAAAATCTCATATTTTAAGACTTAGTTCATGTCAACTCACTTCCCATGACCATAAAACAAAGCCTAAATGGAACAAGGAGAAGGAGAAATAGAGGGATATTCTTATTCTAATGAAAAAATTAGTAGGCACATAAGCCTAAAAGGGCACATGGGAAGATGTCATAAGCATTTCTTTGTTCTGACGAACTGCTTTAGCAGTAAGTGCATTAGAGGAGGCTGTCAGTGGCTAAAAAGGAAAAATCCCCAAAGTTGCCACAGCATTCAAGGAAGATTTCAGGTCTGAGTCAGCTGTTAATTAGGTAGCTTGAAATGGGAGAAACCATTTATAGGAAGCCCTGATTTTGAAAAAAAATCCCATGTACTCTATCTGGCATTATGACAGGTCAGTGAATGTTAGATAGAAGAGAGAGAAAGAAATGAGGTAAAAGCTTTAAAGGTGGCTAGGAAAAGTCTTTGACTCCTTATCACCTTCTCATTAACATCTGTCTTCTCCATCAGTTTGCAGCTTATCTAGATACATTAGATTGGCTGGTGGGATGACTCACTCATTGAGGTGAATATACTCTTTCCACCAAAAAAGCAGAAGGTGATAAATAAAACGTTTACCTTTGTGGCCATGATAATCATTCTCCCAGTGTTGCAGGGACAGGGCAGAGAATCAGACGCCATGACAGGCAGTTTTGTGGTGTTAATATTATTTGAAACAAAAGTAAGTAGGGAGAAAAATTCTGCTCCCTTCTTATTTCAAATTTAATACTGTTGGTGTGATCTCATAATTCCAAATTACTGTATTAGGTAAATAATCTCCCCTAAAATACAGCTGCTTTGACAGGTTCTTGCATTCTGTTGGCTTGTATCTAATTTACTTTATTCCCATTCAATTTGTAGAAGAGACTCTTGCAAGTATTTCCCAATAACTTTTAAATTTCTACAATTGCTGAGATAGTGTCTCAGACAAAGACCTATAGGGCTGAAATAAAAATAGTGAAGGGTTCAAGATGACATCATGTTTTATGAACACAAGACGTGACCACAAATAACCTACAATAACCTTTAAAATTAGTTTTTTCCTGACTTCATAAAACAATATTTTATTTGGCAGGCCCTTATTGGCAAGCACTTTGAACAGTTCTATTTGTTTTCTGTAACCAGGAAGACACAACCAGTGTTTTCACATAGGTTTCCTCAGTACTGTGGTTTTGCCATTTTCTGCCTCTTTATTACTGCCTGCTGCTGTTGAATATTTTTCTTTGGGATGTTTATTAAGAACAAGGATATGAATTAAAAAAAAACCAAACTTTCCTTATAACAGCACTGGTGAGTTTCTCCCACTATAATATTACTGTATCAAAAACACAGAAATAGATCATGGTATCTAGAATGATCTGGTTGCTTTAAGTCTAAAGTTATGTAATAACATACAGCTGGCTACATGTATATTATGAGAATCTGAAGGAAATCAGCCCATATGTCCTTTGATGCATTAACCAAGACCAAGATTTAGAAATCCACCATAACTTGTAACACCATATGAAGTGGAGGAAGGGGCTTAGCCAGTCACTGAACTAAATAACAAAATAAAATCTAAGTGTTCCAGTTAGAGTAAATTAGAAATGAACATCACAGAGTGCAAGAAACACTCCTGGTTTCTTATGGGATTTTACCTGGGATTAGTTGCTATTTCGTTTCACCATCACCAGTTGCCCTGGTTGTGAGAGCCACAACTTGAGATGTGTGTTTTTCATAGCACCACCTGTAACTGAATGGGATTGCGCTCTGTATTTGACACTGCTCAGGCTTTTGTTGTTTTCAGTTGTGCTGTTGTGGAAAAATGGACCATTTTCCCACCACATCTGTAGGAGTAGTTGTTATGCTGCTCCCGGTGCCTTAAATATGTAATTTGGGGTTTTGCAGGGTTTTTTTCCTATTCTTAAGGAAAAGTCTCTATAAGATTTTTATTCAGTATATTTTGAATTAAGAAAGAAATTCAGTCTGCAATCCAAATTGCACCATTCAGCAAATCCCATCCCCTCAGTGTTTTGTATGTGTGAGCAGGGGCCATGCAATTAAGATGAGCTTTTCAGCTTCTGTAGACAGTTTGGACTTCCTAGTAATCCCTCTTTCTTCTGTACAGTATGAAGCTTGAGTGAATAAGGAAAATTCCAATAATTAAACTTGCTCTATTGACCTAACCAAAATTAACTGGCTATGCAACAATGTAGCTGTCCATGTAAAAACAGGAAGTCAGATTTCCCCAAGTAACCCTTATTCACCATGAGAAAAACAGCTGGTGCTCTCCCTTTACATGCATGGGGCATGGATAAAAGATGTATACTTCTGATATCCTCTCTTTTAAAAGGGTGTGGGTTTTTTTCCAGTAGAAGTTTTCCAGCACTCAGTTCCTGAGAGGTAGGGCCCCAAGACAGTCTGGTCAAAATAGTTAGAATCATATCTTTGCAAGGAGAAGTCTGTGAAAACGAACAAAGAAGCCACATTAGTATAACATGAATAATCCTCCCTGACCTCCAAAGAGAAAATAATAAAGGATTTATTACACTTTTTTTTTCTCCCTAAGAACAAGTAATAAGAAAAATCCTCCTTACAACAACAATAACGACTGTTTCAGAATCAGAGCTTTTGTGTCACTGTTTTTCAGTAGTTACGCTACATTTCTCCCAGTACACTGCTGGGAATTTTTATTTTTTATTTTGCTACGCATGCTCGCACATCTGCTCCACATGTGTGATCAGCAACTGGATTTTCTGAGCTGAACGTCCTGTTAAATGGACAGAGTGGGCAGATCATTCCTTAGAGAGCAGAGAATCTGCCTCTGGTGGATTGCCGCCAAATGCAATGGTGTAATAAAGAAAAGAAAGCTGCTCATTCGGATTGCTCTGAAATGAACTGTGTCCTCTCCTAAAATACCATCTGGTTAGGATCCCTGGAGGCACAGTCCAACACACCTAGGTCTGGCAGTCTATATGTTTGATGGCTGTAAATATCTCTGCATAGGTCGACTGGAGGGAAGGCAGGATCATTAAGAATGAGAAGAGGTGAAACAATTGTACTCTCATTCCCTTTCACGCACCCAGACAAAATTACACACGAGGGCTGTGGAGGTGATTATACTTTCTGTTGCTGAAGCTGACAGCTAATCTTTAAAAGAGCTGTCTTAGGCTTCAACTTCTATGTATTTTCTAAAAGCTTTGTTTTCAGCCAGTGTAAACCAGCAGCAGTCTGGACTGATCATCTCTCTTCAGATTTGGCCCTCAGTGCATTAATCAAGGACTTATAGTAAACTGTATAAAGGAGATTGAAGTGAGCCTTATGGTACGTGTGCAAGGAAATCCAGCTTCCAAAAATCAAATCACACCAGGGACTGATAACAGATATACAAAGTAAGCGGAGAAATTAACAGATGCTTCCCAGTTTGGGCCATTATCACCAATGAAACCCAACTCGTATGTTCCATAGGTCACATTAAAGAGTCTGCTGCAGATGAATTTGGCTCTTTGCTGATGCTGGCAAAATTAAGATTGTGACTGCACAGTGCTGGATCTATCCTGAATACAAGTTGATTTTCTGAAGTACTATCAGTGTTGCTAAAAGGATCCCTCTGTGAGTTTAGCAGTTAGTTCTGCAACCAGACAAACAAATACTATCACACTGCTTTAATCGATCTCTGTAATGGATGTCCTGTAAAGTAGGAAATGTGACAGTTCCATTCTCAAAAAACCAAATATTTCATTTTCATTTTCTTCTTAGTCTATATCTATCCTGATGAATTAAACAGGGCCTGGGAACATTCCTGGGCACTGCATTATGATCATCTATGGTGTTAAACAGCTAGGCAAGATCCTAGCACCCTCAAGGCTGCTGCCAACTACCCTTCAAACCACTCCCAGGCACAAATCAGAAGCAGGGGATTTCCAGAACCATTCCCAATAGGCAATTTGCAAGCAGCCACCCAGTTTTGAAGGTTAACACTGTTTACTAGAGCTGAGCTGGCTGCTCTGTGCTTGTTGGCATTGGTTCCTGGGAACACTCTGAGAATGTCTCAGCTGCCCATCCATAGCCCTGGTCAACTCTCACCAGTGAGACTTTATTTTAAGCAGGGGCAGTTTTTCAGGCAGCTTTTTTCTGCTTGGGGAGACCACTTTCTCTGTAAACAAGCCCAAATTATAAAACTCAGGAGTTATTTTCAGGGCTTCCCTCTGCAGCTACCACTTGACAGGGTTTTGTTGCTGTGATTGCCCTGGAAGCTGCTGGGTGACCAAGCCCCTGAAGTAGTGTCACTGATGGGGTGGATCTCATAGCCTCCAGCTAATGCAATCATGCTGCCCTATTGAAACCACCCTAAAAACGTTTTGGTTTGTTTTTCCAGAGGTGTTTTAAAATAGCTAGTTGTTGGTTATATTGTGACTTTCTATTGTTCTTGTTTATCCATCTGCTTGTAATTGTGCTGGATTAGGTTCAAGATGATTTTTAACTAATTTGAAATCGTTAATTTGATTATTGCTTACCACCCAGCAAAGAAATGGCCAAAACCCAGAATTCTGCTTTTGCAGGGCTTTTCAAGAACTTGGATTCAGCTCAAATATAAATGAATTATTATTATTATTTTTCAAATTTCTCTTGACTCAGACATTACAAAAAATTGCATTAGAAACAATGACAGAGGGTGTATCGTAAAGAAATTATTCCTTTGGCTCAAGTTGTATTTTAACTATGAAACTGAGAAAAACATCACTTTCACTAACAGCTGTCCTGGCTTATTGGCTCTCAGACCAGGTATTCTAGGGAAAGTCTCTTGTTTAGCTGGTACTTTCTGAGTTTCCCTGCATGAAGCTGCAACCTGGCAGGAATTCCTGAACTGACCAGCTTCCAGCCCCATGGAGGGCTTTGTCTGAGCCCAGTGCTTCTAGGCTCCAAGTACCAGCTCCAGGGGCACTGGGTGCAAAGAGCCGGACTAAGGGTCAGGACTCAGAGGGCTTCCAGTCAGCTGGGAATAAGCCCTGGTGCACAAACCTGTGAAGCCAGTGGCATTCAACCTTGACTTTCCACTGCTCAGGGTCTCAGAAATGCAAGGCCTTCGGTGTTCGGCATTTTGGAGTCAGTGAACCAGTTTTCTTCAATTGACAGTTTCTGATAGACCATTTCATGTGATAATTTCTGGTAGAAATTAGTGGAATAGACATAGGGTAGAAAAGAAAGCTGTGAATGGATCTGTTTATTAACTAATGACTATGATTAATTAGTAGCATATAAAAAAGCTGAACTCCTAAACCCAGGTGAAGGTTTTTCAGTTTGGCAGTTGGAGATGGCTGAGGAGGCGGTTTAAATGTTTTCAGCCAGACCTTAGATTAGGTTCAGAATAAGGCAGGATGCATCTAAGGAAATCATACTTGCAAAATAACATTATTTAAGTAATATAAAGAGCTCCCCTATTGTTTCAAATGTAGACCCTATCTTGATCAATTATTGTGTACAAAAAGATGATTCAGTAAATAGCTAGTTGAAATGGGACAGGAGCTTTAAGACATATGCTGAAAAAGAAGTTGTCATTCATTATCTAAATCACGGTGACAGGGTAATAACTAACGATGAAGTGAAGACATTTAGGTGATGAACTAGATGACTCAGAGCCCACCATTTGAAATGAACCCATTTTGAACTTTGGTTAAGTTCATTTAGAGGTTTTCAGTATTTTCTGGTTTTCTTCCTGCCTTTTGGGGTTCCCATTGATGCTCAGCCTTCTCTGTTCCCCACAATCTCTAATATCCCAGGAGTGAGGTTTCCTTGTTAGTGACCACAGCATCACATGGCAGCAACAAGGCTCCTGCCACAGCCGGGCTGGGCAGAACTGCTCACACCTGCCTGTGCTAGCAGGGTTCTGTAGTACGTTCTGCAAAGCTAACTTGGGGAGGATGGCAGCAAAGAATCATTTGGAAGTGTACATGAGAAATACAGAGCTGGTTTGAACAGAAAGGATTCCTTGCTTGAAACTTTCCTTATCAGCTGAGCAAGGCACTTTGTCCTACATGACAATACTTTTCCTCATTGTAAGACAGGAGAACTGAAAAACAGTGATTGTCTGTACAAAAACACTGAATTTGAGGCTAATCATTTCACCCACCTTGGGAACTGATCTGCTGCCCTCTGAAGACCTGAAAAGTTTTTCTGCTAGCTCAGGTGGGTTTTTGGATTCGGTTCCCTGTATAGGTACAGTAGAAAGCCCATAACCAAGCAAATAAATCTTCATAAAATCAAAGTATTCTATACTTCACAGTTCTGCTATAATACATCTAATAATTCAATTTTTAGCCATTTTATAGGGTCACATAAAGAAGTTCAAAGGGATATGGAGGAAGACATAGAAAGCATAGAGTCCTGCCTGATATATAGACTTGTTTTAGCACACTTGGTGGTACAAAGGCAGAGCTCTTCAGAGCCATGCAATAAGCCATGGCAGCTATCTTATACTCTACCTGGCATATGGCTTTCTAGATCTCACAAAGCTTAAGAAAAGGACTCAGTAATACAGTACTCTGCCATACCACATCACATACCTCCTCATTTTGCAAATACTATGACAGGATTATGGACTGGTGAGAGAAAAAAAACCTACTACTGGCGAAAAAATGTTTGCGGACTCTGTTCAGTGTTGTCAATACAGTTTTTAATTGCCTCAGCAAGTAGTCGTTAGGTGAAAGATAACAGCCTGCCAAGTCTAGAGAGTAAACATTTTGTGTTGGTCCACCCACAAAACATTCAAGTAAGAAACTAGAGCTTATTCAGTGTAACTCAGGTTTAACTGTCTCATTTTCAACATAGTTCACTCTTCATGGCATTTCAAATCCTGGTTTCTTCATGTTTGTTCTCGGCCTCCTGAACCTTCCTGCCTGCTCTTTCATGTTTGACATCTGGCTTAATCAGACTTAAGTTATCATTATATTTGTGAACATGTCTGATGAAGGTGGCTCTTTTATTACTCACCTGCAGTCTGGTTTTAAACTTTAACATCTTAAATGTTGATAGGTTTTATTCTCATTCCCCAAACTGCATATTGTTTACATGTGTTTCTCCTAGGCATATAATATAGATATTAAAGTGCAAACAAATACACATATGCATATATTTGCATCCACACAACATACATTTTATAGATAGATAGATAGATATGTGCATACTATATATAATGTATGCAATCTTTGTGCGTATTTTTCTTACTAGGATTTGGCTCTAAATGCGAGTATTTCTTCAATTATCACAGCACCTATTGAAGTATCTGTGAGTTTACTTAACAATCAGAATGGACTTGCATCAACAGTAAAGCAGCCCAGAAGCTCAGGGCACCATGTAATTGATGGCCTTTTCCACATGCAGTTGATAAGTGAGCTGTACCAGGTGGAAGAGGACAATATAAAAATGAGAAGAAAAAGGGTTGTCTCTGATATTATAGAGTAAGGGAGGAAAAAAATTAAGGGTGCAGACAATATTGTTCTAGGAAATAGAAGAGGGAGTTTCCAGAGGAGGTTTCTGGTCTTCTGTGGAAACTCGGGTCAGTGAGATTTTTCAATTCAAAGAAGATCAGAAAAAGGTAATCTGGGGTAGGAAAGAGTCCTCTCACAGGAAAAGCACACCTGAAGCTCA
Source organism: Buteo buteo (assembly GCF_964188355.1). Lineage (NCBI taxonomy): Eukaryota > Metazoa > Chordata > Aves > Accipitriformes > Accipitridae > Buteo > Buteo buteo. The sequence continues at coordinate 33,325,553 of NC_134172.1, forward strand.
TGAAAGTATGGGGCCGGAGAGGATGGATTTGAGGCTGACAATAGCTGCCTATGAAGGGAAGAGGAACTTTGCAGCCGGTGTAGAAGGGAGTTTAGCCAGCAGGACATGCAGCTGAGGCACAATCTGGAAATGAGACCAGCTGACCAGGAGCTGCCAGAAGGCTTTCACCATTCTGAGAAGTGTGTGCAGTGGTAAGTGCTGGCAGTGGGCTCTTCATTCTCTCCCTCTCTGATGCATGTCCCTGAAGCTACTGTTAGTTTTTACCCCTGAACTGTGCATAGATTCTAAAGTATGGAAATCTCTACAGTGTGGTAAGTCAACCAAAAAAATGTATAAGCCTTTATCTTAAGACTTTTTTTCTTCTTGGAGCAAAGTAACCTGCTTTGAGATTACTGTAGCTCATATGTGAGAATTCAATCCTGCTCCACTTCAGAAGACAAGAGTGCAATGGTTTTTCTAGCCACTACTGAGCTATATAGTTTCTTCATCTCCATCCCTCAGGAGAAATCTGATAAAGTATCTTGGACTATTTGTCAAAACTTCTGCCTTTGTTATCCTTTTAGACCTGAGAAACTGGCCAAAATTCAAGGGGTTTGAACTGTTCCAAAGTGGAAAGACTGGTGCAGGAATCAATACTTCTCTCAAACAATTTTGTACATTTACAAGGAATGGACTGACCCTCTTTTCCTAAGGAGAAAAACCACAGTTATTCACCACATCAATGTCCTTCTAAGTTACTTCCCCAGGAGGACCCTCTCCAGGCTTTTCAGGGTTGTGCAACTAGCTATTTGTTGGTTTCTGCTCCTTTTCCTTTTATGCCACGCAAAGGAACATGTTGCAGAGGGATCACGAGTAACAGAAGCCAGGCTAATAGAAGAATCAAATTAACACAGTCGTGTTAGGTCTGTGTTGCACGTGAGCTAATAAGATTTGCAGAAGGTAGGGCCTATGAATGTGAGCCCAGTGCAATATGCAGGAAGCTGATTTGTTTGGGGGATATTGTTTACAGTCTCCACAAGGCAAAACCTTGTATAGTATGGCTGGACCACTGGGTTACTGTGTGAGATATCTAGGCATGCCTTCTTTTTGCTTCCATTTATTCTCTCATATATGCAACCGTTAATTTGAATTATAACCTTTTCATCCCTCCACCCAGAGAGCTGAGATTCCTCACTTGCTTTCAATATGTCCTTGTGTTAGCGTGAAGACCAGTGCCACTCTGTGAACAACTTCTTTACTTGACTCCAAGTGGTCAAAACTGCCTGCTTCAGGGGAGCTTCACTGGACTGTTAGTGACTGAAAGTACTGGAAGAAGCCACAACTTCAGCAGCTGTTTTCTCTTTCTATGAATAGTATATACAAAGAGATAGGTATACCATCTGCTGCTTTACCAGTTCTATCTGTAGTAACCTTCTGATCTTTAATGTGGACACTATGGATTTTAGTTGGGGTACCTGGAATCCAAACTTAGCCAAGTTTTTTTTCTGGGTTGTTTTTTTTTTTTAATGCAGCACCTAGCCAAATCCTTTAAAACACCTGGAGTGTCACTGTCTTCTGTAGAAAATAACCAATGGGCTATTATGGAGAGGGGAGTCACAGGAGCAAATTATTGCAAGGAAAGGTGGGGGAAGAGGTAGTAGAAATTCTTGAGCGTGTGCTTCTATCCTGCAGGAGTGGTGTAACTGCATTATCTCGCTGTCGAGGCTGTTGAGTAAATGGAGACTAAGAAATTATGTCTCTCAGCAAAATGGGAACAGCTATCCCTAGCTATTACACATTGCTTGCTGTTACCTTTAATGAACGTTTATAAAGTACTTGGGGATCTTCCCATGCAAAGCATTACATGTGAGCCACTGATAATTAAATGTTTTATTATGTACTTTTTTAAGCCAATGCTAACAGTAACTAGTGGAAAACTTCAATCTCTATGTCTCAAAAAGGTCAGAATAATTGGAAAGAGCTGACTGGGTAAAATGTGTGAAATCTGAAAAAAGCCTGTCTGAAAAGGGTGGTATGTTCTCACAAATGGGTGGAGAAAGGGAGTTTTTCTCATTTATCAGCACTTGTATTTAATCTAATATGGGCGATCAAGAATACAGCAAGCTGATACAGCCAGAATATTTTCAGCGTATGTTGCACTGATAGCAGCCAGCACTTAAACTGGATGAAGTATCTAAAAGGATCCAGTATCTATATGATATTCAAACATATTATATGTAAGTGGTCATGAGGCAACTTTAACATTCAGCAAAGGAGTCCAATCAACTTATTAAGAGCTATGAATGTTGTCTGAATGGGTGTGGGGCACTTGTTATCCACACCTCTAGTATGGTAAAAACTGAGAACAATACTGACTGGCCCTGGCTTAAACACAGGACCTATAAATTAACATGTGTGCAGGTGCAATTCTGAACGTGCCTTTGTGCATGTGTGCACACATTCAGTGTCTGCCAGACAGAGATCACAGGGAGCTATTGCAGCTCCTTCAATCTCTGTTTGGCCCTGGCAGCAGTTGAGGAGCTGGTAATTGTTTCCCTAAACTATCCACCAGGTGCAGCTCCCTTGGCTCTAGACTGTCATTCACAACACTACACTGCACCCGCTTGGGAAGAGCCCACGCCTTCTGCACACACCATCCCAAAAAAAAGAAGACAAGTGAGAACCAGAGAACAAGTAATTTAGTATTGAACAAGCATGTATCAACGGCTCTTGCTGGCTCTATCCCTAGCCATTAATATGTGATTGTATGACTTTACTTTTAAGATAATAAATTACCACAAATGTAATTTTAAAAAATTTCCTTGTAGGATTGGCTGAACAGTATACTCGTGTCACCGCGCTTTAAGCTTCACGCAGCTACCTGTGAGCGTGGGACTGACTGACTACATCAGCGGGCAGAGATTTTAGGCTCACGTTCCTCAGCTGGAAGTCTGCATCCTGAACCTTGCTATGTGCCAGGAGGCTGCCTTTTTTCCCCCCTCCTGCCCGTTCACTTCATACTATCATAAACCACTTCACGTTAGCTAAACCCATTAACTAACCTTTATCATAAACAGCATATAGATCATACCTAGTAGGGTTAAGTCTCTAAATAGTTCAATAGATGAAAACGTGTGCTTTACAAATGGAAGTACCGACTAAGAGGCTACACGCTGTAGAGCACCCGCGGGAGTCCCCCGCGGCCGAGCAGGCCGCCGCCGCCGCCAGCCGCTCTCCGCCCGCCATTTCTGGTGTTATACTCCCTCTGCAGGGCGAGCCCGGCCGCCAGCAGCCGCCCCACCGCGGCTCCGCCGCCCCTCGCCCCCTCCTGACTCTCGCCCGCTTTCAGGCACCTTTACTTTCCGTCCCCGGCAGTTACCCACTACTCGCCGGCAGGTTAATCAGAGGAGTATCCCGCTGAAAAGGCTGTTAAGGAGTAACACTGTACGTTTAGCACAGGAACAACCTTAATCCCGTCATCACTTACTTTCTCTCCTCTTGCTCGGTCTTTTAGAGTTTCACCCCATTTCTTTATGGCTCTCAGGTGCTTCCAGGGATCCTGTTTTTCTCCTTCCCTTCCTTTCTGAGTGCCTTGGGGTACAGCCTCCCGCTGCTGCACTGCTGCCCCCAAGCACACCTCTCAGTCATGCCCTCTTGCTACCGGTCTGCGGTAAAAGCTGAGGGATGTGGATTTTTTTTTTTTTTTTTTTTCTTAATCCCTCCATGAATTCTGACATTTGAATATCTTCAACCTAAATCAAAGCCAAAAAGTGACATTTGTATTTTTTCTTGGTGTGAATAGTGAGAGAAAAAGGGAATTCTGAAACATCTGCTGAAGTACTTTCAATCAAAGTAAAACATAGTTCAGCATCTAAATGCAGCTGGTTTCAAATGCATTGTCTTAAACTGGTATTAAACTGCATTTTCCTATAACAGTGTATTGCCTTATGGGAAGAATGTTTGCCTGTTTAATGCCACATCTTGCCTATGGAGTAGTCTTCCCGGTCGAACGTCTTTCACAAAGGCTTCAGAGTTGTCCAATTTCCACTCTTTGCTTGCAGCTTGCTTAGAGGAAAGTCTGCACTGCATTGTGGAAGATGGCGTCCTTCAGGCACCTGGCCAGAGGACAGCCGCGGGAATGGGGATGAGGGCCTGAGCCGCTCTCCTTTGAAATCAGCGTAGTGGTAAAGAAATGCAAGGCAGTGGCTTTGGTGAACTGATTTAAGCCCACGTGCTTCAAGTCAGCTAAAAAACCTGAAATATTCCAATTCGGTTCCATGGATCATTTCAACTATGTAGACACTGTGTTTCCTTCCCAAAAATTCGTTCAGGTGGAGGGTTTTCTCCTCCTCGTCCTACCAAATGTCAGTCTCACCCCCGGGCAGAGAGCAGGCAGCTGTGAAGAGGGATGTGGGGACTGTTCCCCGCTGAGGGTCCCTTGAAGGAGTGTGGTCCTGAGCTCAGCTACCGTCCCAGCCAGGGGTCTGCTAGGCCGGGCTGTGGCACCTCCCCGGGGATGGGCCAAGCGGGGTCAGGGTCGGGCCCTGGGTATAATGTACCTGCAGCAGAGCCCGTGTGGGGATCAAGAAGGAGGCTCGGGCTGGAAATGGCTGCCAGGCAGGAAGTGGGGGGAGCCTGTCCCCCAGCCCTCTCCTCAGGCAGGGAGCAAGCTGGCCTCCAGCAGGCCCCAGCCTCTACTTTGGGGGGCATGGTCCAGGCCTGGCGGGGTTATGCGCACCCTGACCGGCCTTGCTCCCCTAGCACTGAACACACAAGTTGGAACTCCAGTTTCCTCTATTAAATGCTTTCAAAAAACCACAGTTCTTAATAATGTAGTCATCAATATGAGTGACAATCCCAGGTCTGTCCAAGAGGGATTTCAGCTCAATGCATGTTGCTGATGCAGAACATAAACAGGGATGAGCATTCATAAATCTATTGCACAAAAATCAAATGAGAAACATGGCTGGATAATTTTAGTACACTGATAAGTTCTGTGGTCCAAGGCCCTTGCCTGTATTTCAGGTACATGAGTAATACCACCTATTATCTCTAGAGCCACTGAAAAATGAATGCGGGCAAAGAGAGATTTCCATGGTTCAGCTGGTTAATCAAGGGTTCCCTGACACACAGAGTTGTTTTCACCACTCAAGTATTGTCTCAGCAGTAATAAATTTTAAAAGACAGCACTTTTAAGGTTTTATAGTTTTCAATTTACAAAGGACTTCATAAATATGAAATATGAATACAATCACTGTACCAAATACTGCTGTGAAGTAGCCATTATTCATATTGCACAGAGGAAGACACTAAAGCATAGTGATGTTTACTACCCTGCCAGTGCTCGTCTTTCCCCGACTGGGACTAGCACCCAGCTCTCCTGACTCTCCAGTCTGTGCTTTAAACCTGGGACCATGTGTGCCGTATGCACTTTGCTCTTTCATGGGGAGAAAACAGAGCAGCGAGATAACAGTGGGGGCCTGAGGGGTTTCTGCGATCTAGCATTGGCCTCGCCATCCTGGCACCTTGTCTTTCATCAGGCAGTCACTGGATTCTTGGCCTTCTCCAAGTCTCTTTCCAGCACCTGTGTTCAGCCTCACTCCTTGTGTTGTTTATTTAGGCTATGAAGTTCCTTGGAGAAGAGGCTGTTTCAAAAGTGGCTGACGTATTAATGTCTCAGTCAAGATCAGAAACCCAAAGTAATGTATTCAATTTATAGTGATATATTAGTTTCCTCAGAAATACTTTCATTAGACTAACATCTGGGTGCAAGTATTGTACCTACCAATGAACATACATGACAGTGACAGCCATAGCCCAGAGAGCTTACAGGAGGTGTTATTGTTTCAGTTACACATATATATGCAGAGAACCTGGGGGCACAGGCATGAAATTACCTGTTCTAGTCCATGCTGGAAGTCCCTGCCAGAATCAGTAACCAGCGGTTGCTCTCCAGAAATGTCACTGGTGGGAAAAATAAGACATCTTTGATCATCCTCTCAACACTGTTTACTTTTTTGCTGCCTCTAATTATTTTTATTATGATTATTATTATTACTGCTGTTGTTATTGTTGTTACTAATTCTTTGGCTGAATTAGATCATACTTGTTCCTTCCTCCCCAAGAGTCCTCTTCTTTGGTATTTCAGGACTGATCTTTTTCTTCAGTACTTCAGGACTGACCTGCTTTGACATTGTAGAAGTAAGGAAGAACATATTCTTCAGACTACCTTCCACTAGAATTTTATTTTCATGCACACGAGGCATCTCCACAGATAATGAATATTGCATGCTTTTTTACATATATGCTAAAATGCTTTGCCAGAGTAGGACCTACAAGAAAGCTATTTATAGTCCTTATTTTTATCTGAGTGAACATTTCTTCTTTCATCCAATGACATTTTTTATGCACTCGTGCATATTTGTCTTCAAATGCAAACAAAAGGTGTATGATTCTCTATATACAATTTTATATGTCCAAAAGCTAGACATCTATGTGAAATTAGTTGAATGTAATTGAGGCACAATCAATTGAAATAAGACACTAATCTGGTTTTATAACTGTTTTGAGTAGGATGAATCGCTTCCTATGTTTCTATGCATAAATGTGATAAGCACTCTCTTAAAGTGATGCAAAAAAAAGTTACATGGAATTATGAGACTCACTATTGTTTTGAAGTAGTTCATACAGTCATCTGTACATAACTTCTACCTTACAGCAAATATACATGAAAATCCAAACCTGCATGCATGTAGTGAAACTTAGTGCGCACCAGCAAAAATCTCATTCAGGAGTGCACCTGTCTTTACTTTTGTGCTCTCAACTCTTGCTATAAGCGGTATCGCTGTGAAAGCACAGGATCATCTGCTTTACTGTACATAATGCTTGCTAGATGTAAGTAATAAAACCCACAACCTAGCCTACAGGCAAACCAAAGAAATTTCCAACAGTATTTACTACTGCTTTACAGTTTTTCATTAACCTTGGGTACTATGTTCCAGAACCTTGAAAAACACAATTTGACTGCACAGACACAAAACAGCATTTTAACTGCAGAGGGCATGAAAGAGCTGCTGAATAGCACAGTGGTTTACTTACAAGGCATTATTACTTGCAACATAATTTTCTACAAGTTTTATTTCTTCCACACTCAGTATTTACAACACTGCATTTTAGTCCTGAAAGATCCTCTGAGGATCTACCTGATTGCTTTCTTGAGGAAAAATACAAACTTAAAGAACATAAATTATCACATTCATTCTAGAGGATATTTCTTTATGATAATCATGGACTAGAGATCATTCTGTTATCATCACCGAATCTAATGGATGTCACTTCTTACTGAGATTTTATTTCCCGTTTTACTTCACACTCAAAAGCACTTTTTTATTAATTTGCATACAAGACCGCTAATGTAGGATGAGCTGACATTTACCTGTTTCCCACTTAACACCGCTTTGAAAACCCCCAGCCATTCATTAATGCTTACTAGAGTCACTGACCATATCCAACATAGTGCAGTGCAGCTATTTTCTAAAACTTATCTGATGTTTAAAAGGCTTTCATCAAATTGGGTGTAAGATTCAAAAAAATTAATAATAATAATAAAGTTGAGATTTTAATTAAATTATCATTCAAAGAAGCAGTTGAAGATTCATAATTTGAACACAGAATTGTCCGGAACTCACCCATTTGGGCTGTATTTTAGGGTTTTCCAGAAATCTGAAACAAATCTTACTCAGGGTGTGTTTTCAGAGGAATGAAAAAGGTCTGCAAAAACCGCTACCAAGAATCCAGCCTGAGGCAGGTACATGTTGGCAGGAGCAGTCTCAGCTGATAACAAATACTTTGCCATCCTCCACCCACACAACCTGATTAGCGTGAATCCCCATTTATCCATTAACCCACATGCTAAGCGTGTTTTCCAGCCTCCTCTTTAAGCTAGTCACATCTTTGTTATTCACTTTGTAGTCATTGGGGCTGATGTGGCGTCAATGGCTGTAGATCCCACCATGCTTGGTGTTTTTTCAGCCCATCTCAGTACCTCAGGTTATCACTGCTGGCAATCAGCAAAGATGGAGAGCAAAATGCTGGCTCTTCCTCTATCAATCATCAGCAGTGCTTCTCTTTAGTTAAGTTGGGGAAGATTTTTGATAAAATGTTGATGGACACCACCAGAGGGTGCATTGCTGCCACTGTAATGCCCGTTCTTATGCTGTAAGTAACCGTAAGAAACCATGCTGTGGTGTAGCAAAGCTTTGGACAAATCCTGCACCTTCCATTTCTGTGGAGCTGCCTACACATAGGTGCACAATGGAAAGCAGGATTAAATACGGAAGTCAGTGAAGCCAGTTGCTTTAAAGAAGAAGAAAAAACAACAAGGAGAAGTAATATGCCTTTTGTGTTGTGCACTCAAGGCATTTTGCAGCTTTTCTTGAAATATCCATCATAAGAGTACTTCTTTGATCTGCTACAAGCAGCCACTCCCAGAAGGGGTGAGAGACACCTCGTTTCCTTCCTTCCTTTTCTTATCCTGACCTACTGGTCTGGAATGCAGTTCACCTCTGAGCATTTTCAGATGTATCATTTTCAGAGAGGCTTGCATGTCACAACACACAACCGAGGCTTACTTCACTGCTTACAAAGCCAGCACGTGACAGCCAAACAGAGGAGCCACATACTGCGCCTGACCCTCCCGTGCTTCACCTACATATATGCCCTTGTCTGCAGAAGGGGCATAACAGTGTTAGAATAACAAATGTTCATCTCGCCCTCAACATAGGCAGGACCCGAGACTGCAAAGTTAAAAACCTCATGCCCCATGGTGCAGTTGAGTGGCAGTTCAGGCTGATCTATGCCTGTATTGCTGCAGCTCTATGGGCCCCCGACACACCGCTCCGGAACAGGAATCATGACATACTTCCTCCCCAAAAGTTGTCCCACCTGGTGACTCTGGGAAACCTAATCACTTCTTGCAGGGTTGATTTCCAGCCAGATAAAAGTTAGTTTTTCAGCTTCCTCAACTGACTTGCTACACAGCAGCACAACCCTCAATTCTAGTGTACAGGAGAGAGGGACAAAACATTGTGTCCAGAAGAGATCAAGACTTTTCCTAGCCCTGCAGACTAGCTTAAACCAAGCACAAAATCGTCCTTTTAGGCTTACTGAGCTGTCACTGGATTCAGAGTGAGTCTTCAGAGAGAGATTTTAAACTCTGAATTGCCCTTTAGAAGTGCCCCTATAACGCCACTTACCATAGGCCTGTGGGTGCTTAAGCTGGAGTCACAACTAAACTCCAAAACATAGTTGGCATTAATCAAGACCATAACGTCCCCCCACCGAATGGCAAGGGGGTTGAGCACAGCACAAATACACACTTAAAACTGCAGCACAATAAAAATAATGGTAATAATAATAAAACCCCAGGACAATCAGCATGGTTATGTGTGAGTTAGCTGAAGATGGCCAGAGGGAGGAGATGCCACGCATTCTTGAGCACACTGCAAGGAGCTTTCAGTCCCATTGACTTCAATGGGGCTTCAGTCAGGCTGTGTCTCTGCTGTGGAAAGGAACTGCTTAACACAGCATCATGGGGTTCCTTGGTTTTTGTCTCTGAGCAACTCCTGGCAAAGCCACTGGTTAGTAAGTGAAAACACACTTTTTCCAGTCGCCAGGGCTGCAAGCCGTACCTGGATTTGGCTTCCTTTCTTTTCACTTTTTGTTGTTGCTGCGATTCTGATAGATTTGCAAATCTGTCTCCTTGACTAGGTGCTGACTTTACAAACCCAAGTTCGGCTACTGAAGCGGGGCGGGGGGGCTGACCTTGGAGCAGATTATTTCCCCTTCAGTGGGACAGCTCTGCTTGCAGCTTGACTCCAGCTAATAAGCAGCATTCAGTGTCAGCCCAGCAGCTGCCATGCAGGAGGTCTGTCCCTTCGGGCAGCTGCTGCTCATCTGCCTGCAGCTGGCAGCGGAAGTGACATCTGTTCTCGGTCCCAGCTGTGAGCAGCGCGGAGGTGCCAAAGACCAAATGCCTCAGTTCTCAATCCAGGAGCAAGGAAGGGTTTCTGATGCCAGACCACGGCCTGGCTTGCAGAGGCAGGGAGCGGGGGATTGTCTCCTTCAACGATGGTGGGCTGGGAGGAATGGAAAGAGAGTGACAAATAGGGAGAGAAAGAACAAGTAACAGAAGTAGGGGAAAGGATGGGAGAAGAGCGCGGGAGAAGACAGGAATGGCTGAAATGGAAAGGAAACATGAAATTTGAAGTGACAGGGCCAGTCTGAGGCAAGGAAACAAAGGGAAGGAGGCAGAGTAATGAAAAAGAAAGAGATGCAGAAGTAGCAACAAATAACTATCCAAGAGAGCCAATTATCTAAAATGGCTGCTGAACAAGGAAACGCCTTACTGAGCTGCTGTCTCAGGCGCTACTGAGCCTGGAAGGCTTTCCTGCCTGCAGCCCTTAGCATATCATGCCATTCAAGGGGTCTCCCTGCAGATTTTGCTGTCTGGAGGAGCTCTGGTATATTCTCTCTTGCCTCCTTGCTTCTTCATCTTATTTAAATTCACATCACTTTTTCTTTGTCCAAGTCTCTTACTCTCTCATTTATCTTTGTAACAGTGTTATAATTCAGTGTTGTGGCTTTTTAACTGAATTATAATTTCAGTTTCTGAGACAGGAATATGTGCAGGATGAAGGACAAGATCCATTTTAATCTAAAGATTGAAAAGCATACTTAAATTAACCTGGGAATAAATATATTAAGAAATGCCACTTTGCTTCCCATATGTTCTATCATAAACATATTTTCACAGTTGGGACTGTTTCCTCAGCAAAGGCACTGAAATTGTGTTTTTCAGATCTCAAAACTAATTGAGTATTTCTGGAAGAAATAACCAAGGAAAATGTATATTCATCAAGTGCTTTACAGCCTTGTCAATCAAAATCAACTTACACCGGGAAAAATGCAGTGTCAGTGACTGCTTCTTTCCCTTGGTGCTTGCCAGAAGCACAAGACAAACTGAATTGTGGTAAACAACCGGGCTGAGGAATGGGCTAAGGGAGATAGACATCATAAAAAAATTACCAGTTTGAAATTGAAAGTGCAGGCATCGGGGGCTCAAAGATTTGAACCCATTTTGATACTTTGCCTTGCTATCTTACTGTAGGCACCCAGAGTGGGGCATTAGTCATCAAACTGGCTGCCGTTACAAATTATTCAAAACCAGGTGCAAAAGATTGGATTGATTGAGTTGGGCATGAATAATGAAAGCAGCTTCTCAGTTTCTCAGAATTCAGCTCTTCAAGATTGGCTTTAATGTAGTTATAGTTGATCTTTTTATATCACAATCATGTATTTCTATAAGATAAAGATAAGATATATATTTATATCGTAATATTTCATAACAGATTTTACCAATGGGAACCCTTAGAGATATTATTCTTTTTACAAGTCTCAGCAGCTCTCCCTGTTTCAGTGAGAGTTATTTGTGGTTTTAATAAGTGATCTTTGAAACAAACAAGAGGAAATTCCTCTGAATACCATTCTTTTGTTACCTACACAAAGAGAAAAAGCGACTATCTAATAAACTATGCATCTGAATTAATCATTCTAATAACTAAATACCTTTTTTCCAGGCAGGCAGAAATAAGACTAGTGCATCTGTCATACAGACCAGAGAAAATAGTCAGAAGTCTTAAAAAACATAAGATTGAGACACTACTAATACTCTGAAGGGCTCAATTCATCCTGTAACACACAGTTTTTACAACTACCAGTCATTTGTATGTCCCAATCATCAGAGCAGTCACACTGGGCCAGGTCAAAGGTAGCTCTCGCCCAGAATTCTGGCTCCTGCAGGAACACTGTTAACATGAGCCTATTCCTGAACCCCAAAACCTTCCTTAACAGGAACCAAGGGAAGCAGGCAGTGTCTGCACATCTTGGTGGATGCTTGGTAAGATAAACTAGCATTTTTCAGATCAAAGTTATGGATGAAGAGGAAGGAGATATGAGATAAAAAAACTTTTGCATTTCTGGAAGTAAATGTGCTTTTCTTCAGAAGTAAAACCTGAACAAAAAGCAGTGACCAGTAGCAAGTGTCCGAGACAGAGAGAACAGGGCAAACAAACTATGACCCTTCTCTGGTGGAGTGACTGTCCTGGTTTCAGCTGGGATAGAGTTAATTGTCATCCCAGTAACTGGTACACTGCTATGTTTTTGAGTTAGGTATAAGAAGAATTTTGATAACACTGATGTTTTCAGTTGTTGCTAAGTAATGTTTAGTCTAAAGTCAAGGATTTTTCAGCTTCTCATGCCCAGCCAGCAAGAAGGCTGGAGGGGCACAAGGAGTTGGGAGGGGACACAGCCAGGGCAGCTGACCCAAACTGGCCAAAGGGATATTCCATACCATGTGATGTCACGTCTAGTAAATAAACTGGGGGGAGTGGGGGTGGGGGGATTGCCGATTGGGGACTAATGGGGTGTTGTTTGGCAGGTGGTGAGCAATTGCACTGTGCATCACTTGTATATTCCAGGCCTTTTATTATTACTATTGTAATTTTATCAGTATTATTATTATTAGTTTCTTCTTTTCTGTTCTATTAAACCGTTCTTATCTCAACCCATGAGTTTTACTTCTTTTCCCAATTCTTTCCCCCATCCCACTAGGTGGGGGGGGGAAGTGAGCGATCGGCTGCATGGTGCTTAGTTGCTGGCTGGGGTTAAACCACGACAGTCCATTTTGGCCTACAGACAGGAAAAGTTGCTGTATCATCAGAAAGTGCTAAGTGGTGATCGGGAACCTTACATGTCTTTGGAAGCTTCTGTTTGGATGGCATCTAGAACAGCATTGTGGAGATGATGAGGCTCTGGTGTCATACAGAAATACAAATCTGAATGCACTAAAAGCTTCAAGGCATCCAGCCACACTTTTTGTTCTGCAGCCTACATTAGTTATCAAGATGAGCTAATACAATACAATATTACAATAGGGTCACATCTCAGTTTGTTTCTCCTTTGATTTTGGGGTGGGTTTTTTGTTTGTTTTTAATTCCACCATCTTCTACCCTTTTCATTTTTCAGCCTTTTTTAGAGGACCATCAAGCCATCTTTTTCAAGCTACAAAGCCTGGAAAGCTAAAGAAAAGAAGAATGTAACTAGAAATTCTTCTGCCAACTGATCTAAGACAAATGAAGTAATTTAGTTTTCAGATTTTGCATGAAGTGGATTGGTTTCAATATACAAATCTGATTCACTCAACTGTGCAGTTATGAAAAACATTTCTAGGTCCATATTCTGTATTCTCTTTTCTGATGATCACTACCCAAGGAATACTAATTGGAGTGCTTGAGGAGTAAGGTAAGCAAGGCTGGCAGAGTCTGAGCTTTTATTTACTCTGTGTTATCTCCGTCCAAATGTTCAAAGCAATATGGGTGGTGACTGATTCACTACTTAAATTCAAAACAGCATGTGTGTACAAAAGGCTGCCAAGTTTCTCATGTATATAGCTATTTGTGAGTAGCTATGCACAGACAAAAACCAATCAACCAGTTCCTTAATTTCATTTTATATCTTTATTCCCATTGTAAGTATTAACAATAATCCAAAAGACCATTTAAATTTGGTTTGGATACACAATAGCATTAATCACAGTCCGGTTTCTTTTTTTTTTTACTGCAGTTCTAGTATTTTGTGATCTGTTTTAGTAGTTCTGTTGTTGGTGTATTTGCTTCCAGCAAAATACATTTTTTAGTGTTTGTAGATTTTTTGAAAATATTGTTAAAGATAAAAAAATTCATAATGCAATGATTAACAGTACATTAATAATGCTTATCTTAGATTAGTACTAAGCATGTTTGATGACCTGAAACTAAGTCCATAAACAACCATAATAAAATTTTTCATCACAGCAGTTCATTGAAGTAACATTTTTAATTGGATTAAAATAATTTTAAGAGAATGAGGTAAGTAAAACAACCCTACAACATAAAAGGTTTTGTTTAAGCAAATGGTAAGTTACACACAAACCAATGCTAAGGCAGTATCACAATGTATAAATTAGAGTGGATAGAAAACATGAAGGATTTTCTAAATTCACTTGCTTATTATTTGGGGAAAACACATCACAGATTTAATTTTAGTCTTCAAGCGAAGAATCACAACATACAGTCAAAGAGACTTCTTTCATCATGTCTTTTAAAAGCTTGTGAGACAAATTACTTCATCAAATTTATTAATGTAAAAGCGAATTCAGAAAACTTATTTGCGAAAGCTGTCCTGTTAAATTATGAATACCAATAATAAATTCTTTAGTTCCTCATTTATTTGCGTACTCTGCGTATGAAGAGCCACAAATATATACATGAATAAATTATGCCTATTGTATAGCCATACACAGAGCTAATATGAATGCTTATGTTGTACGATGTCAGAAAAGGACAAATTATTAATCAAAGTAGAGAGGAGAGCAAAGCAAAGAAGAAAGCAGATGATGCATGAGAACTTTGTTAGTCGTCTTAGGATGACTTCTGTGTGCAAGAAAATGTGTGCTTTGGATATAGAACAGTCAGCTAACTATTTTATCGTGCAATGAAGGAAGTTTGGGATCAATATCAGTTTCTAAAAGGGATTTAAAACAGAGATACAGATAGTCAGGTGAAGGGAAAAAGGGAGGGGACCAAGCGTGGATCATGCTATCCTAAGCTTTGTCTGAGCACCAGAGGGAGTGGAACATGGTGGGAGTAAGGGCAGGAATGCTGGTTTCAGAGGGAAACTTGCTGAACCGACAGTGCTCTCACTCAGGACAGATTGAACAGGGGACTCACTGGACACTTCTGGTGGGGATACTTCTCTAAGACCTTATTCCAATCACAGCAGGTATGCAAGACATTAAACTAGTCCCTTTACATGTTGCAGGAGAGCTGGAATTCCTGAGTCTGATGCATAAGGAGGGACAGGTGTTTTCAGGGACTGTCCTCTTCCTGTATTGCTCTTAGTGGTTGTGATACCTGGAGATACTCCACAAAATAACCATTCACCATTTCACCTTCCTGTCCCAACTTTCCACATTTGAATATCAATGTAGCATATATTTGAACTCATAACACTCAGTTCACTACTATTTAATACATACATATGCTAACCAGCAAGAGATGAAAATTGTACACTTGAAGATCAGCTAACAGAATCTTCCTACTTCTCCATTACCTACAGATTGGGTTGCGAAGCATTTCTTTCGGTCTTAACCCTTTTCTCTTCCTTTAAGCATGCATACACACATACATGCATATATGTACACACACGTGCAAACACAAAGAGTACATGTAATACAGTACTCCGTGGAGCTACTGGAGCTAGTTCGGAATGATGGCACATGGGTACTGGAAGAAGGGTAGCACTAAGGAGCGCTACAGCCAGAGTATACTGCATCCAGAAAACTGGGGTTTAGCACCTTGTTGTCCCCATGCACATCTTTTCTTTGTTTCAAGGGTACCTTCATTCCATGGAGGATGGGGACTTGACCTTTCAAACACTTCTTGCAATGTGTGTTTCTGTTCATGTCAGGAAGGCTACACTGTATAATGAACTCTACATTCGCTAATAGGTATAGCAGCAATTTTTAAATAATTTCATATAGAGAAGATGATCTGTGCTTTAGGATTATTTTATCTTAAATAAAATTTAATTCATGCAGTCTGAGAGTACAACACACATACATGGGTTAAAGACAATTCTGCATGAATGCTTTGGTGTCCTCTGTGCACCTTTTTACATGACCAGTACCTCACAAAAACATTTCAGTATCATTCCTCACAGTATGTACCCAGTGTATCTCAGAATGATCTGTATTTCATTTTATACTTTATACATAATATCAGACTTGTATTTTAAGTATCAAAAATATGTTGTTAAAAGATCTTAATAGTAAATGTCATAAATCCAGAGTTTTCATCAAAGGGTAAAATGATTCAAGACCTTTGGTGAATGGATGATGAAAAAGAAACATTTCCAAAAGCTACACTTGATTTATGGTCTCATGCTACCAACAGCTGGCCAATCAGCTCTGGGTTTCTGTCCTTTATTAATGCCATGATAAGAGCAGCAGCAGAATTTACTGTCTCCTGAAGCAGCAAATGGTCCTGGGGGAAAAAAAAAAGGGGGGAGAGCAGGGAAAACAATATGTTAACAAAAGTGGAAAAAGTAAGTATTTAAAATCGCAAAATTACCATATGATTCTTTAAAAAAATAAAAAAAAGTATCTGTACTTTCTAGAACTTCTAAAACTTATATTTTAAGCAAACACCATTTCATAGTAATATAAATTTTCCAATCTCCATGATGATTTAAAAAGCAAAATTATTTTTCTAAAAGGAATGTATTTTAACTGCCAGAATTAATGCGATCTATCTAGAGACCAATAAAAAAACCAGAAGCTTGATTCTGTCACTTGCTTCCTAACTGATATTTAAAATCTAAAAAGTAGTAAAAATTTTGGGTTTGAAAACATTGGAACAAAATGGAGGATTTCATTCATTGAGTAGCATAGTTAAAGCCCTGTAACTTTAAGCACCCACTGAATCCCATCTGTAGTCTGCAAACTACTTAAACCTCACAAAGGCATTTAAGCACTGGGACTTCAGTCAGTTTTCAGGCTGAACTTTGTATCAAATAACTTTAAAAAGTAGTCTGGTTTTGATAGGCAAGTATAGAGACCAACACAGGAAGCAGTAATAAAATGAGACTTTGATTCTGTGCTTCTAACTGAGCACTCCAGCTCACATTTGAAAGAGTCCTTTGTCTAATTGCCAAGTTTTCTTAATTGTATTGACTATAAAAGGTTAGCCTCTTGCTACCAGTAACCTTTTCATTTGCGCACTGGGAGAATATCAATAGGTGTAGCCAGCCACAGACACATCCCTGGAGAGAGAAATAGGAGGGAACAATTTCTGTGAAGCAACAGAGAAAAAGAAAGGTCTACAAAACTCTAGGGAGAATCTAGAAGTTTCAAATACAGAAGGGGAGCTACAAAGAGAACACAAGAGCTCTTCTCCATAGCTATGATGGATAAAACTGGAAGCAATAGGCTTAAGGGAACTTAAACTGGGGTAGAAGTAGTCAGGGAAGTCGTTTTAACAGTAAGGACTGGTATACAATGGAACAGATTATTGGACAGATCAAGGGAACTCATCATTAGGGCCCTGTAACATGAGACCCACATACCTGTAAAATGGGACGCAGGTACAGCTTCCTGCCTGGGGCAGGAGGATGGAGCAGTTTGATTCCATATTTTTTCCACCACTATTTTTCTAAGACACTGCATCAAGGAAGAATTTGTAGAGGATGTTTAAGAAACTTGGATTAATGGAGAAAGAGGAAACGGTTCCAACAACTTATACAAAAACATAACGTTAAAAACTGCTTTTTAAGGAATAAGGCTACTGCTGAAGGGACTTCACTTATTCAGCTAGCACAGAGGGGAGCTGGAGACTAAGAAATTGGGGTTGAAGGAAAAACTGAAAGGGGAAAGGTGTCCCTGGAACACTCTCAATGTTGGAGCGGGTCCAGAGGAGGGCCACAAAAATGATCAGAGGCATGGAACACCTTTCCTATGAGGAAAGGCTGAGAGACTTGGGGTAGTTCAGCCTGGAGAAGAGAAAGCTCTGGGGAGACCTTATTGTGGCCTTTCAATACTTAAAGAGGGCTTATAATAAAGATGGGGACAGACCTTTTAGTAGGGCCTGTAGCAATAGGACAAGGGGTAATGGTTTTAAACTAAAAGAAGGTAGTTGCAGACTAGATATAAGGAAGAAATTTTTTATGATGAGGGTGGTGAGACACTGGAACAGATTGCCCAAGAAGTGGTAGATGCCCCATCCCTGGAAACATTCAAGGTCAGGTTGGACGGGTCACTGAGCAACCTGATCTAGTGGAAGATGTCCCTGCTCATTGCAGGGGGTTGGACTAGATGACCTTTAAAGGTCTCTTCCAACCCAAACTATTCTATGATTCTACAATAATGCTCTTATTAACTTTGCGCTTTATGTAAATGACAGGAAACATGCCAGAGAGGTAGCTGGATAGAATTAGTTTATACCTGATTCTTTTATCACTCCTGGAAAAATTACGTTTGTATTTGACTAGAATTTTGTCCTAAAAATCATCAAATAACTAAGCTGTTACAATTTGTAAACCCCCAAAAGATTACACTCCTAACAAATTCATGTTATATATTCTAATATGCAGTAAAATTATTTATTAGTGTTCTAAAAAGTTGTCATAGAGTAAAAATGTTCACCACAGCTGTGTCTTGCTGTTTACTGAGTGACACCTCCCATTCAGTTAAGCAAGGAGTGCAGAAGTGTACTCAGGTCCTGCTCCTCCAGAACCTTTTGTCATGGACCAGGGGTGCAAAGAGGAACTCAGAATCCACTACTCCAGTTTGGTAGGGTTTTCACTTCCTCATTTCCCATAGGTATAAATTGCTGTATAATGTACAAGGAGAGCAGAAGTCATGTGCATACACCCACTCAGACGGCAAACACTGCAGTCGCTTTCAAGATCTAGCAACACATTTCTTGCTATTCAGCAATGCCAATCTCTTTGCACCCCTCATCGCTTTTTGTTCAGTTTGTTTCGAGAAGCACTTCACAATTACAGACACTGTTTTCCAAATGGGCTTCCAGCCATATCTGAAGTTGGCTGGAGGTGTATATTTTTTTTCCCCATTTCACAAAAAAAAGAAATAAAATACACCTGGCCAGGAATGCTCTTAATGTTTCTCCCAATAAATCTTTCCACATCCTCTGTTGGTTACTGGATTCAGTACACATTCCTTTGTAGTAATAAATTATTTAAGTTTTTGAACATAAAAGGAAGCAAGAGAAAGAAATTTAACTTTCACAGGAGAGATTGAAAGTGACACCATAAGATTCCTTTAGACTGGAAAAAGCTTCTTCTAAAGCTAAACTTAAGGTTTTAGTGCTAATTTCCATGTTCTGAAGGAAAGACATGCAAAAAATTGAGTAGCATTTGTAACGCAGGCAATGCGGCACAGTAATGTGTACAGAAAACCTGCATGGAGAAGTGGTCTATAAACCACACTGAAATCGACTGGTGAATTGCAATTTGTTCAAAAATAGAAACACAAAAAGTAAGCAGCACAAATTAAAATGTGTTTGCAAGTTTTACAATTACTTGGCTTCTAATAATCTGATTATTAATACTACTATTATAACTCTTCAGGAAACCTACTGGTTCCTGTCTTTCTTCGAATCAATCAATACAAATGGCAGGAACAATGAACTGTCAGATTTGATTGGCCCCTGTGCAGGATTGTTTCTGGGAAATAACCAGAAGTGTATTCTTTAAGTGAATATACATTATCTTATTTAAGGTAACAAATGTAATAGAAAAGATATTCTTAATTTTATACAGTTACAGTTGATGGTTAAATGACATCGTGAAGCATGTATTGAAGAATTCAACAGGGCTAGGGATTACTAATTTTTAGATTTATGCTGTTGCTCCTTCCCGGTAACACTGTCTCACTCTGATCTCAGGGTCACCTACTCATTGAACAGTGTCCAGCACCTGGCCCTATGAGCCAGCCTCTGAGTGAGGAGAAATCAATGCCACAGAGGTCAAGTATGTGCCAAGTTTAACTTGCCTGATTCTCACAGCCACCGTCTTACTGGAAAGAGGTAGTAAATAATGTGAAGAACTGGACTCTTCCAGGAATTTCAAAATCATTGTATATCCTGTATCTTTCTGAGAATCAAAACTCACTCTTATGCTAGGAATCATTAGTGTAGTATCCGATGGTCATAGCCTGTGCCTAATTCATAACTTCTGTTAATCATTTCTAGTCCCTATTATCATGAAAAAGAAAACAGAAAAAGAAATTCTAGCAACTGAAAGAGAACACATTGTTCGAAATGTAGGCATAACACTGACTGACACAATGGTTAAGTTATAGCTTAACTAGTCTTTCCTCTCCTCTGAATCCTGCTGGGAATTTATTTCATTTTAGGCCATTACTGTGCACGTAAGCGGATATTTTCAATGTGCCACAATGAAACGTAGCTTTTTCCTAAGTATTTATATGTAATTTGGATGCCAGCAGTGTTTATGAAGAATATTAAAAAGAATTAAAATGACAGAATTCAACAACAACCCAGGAAAGAAAAAGAATCGTGTGGGTCTTTATTAATTTAAAGTTAAACAAATAAGTGAACAGTTCAAGTCCCCCGGCTATACCCTTAAAATATCCATATTTCTGACACTGCAATGTTATTTCTGGCAACAGTGCTGATTACAGCTGATAGTGCCTACAGGGAGGCTTCAATAAGGATGCCAGGACAAATTTAATCTACCACACCTAACTCCATTGCACATACAGGCCTCTGATCCCCTTTTATATTCAATGGCATAGCACTAAATCTTTCAAAAATCTCATTATTAGTTGCAGGAAGTCAAATAATCAAGCAGAACCAGGTCTTCACATGTCTAATTGCCTGACGTGTTTGCATATATTGTAACCACGATAAAAAACAGGATGTAAGAACAGAACAATCAATACAAATCCTCATGTAGCCCACAAGAGCTCTCGCACGTTATTGCCCACCCACTGCTCAGTGTTGCAAATTCCAAGTAGAGAACATACTTCAGCACACTAGTCTGAGTGCACATCCGTGCACTTGCTGGATGGATCAAACACAAATAGTTCTCTTCCTTCATCAACAAAATCCTTAAAAAAGACCATGACCTTTAAATAAGACTCAGAGGCAGTAACAACTTTAATGGATTAATGACTGAAGTTCCACATGATCAACTGGTGTGCCATGATCCCCCCTGAACCATTGTGATATTCATTGTCTATTCATTTCATCCAGTTGACTTAAACGAGTCTCTTGTAAAAAAGAAAAAACAAAACCCCCTAACATTTCTTGGCCATTAATAAATAGAAATTTTTATTGTTTGAACAGATGATTAACTACATTTATAAGCTAAAAACAAAACTTTTACCACTTTATATTTATGTACTTTGGAAAAGAAAGTACTCAGAAACACTGCCAACCTTATAAACCATAAATCCACATAACAGCACTTTGATTCCAAAATAAAATATCCACTTTGTCTGTTATTAAATAGTAAAAATATTCCAACATAACCATACTGTGTGATGGTTATAAGTCATACTCAGAATTTATTTGATGTAGAGTTACTGACTGTAGGGGTTTTCTGGACTGCAGAGTAAAACTGGGAATGGATACAGGGACAGAGTTAAAGTTGTGTTTGGAATATGCAATCTGATATTTTACAAATGTGCGTTTATTTAAGAAACTGTGAGGATATCTGAATATTTACTGACATTCCCTTAACGACTCATTTCCTTGCTTCAATCTGTTTAGAACACCCCCACCCCCCCCAGCTGGAACTTCACATACATGCATTTCAATTTACATATGTACTAGTTCAGTTTAAGCATAGCTTGAAAAACACACACTACCCTTTTTAGCTCAAAAAAAAAAAAAAAGCCTCTGCAGGTATTACCTCTGCCTTGTACTGCATCCCTCCAAAAGAATAAAACAGCTGTGTTCCATTATTTGCACTCTGTTTTGCTTTAATGTTTGACTTTCCATTTAATACAGTTTTTAAAAATGAATAGAATTGTAATGTTAGCGCTGCTTATACGGCTGACGGGAAACCTGAAAACATGATTTAAAGACACTGCTAAACTTAGGGAACATCCAATATTAAAACAGTTATGTTTGTACCAGGAACAGAAGGAGGACCGGGGCATGCACTGGCACGCCCCTGCCCTTGCTGTTCCATTGTTCGCCCGCTCCCTGGCATAGTTTTGGCTCCTGCCAGCTAACACGTTCCCAGACAATGGCTGGGCACGGTTCAGGGGACAGCGCAGGCCAGGGACTGCTCCCAGCGGACAGTCTGAATGAAGCCACCCTCTTTTGGGAAAATGAGAACTTAGCCATATGGACATGAGGCATGCTGTGCCTTTTAGCCCTAGGACAAGAGAACCATCCCTGGCCTGTTTTACTTACCAGTATAGATGTAGCCTAAGTATCACTGGGAAGTGACAGTTGTGCCTTTCTCTCCCTACCCAAATGCATCAAGAATACATAGAAAAACAATCAAATAATCCCCCCCCCCCCCCCCCCGGAATGAGGCACAAATCCCATGTAGCTACCACATAAACACAGTCATTTAAAAAAAAAGATTAACTGCTCTGTGGACACCTTTCCCAGCAAAACAGAGAAGGAGAGGGGGACGAACCACACTGCAAGACAGCACTTGTGCTGCACTGCAATTCCTGCCATGTTACAGAAAAAGGCTGGAGCCAGCAGAAGGACCCCATGCCCACTGCTCCCTTTTGCAGGGTAGGTGCACACCAGATACACCACAAGGCATGAGCAGAAAAGAGCTGAAATAGTCTGCGTTCTGGCAAGCATCTTGCAAAGGACTATGTTGGTAGTACAGGAGGAGCTGCTGTTAATTTAAAACTCCACGGGATGCAGCAATTTATACAAAGGCTATAACAGGTGCCTCCAAAACTCACCTGATGTCACATACTGACAGTGTTTTATTTGCACTCAGAGAAACTGAGTAGAGAATCTAGCCTCAGAAACCTCAATACTTGACATTTTCTTCTTCAGTTAGTATTTTTCATTTTAAAAGATGATCTGGAGAGGGACTGAGGTTCTTCCACTACCAGAAATCAATCGTATAACATGGTTTGGAGGAATTCTGTGGTAGATTCACAAAGAAGCATTTTTTCCTATTCAAGATATGTAGTGGCATGCATCTACATATTAAGGCAACCTCCATTTCTGTAGCAGTACAAATTAATCTGAAGTCTCCTTTCTTCTTAAAATGCTTCCACATCACATTTTTGAATCCATGTGCCAAAGGATCTAATGATAAGTGACATCTCATACATAATATCAATGCAGCAGTTTACCTCAATAAGAAGATAGCTATGCAGATCAATCTAAAAGATAAGAAAAGTATTTCTCTGAATATTTTTAGGTTTTCTTTCAAGTAATATATAAATAAGTAAGGTAGCGTTTGAGTTCAGATAGGTAGCTGGGCTCAAAATTACTCCAGCAGGTTTATAATTGAACCTCTGTATACACAGCCTTGCTTCCTTTCTGAACTAAGAAAATGCAATCAATTCTTCATTAGTGGATACTCCTCAAAATAGAAATAATTTAGAAATCTAGATACTCAGGATGCAATGAGGATTGAGAAAAGAGATGAGTAGCACTGGAAGAACTAAATTGTCACTGTGCTAATGGAGCCTAGCAGACCTCTTAGTTAATGAACTCTGATAGATCTGCGTTATTTCACTGCAGTAAATGGTTGTACATCCATGCTACAATCAACCCAAACCCAGATAAATTGTGAATAAATATGTGATACTGCACCGTATCTTTCTCTCCTGTACCAGTGATCAACCCTGCCTCTTATAGTTTGCCATAAGAAAATGGAGAGCCATCAACATTTAAAATGACTCTGTGGATGCACTGAGGACAGGCAAGTATTTTAAATCTTCCAGAGTCTGTCAGGATTATGTCTCTAATGCTATTGTGTATATCTTTTCACCTAAGATTGACAGATTTAAAACTGAAGGTAAACATTGCTCTTTTGTTAAAAAACCCAACACAACAGCACAAACAAACAAAAACCCAAATAGGATTAATTCCTTTCTCCAGTATGAACAGAATAGACAGAATTCCCCTAAATCAGCAGTTTTAAAACAGTTCCATTATCTACATGTTCTGGAGCATGTAAGTGACCAAGGTTCAGTTCCCTTCTTTGTGTGAGGTGGTTAATCCACCCCCCAGATCACACTTCTTTTGGATTGGGGTTAAAACCCCTGTGGAGGAATACCCATTCTATGTACAGTCACTGTATCACAACAGAAAGATGACAAGATTCCAGCCTAGACACTCCTCCAGACGCCTGGGGAGCAAGTGAAAGCTCTGTTCTAACTTTTGCTCCAAAAGTTTGCTCATTTGATGTAAAATAGACAAACAGTGTTTGGCACAGACATGAGCTCGGTGCCAATGCCTCTGTCATCCACAGACCTAGGCTTTATATTTCCTTGTTCTTGTCCTCTCCAAGTCTTTTTTTTTTTTCCCCTGTATGAAAAATTGTTACCGTGATCATACTGAATAATCAATAAAAATTCCTGGACCAAAAAATTCTCTGAAGAGTTTGTTTTAAAGAGCATTTTCAGCACATTCAATCATTGCAGCTTAAGCAAGAGCTTTCATTCAGCACTTACCACTATCTGATCTAAGCTTTTGCCAAGAGTGAGTATGCCAGTAGTGATAGCACAACTGTCTGTCAACCATCTTTCCCTCTAAATTGTTTAAAAAGCTACAAAATGCTTGAGCTAGCAGCCAATTCTGCCACCTGTATGGGACTGGTACAAAAATACTGGCAGAAATAAGCCATTTAACAGATGTGGTTGTCTGCAAAAGTATATTATGTGTTTGAGGTTTCTTAGAGGTGGTCTCTTAATACAGTATGTTACCAAATAAGACTATAATATGAAATGTATTCCTATTAATATATGTTAGTGTACTACCTACAAGCCCTACAACATATCACTCTGGTAACCTTGTAAAACACACCAAAAGGGTTTTTAGGGGGAAGGAAAAATTGTTTCTTACTATCAATACAGGAAAACTGAAATGCTCCTGAGGCACAGGAGACTTGCTTTCTCCTCTGACAACCAGCTCCTGAAAATCTAAGATTGGGCTGAAGTTGAGTGAAGCTGTAGCAAGTCTTTTCTTTGGTTTCAGAAAGCTTTGGATCAATCTGATAGCACTAACAAATTCACGTGGGAATGGGATTTAAGCCTTCCACGCAGCAGCAGCATGTAACAGCGTTTCCCTCAGCGTGTGTGTGATGGAACCTCTGCTGCCTGTTCCACTGTGAGAGTCTATAAATACTTTGACAGGCTGCAGCGTTAAGTTTTGCAGGCAGCCAGGAAAACAGGCAGACCCACCACACACACATACAGAAAAAACGGGTTAAGTAGCGCTGGCCTCCTGCAAAACATAACACCCCAATCATGCAAATCATTTACAGACTGTTGCAGTACACCAGGCACCAAGCAAAGACAGAGCAGCTAGGGATCACGTATGAATGCATCTGACACATGCGGCTAGCAGCAGAGCAAAAGCAGTTAAGCACAGTTTAGCTGTTTTTCTCCTATTATGAGCTGAGAAATACAGCACCTTCAAGCTCAGTTTCACTCAATGACTAGTGTTTTAGCCCTAGTCAGCAGTAAGTAGGAAGGCAAAAATGCATATGTAGGGAAGACAGAGAGACGTGGTGGGGGAACAAGCTAAGAGAAAGGGGAAAAGAAGAAATGACAGAGATAAAAGATTAAGCACACAACCATCTCAATCCTCAAAACATAAAAAGACATGCCATTGCTAAAGATCAGGAGAGATTACTATGCCAGAGGCTCTATCTGATAGGCAAACTGTGTCATATACTGCAGGTAAAAAAAAAATCTTCAAAGAGCAGAGTAGGACGTTTCTACCCAGTGACATCTGAGGTCATCAGCGTAATCGTAAAATTATAAGTAGGTAAGTATCACATATCTGAATGCTTCTCCTTAATTTTAGAGCACTGTGACATCGTTACTTAGGATCTGCAAAACCTGCCTAATGGGGACAGAGAAAACAATACAGCACTTCTTCATATAAACTTCTAGCAAGAGCAAAAAAGTACATACTTTATGGTAAATTTAACACAGTATATTTCGATATTACAGGTTTTTCCTTTCTGTCCCATATTATACTGACAACATAGATTGGTCATTGCACTTTTCAAGAAATAAATTAACACACTAGTTTGGAAACATCAAAGTTGCTAATATGCAGTACAAGACATGAAATGCTTTAGCTATCACAGGTTACAGAATTTTGCATACAAATATGCAGGATCAGTTTCATATAATTTGTGACATGCACTTTGTGATTGTGACTATCAGTGTTATATAGAAAGACTAGGCAACTTTTAATTAGTGATTGTAACAAAGCAGGAAGGTCTTTGGAAAGAATGAGTGATGCATTTGAATAACCTGGGGGATGCTGAAAATCAGTGCAAAGGAATTGTGAGCATTTTTTCCATTCTTTCAGTCTAAACTACACTTTTCTCCCCTCCTATAGGTGCTAACTTCATACGGAATATTATGCATAATAGACATCCAGCTCTCCAAAATAAGAAGAGGGATGCTTCCATCCATTTCAATATAAGCATTCTGTTCAGTCATTAAAATTCTCATTATACAACTCCTACAGACTGAATAATATGAACTACAAGCACACAGCTACAGTAACTAATTGATTAGAAACATTCCTCTTAATTACAGAAAATTTATCCGAGATGGTCCAGAGGAAAAACTGTATAGCCTGCTAAAAAACAAAATTAAAACTTCTCCTTTGGGGAAAGAAATAAACAAAACCCAAGAGATTCTGAGGGGCAAAGTATGCGTACACATGTGCTGGGCTATTGTTCACATCCCAGTCCTGTGGCTTCCAAAACTTTTAGGATGATAATATCAGTTCAGTGGGGTAAAGGCCACATTCCAATCCTGGTTACAGAAATACAAAGTAACTACAGTATTACGAGCCCAGTTACTTTGCAGTTGCAGAGACTGAAATTCAACTTTAAATTCTGTGTTTTGCTACAGAAGACCTAATATGTAATTGTTTTTAAACTGCTCTCTCAAAATTTCAAAAGCAGCTTTAAAGTAAGTCAAATGTCAGTGTTCGGGAGTGAGACACAGTGAGAGGGAGTTGCTGTCCAGAAGTTCATTGTTAAGCAATTGATATCACAGATTTCCCTAATTTGATACTCCTAATTGAATCTAGCCGGTTGCTTGCAAGTGGCTCTCAAGTTGCATCATCTCATTATTCTGTGACAAGGGACTGATTGCAGAATAAATCATTAAAACTTCATGTTTAAGTTAGACACTGAAATTTGAAAAAATCCTTGAATCACAACTTAACATTTAAAATTGAATGTCCATCCTACATCTTTCATCTCATCACTCAAATTCCACTTCTTTGACTGCATCTGTGTGATGTTTAGGCATAGTTTATGTCCCACCTCTGAATTCTTTTCCTGTCCACAGCTGAGGGTCCACAGCCTACTAGAAGGCAAAAATTATAAATTCCTTACAATTCAAGATTTTTATGTAAGGCCAAGCTAGTCTACTTTACCCCCAAAATAAAAATACCAGACTGATGAAGAAGTATCCAGAAATGAGACAAAAAGTTACAAGGACATGAGGTGACATCTCTCCTTGGAGAGTAAAAGGAGAGGAGTCAGCAGGGTAAAAACAAGTTACAACACAAGTTGTTAATAAAGATTCATTCTCTTTGTCTCTTGCACCAATATGATGTTTTAATACATTAATTTTGCAGTAATTCTGATTAATCTCAACACCCCTTTGCACAGAACACAGACTCGTTCCCTGCTCCAAAGCAATCTTCATGCAGTGAATGTAATAAGCAGGAAAGTAAATTGCATTTCTTGCAAGCATGAATAATTCTACGAGTAAAGGAGCTCTAAACACAAGTAGACTCAAATATACTCAAATATACTCAAAACTGCTATGAATGAAGATAGTCTATTTGCCTCTATCCATTGTTCTCTTTCAGGTATGTTGCCTACACAATGTTTACCTACACACTTAAGACTGGACAGTTTATCTGAGCAGCACCCTAGGAAAATGAATGAATCCCTATCCAGTAGGCATGACGAGATAGTAATTTCTAAAAATGTTGATCCAAACTCTCAATTTCTCTATTCTCCATTTCTTTGTCCTCCTTAGTTCATAGCCTAAAGCCAGTGCAAATAGAGCATTTGCCCTTGTTAAAGTTTTCAGCTAAGCAACGGAGGGAGCACACAAATTTTGAAAAATTAATCCTAGAGGAAAGATGGTTCTTGAAGTCTGGTGTGAGCAGAGGTGCTGGGTTCAGAAAGCAGCAGCAAACAGCCCGTGTCCAATCCAACAGACAGGGCAGAGAAGAATGGTAAAAACACACTAGGAAACCACTGTGGCAAAGTGCTCTGTTCTCACCGAGTGGCTGAGAGGAATGGCAAGCACAGGACACACCAGACCTTTCCATGGAAGCATGGGTGGTAGGAATGGATGGACAGGGCTGAGGGGCACAGTGCAATTTTTAAAGATACAGTCAAAATGCCCTCAAGCCAGCTAACTTGCTAGCAGTATGACTGGAACGGCACAAAATGTCAACATGGACTAATCACCTGCGCGCTTGCTCACTTTCTCAGCTGGCTTTTGCAGCCCCTAGGTAGCTCATGCTGTGATGGCTGCTCCAAGTCTGGGCCCCCACCTGATCATCCCCCATAGCTTGAGTCGAACGGAGGAATCTCTCCTGCCACTAGCTACTGATTAAACTACCACATAGCTGGAGAGCAAATAGCCAGTTTCAGAAAAACCTTTCGAGTATGAGCCCAGTGATAGGAAGGCAGAAGAGGGCCCAAAGCTTGCCTTGTAGCTAAAAGACAGCAAACAGCTAAAGCAAATAGTGTCATTCCTCAGGGTTCACCAGTAAATCCTTACCCTTAAACTCAAAATGTACAATCCTTACAATCGTAAGGGGACAGATATACTTGCTTTTAGATTCTATTTTTCTTTTAGGCCATGAGAGTCCAGCTACACCACAAAGATAGAGCTCACAGATGTTCTCTTACATAAAAATCAGGGTTTGCCAAGACAGGCTTCTCTTTCTTTCTGCCAGCTAGTATCAGCCCAAACCATGTAACACAATAGCCTGTCTATATACAAACAAAGGCACTCAAAATGACAATATATCCAAGTGATAAAACTCTTGTAAAACAACAACAAAAAATTTGTGCTTTTAGAAAAATGGCTATTTTAAAACTTTAAAAAGAAACAGAAAGAAATAGAATATAAAGAATAAATAAAGGAATGAGTCTTGCTTTAGCAGATGGATTAATTGTAGTCCATAATTAAGTCCTTTTATTAAAAATAAAACAGATGAAATATTTTGTTAGTTATGAACACATCTCTTTTTATGAGATTAGCATTCAGTGTTAAGCTTATTCTTCAGGTATGTTGTATCTTGCATTGCATAACAGAAGAGTCTATGTTTTATAGCCTTTAACACTTTCAATTAAATTGTTACCAAAGTTTCCTTTCAAAACATCCTAAAACGATCTTGTGCCTACTTGCAACTTTAAATATGTCTGTGACTGTCTGCAAAGATAGGTTTGGTTCTTCCTAGTATCTTTTCATAATAGGCATTTGATAAACTATTTATGACAGTTTCCAAGAGCATGACTAAACATGATGTGTAAGAGTTTACCACATCACTTACTCCTCACTTTAAAATTTGGGTTATCCAGAGCTATTTGAAATCAATGAGCTGAGAACAAGTGACCAGTGCTATTTTCATGGTGATGGGCACAAATCTTTTTTATAAGAAAGGGGATTGCCATTCTTCCAAGATGGTAAGGTAAAAGAGGTGATATTAGTGTCTCGTAGACTGCCTGCATGTGGAGTGTTTTTGTTTTTCAGCTTTCCCTATAAAAGCTGAATATTCAGCTAAATATTACAGTTGCCAATATTTAGAAGTGATGCAAGAATCATCAGATTGGATATTAAGTAAATACCTGTATAATTCGCTTGCAGGATCTTTAAAGTATTTTAAAATATGTTAATTGGTAATATTTAAAATTAATTAAAAAGAATAATTTTGAGAGCTTAACAAAATTGTTGGATTATTTTCTGAATATAACTGTCAAAAATGAAAGCAAGCAGAACGCTAAGTAGTTTTCAATCTGATAGTAATTTTGACAGCAGTTAATCATTACAGATTCTGGACATAAGACTACAGAGGAATTTTAAATTTATTTTTAAAAGCCATTAGTTTTTTGTAAAAACTGTATTGTAATAACATTTATGTTTAAGGGAAACAGTAGCTTAATTTTGTTGGGCTCTGGTCTCGATATCCACAGCTGCCAAGGAAGTAACTCCCATGAAATGGTACAGCTACTCAAGTGAGAACACTAGATGGCACAGATATGAATCCGAGCACCTACTGTGTAAGCCCAGTATTACAGCCTGCAGAGCTGTTCTATCACAGATTTGTTCGGTTAAGAAGAAAAGGAATGTAGCTCTGTTTAAGCCTTATCCAGAATTAAAAACTAGTTCAGCTGCTCAAATGAGTTAGGTGTTAGTTAAGAACAAATCTCCTGGTGCTTCAACTAGAAAGCACAACTTTTACTCTTTCTCTGACTTTTACTGACTTTTTTTTTCCTTCCAGCTTCAGTATTTGCTTCCAAGTTCACAGCTGCATTTACGACTGCATGTATCTTTTTACATGGGCAATGATTTCACATTGTTCATCTCCTCAGCCTGTATTGATTAGATGAATGTGTGGTTTGGCTTTTCATGGACATATTTTAAAAGTTTCCTCTGGACAAAAGAAGTAATCTCAAACTCCATTTCCACTAATTCCTCTCTTGACTCAATATCTCTTTTGTCTTCAACAAACTGTAATCCCTTGTGCCTGCTCTTGGCCTCAGCTTTTACCCTGCATGCTCTACTTCCATAAATCTGCTGTCTATTCAGTAAGCAGAACTATGTCTGCAGCAGTACGTACGTGCCACAGCCTCGTCTCCTAACACTCCTAGATGTCTTCAGTCACAGTGTCTCCTTCACATTAACTACCGAGCTTACCTGTTAGGAGCTTTAGCATTAACTTTTGCTGCTGAATACCCTTTTATATGCTCAAAGTGAGATTCCATTCTCCCAGTCAAACCAATCTGCTAACAAACAGAGCTACACGTTCCCTTCAAGGTCCGTTAACAAAACACAGGCCGTCTTGTGCTCAAGACTGTCTGTGGACTTGCTCCAGTCCAAAGATGGGACTTAAAAATCCGTACTCTCTCAGTTACTGCTTTCTGATTATTTCCCATTGGTTGCCACATAGCCTTTCCTTTAACCAGATCTGACACTAGCAGAAAGGATTTCCTGAACTGTTTAGCCTAACCTTCATCTGAAAAAATATTCTTCTCTTCATGCCTGTTATTTTACTCTTCGTATAATATTGATGTTGCAGCACATATTTTTACATAAACTATATAGCATAATAGAAACATGTATTAGAAAAAAAACTTCCCGTCTTCCATTCCACTGAAATTTTTGAAATATTTTTCAAATCTTTGCTCTCTTTACCAATACCCTAGACAATATAAGCAACTAGTTCAGGTTTCCCCAAGAATCCCAAACCTACACTTTCAAGACACAGACCTTTTATATAGAGACTCATCAGGTTCAAACCCACTAGTGAAATCTTCCATAGTGGTAATGCATATATAACATACGAAGAGTATTATTCTGACTGATACTAGAATATCTGACTTATTTTTCCTTTTTTTTTCTAAATGTTTTTTATACAATTTATAGGATTATATTAGTAGGATGGAAATTTGAAGTGTCAATTTAAATTTTTGTCTATTTGTTTATGAGCAATCTCAAAGCCTTATGAATATACACTAGAATTAATTTGTTCAAACAAACTTAAAAGAAAAAAGGGGTTGTAAAAGATGGTAATAAATATCAGTTAGGGGCATTATTAATAATTTTGCAATGACATTTAAAATGACTAATCAGGAAGTTTTTTCTCTCTAAAATTCAACCCAAATATCAGAAATAACATATTTTAAAATGCAGAGCTATGTATAAAATAAAATGTAATTAAGCCAAAATCATCTTTCCCAGAACATTTCTAGATTCACTCCATGTCATTAGGATGCATTTAGGGAAGTAATGAATTTAAAGAGTTTTGTATAGGAATCCTTGTTTCTGCAGCTATCATCATATTGAGTATATATGTATATATATGTGGCGACCAAATTCATATTCTGCACTCAGTAAATACCAGGAGCTCTAAAGCCAAATCAGTCTGTAGAAGCAATCCTTTAATGTGCTTAACTGATAATGCTCTGAGAAGGCTGCCATGGACCTTACAATTTTCCAAGTCCTAGTGTTGGCCACTGTGATGTTACTTTCTGCTGTGACTTTAGTATGTTTAAAGGAACCAATATTGTATTTACACAATAGATAATACATAAACTGTAAGAAGTTATGACAGGCATTGTATTTCAAGACAATTATAATTTGCCTCTAGTAGCTTTATAAGGCATGAGACTAAATACCTATTGAGTTTTACCACCCAAGAAGTACTGTTTTGCACTGAAATGCCTGGATTATATTACTGATATAAAATAGAAAATAAACTTCAAAATAAGGAAAACAGGCTACATACTGATTTGTGAATGATCTCATTGCACACCAGCTCCAGAACATTAATTTTATCAAGAACCCTAAAGCTATTTATAATGGCAATTGCTATCAGTTCATTTTCAATTTCTTAATCTGTTAGGCAAAGAAAAACACAGTTCAGCTGAAAAGAACTAGAAAAGATTCTCGTAAACAGCATTACAAAGCAGACGTACTACATGATTGTGAGATTCTGCCAGCACCTACTGTTTGTAGATCATGCACTAATATGATCTTATTTGTTAACTTAGAATCTGAAAATAACACTTTAAAAAGTTCAAATTTACAGAACACTGCTAATTAATGACCAAAGGCTCAAAATTCAAGAAGCGTATTCACATGCTTTTATTAAAAAACCAGTCCATGAATCCTTGTATCTAAGTAAGGTAATTCAAACTGCTATGTAATTTGCAATCACAGTTAAGGTTTGTTATTTATGAAATCTTCTAAAGTTTATTTTGGAATCAGTTTCTTCTCTTGCAAGAACTGTAAAAACATAAAAAGCATCACAAGTCACCAAAATAGATGATTTAGTTACTGCCCAGGTTGTCAGTCCCCCCTTACGCAGAGACACACATCCAAGATTCAACATCAACAGAACATCAAGACTTTTGGGTGAAACAAAGGACCAACAAAGACTGTTCGTAATAACAAACTCAATCAACCTTACAGTAGGTAGATACATACTCTCTGAAGTTACACATAAAGAAGGTTTCAGTCATGTACTTCAGGTGCAATAACTGAGGATGACTTTTGGCAAGTGCATTGCAAGGCTCTGATGGCATGCCACAAACATCAGCTTTTTTCTTGGAAAAGTGTAAATATTTCTGATATGAATTGCTCATTTGTCACAAACTTGTCCATACTGTACTTAAGCTAGGATTCTAAATCTTATTGGCTTTAAGACAGAAAGCATTATTGATAAGTATCTGTACCTCAAAAATATTTTAAAGTTAGTCTTGATAAAACATGTAAAACGCATACCTTTGTTTCTACTATAAACAATTTCTACTGCATCTTTGAATGCTAGTCATCAAAAGGAGAAATCAGCATGAACAATGTTGTGTTCACCCAAAGTACATTTTGTTCACCACTTCTGCTAGTTGTCTACTCTGTTCTCTCTTTTGCAAATTCTGCTTTGCAACTGTGGCTTGAGACATCACATGAAAACTAAAGAATGAAAAACAGAAGGTAGAACACTACTATGCAGCTTAAGCAGGTGAACTGTATAATCCAATTACATAAATCAAAGTAGGAATCAGATTCCAAATGCAACATGAAAAAGTGAGAAATCTGGTTTGTATACCAGTCAGAGGTACTCTTTCATATTTTATTTAACGTAAAAGGAGTTGAAAGTAACAGTGAACTACAGCCTCCTGGGGTACATCGATACACAGTGATTGAATGACAGCAGAGTTTACTGATAAGGATAATATATCATGTGTATGTGCTTATACATAAAACCAGTTAATAGATGAATTAACTTATAGTAAGAATAAAGTCAACTTTTGCATACAAGACCGCCATTATTTCATAAGGATTCTTTTGTTAGTATTTATTCCATGTCCAAGATCAGAATTGTTTGTGATAGCATTTAGGAGAGAAGGCAAACAACTGGACAGTTACAGATAAAGGATTAACACTGAGCTGATACAACCTCACAGATAATCCCTAACACACCCTATGTAATAATTTGATCTGACATATACGGAAAAATGCTTTAAAATAAAGGTTTTTAAAATATCCTTCTGTGTAACAAATAGAGCATTCAGTGTCTGCTGTGATGAAAGCAATATGTGGCTACAAAAGCCTTTTTTAAAATCAGACAACCAGATCTACACAATCCACAAGAAAGTCAGAATTACAAAACTAGGCAATGGGAGAACAGCTCTTAAGATAGTTACTAAAATTCACTACACCAGATGATAGGATCCAAAACCATATCAGACTCAGACACAGATTCACGGAACAGCTTTATGGCTTTCAGTAGATCTTGGACAGGAAAAGGGTGCTCAAGTCCAGAAGTATAACTTTCAAAATCCAAGGATAGCCGCGAGTCAAGTACTTCGCATGTTTTTGACACTATGCTCCTGAGATACTCTGGTTTGGAAGCACCAAACTGCTAAAAAGCAGAATCGCTAAACCTAAAATCTGCTAAATCTCTATATACTTTCCCTAAGTTGTCTGACTTACTCTACTCCAACATTGAGTGCAAAAAAATGGATAACTAAATCAGGAAGCCTGTTTCCCCTAGACCCCCTTTACAGGTATAAATGAACCTCTCCTTCCCTATAAAGTGATTTAGATCAGGAGCCTAATGCCTAGATCTTGTTTAGATATCATAGCTGAATGGCCTAATCAAGTGATTGTAATATGGAAAGGAATAATTTTTATTATTTTTTCAGATTCCATGCAGAACTTTGCATTTGTTACAAAAACTTGTTTAGCTGAGACAAATTCTTGTGTGGGAGAGGGGCATTTTAAAAAATCTATTCTAAAGGCAAATATAAGATGATATATATATATAAATAAAAGCAGCAAAACACTAAACCAAGTCCCACAGATTCTTATTTTTCATAAAAACTGCACTCAATCTGTCTGTGGTAATAAAAGATAACTTAAGAAATTATTACTTGAATAGTTGCTGAAAGTAAAAGCAATATATTGCAAAAAGTGTTGTTCCATTAGAAAACTATATGCAATTTTGTGCCTGCATTAGTTGTCTCCCATACACAGAAAATTACAATAGAACTTGATAGATTTAAATTGCTATAAATGATACCTAAGAAGAGGGTTTTTTTAAAATTTTACTTGTGACCAGTTGTAATACCTCCTCACTAAAATAAGTTTGTATTTTCTGTCCACATTTGCCTTGCAGGTTTGTTTTCAATTTCCCATTTACTTAGTGTCTGGGTAAAGGTGCTACAGGTTAAGTAACAGATATTTTCTTAAAGACCTGTGATGAATTATTTGTTTTCAATTTTATTTTTTTGTTTCAAAGCTTTGTATAGTATGCAAACATAAGGAAATTCAAGTGCCACGCTACTTGGTTTCAAACATATATCAGTGTAGCAATGAAAGTTCTGCAACACAAAGTGATAAATTCAAATATACAGTGGTTTATTTTATTAAAAAAACATTAATTCTTAGAGGAAATTTTATATTCTTACAATTATATTCTATTGTGTTATTTTTACAACTTCCATAGACTATCAATATGTAGAAAATTTTTTAACTGAAAACAGAACTGAGTATTTATATCTGGTAAGAATTCAGCAGAATTTGAAATACTTCAATAATAGGATGGAGATAAAACAAATTAAGAATCTTGAAAGTGGAAAAAGTTTCCTTTCCATTCATCCTTGTGGTCAGTAATAGGGGTGGCACTGCACATTAGAAGTCTCCATTTGCAGTATTTACTACACCAATCCCCCAACATAAAGTAAATCAATAAAACATGAACATTTAAGAGTCCTAACAACTAATTGAGCATAATTGAGATGAAAAGAGAAGTTCCATAAACTCAGCAATAGTCAACGTAATATTAATCTCATTTGCATTTCTTAAATGCCCAGATTTAATAAGTGGAGGACAGAGCATATCAGAAAAATGAAACATGCCTGCCAGATACTGTTGCTTAATTCATTGGAAGGCACACAGCAAAGCAACAGATGAATGACACATACTGTATGTGGTTCACAGATACCGCCAATTCAATCAAAAGTTCATTTTAACAAATGAACAAAAGAGCTCTAAAAATGCCAGCTGCATTATCTGTAACTGCATGAGTTTATTGAGTCTATTCCCAAGCCATACCTATCACACCCACTCACTTAGGCAAATACAATTGTTAATGAAGAAATATTTTCTAGTTCAATCTATTCAACCCCTGCTACAAATCTGCATTCAGCAGAGCACTTCCAAGTTGCCTAAAGTCAAGTTTCCAAACTGCATGCATACATTCTTCCTGTGCCATACCTTGGTTCCCGATACTTCGAAGTTTGAATCATTTCTCAGTGAAGTTTTTTGAGTACCACCACCTTCCTATACTGTACTTTTAAATTGCTTTGTTTTAAAAAGTGCTTTTTTTTGACAAATCATACCAGGCAGCTGCTGTTGTTGTTTGGTTTTTTTTCTAGGAGGAGTATTTTCCCCAAAGGTTTAGAAAAATTTTTAGCCAGGCATGTTCTACAAAGCCTACTGTTCCTTAGAGTATAGTATTACTGAAGAAATGCCTTGCTTAAAGTTGTATACGTGTATATGTATGATTCCACTCATCCATTATTGACATTATTGAGACTACTGAACAATATCAGTATCTAAAATACAATGTACAAATATTTAAGACAAAACACATCTGTATACTGACTACAATGTGAAGTAAAATCCAAGTATCAAATTCTTGATTTCTTTGATATAAAACCACATACGATGTTAATAAACATATTGACATAGTTTTGTAAATGCACACATATTTATAAAAAGGGACACACTTTAAGCAAATTTCTTGAACTAATAAACTTTTTTATCTTTCACTGAAAAACCTGTTGAGTGTAAGACTAAAATCTGTATAGAATTCTCCTTTGTTTTGTAGCATCTCTGCTTTTAAGCAATTCAAATATGAGAGTATATCCACCACAGCAACACATTAATTTTTAGATGCAAGTAACTATGTGAGGAAGCCCATTACCCATCAGAGAACAGGCTTTCCCATCATCTCTTTCTTGGTAACAATTATGGAAAGAATGCATCTATTGATTTTTCTGTGAATTCATACGCCGTTTCAAATTGTAAACCTGCAGGCTCTAACATATTCAGATGGTGGGAGGAGAACAGACACACCTCTCTTTTACCATACCCAAGAACTTCTTGTGGGTTTTCACACTCTAATTTTGATTGTGGAATTTATTTAAAAAGCACTTTTTAAAAATAACTCTCTATCCTAATTTCTACTCTGTTCCTATGATTTGTTTAGAACACAGGGGGCCTTGGTTGCGCTGCCATTCAGAGGGACCTGGACAGGGTGGAGAATTAACCCAAGAGGAATCTTACAAAGTTCACAACGGGGTAAATGCAAAGTTCTGCACCTGGGGAGGAACAACCCCATGCAGCAGTACATGCTGGGGACTGACTGGCTGGAAAGCAGCTTTGCAGAGAAGGACTTTGGGGTCCTTGTGGACAAGAAGTTGAACAGGAGCCAGCAACATGCCCTCACAGCAAAGAAGGATGAGCAGTCCCCTCAGATGAATTAGGCAGCACATCACCAGCAGGCCGAGGGAGGTGATCCTTCCCTGCTACTCAGCACTGGTGAGTCCACATCTGGAGTGCTGGGTCCAGTTCTGGGCAACCCAGTACAACAAAGATATGGACTTACTGGAATGAGTATACAGGGATACAAAGATGATTAAGGAAACGAAGCATCTTTCATATAAGGAGAGGCTGAGAGAGCTGGGACTCTTCAGCCTGAAGAAAAGAAAGCTCAAAGGGGCTTTAGCATAGAAATAACTGATGGATGAGAATAAAGAAGCAGTCACACTCTTCTCAGCAGTGACCACTGAAAGGACAAGAGGCAATGGGCACAAATTTAAGAAAAACCAGGAAACTCAATCTGAGTACAAGAAAACACTTTTTTTTTTTTTTTTTTTTTTTTACTGTGAAGGTGGTCAACCACTGGAACAGTCTGGCCGGGGAGTCTGTGAAGTCTCCATCTTTGAAGATATTCAAAACCTGATCGGACAGGGTCCTGTACAAGCCCACTGTAGCTGACTCCACTTGTGCAGGGCAGTTAGACTAAAAGATCTCCAGAGGTCCCTTCCAACCTGAACAATTCCATGATTCTGTGACTTGGAACTACAGGGGAATCATTCCTGCCAGTGCCGTAACAGGCATCAACCTGTGGGTATCACTGTCAACATTTACCAGAATATGAAGCAGAACTGGGGGCAAAAAGCCAGTACAAAAGCACAGTGCACCTTATTATACTTACTAAGCAGCATCACTCTCAGCTGTATAAAACATCTCAGTGCACTAGTGAAATCACCGCACATATATCCTCACTGTTCTCTGAACAGACTTCTTGCAATTACCTACCTCTCTTTTAATTTTTAGAACGCTATTTTGTTAACTCTGACATTTCATATCAAACTCAGTCCTGCTTGTTTATGTTGTTGGAGTGTGTGAGTGTTTTAAAAATGTGGTATTTGCAGTGCAAATAAGAGTACTGGTGGAGACACTGTATGTTGCTGAACATATGTCTTCAGTAATTTCATCTTATATTACCAAAAAAGATGTTAAAGTATTAGCTTTCCTGAAATAGTTGGGTAGTGTGCTTAACCTGGGCACAGTAATATTTTGTAAGGTATAGGTACACATTGCAGCACTAACTTAACATTCCAAATGTAAATCTTGGTCTGGCTAGATATAAAACCAATATTATACCACTGTAACACAGTTTTCAATTGATCATACACTGCTGCAAGAATGGAATCAAGCCCAAAGCCTCAAGTTTAGTGCTACAACTTGATGTGTTTTAAAACTCTGAGCAGTGCTCTCAAAATAACAGCACATGTAGTGTTCAACTTCGATGGTAAAGTTAATGTAGATATTGACACACTTCTGTTAACAGTCTCACCTGTGGAGTGCAGTCCCCACCATCATGAGGTTTCAGGAAACCTTTCAACATGATAGACAGAAACAAAGTTGAAAAGGCATTTATGGAGAAGTCATTTAACAAACGCCTCATAGAACACATTATTCATAGACGAGGCTTATAATTGTTCATCAGATCAGAAAGTCACCAACCATTTGCCTTGTATACATTGTGAGATAGGTATTTAAACTTAAAAGAAAAGCATGTTATGAAGTCTTAGCATTAGAATTGACAAACAGGCTGTATAAAACTGTACACAATTGCTATGTTAATATCACTTGGCTTTAACTTTAAGTGCATACTCTGATAAAATGCTTTTTTGCTAAGTGCATTCCCATCACTTCCAACATTATCTATTTAATAACCAAAATACTACTTAGCAATAACAATGCTTATTGTTTCCACATTCTTTTCATCTTCAGTCTATCAAAATAAATTGCCATGAAAAAAACAGATGATGAAGTCTGCTCCTACCAAGAGAAGATCCTTATCTACATAAAATTTTTTAATGATGAATTGAACTTTGTGAAGCATTTCCCATCACAGTTTGCTTTGCACTCAATTTTAGGCACACAATTTAGGCACAACTTTACTATCTGCAGTGTTGTCCTCCCTGCAACTACACTAGCGAGCACAGCCCCAGATATCCACTGGGCAACTCGGGTCTGTGTAGGCTGCTTGTCTCACTGTAAAAGTATGTGAACAGCACTGAAATGAAGCCACCAGCTCCACTTTGGATCATGCTGCTCTTGAGTATGCTGCAGAATGGCTCAAATTCCCACACATACTCAGTGGAGAGTGCTTACTGCTCTTTGGGATATGTCAGGAAGTATTTCTAATTATCAATATTTGAGCAATACTACCTGTTCAGGCCAGCCTGCTCAGGACTTTTTCTTTTGATGAGGGGCATAAAAAAACCAACACCTGGAGGTCTCTTACAGCCCCCACCCCCTTTTTTAAAAAAAAGATGTCTGACAATGATTCACTGTTGTAATTTTTCTAGTAACTGGCAACTTTGTTGCCAATTATTTAAATATCAGAATAATATATTTGCCTGAAGTAATAAAAAGCAATAAAAATAAGTTGGCAGTTATTACTTCCATTATAAAAATCCTGATCCAAAGAGTTCATCCAATTAGCAAAAGAAGAAATTAGCTAAAAGGTACACTAAGCAAAGTGTTCAATGCTGTTTTCATTTAGATTGTATTTGTGTTCAAGTCCAATAGCAAGTAGTGAGAGTGACAGGGATCCATTTTGCAGATCCATCTGGCACAGGATCCCTTGGAAGAGTCACAGAACAACTGTTTAAGCACCAGATGTTGTCGAGGGAGACAGACTAATTCTGTGAGGGTCATGGAGGGTAAAAGAACAGACAGATGGGGTGCTCAAAGGGCTGGAAGACATCTTCTCCCAAGCACAGCCTCTAGACTAGCAGCATCCAGGCTTGTTAAGTTTCACTTAATCAAACCACCCATTCCAGACAGCCTCTGCTCCATACCAGTAGCTAGAGGCATAACAGCTGAGTGGAAACTTCTAGGCAGGGGTAAGAAAGTAAGGGAAATTAAGATAATTTAGAGTAAATAATAAAGGTAACAGGTAATTCCATTGCTGAATGGAGTAAGGGCAAGGGACTATTTGCTTACAAAAGGGATGCTGCTGCTGCAGGTGAAAGTAAGGAAAAGATGACTACATGTACTGAAAAGATGA
The DNA here is from genome assembly GCF_964188355.1 of Buteo buteo. Lineage (NCBI taxonomy): Eukaryota > Metazoa > Chordata > Aves > Accipitriformes > Accipitridae > Buteo > Buteo buteo. The sequence goes on from NC_134172.1 coordinate 33,366,271, forward strand.
GAGGGGGAAGTTGCCTGGCAAGAAAGAAAGGGTGGCAGCTGTTGTAGGGAGAGGAGAGAGCTGCCTGCTGCTTTCCAGTGCAGGAGGGACAGGTAGCTGAAGTCCAGGTATAGGAAAGCTTGGTTTAATATTTTAACCCAAGGAAATCAGGAAAAGAATAGCTCCTGGAGTTTCCTAAATTCAGACTTCTTCACCAAGTAGGGCAGCACAGTAAGAGCAGATCAATACAGTGATGCAGTTGCTGCTGAGGACCTTGCAATTACACAATACACGTTCTGGGGATTTTACTTCAGACTAGTTCAAATCTGAGCCCCAGATCAAGTATTCCCACTTCAGCAGTCCAAAGGAAAGCTATCTCATAAATCTTTGGTTTCCAAAGAGCAGATATTTCAACTAGATACTCTGGGAAGCACTTCATCATCCTTTTGCCTCTCACACAATAACGCTAGGTGGCAAGGGCAGTGAAATGCATCTCCCTTCAGCCTCAGATATGGAGTCAAGCCTTATTTCTGTTTCTCTTCCTGTTTCTGCTCTGTGCCTTTCTGTCCTTGCTTACACAAAAATGCCACCATAAAGCCATCAGGAGTTTCCTACCCATTTTGACCTCGCACCACTATTTTGTCAGTGACCAGTACAGAAGGAACTGTGGCCCTGCTTCTCCATCCACGGCAGTTACTCCATGAGGATACCCCAGATAAACTGACTTCAGACGTCGTGGAGGCACTTTAGTCTGAGGAGGGAATGTCTTCTCAGAGTCTCTAGCACCACTGTTGCTTTGCCTCCGGTCTGACACCACCTGGAGGTGCCAGAACCTCTGGATGGGACTGCATCATCCTGGGACATGGGACGAAGCATACAGTATGTGCAGAACTTCTGGATGCAGAGACACAGTCAACGTCTTCTGCCATGAGCTGGCAGCATGACCTCACCATACTCACCACAAATTTCAAGTTCCTATAATTGTGTTCAGTTACAGTGGGCTAGCCCAGTGTGGGCAAAGTCATAATCAACATCGCTGGGGGCATTTTGCAAACCATGTTCTTTGAACAGTGTATACATTACTCTATATGGAGAACATCCTTTTCTTACATGAAGTAATATGATATGATCAAGTCTTGAAACTAGAGACGTTCACACTACTCATGAAAACTCCAGTGAAATTTGTACTCAAGGGACAGTAATCACTGGCATTGAAGTCAACAACAAAGACTATGAGATTTTATTAGTCTATGATGGTACGAGCAGGACATTTTGGCAGTATATTCCATATGCAGCAATACAATATATTATGATTCCACAGAGGTTCCTTTTGTTATACTAATGTTAAAACTTAACAAAAGCAAAAAAAGAGGCAAAATACTGTTAACATACTTAACATTTGTCAACTATGCTAATGTACTACAATGCTAGTACCAGTATATTATTTTGGGAAGATCCACCTGGGGCTCCACCCTCTATTCTGCTCAAGTGTTGAAGTGGCCTGAAAACATTTACATTTTGCCAGCCTAAAGCACCAATGAATAACTAAAAAGCTTCTCCAAACCCTGTTCGGGTGTACCACAATATAAAACGAGAATTCTGCAGTAAAAACGTCCAAAAAATATCATCTACGATTCTTAAGGGAGAAGCTTCTTTTTCTTGCAAGTTTTAGCAAACTTGCATATTTATTTTAATGGACTTGGGTTTTAAATTTTACTTTGCAATTTTAAAGGAATAAATAGCCCCCTGCCATTGCTTTATTTAACCTTTATAATCTTGCATTAAAATGTTGTTATCATTAATAATGAACTCTCCATTGTCTTCAAAATTAAGAATTTTACTTTGCTAATGTCAATTTTTACAGTATTAGCAACCAGTCTGCAAGTACAGCGATTTTTTTTCTTTTCAATAGGACATACCAGCTTCATTGCAGAACTCGGGTTAATTGACACTGAAATTATTTTTCCCTCAGCATCTCAGATGATAATTGGGTCTCCACTGAACACCTTCATCAGTCATTGAGAAATGCTTTTTAACATGCATACACAGTGAAATACTATGAGTAGTCTGGCACAATCATTTTCATAATGGAGTAGCTGTTAGGAATTCCATTTTCTTAAACAGCAGCGTAAAACTGGAGGAAATCTCCACAGTTCTCTAGTCCAAACTCTTGCTTCTGAGCTATGCACAAACAAGATTGCTGAAAAACTAAAGTACCATTACTATGGCAACATGGACTGTAATATTAACTAAACCCTGCTTCTTGCAACCAGGCATGCAGACAAACCCTCCATTCTCCTAGAAGGACTCCTGGGTTCCAGGCTTCTACTCAGCCTACCTTAAATTCAGCTTTCTTGAATACAATTAACCAAACCCCACATTGTTTATATACACACATACATACTAGAATAAGGTACCAAAATAAGTTCTGAAATACTGCATAATTAATTTGCATGCCACAAAGAGAATATATTTCAAAATAACAGTATTTTCTTTAAAGACCATGATTGTGGAATATCAAAAAGATGGAATAAATAAAAATAATACAAGGTAAAATAAAAACAAACACAAACCCCCCACTATTAAGCCTAAAAGCTCAGCATGACATAGAACCTTTCCTCTATTTCAAGCTTAAGATGAAGAATTCCTCACCAATTTTTCTTTGTTTCAAATCTGATCCTGTGTGTTCACTCCTCCCAGATCTTCTTAGAAAAGATGACAGAGAGACTAAGATCTGTATCTCCAGATCTGACCAGACACAGCATTCCCTAGAATGTGTTCCCCCACATAGAGCACAGCATCAGTGGTCCTGTCATCAATCACTGATGCAGAGAAAGGAATATAAATATGCTTATTTCTAAACCTGATAGCTTGTTGATACTTGAAAAGAGATAAATCACTCTATGAGTATCTCATAAATAGTGTTCACTTACAATGAAAGCATTACTAATTCCAGTAGTATATATAAAGTTATGCAGAAGGCAATTTACCTATCCCAGTGTATGGAAAAGAAAAAAATAATAGCACAAACAGTTCTAAAACTCTGAGAGGCACAATAAACTTAAAAGCTATAAAAAGCTGTTGGAGAAAAATGCAGAATCACACTAAGATCTTGTGAACTAAAGCTGTGAATCCATACGCATTTTACTCCTCCACAGATGCTTGCCTCGGGCTACTACATTTCTGAAAGTGTCTGTGTAGAGATTTACAAATTAACTTCACTTGATTTTCAAAAACTGTTATTCATCATTGCATAGTGTTTTCAATGAGGGCAGTCAAAGAAGCTAAAATGCTTCAGCTGAAGCCGCTAAGTATTTGCTAACTTGATACTGATGTAGATTCCAGGGTGGAAAAAAAAGCCCAGAAATTAAGGCTCATGGTAGGCCAATTTCACAAGAATTTTGAAGAGAACACTATTTTCTTTCTGACTTTTAAAACTCCTTTCTGCTACTTGAATTTCTACTAGGGCTCTTTCTTCCTCTTTGTTTATACTAAAAATATTGCATCCTAGTTTCTTCTTTACTGAAAGATGCTGATAATCTCTAGTGAGCAGGAAAAATGGAATAACTAGAACATAATCTGCATCACTGGTACTTTTACTTATATCTGACAGTTTGAGCAAAAAAGAACAGTTTTGCAGTTGCTCCCACTTTACCCTTCGATATGCCATGATGAACAGACACTGCTAACAAAAATAAAATATTTTATCTATCTAGGAAATAACTATAGTTTAGGAAGTGAGACGTTCAATCCATTTAAAAAATAATAAGGACATACCATGTTTCTTCGATGTAGTGTGCCCGTGTAAACTCCTGGTAGGCCTTAAGTGTTCCTGCACGCATAAGCATGCGTAGGAATGTCTTGTTTCAAAATAAACATTAGAAACTTGGGTAATAAATATAGAATTATCATCTGGATAAAATCAGATGCCTAAAATCCTATTGCCTCCGAGTATAATTATAGTAATAAAAGTATTGCTGACTGATGAAGAAATGTAGTATTTATGCTGCAGGGATTGCAAATCAACACTTTTTTATACACAGCCAGTTAAAAAATCCAGCCTGCATTATAAAACTTCATTGGTATATTAAATAATTCACCTCTGGACCATAGTGATTAATCCTTCTGGCTTTCTCCTCCTGTATTGTCTCTTTCCTATGATTTATATTATTGTCACGATAATAAATTCATCAATTCAAGATAATACTTCGTCTTTACTGGATAAAACATGTTTATATAAAATGCACGTTCATTGTCCTAAATCACATCTTTAAGATATATTTCATATGTAGTAAAACATTGTCTCAGAAGATTAGAGCAAATATTTCAAAACATGTCTACAAAGCACAACCCTCAGAAACTTCCTATCTTATTTTAAAATCATATCTTTAATCTTATTTTGCTCTCTATATCCCTGGAGTGAATATTAAAAAGAAGGCCTATTTTACAGTTGCCAAGTGGGGATACATCATCTGAACTGCAAATTTAAATTTAAATGCTTTAGATCTTCTAGAAAGATTAAAAACGTGAGTAGTGTTTTCATCTATATTTATGAAGCACTTACTGACAGAGTTCCCAAATTCTGTCAGCAGGGGTAAAAGAGCCTTCTCTCATTCAGAGAAGATGTGGATACTGCAGTGGCTTTCCTGTTCTCAGTGGAAAAGTTGTGGGCAGTAGTCTACATTCAATTGAGCCAGCTCATAATTAATTTTACATTAGATCATTTTTTGAGAGAACAGAGGAAATATTTTCTATTTTAAAATACAAAGGTTCACTCAAATGTCACAACTCCAATAATTCAGGTTTCTCTGTGCAGCCTATTTCAGAATACTTTTGTATAAAGAGTTTTAATATCATATGATTATTCACTTTTTTGCCCCACAAGACCCCTTGGGAACAGCACTGACAAGTGCTACAGACTACTAGGACTGGTAAAATGATTGTGGACGCCATGATCTACTCCACCTGTGCCATAAAAAGCTAAGTTCATTGCTGCTGCCCTGCTCCCAGCCTTTCTTCTTTCCATCTCCTGCAATGTTCACTCCTGTCTTGCCTTTTTTCTCCCCCTCCAATTAAAGTGCCTGTTTACCCCTTATCCTCTCTTCTTGACACCAGGTGCCCAAGCTGAGGGGGACTGTGAGTGCACGAAAATCATTCTACCCCATCTCAACTATTACACATTGTAGAACAGCATCAAATGGGCACAATAAGCTGCAACGTGTTCCCTGGGAAAAAAATGGGCAGAAAAAACCCCACCAAAACAAAGCCAGTGTGGGGTCTACTCAAGGCTTTGTGGAAGTGTCAGTCATAGGGAAAACTGGAACCCAAGAACAATAAACCATGATGAGTACAGAGGAATGTCTGCAAATTTCAGGGCTGTAGCTTTCACTAGTATCAACAGTGTATGTACAAGAGAGAATGTTTATATAGCTGCATCACTTGGCTAAATCTGGATTAATGCTTACAGGAAAAGAGGAAAAGATATTCTTGATATTATGTTGACCCTCCCTACCAGGATGCAGCTTATCTTCCTCATTAAAGAAAAGTGGGAAAGAAGGATTTAAAATAAAACATAATTCATTTACTGTGTCTTCCAGTCCCAGCTTAGCTCATGGCTCAGACTAGAAGGAATCTCCATCAGCACAGACTCTATCAAGGATTTCTATGAGGGGACAGAAGCTAGGAAGCTAGGACACTTCATAGTGGCTGCACAGGAGGTGGCGATAATCTGATACATAAGAAAGTATGTCTAATGAACATAAAAACAGGATTTTGCTCCCTCTTTGCAAAACACAACATTAGGACAGGCTACAAGTATTTGCTAAATAAGTGAACAAACCACACAGCTCAAACCACGCTGCATACAGTAAATCTGCTTTCATCTGCTAAGAGAACTATACAAACAAGAACATTCCTTTCTTAATTGGAGAACCATCTTTATGCATAGCCAAGACAGTTTTTCCTAATCTTACCCAACAAAAGCATCCTATGTTTAAGTGAGAAAGTTTTTGGTCAGTTATACATTCCTCTTGTACTTACCTTAGTTACCAAATAAAGTCAAATCCTAGAGATAACAAAAATTTAGACTAAACACAATGTGTAAGGATATCAACTTGCTTACAGGGCTCACTAAAGCTTGTAGAAATAATAATCATGCGGCTACCAATGATAAAATCATAGTAACAAAAAGAGCCCATTGGACGAAAACTGTAGGAGTGTATTAGCCAAGACTAATTAACACCAAAGTACCCAATGATAAAGCTTATGCCAGAAATTAGCAATCTCTGAGCTATTCTGCCCAATGTTCCCATCCCAAGCAAATATGATCTTTCACATGCTTAATTACCCTGGCAAGTACTACCATAAACACAGCTATACTGCTTCTAGAAAACACTTCTGACTTACAGCTCTTGCGTATTTACATCATGTGGGTACCACTCCCCACCCCCATTCTGAGAAACACTCATACAAGCATTTTGGATAATTCCTTGCACATTTTCCAGTATCTGTATCAAATATGGACTATTGATAGAGAAACTCTGAAAAAACACTTTGATGGTTTCACCAGTGCTACTGCTTTTTAAGGAAAAACCTCTTATTTTAAAATAAATTTCCTGTTCCATTTTTTCTGTGAAGAAAAAGCTATCTTAGGTCTGCCCTGTTGTAACACTTTAGTCTGTGATGGCCTTTGATCTGAGGCAAGAGTGAACATCATTTTCAAAAGGCAACATGAAGAAAGATCTTGACTTATGAAGTAAGATGTAACTGAACATTACTGTGATTTGGGCAGATGACTGAAGGGGAAAAAAGGTTGCTTTTCAATAATAACCCTGAACATTTCAGTATGTCTGTGTGTTTGAAAAGATATTGCTCATGTCCCACTTAACCAGGAATATGTAGGCAGTAATTAGGCACTGAGCCAGTGAGCCTCCAAGCAGTTTCTCTTAATACTGTAATATTAATTAGTACAAAATATGTCCTTGCTGAATAGAAGGGGAGAACAGCCTAATTCATACCAGAAAGAATTAGAAGAGGAAAAATAACCAGAGTTAATTACATAACATTTTTTGCCAAGCAGTGAAAAGCTGAAATAGATGGGTATACAACACAAATACACATTTCAGATGAGCTATATCAAGTCACCTACGCAAGACGGATAAAGGTACTAAAACCAACACAGAAGGAAGTCAAAGACAATAATGTTCACTTAAAGGAACAATCTTGCATGTAGAGTGGAGAAGGCGAGATGATAATTTTTTCTGTCTCTAATTTCTAACTTTCTATGTATAAAGAAGAAGAAACACTGGCCACTGATTCTGTTCAGCACTGAACATTCAAATCCATCTCTTTTAGAAACAGACCAGTTTCAAGCTCTTACAGACAGAGTTACAAGGAGCTGTTGGCACATGAAATCATACCGGCTCTTCCACTAGACATACAAGCCCTGTTAACAACAAAAGCATGACTACAGCTGACAACAGAACTACCAACTTGCATGCCTTTGCTGTTGCTGTGTCTGACACACAACCTGACTATGAAACGCTCTATTAGAATAATTAGAAAATTTCAGCAGCTACTTTCTTACATCACTGAATTTTATCCCCACTCTCATTCTTGGGATGAACTATTTCAGCAAGGAGATTATACTGTTTCAGAAAATGAATTTATCCAAGTGATAGAAAGCCATGTTTTTCCAATTCATGCCTGCAAGAGTGGGGTGGGAAGTTTATCTTGTAGCAAAATTTTGACCGGTCAGAGAGATGGAATTAAGGAAAATGAGGAAATCATCTGACTTCACTAGGCCAATTGTTCAATAAGCTCTAGAAAAACAATAATTAACATCTGTTGAATGATTCTAGGTAGTGAAATGCACTTTTCTCAATCATCAGGGGGGAAAAAAAAACCCCAAACATCAAGTCACCTAAGCTTTCAATAGAATGTTAAAAAGCTAAGAGGCTGCACCTACAGACAACTATAATTGTTATCTTTTCCAAATTTTGTCTCCTTTGCAAAATTTATGCAAAATTTGCAAAACTACTGTGACATTTGCCTTCCCTTCCTGTGACACGCCAGTAAGAGTTATTGGTAAGTTAATCAGTAAAATGTTACATCAACTGGATGTAATAAATGCATGGTTAGCAGCTGTTTAGTAACACAGGTTACTACTTTAAATTTGTTTTGGAGTAAACTTTAGTAAGTGGCATTTTAACATACAAAAAAACATGTTTAATGGAAGTTCAGAAGCTCCCAAAGTGCAGTAAATCACCCCAAAACTTTTTGAAGCTTTATAAACAAAGCAGACTCATGTCCTCTCCAAAAGATTTAGAAACAGGAAATGCAGAAGACATTTTATATTATTCTACAAAAAATTAACTCTCCATGCTATTTCTTCTAAAGAAATCCTAGTTAAAATTCTTTTCATGGGAAGAGTGTAGAGGGCATAGAAGCAGTACTGCCACTTCCAATATAACTTCTAAACAAGGTTTTGGTGTGGCTTTATGAGAATGGGCTTAAAATTTACTCTTGAGCTACATCGCATTGCAAGACACGTCGATAAACCTTTAAAACACCTGAGTCAGATATATAAGGCACTGACAAAATTCTCCTTTAAATCAGGCATGTAACTAGTACCAAGCAGATATTGCTGTTCTGAAGCAGGTTTTCACCAGTAAACTCTCAGTAACAATTTAGCAGTTAAGTCCTGTTGCAGAAATGTTACTATTAAAGCAGTTTTCAAGCTGCCAAAGGTTTACTCTCAGTTCAAAACTAAGCAGATACTAGTTACAGACTGCAGCTCTCTGAGCATATCCATTAGTTAAAAAGCAGTTACTCTCACTGAAACGTCAACTTTGCTCACTAAAAGTAAAGAGCTTTTAAACTGTGCACCTATCACAGTATCAGAGTAATTATAGCTCATTATCTACTCTTATGCACACAGATGGCATGGTTTCTGTCAGACCAAACCTGCCTGGCCAGAGATGAAGTGTGGAATCTGAGAAGTGACCCACAGCCTTACGTGGGTCTCCCATGATGACCGACCTAAAACCATTCTCTGTTTAGAGTTTCATTTACTTCACCCTCTTCTGTGGGATCAAACACCTGTATACAAATTTACTAGATTATACATATAGCATTAATAATCTGCCTTAGCTACCTTTGTGTTCCTGAAAATGCATGTGATAAAGTATTGGCTGGTACACTAAGCTTCTCCTAAAGATGCATTTGCAGCACAGTATAACAAAATGAACAAACAGTTTGGGAGAAAACATGTCACAAAATCCTTTTTAATCCTAAAATATTTCCTCCTTTAGAACACCATTCCCTAATGGGATTCTAATAATATTACGATTTTTTTCTTTCCTAATGGATAACATAATGCTTAAAGAATGTTTTCAGCATAAAACATTTTATCCATAACATAGTATGCTCCACTTACATAACTTGAAAATACTTTGAATCCAAACTTTTCACTGGAAACTGTTTCCATTCAAATTTTCAGATAACTAGACCCTTCATACCAACCACTGTTGAACAGGTTCTGAAAAATCAAAATCAGTAAAGTTTATTTGCAGTAGTATACATTTATTTGAACCTCAGTATTCAACCTCTTCGCAGGACTGTAACTATTTTAGGCCGTAACCATTTCAGTGTGTTAATTATTTGTCAGGAAGCAAAATAACAGTTACATTCCTGTCTAATGCAAGCATCTGGAATATTTTATGGATGGTTTTAAAAATCCAAGAAATAAATGCAAACTCTGAAACACCAATACATTTGCTTCAGTTTTTCTTCTGCCCAAACACAAAGTACCAAGGGTAGACTCCTCAGCTACTGCCACTACTTTTAGAAACAGAATTCAGGATCTTTCATCTCTACTCTGGATAGCTGCAACATATTTTGCCCAGCTATCCCATATCTTACATAACAAGGACTTAAACCTCCAAAAGTTATGTCACTATGTAACATATACATCTAGTAGAGGAGGAGGGAAAATGTTTTCATTAAAATTTCTTATCTACAGAACAAGGGAAAGGTGTAAGTGACCAGGAGCCAGCACAAGAAATGGAGCTTCACCCTGACCCAGACAGGGTGGCCCTTGAAAGAAGTAATTTACCTTTTACAGAAGGAAGAAACACCCCCTCTTCCTCCAACAGCAGAATCAAAAGAGGGAGGAAGGTTACTCTCAACTTCAGAGGAAAAGGCACATGCTGTCCCTTTTGACAACACCAACAATTCTGGTTCATAAACTCCATGAGCTCGTAATGATAGTTATGCCATAATTTCACAGACTAATCTTTGTGCCTTGAACACTGCAAGCACAGAGCACGCTCTGAGGACAAAAATCAAAAGCTGAACTACGGAACTAGTATCTGATCTAATCAAAGGAAAGCTCTGAAGCCATTTTACCTCATTTTGGATAATGAAAGATCTCACAGGACAAAGAGAAGCTTCTAAAATTGCACAGCTCAGGGAGTGAGTGGACATAAAAGTTTGTGTGTCGTCAGCCTTACAAAGCATACTTCATTTTACTCCTGTTGCTTAAGTAGAGATCATACATTATCTCTGTCTCTCAGATGTTTTGCTAAAAATTTTGCCTACACAATTCAACACCTGGTCTGATAAATTTAAGCACAGAACACTGGAATTAAATACACAAGTGAGAGATACTTGAGCACATATCTGCATAAGAATGGAAAAACTGAGTCAGGGAAAAAGTTGAAGGCAGAGGCTCTGCCAAAAATGAGCACTCATGCTGCTGCCAGTACCACACAGGTTGAATCAAACTCAGATGTAAACAATCCAATTTTTTGAACGATTCTGCTTGGTGGAAACTTCAGAGATCAAAACAGTTATAAATCAAGCAGATTTATTTAAGCACATTGTGAAGTAATGGGCTTTGCCTCTCAATAGAAAGTACGACTTTTCTGAGCTGGTGGGAAATTACTATATAAGGCTTAGAATATACCTAAAATGTTATTTAGGAGGATGAATAAAAATTGGCTTAGAAAACAACAGCTCAAAGAATGTTTTAAAATCAAATATAATTAGTTCAGACTGCAAATGCTGGAAATTCTATAATGATGACATTTTCCACCTTTTTTTAATCCAAGCATATGATAGGAAAATAACTTTCAGAAAATACTTCACGACAAAATTCAGATAAAAATCACTAGCCATGGAGGTTTCCTATGATCTACACGTCTTTCTCTGAATGACAGTATTTTTTTTATAAAATATAAGAATACCTCATTTCACCTCTGTTAATCCTAAATTCATGCATTTCCATTTTAACAGAATTTTCACAGTAGAGTTTAATCTAACTTCAAATGCTATGCATCTCACAGTCTTGAGATATGAAAATATCTTCATACCCAGATGTTCCAAAACACGTTTAGATGGAAGCCAGCTGAAATGTTTAGATTTAACATTAGTGAGATGAAGTTGCTGCAAGATTTGCTCCTGTTATCTTTAAATATTAAAAAGTAAATAGCTCTCAGCAATCAGAAGCAAGCAGCAGAATGCACTCAAAGATTGTTCTGGCCTTTTCCTTGGTGAAGAGAAACAACAAGTACTTATTGGCTGTAAATGAACTTGTTTGCTTGTCTCTTGCTTGGTGCTTGCTTGGATTAGATGCTGCTTGCAGCAAGGTCTGTGAGCTCTTTGGTGCGAATATGGGTAAGCAATGCTGAATGAGCAAGGGCATATTTGCACCTCTGAATGCAGTAACTGAATAGATAACATGAGGCAAACAGCTAGATGGGAAGCGATGGATGACAAGGGCACAAGAGCATGCTAGGAGCTGTTCGTAAACATCAGGGAAGCTTGCATGAGAATGTTCTCTCATCATCTTTATAAAGACAGAGATATACAGGCGATGAAAACAATACTCACATAGCAAAAAGAAACATACATTGAAGCTCAAAGATAGCCAGTATACATGAAATACATTGTGCTAGAAATCTCAGAAGGGAAGATTCAGCTACGACATGAACTTGTGGCTGAAGAAAGAAGAAAAAAGCCTGCCCAGACAAGACAAAATCTGCAAACATCTGCTGAACAAGAAATCCAAGGTGACAGGCCACAATAGGAGCAGGAAGATCCACAGAAGCATAGGACAATAAAGACAAAGCAGAAAAAGAAAAAAGATAATAGAAAAGAAGCAGAACTGAAGGATTGTTTCCTGTTCCAGTAAGCAGGAAAGAAACAGGTCAAATTATAAGAAATCTTGCAACAAGAATCAGGTAGTGCAGCTAGACCTACAAGAAGAGTCAAGATTCTGGCTTCTGAAAGAGCCAGGATCAAAAGCCAAGAAAGAGAAGGTCAATGTTGCAGACTGAGAAAGAAAACAGAAGACAGAACAAATCACATATGAGCGGAAGAGAGAATAAGGAAATCAACTCAACACAAGAAGAAACAATGTTTTTTATTATATTTTGAATTCAGGATACAAATCCATCACAGAATGGATCAAAGCTAAGGCAAAGTGCCTAGATTACATGTACTGAATATAAAATGATGAAGAGACAGAAATGAAAACTACATGATGAAAAACTTAGGAAACTTGTTAAAAAGAAGGTAAATAAGCAGCTAAGAGAATTAAATCCTCCCAGGAAATACAGAAGCTCCTAAGGGTGACCATATTGAAAGCACAAAGCCAACGGCTGCTGCCTGGGGGGAAGGCTTGAGGAAGGTCAGAAAGAGGGTGGTATGGTTAACAGCAGGAGAAGGGAGATTGTAAGAACAAGAAGGCATCCTTCAAAAATATGGAGACATGCCCAGATAGAAAAAATAGAGAACCATAAATTTTGGCATAGTAAACATGAAAGCATAGTAAGGCAAACAAAAAAAAGATTTTGAGGAACAACTAGCAAAAAGAATCAAAACCAATAATAAATCTTTCCTCATACACATCAGAAGCAGGAAGTCTGCCAGAGAGTCTGTAGGGCCAACTGATGATCAATGTGTACAGTGAGCACTCAGGAAAGACAGAGCTATTGCAGGGAAACTAAATTAATTCTTTGAATTGGTGTGGGGAAATTCACATGCTGGCTCCCCTCTTTGTTAACGGCCAAATAACCTGCAAAATTGCAGTTACTGTAGAAGAGGTATGGAAGAAATTAAAAAGAAGGAGGTAACGAATCCTTAGGACTATATGGCATTCACCCAACAGTTCTGAAGCTCAGTTCCTAATGGTGGTGCATAATCTCTAGTTTAAAAATTGCCTTAGTAGGCACGACTGGGTGGTAGTAATTGCCAATTTAAAACAAGAAAAATCTGGAAAGATACAGAGAACTATGGTATAGAAAGCTGTAAGCCTGTATCAGGCAATTTAACAAAAAATGAAATACTGGAGAGTGGTAGCAGATGGCAAGTTAAAGATGATGGTAGAGTCAACCTGCCTTTCTTTCGAAGTTTTACTTTGCAGTCTTACTGGATTTCTTCAAAGGAGTGGGTGACAGTTGATTGAATGTACTGGGATTTCCAAGACTTTCAACAAAATTCCTTGCCAAAAGTTTTAAAGAAAACTAAGGTGCCATGATATAAGATGGAAGTCCTGACATGAATACATACTTGCTCAAAAGACAGAGTGGAGAGGGTAGGAGTAAATAGTCAGTTCTCAGAAAAGAACCCACATAGTTCAGCTGGGACCTGGTATAGGGTCTACATTGTTCAACACATTCATAAACAAACTGGGAAAACGAGTAAGCAATAATATGAGTTTGTTTATGATACAAAGTTTATTAGTCTAGGGCTGACTGAAATGAAATACAGAAAGACCATTATAAGCTGAGCAAATAGGCAATAAAATGATAAATTAAATTCAATATAGATGAATATAAAATAATGTATGTGTATTTTGCATTTTAAATGATGGGATCTCAGCAGACCATTATTACTCAGAAGTAAGATCTTATGATTAGGACACTATTTTGTGAAGAACCCTCTCTCTTTCGTTTTCCAGTCTATGTAGTTGTTCATTACAAGGTGCAGTGGATGCTGTAAGTTTATGTGGACCTCGGGGGACCAGACAAGAGCATGGAATAGAAATCTATTAAAGGCTAATAATTCCGTATAAAACAGCTCTGTCCCAGGAGATACTTAAGTTAACAATAACTGAGTATAAGGAGAGAATTAGGGGTGTCATATATGCTTTCCCTGATCTGATTCTTTTCTAGGCATTTCTTTACAGCTACTGTTGGACACAAGATAATGGCCTAGACAAACTTCTGATCTGATCCATTGTGGTCATCTTTGATGGCAATATCACAGCATAATAAAGCCCACTCCAACAAAGAAACCCAAACCTGGGATGTATCAGAACAGGTACTTCCAGATGAGACAGGTGACATCGCCGTCAGGTTCAAGCGCACAAAGGAGCTACTAGGATAGACAGGCTATGACACAACGGGAGGACGGAAGAGCTTGAATCCTTTATTCTATAAAAATAAGTCTGAGAAGGATATGACTGCACTGTAAATGCAGGAAGAGATTAAACACAACTCGTCTTCCAGTAAGAATGAGGGATGCAGAAAAACTTAAGTCATTTTGGAAGAGCACTTGACTGATTAATGAAAAGAATGCAAGACTAGGAAGCAAGGGACTCAACTCAGTGTCAGACACTCTCTTCCAGTTCTGTTTTCTCAATGCTACAGCTTTAGCAATTTTCAACTGCATTTTTGAATGTAACAAAGGTTATGTTAGTGGTGTTAGTCGTATTAAAAGAAGTGTTCTTAACTAGCTGCAGAAATAATAATGTGTGAAAAGGAAAGCTCTCACTCATCCTACTATGTAAGGATGCATCATCTTTCATTCAAAGAAAAATCCTACTGCAGTCAAGAAACACAGCTGTCATAATAGAAGAAAGTAAATGGGGGACGGATTTATTCACAGCTCTTAAAACAGAGAATCTAAAAGAGAAGCAGTCTCATTTGAAGACAATAGAAAATACATGGTGGGAAAGACCTCGAGTAGCAAAAGCGGGTTTATAATTTGCTGTTGTTCTATCAGTTATGCTGAGAAAACAATCTTTATTTTAAATAAACTACAAAAGTTATTGATTTTCTGATATTTTCAATCAAAAATGTCTGTTATGTTTTATTTCTATCTTCCCAAAGAATTTTTAAAAGTTCATTGGGACCTTAAGGCTGTGCACAGGCTGGGGAGTAAAGAGCATTTTTCATTCTTGACATTGAAGGGCTTTTACCATGAAGTGTAATATCACATATTATTTTTATACACTTCAGCACTGGGTATGTTCCATAATGGATGACTTTTGTATGAACAATCTGATATAAGCAACAAATAAGGTTTGGGGCTTAGTATGTCAATCTGTACAGAAATCTCAAGCACGGCTTCCAACCCTTGTAAAGAAATCCCCCAAAGCCAGCCTGGGGCTGGATTACTTGATTCCTGCTTGTAAGTAGTGGGAGAGGGTGAAAGTGGAAATTAACACTCCCAATACAGATTTGATGGCCACTGCCTCCGCTGCACAAATTTTAGGAGCTACCATACCTTGAGGACTGCTGCAAAAGCTGCAGAATGTTTTCAGTTACTAGCAATGTACAGCTTGATGGGGATGTCTTCTTGTGTTTAAATGGCTGAAGCTTGTAGTTTTTCTGGTCAAATACAGTGATGAAAATGTGCTACAAACTGAGGAAGTTATTTAGCTGAAGCGTGAAGTTACATGTCACAGTAAAAAAAAGTTAAAGCACAACCAATATCTTTATCATTGGATACAAGTAAATTCATGGAGAAGAAATACTGATCTTTGCCTGTAGAAGCCCTGAATTCCACAGAAATGTTACATATCTTTGCCATATGATTAAATACAAAACCTATACAGCAACAGAGAACACATCTTTCTGAGATGACTCTACAGTAAAATATTGATCAGCATCTGTATTACCAGCCAAGCTAGCATTGACTCTATAAAATCCTACTGCCAGAGTTGTTTAATACTTCAGCTATAAAACTAAAATTTGCATTAAAACTGGAAAAAGTTACTTGAAAAATTTCAGCCACATTTTTCACTAAAAAAGTGCATCCAAATACAAAAGATTAGGAAACTAACACAACAGCAACCTGGCAACATTTTCAAAATGTCTCTTAACCACACATAACAATTTTAATAAGCTTGTTTTTTATTGTTGTTTTATGTATTCAGACCTAAGCCATAAAAACCATCTCTATATGGTTTGCATACATCTCTATATGTACTCATCTCTCTAGGTGAGTATTTTGGTTACCTGCTAAATGATACTTCTAGGGGATAGCATGGAAGCAAGGTGAGAAGACTGATTTTTGATGCCCAGCTTAGACAGTAAAAGAGTACAAGCATTGCTTTAAGTTGAGAATTGCAGCACTAAGTTCGAAAGTGCAACTCTCTGCAAACAGATACAATGGACTTCACAGGTTTCTGTTAGGTAAGCTAGCAGTGGAAAAAAGAAGTTAAAAGCAGTTTGCCTGCAAACAAAATTTCATCGTAAATGTTTATGTGTTTCCACTAAGAGATAGCAGGTCAACATCAAAGCTTTCATAAGATGGAAAAAAAAGTCAGAATAATGCATACTAACAGATTTGAAGATGAAACTCAGTTTTGATGCTCATAGTATTTGTTTTTGCAAATGGTTCCAATCCAATGTTTATTTCCTAACAGATTAGAGTATCTAGCATAATTAATACATACACACTTTTCTAAGTTGCTATATTGTATATTACATATTTTCCTTTCCTTTAGAGAGCTCAGCATTTCACCTTTTGAATCCACTTGTTCCCCCCAATTCCACTCCACACGATTAAGCTATTTTAGTGTAATACATTTTATACAATTAAAATATCCACAATAGAAACAACTGGCAACCTTTATTGTCTAATATTGGCAGAATGGCTGAACTGGGCTATAAATGCAAGGAAGTTTAAAGACCATTTTATGAAGACATGACTTTTAAGATAAGTCTACATGCCTTAATCATTTTGGCTGACAAAGTGATGGCAGAACTCTGATTTCTCCAATTATAAGTTCAATAGCTGAAGTAAGTCTAAAAAGGTTATGTGTAAAAGGCATAAAACATTAATCTCATCATTTTCTGTGCAGCTTGTTAAACTCCTAGAAGCTGTAATAGCAGAGACAAATTGAGCAACTTCCTAACCTTTCTCTGATAAAAACCTATAGAGTTATTTAATGAAAACCCCAAAGGTTACCAATTATTTTTCTAAAAAGCTCATCTTCCTCAGACTGGGAATTTGCTACTGCACTGTGAAATTAGCCTGTGGAAACGCTTCATTTGAGTGTCTTTAGTGAAGTTGCACAGTTGTAATAAATCCACTAATTTATTACCTGTTTTGGCTAGGAGAGGAGGAAGATTCAAGGGGAAACAAGGAAAGGCAAGGGAGAGAGAACAACAGAGAGAGAAAGCAAGAGAAAATGAGCAAGGAAATATAAAAGCATTTATGCATGCATTCAAGGTAGACACACTAAAACCCTGAAAAAAAGAATAACAATCACAATTTGTTGATCAATAAGATCCAGTATCAGGCTTCAGGATATCTACTAAAATCAGCAGCAGCACAGGCAAGTTTCTGCGCTTTCCACAATGCTACATGTTTCAAGCAAGACAGACTTCCAGGCTTGGTATTAAATAATTTAACACTCAAATGTTTATGTCCCTTCCTGACTCAAAACTGTGCTGGCTTTGTCTGGGGTAGAGTTCATTTTCTTGATAGTAGTTAGTACAGGGCTATGTTTTGGATTTGTGCTGGAAACAGTGTTGATAACAGGGATGTTTTCGTTACTGCTGAGCAGTGCTTACACAGAGCCAAGGGCTTTTCTGCTCCTCACCCCACCCCACTGCGAGGAGGCTGGGGGGGCACAAGAAACTGGGAGGGGACACAGCTGGGACAGCTGACCCCAACTGACCAAAGGGGTATCCCAGACCATATGGCATCATGCTCAGCCTATAAAGCTGGGGGGAAGAAGGAGGGGGAGTGATGGTGTTTCTCTTCCCAAGAAACCGTTACACATGATGGAGCCCTGCTTTCCTGGAGATGGCTGAACACCTGCCTGCTGATGGGAAGCGGTGAATGAATCCCCTGTTTTACTTTGCTTGTGTGCACGGCTTTTGCTTTACCTATTAAACTGTCTTTGTTTCAACCCACGAGCTTTCACACTTTTACTCTTTCGATTCTCTCCCCCATCCTGACATGGGGGGAGTGAGCGAGCAGCTGTGTGGTGCTTAGTTGCTGGCTGGGGTTAAACCACGACAAAAGCCTAAAGTTTAACCAATTCTTTGGTAAACTTGTAATTAATATATTTCTTAATTGACTAATGTTCCAGAGAGGTGACCTTTTTTAATTTCTTGCTTCAAATGGTACAAAAAAAGATGGAGAAGGTTGGTTTGGTTAAACAGATTTCACTTCAAAGTAAAAAGCCACTTAGGTGGTTTATTATTTCTGTATGTATTACATAGCAGAAAAAAATATTCACACACAGAAGTATTTCTTTGGAACTACTTGGCTTTCCATCTTTCAAACATTAAATTTGGAACTGATTTTCTGTAGGTAAGTAATATAAATATTTCATTGACAGAAATCTTAAGAGAACTCTCCATCAATTTTGATACTAAGATGTAAAAATTATAGAAATATGTTGTGCTAACAGTCAGTTGTTACAAAGAGTATGACTAAATCTGTATTTTAAAACTGTGCTATTTTCAGAAGTTCCTGTAAATGTGCTTTCATGTGAACAAGTCTGACAGACAAAAAATTCTGATGATCAAATCAACCAGATGGACCAATGTTTTTTATCATACACTTTTTGAACAAAGCCTGTTAAGATTTCCACACATTCACACAGTAAAATACATGAATGAATGATGAGCTGTTGGAGATTTAAAAAAAAAATCAAAGACAAAATTATCAAGGTGAGTCAGAAAGTTATCTGTAACTGTTTGTGTGTGTGAAAATACTGATGGGGCACAATGATTCTCTCCCATGAAAGTATCATCTTTTTCACCAAAGCAAATTAATCTGCTTCAAATAATCTCCACCCAACTGCAAAATTCAAATATGAAGATAAGCTAAATATTGCTGAAATTACTGAAGATCTGAAAATTGATATATGCAAAATATCACCTATAAACTTTTTATTCCATAAATTCTATTACCAACTTTGGAGGGCATTAAAAGGTGATATGACCGATTCAGAATATTTTCCTCTATGAGCAATCTTACCGGTTTTGTGTGAGCCATTCCCAAGAGAAAAGGATAATTTTATGTTTGATTTCTTGAGTATCATTCATAGAGCCCCCAGTTCTGTATCTTTTGTTTACTGAAAATTCCATCAGGAGTGTCTTGTAGTTTTATTTTAAATTCAGTGTCTGTAAATCTTTTTCATCATGTCAGTTCTACCTATTGCAAAATACATAGTTGTGACTGATCTCAGACAGTAGTAATAATTAATTATTAAGGATTAAATCATGTCCAGCCTCCATAAATATCAATCTCTAGTTTTACTGGTGAAGGACTTCCTAGGCCTTTGTATTAATATACTTACAGATGCTGATTTCTATGAGGTTACTAATGTAAAAAGTTTCAAAGTGGATTTGGTTTCCCTCTCTGTTCCACACTCTGTGCAAGCAAGATCACTCTGGCTCATCACTCATTTGCCCAATTTTCCTTGATGAAAGAGTGAATAGTCTGTAGGATCATGCTACTTAATAGTTGGGTTTCTGCCTCTTGAAAATACTAAACAGTAATTACTTGGCCTTAAGGACTTCTATGAATAGATGTAGGCTTCCATATTCATTACAATCCATTATGTCATTGCAGCTGAAATCAAAAAAGTGTCATCTTGAGAAGAGAGAGGTCTCCAGGCAGCATCCCAATCATTCTAATCAGGCTGCAATCATTTGACCAATTCTATGCTGATTATTAAATGAATTAAGAAGCACGCAGGGATCATTTAGGGCATGGCTCACTTGTTTCCAACAAGTTATCAGACTTTTAGTTTGTGATTTTACTTCATTTGCCCTTCAGGCTCATTATCTCAATACTGGTTGCCAAACCAGCCTGTGCTTTGCCACTTCGATGATGGCCTTTAGGGTTGTAATCCCTGTTTTGAGAACCACTGCCTTAATGTCTGCACATAATACTATCTTTAAGGGATCTTTGATGAAAAAGAAACTGTAAACGTTTACCTTTTTAGTTTACCAAACCAGACAGAAAACACATTTAGCACTCTAAGTATTTCTTGAGCCATCAAGTACACTGTAGACAGGCCTCTTGTCTTCAGAAAGTCTTAAAGACTACAAGAAATGTCCAGTATGTTTGCATAAGAAATCACCCACACTTCAGTTTCCATTTAGTTTCAAGCAGCTTTGTAACAATTATTCTATTGCATCATTTGTCTCTTTTTAGGTATGGACTGTGATTTTTCTGGCTGTCAGTGAATAGGTCCTTAATCAAATAGAGGTTTCAGAGGCAAAAGTATTTGGGGGGCCACCTTGCCCCAGGCAAGCCTTAGCATGTATTTGCTGTTCTGACCCAACATTCTGTCAGTGACTCTCTGAAGTAGGGTTATTTAAAATTAATACAGTTCTATAACTAAGATATATTAGTACTACTTTCATATTTTAAAGCTTTCTGTGGCATCCTATGTCCATCCATGCAGGCTTTATTTTGGATGATAATTGTTCCTTTTTATTCTCTGTGAAAAGTAACAAAGTTATTACCAAAACTTTTAGACCAAGATTTTATTATTGCAACCTTCACAAGCTTCTGAATTTACACTCACATATTATCAAATGCTGCTTATATTTTCTTTTTATGTGTGTTCACTATTTTTTTCTAATTCAGTCATAAGACATTATTATTTTAAAAGGGAGAATAGCAGTAAATAGACAAAATAGTATTTTTTTAAAACATTACTGTCATATTCAAGTATAAAACCATTAACTACTTAGGATATGTTTAAAGATAATAATGCATGTGTTTGTGAGATCGAGGCCCAAGTTCAGTATTATTGCAGCATTGCTCAGAACACAGACCAACAAGTAACTACCACATGCAACTGAGGTTCCGTCCCAAGTCTTATAGTTTGAATAACATAAACCAGTGCTTTCAAGATTAATGTATTTCCAGCCCTGCATGGATGCAATGTCTTGACATTACCTTCTGTATTCTTTGGCTTCTTAGCAATTCTTAACACCTCTTTTAAGTAAAACTTTATTTAAGAGTAACTTGGCTTATTTTTACAGCTTTTCCTCCTAATATTCAGAATTGGCTGTTCTGCATTATACCCTACTAGACTAACTATTATTAAAAAAAAAATTCTTATTCTGACACATAGTAATACCATACAAGTCATTGCTATTTTCAAGGTAAAGTAATAATTAAATCAAAACAGTTGGAATTTTACTAACATTGTCATCAACAAATGCTAGTTATATCTTCCATAAAAAATGGATTTTCATCCCTATTTTTAATTCACCTTGCTTATCAGCTATTTCCTTCAACTCATCTGAAAAAACCCCAAAAGCTAACTCTACAAGTTCAGACTCTGGAATTTACTAAATACCCCTTTCCCCTCTGTGTTTTGAATATGAAAAACCATTTCTAACATTGCAGAACTGTTTTAGAAAAGAACTGTCTTTAAAAAAATTTTCATAAGTGAAATTAAAATAAACAATACTTTCAGGATGCAAACTAGAGCTGTTATGAAGTGGATCCAATCTTTGTATCAATATCAGTAATTCAGCATTCCATGCATAATGTTTATGAAAGAAGTAACTGTTTGTGTACAAGCCATGAACATGCACTTATTTGAGCAAATGGAAGGTACAAAGCAGGGAATTTATAAAGCACATTAAAGCCTTTTCCTTTAATTTTCCTGACTAGCTTCTTGGAGTATCAAATATTCATAGAAGTACTTGATATCTTTTTCTAAATACCAAATAAACACTGCATTTAAGAAATTAAAATGAAGACTTATACTTTTTCTTAGGCCTTCATATCTCCTTCAATACTGTCAAAAAGGTACTCCTAGGTTTCAAAAGCATTTCACTTTCGTTTCCAAAATATAAAACCCAATTATATATCTCAGAAAATATTTATTTCATCAAATTTACTTTTCTAATGCAGAATCTTAAAGAGTGCCCCCATATTCTTTTATATCAACATATCGTCATACCCACTTAATCATACAACCCTTCTAAATGTAAAATAATTTCACCTCAGTATTACCATGGTCATGTGTCTCAATAAATTATTCGTCCCTTACATTTTATCCCTGTCTTTGAATTAGTAAAAGTGTGTGTATCAACCATGCACGTCTGGTAGTGATGATATAACCTGTCAGCTAGAGGGAAGCTCCATGAAGTAATCTGTCACCACTTTTTTTGAAATAAACTATAGCTTTCAGGGACTTCTGGAAAGTGGATACTGATAGAAGTTATTGTGACAACAGGCTGAGTATCCTGCATTACAGCAGCAGGTGCTTTTTGTGTTTCCACTACCTTTGGACCCCCCATCATGCCAGTATGAAACTTACCCTTCCATCCTCAAGCATGCAATTCACCTATGGATTCACCTATTAGCTAATGGGTTGTACTAAAAGTAAATTACCTTGGTGACTCTCAAATCATGCTCTGGAACTAAAAGAACAAACGAACACACACACACACACACACCCGCCCCGTTTTAAAGATGTCTATTCACTTAACAAATTGCTTTTGTTCACAGTGCTCCCTTCTCACTCTCCCCCAGACCAGCAATAAAGTTTGGGTTATGTCATTTCTAGATTCATATGTCAAGTCTTTCCACAGGTCTTCACCTAGAAACAATTCTGTTCTTTGTAGATCTGCAGCCAAAAGAAAACTTGACACATGTATCACATATATACACATGATCTTATAACCTATTTGCTACTCATCTATCAAAACACTAACAAGCAGGAACTCAGGACTATATCCCCGTCTTTGTGAGCAGCACATGTTTTAAAGCCATTTTAAAACAAGGTAGCTAGTGGTAGTTTACTTACTTTGCAACGTGTTTTACTCTATATAATATTTTTTCCATGCTAATAAATGACAACTCTGCCTGCAGTGATATTACATAATCATTCTAACTTTTTATTTTCAAAAAATGGAGGCAACTATGTGCTGTAATTCTCTTACCACCAAGGATCAAGAATTTCCATTCAGATGTCATATTGTTGTTATACATGCCTGTTATTGATAATAAGTTTTGGTGCCATGGTCATAAAAATCCACTGAAGATTATAGAAGTTTTCCCTTTTTTCCAGTCAGTGTTACTAACTGTTGTTATCCACATATATATATATTTCCATTTACATATAAAATCATATACACTCCCAATGAAGTTTAAAAGGAAAAAAATGCACTTACACTAAAGCAATACTTGCAATGTTACTTTTTACCATGATAAGGTGCCTCTTAGAGCTACTTTTCAACAGTTATTCAAATTATTTTTACCAAGAGAAGCCAGAATTTACCCGGAAAAAAATGGGGTTTGATAGTACCAGAAAGAAGATTGAAAATAGTTGTATGCCCTTGTGTGTTCTACAAACAAGAGACAAACTAATGTCATATAATAGCATTATTCATATTCTGTTGGCATTAGAGGTCTGTAAAAACATTAACTGATAGGTATTGATACTCATAGCTCTTAATAAAACCATAGAATTTGGAGGGAAAACAAAGTCTTTGGTATACCAGAAAAAGATATATAAATACAGTCATGTTTAATCAATTATATATAAACCCAAAAAACCTAACTCAACCTTAAAAAATCAGTTGAGATTACATTTATTCTTCTTTATTAAAATTTCCATTGAATAACTTACTTCTTCCTTCACTGTTGACTAAGTTAAGAAGCTGCAAAGACTACATCTGCACTGGAGGCAAGGCAGCCCACTTTTCTGGTTGGCACAACACGTTTCCCAGGCAAAATGGTTTATTTTAAGTAGCTTCTGTGAGTACAAAGGATGCTGGAGGGCTAACCCTTTTTGCCCCCAGCTGAGGCAATTTGCAGCTATTGCAGACATGGACACTTGTTTCAACACTTATATGCCATGCCCTTTCTGTCACCTGAATACCAAACACTATTTTGATGAGGAATGTAAAATTCTGCAGAACCACTGATCAAATGCACTTTTATTATTTTTTACTTTTTCAATGCTGCAAAAAGCAAGTTCAAAGCAGAAAAGCAAAAAGAAGAAGGGCCCTGACATTTTTGCATGCTTCTAAAAAATCTTTACCATTTATTCTTCTCTAATCACAATGCTTACATTTTTGCCTATAACTACAGGCTCTTCTGAATTTTGAACAAGAACAGGCAAGAATCTTCCCAAAAAATATTTTCATGTCATATTTATTTCCTTTTGATTTTGTTTTAAATGAAGATTCTATCATTAATCATATAAATCAGAGATAATTTGCACATAGAAAAAGAATACATACCTTATATTGGATAAGGAGACCATAAACCAAAATATTTTTTTTTTTCACTTCCCTTGCAAACTTCTTGATGCTAGTTAGTTCTTCCATCCCAATGCTGAAAGAAATATTTTCTGAAATATCCAAGTGCACCTGCAGAGGAACAAACAAGAAAAAAACAAACCCCCAAAAATTCTGCTTTTTCCATAGTGTGTTATTCTAGACGTCCAGCTTTTAGTATCTCATTTTTATATGTTAAGCACACATAAAAATACAGGCTAACAAAGGTTTTTCTTAGTTAGTTTCTATTACTATTGAATTCCAGTACTTATATATTTAGTGACATGAAAATTATTTCTTTTCAAAGCACAGTGAAACCAATACACCAGAAGACATTGGAACACAATGTTCTAACTGCATATTAAAATATTTAATTAAATCAGAAAAAAAACCAACCTTCTTTTCTAAGCTCTAACTTTCACAGATTTCTTTCTTTTACAATCAGGATACTAGAGAAATACAGGTGTTTTTCTTAAGCATCTTAAAGGTTTTCAAAATGGAACTGTATTATTTAAAGATTTAATTTGAATTTACCACCTTTTCAGTATAGCATATTAGTTGCCTAAATTGGATTAATTTCAAGATAACACTTCAAGTTTAAAAAGCAGAAACTACTACAAAAGAACATAGGGATATGACTGTCCTGAGCTCTTGGGCTGGGAAAGGCAGGTCTCATATCCAGCAGGGATGCTGCACAAACATGGTGGGTCTTATCTCTAGGGATGTATCAACTAGCTCAACCCTTTCCCAAGGCTTATGTGTTCCACAGTTTAATCAGCTTACTTTATAAACTTTCTATTAACTGTAGAAATCAAAATTAAGGATGATGATTTCTACATATAAAGTTTCAGCATCAATTAATATCAGAAATACTTTTCCCCTTAAAAGAAAGAGAAAATATTTTTCTGGCTGAATGATTCCATCTATATAAAACTTACCTGTAAGTACTACAGAGAGGCAGGAGTATAGAGGTAGCCCCAGAGATCTGTGCTTGGGAAAATTATTTCAAGTTCCCTTTGTACCTTATGTTCAATTTATCCTGACAGATAATAGGTTTCTACTCATTTTCCCTTGCAACACTTTTTAAAAAGCTGTTTATTGTCTAAGTGCATATTCACCAGGAGCAAAGCTGTTGTCTTCTACTACACAGGCAGAGATTAATTTTCAAACACTCACTATTTTGTTATTTTTTACCCAAAACAAGGCAAAGTACGGCTCATTTACAGCTATTTACAAGAAAGTTTAAAACCTATTATTTTGAGAGAACACAGCCTAACACCTATTTACCATTAAACTGTTCCACAGCTTTAAAAAGGGATTTTTCTCAAACTTAATTTTGTACTGAAATGCAAATAATGGCAACTACAGAGCTGAAGTACTAACTTTCCTTTCTTTCTAACCCTAAGGAATAACAACAAAATAAAAATCATATCTACTCATAGCATCTACAAACGTGAACATGTATTACTCAGAAAAGTAATGTCAGTTTAAGAATATGATTCTTCTGGTTATAGCAGATAGATTGTTTTGATGGAGACAAATAATTGCATTAAGTTTACCTCTGTGTTTCCTACTTCTCCTGTTACATTAATCTTTCCTTTTCTGCTATGTCCAGATACGGTAGTCCAATTGCTGCTTCAGCTTACAGATGCCACAAAAAACTCCAGTCAGGCACCAGGATAAAGGATAGACTTGGAAATCTGTGGCAATTTACAGGCAGGAATATGGACAGAAGTCTTCATGTCCAGTGCAAGCTCATCCTTTTACTGGGATAATTCTCCCCAGGCTAGTTAAACAGACAGTCTGGCTCAATAATAACACCTGTCATTTTTACAAATAAAGAAGCTGAATATCGGAAGCAAAAAATAAAACTGACTCTCTTAATTATCAGATTGTTACAAAAAATTTACACATGTCCTGAAATGAAAGAATAGACAAGAACTTTCCAATTACAAAAAAGTCTACATTAGACTGTTCTTGATTATGAGGTTAGAATGGAAGCAGTTAGCTGCTCTCCTCATTTATTCTTTCAATTCTTCACTATCAGGAATAGTTTTACTTTTGAGAGTAGAAAATAATAATGTTTTCCCATACAGCTAGTACCTAAAACCTGTGCATTTAAATACCATCATATTGCTTAAAATTCTGAGTCACATTTGCCTAAGAAATATTAATGTGCCCTTTTACATCAAAAGAAAGTATCTTACTGGACTTTTCACCAACAATGCATTCAGGTTTTTTGTTAAACGAAGTATATAGTGAAGAATAAAGCTGAGGAAAAATCCCACTCATAAGCCTTAGTGAGAAGGACACCCAACACCAAATTTAATTAAAGACTGCTGAAGGAAGTTTCCATCCCCCAGCCATACCATCTGTAATGAGTTTTAGGGATCAGAAGTTTAAAGGACTTATATAGTTCCCACTGATTAATATGAGACAATGATTTGTTTAGCTAATTCTTTAGTCATTTAAAACATACTTTCCAGTCCTCCTGTTTTTTCCTTCTTGTATTTCTAAAAGATGGTGTGGTAACTCTATAAAATTTGAAAGTGAAGCATAAAATGCCTTTTTATAGTTAGGGTACTTCATTTTTTTAAAGATACTTTTAACAAATATATGTGTATCTGTGTTTTAAAGGTTAGCAACTGCTTCAACCTAGTTATAAGACTTTTCTCCCACTGTCTAGTTTTAGGAAATTTCAAGTAGTTGTCAGGAACAACGGATGGATCTGGAGTACAGTAAAGGGATTTAATGTATCATTTTCTCCTGAAGCTATTTTAAAAGTTGTCCACCTAAATAATTTATGCATGCTGCAGGCTGCTCAAGCAAGTACACTTTCATTAAAAATGGTGCTGGATTCTACAATGACTTCAAGATCTAGTGTCTTAGGGGCAAAACCTAAATTTCACGGTGAGCTTGTGTAAGCATTATTTGCATTCATACCTATTTCTCAGGAAATATTACGTCCAGAATATTTATAGCTACAATTATTAAAGCAAAGTTCTCACATTCCATGTGTCACACTAAAAAAAGTACTTAATTCAAAGTCCAGAGTAGAGATTAGCTATGAATTGGGCAAAAAATAAGCATGCTTTTAACACCATAGTATTACCTACTTGATTAACAATTCCAACTTTATCTGCACACCCCCAAAATCTAACACAGACAGAAACGTTTTTTTATATTCTTGATAAAGGACTACTGAAAACATTCTCAGTCTAGAAAAGAGCATTCTGCACATCCAGTAGCCTTGTAAATGGGCAACAGAATTGGAGGTGTGCCATTGCTCTGATTATAAAAGGCAGAAATAATTTATCTTTGACAATTCAGTAAAATTAAAGCCCCACTCTGAACTTCCTCAGAAACAGGGTCAAGAAAAAAAGGTGGTCTAGAAATAAAGTGCTAAATATTGATGTTCATTGAATCACAGTAGCTTACTCCAAGACAACAGCAGACAATAGGTGAGGATATAACTTTTTTCATTTGTAAAAGTAATCGATCTTCATGATATCTCATTTATTATATCAGTAATGAAATTTCACCACTTAGATTTCAGATTAAGCCTAAAATTGAGAAGCAAGTGCTCAATTTTACCTCCAGATCACTAGACTATACACTTCAGAAACTATTCAGGCCCCATGTAAAATAACTATTTATTCCTTTTTCAAGAGCTTCATATACAGAATTGTATTTTAAAATCACAACACATTATCTTGTGTTATTGCTGGAGAGTATAATAAATGTAGTCCAGAGGCACAGTCCTTGTGATATATGGCATTAATGACACTCATTCCACCCAATACTTCTCATCCTTACCTATTAAGCTAGAAAACATAATGACAGAATTAATTGGATCTGGTTACACTGCACGGAGACTTTCAAATCTACTCCTTTTTAACAGTCTGAGTAAATAAAAGTCATGTACACCTTCAGCTGTCATCCACATGAACTGTTAAATTATTCTGGCAGCAATACTCAAATAATGAGAATTTCAGCCAAAAATATACTTTAAAACTTTTGCCACATACCAGAACAGATTTTTCAGTCTTACAACATCTCAATAAGTAAAGTATGTATTAAAGTTATTTTGCAAAGTACTTCAAAGTTAGTTTTTAATACTTGGACCAGAAAAGCAATAATAATTTTAAAACTTTGAATGAACCACACAGCACAGAAAAAAATAAAGCCACTTAAATCTGTTTCAGCTGAGCATTCAAGAAGGGTACATCATTTGCAGCATCTCCAGCAGAGATGGAGTACAATAGCAAAGCAGGAGTTAACAGTTCAATATGACTAGCCACAACGAATCCTTCACAGAAATACATAACTAATAAATTGTCATTTGCTAGTGTTGGTTTATTTCCTGACAGCACGCAGTACATTTGCAATTTACAATTTTATTCAGAGCTAGCAGCAGTTTAAATCTAGTCTAATATTTAAAAATTATTCATTAGATGCTTTTTACAGTAACTTACAGGAGTTACCTACCAAAATAAGGACAACTGGATATAACAGAGGAATATTTGATTTTTCCAACATATCTACTAGTTGCTGGGTTTCTTGAATGGCATACTTTTTACCCTAAATGAAAATAAAGGTTTAGAATTACTGAAAACGTCAAGCAATGATTTCATAAAAATGGAATTCAAAGAGCTGTTCTTTACAAAAAAAAAGATACAACACTTTTTTTGGGTTTGGGGGTTTTTCTTTGGTTGGTTGGTTAGTTTTAATATATTAGTAATGCTTTTGTCTGGTAAAGTTATAGCTGTTTGAAAAAGACTGAGATTAATAATATTACCCTTAAGAAATATATATCTATATCTATATATAGATATAGATACACATCACAAGTTTAAAGATCTTGATTGGTCTCAGGTATGGTTCATCTAAAACCTTCCTGTTCCCATACAGGGACCCAAAGACACATTGCATGGCATGCATGTGTCCAAAATGGGAAACGCTAATTTAGACCACGGTAGCAATGCACAGTTAGATGACTACACATAAGATATACCTCTTCTTGAGACAATTCACTTCAATACAATATCTATGAAAGGAAATTTTAAACTACTTCAGTTGCACCCCTCTTGGGCAAGAATTCATGGCTAGTTTAACAACATACTGATGGAAGTGCAGAACCAGGAGAGAAAGAACAGACCAGTATCTCAAAGTTCTAGTTTGGTGCTCATCAGAAACACCAAACATCGGAATGGATACAGCATTATAGAAATAACAAACAACTTATTATTCAAATATGTAACTATTACTAGTAACTTCTAGTGCAAAAGTAAAAGCATGCATCCTTACTACTTACTTTTATGCAAACAAAATTGTAGCACTGTCCTGAAAAGATGTTTTGTAGATGGCTATCATTTTTGCTTAGAGATATTGGTATAGCTTCAACCTGATTAGAAAAAAAAAATGTTACTATGTCACAAATTTGACTTCAGCTTTAACTATCTGCTAAAGCTTCCACCATTATGGCAAA
Organism: Buteo buteo; assembly: GCF_964188355.1. NCBI lineage: Eukaryota > Metazoa > Chordata > Aves > Accipitriformes > Accipitridae > Buteo > Buteo buteo. Next base: position 33,396,250 of record NC_134172.1, read on the forward strand.
GTTTGTTCATTTAAATGATTTAAAATTGGCATTTGTTACTTCCATTATGAGAATTAAAAATTGATCAAATTTTTAGGTGACTCAACAGTGAAGTATGCAGTGCAACATGCTGCAGTTTTCTGCAAGTTTTTGCTGAAGCACACTGTTAGAGGGAGCCATTCCAGAAACAGCCCTGCAAGTATCAGACACTACCGCTCATGCCTGGGTTAGGATGTTCAACTGTTCCCAGAGATGAAAACACTGTTCAAAGGATCAAGATGATCTAATGATTTTAGACCTCTGAGAAAGTCTCTATAATATTCAAATATTTTGTCTTCATGCAACTAAAAATAAATTAAGAAGTACTTATGAAAGATCAGGTACACAGGTATTCTAGGATTCTGCATACAAGACTTATTTAGAATTTCTCCTGAAAATAATTTCCTCAATGAATACTTTAAAATACTATCTTAGTCGCAGACATACTTATTTTGCAACCTTTAACTATAACACCAGCTAAGAAATGATCTTATCCTAATTAAAATAAAAAGTAGATTCTACTACATTATTGGCTTCAGGATTGCCTTAAGTAAAAGAGCAAACCAGGTAGTAGAAGGGTAATTTGTTCCCTACGAGAAGATAACACTTTGAAGCCAATAAAAAAACCCATGAAAATAAGGCAAAAAACCCTTCACGTTGCTTCTATTAAACCAGCAAATCTCACTGTTCCACTGCTCAGATGAGCTTTATTTCTGCCCAGAAGACATTATGTGTAGCAGCAAACAACAGAAGCAATACACTGCTGTGTTCCCTTGAAATGTCACTTAATCCACAATCCAACAGAAGTACCAAATACAACATTTAAAAAGGCTTTGTGCTGTTATCTAAAGCTGTATTTGTTTATTTTTTTAATACTTGGGGAGCTAACTTGTTTGCAAAGGAAGGTGGCTTGAAACCCAAAAGTTGGTATTTATGCATTGAGGATTTTAGAAACATTTTGGGCTGAAAATTTGGTAACACAGCCCCAAACAGTTGACATTTACTATTTTAAAGAGATTTAAAACAAAAAAATCAAAGAAGGCAAGAATTACTTGAAATATTTTTAAAATGCAATACTCCAAGGCTCTCCTGGCTTGAACTTCTGTAGAAGTAAAATTAGAAATCCCCAGTACCTTTACAACCTTGCACATACTTAGATGAACAGCAGCATACTGCATGCCAGAGTCTTTTCAGAAGGTAAATAGAACATGACTCAAGGGAGAAGGCCTACTTTTTTTTTTCCTGGAGATATTACAATACATGATGCTTAAGTATTCCTGAACATTTAAAACTTAATTGGGTGTATCAGAGTTTTGATTTAACTTGAACAATTTGATAAAACAGTACACTGAGCCTTTGTTTTATATCCATATTATCCAACAAGAATTAAATCAGATTTCCCTCTTGGAAAAGTAAGCACAGCTGCCTAACTAGAAGCTTCAATACATCATCAGTTAGCTAAAACTAATTCTTATTCTATTTGGCATGTTAGTGTCCTATGCAATTTTTCAATTTTTTTTAAAATTTTTAATTAAAATTAGTATTAATCAAAGTTGCCAGCTACTTGAGAGAGCAAAATTTACCTAAAAATACCACCTCAGTAAAAAGTGTTTGTCAGATAATGTTTCAGTGTTTAAATAGAAAAAAGTATATGGATTTGCTTAATCACTTCTGGTCATTGTAGCAATTGTTAATCAGCTAGCATAAAGAAGCAGAGATGGTAAGTTTTTATGAACATGAAGATAGGAATAATAAATATGTTGAATCTAAGGGTTCATAAAATGAATGACTGAGGATGTTGCAAAGTACAATACAAGACAGGGATCTTGACGGAGTTCTTTGGCAGGTGTCACTGCAGGAATGTTTTGAAAGTGTTGAAGAAAAATTTAACAATCAACTTCATTATGAGGAAAGACAACACGGATCAAAAAAGAGAAGAATGGTGCTAGAAATCATCAACTAAATAAACTGGTTTAATAGAGCCATCAGAAAAATTCAGTCCCATATCAGTAGGAATCCCTTAAATTTATGCCCTCATTACCTTGTTTGTGGTCATTTTATGTGTGTTTTACTCAAATGCACTGTAGGTTCAGGTGCCTGACCAACCCAACAATTAACTGGTTTTGTAATGAAAATTTGAAAACATGTTGTAAATTTTAACTAGTTTTGGTGCCAGTCTGATTTGAGGTTGCTAAGTTTGGAGTCACAGTGCTGGTTGATCAAACATAATGCATTCTTTCACTTTTATTACTGGCTTGGAAGTGTTTCTCTTGGTATGATTGAAGTGGTTATATGCAAACATAATATATAGATATAGTTAAGTCAGCACTTAAAGTAGTACTTTTTTTCTATTATGGGTAAGTGATGTATGTCTTCCTAGCAATTGCAGAATAGTTTAAATGGAGAGAAAATAGGAAAAAATAGCAATGGGTCTGGTATCAGTGAAATGGAAACATACTTCTGCTCCATTATACAGCTGTTCAGATGAGAAAAGACGTTATTCAATTCTGCTAATGTTTTGCACTTTTAAATGTAGACATTTAATAGACATAAAGCATGATTTTCCATGCTAAATACAATTCTTTCCAAACAAAAACTCTAAGTACAATGTCAAATGACATTTCTAGATATAAAATAGCAATCCAGTTTGCTACAGAAGAACATCCTACTATTAACTAAGCACACAATGCAGAAGATCAACAGACATGAATAAAACCATTACAGAAGTAACACTATGCAAATCACGAAAACTGTGTTTTTGAACAGCTATTCCCCATCTGCTTCTCTGGGTAATAGAAACATGTGATATCATCACATAAGAAATAATTAAGAATCACCCCAAGATCAGTCAAGATTTAAGCAAATACCAAATATTAATCACCTTTGGGAAAATGAAGATATGTGGTAGTTCTATTAGTAGGAATAATGAAAAAGGAAAAGATAGTTAAATGCCAGTAGAAAATTCCACCAATACCCTACAGCAAAAGCTTCAATGAGCATTCACTATGAGTGAAATGTACCCTTATTTTTGCAAAAAGGCTGATTACTTTGACTTTGTATTCACAGTTCTGCAGGAATACAACTTACTCTTTAATTGGTTCAGACTTTAATTCAGACTTCAAAGTAACAAAAGCATATCCTCTGTAACATATTTGTAACAACTTGGGCTTACTAAATGCATAAAATCTAAAGAAAATGTCCTCTCTGTCTGGATCCAATTCCTCCTCTAATCTAATATATACATTTTAAGAGGATCTGTAAGATCCCCCTCTATAGCATAATTGGGCAGAAGATGCTTCCTTCTTGGTAACTTCCACACCTGGTGTTAATTCCTTGTAATTAATACTACAGTGACAGAGAAGGTCTCAGTTTCTGTATTCACATTATTTAGACCATTTCTTATGAGTTGTGACAACCAGAAACATTAAATTAATTGTACTGTTTACAGCCATAGAGTCGTACTTACTTTTATTTGGCTTTTCAGACATTCATGAAGGAGAAAACCTACTTGTGCAACAGCTTCCTTCACATCAGTAATAACACAAACTTGTTGTGATAGGTTGTCTGTGATCAAGAAGAAGACCTTAGTATTTCATGCAAAGATAAATCAGTCAAAATTACTAATCTGCTAAACGTTACCTTCAATCCATATACTGCTGTCTTTTGAGAACCTTTTCAACAGCTGTAAGTTTAATTTTAAGATGACTTATTTCAAGGCACAGTAAATATAACTACATAATTTATATAACATATATGTCAAATATAAAATTCATATTATATTTTATATGATTTTGTACAACATGAAAACATCACATAAGGCCTGTCCCCAAAGCCCGTTTAAATAAGGGACTTCTATGAAAAGGTATTTGTTCAGGTCCACATTACCGACACTAGATGACAACCAGGAATGTAACATTTTGAAAACTTCGTACCACTTATCACTTCAACAGATCACTAAATGCAGTGTCAGCAATATTGAGAAAAGCAAAAAACCCCAGGAGATAGCATAAATCCTCTTTCCAACAATATATACTACATAATAGCCAAAACAAAAAAAAAAAAATTATTGAAGATACTGTTCAGGGGAACAGCAGATATAACTGTTCACCTCAATATCAAAAAAGTTGTAGAGTCAGTGACATAGATCTTGGCCTGGGGAACTTAGATCTTTTACTGGTGGGGGAAAAAAATATAATATTTTGTTAATACCAAGAACAATAGTTTCAAATTATTGCCTGATCTACTTCATAAAGCAAGTATTTCAGAAAGTTAGTATTTTCTCATGTTATTGACTACAGTTTCAAGATTCAGTGAGCATTTTCCTTTCTTTAAGCAAACAAATCAAAATAATTCAAGTCTGGAACTCTCACTTCTAATTCAGAATTTTATCCTTTAGATGCTGAATTAATATGCAGACCAAGCCAAAAGTTTGCAATGTCTTTGGGGTAGGCCTTCCATAAGCAGCTAGAAAATTCATAAACGTAAAGTCATTTATGTTTAAAGCAGACTTCAATGAAACTTCAGGGACAGAAATATACAAAATACAACTACAAAATAAATTAGCAGTGAAAGACAAAAGAAATTATAAAATTACGGCCTAAGTGCTCTTCAAACAAGTCTGAATATAAAGATACATTATTTGTTGCACGTGGAAAGTTTTTTTGTAATTACATACCACACAATAAGTTCAATCAGATGCATTACTTAAGTAAACATCTCGCTTTCTGTCATAAGCTCAAAGACTTCTTTACAAAAATAGACATACAGACCTGAAAATTAATTTTAAAGCTGCTGCGGAGTTAGCATTATTGGAAAGTGACTTGTGATTTTTAAACAATTTTTTGTCAGCAGGAAAAGTGAATTAACCACTGAGGATCCCAAAAGATAATTACAATGATTTTATGAATCATGGGCATTTATTATGTTCAATATTTATAACGTGACAACGAAAATAGTGGTAGCAACTGGCTTTGTATTAAGTTAGCAAGAATGGGGAGGGGGTAAGAAAGAGAGAGAACAATAAACATCTGCTTATAAATCATCACAACCAGATGAAAGTGAGAATTAAAAAAATGCATGGCCAGTTCTCAGAGGACTGGAAATCATGGGATACCACAACTGTGGGAGAAATTATCTTCCCATAGATTCACTGGGCAAAAAAATATACTGAGCATGCATCAAAGTTGGCTTCTACTTAATACAGAATAACTTTACAGTCTAAAAAAGGGGTCAATGGGAAACCATATTGAATTAATTTCTTATCAGCAGAAAGAAACCGGTGGGTAGATTGAAATCAGAGCAAGAGCCACTTGAATTTAGTACTGTACACGGAATGCAGATACACTGCAGATATAAAATAGATATACATAACAAACCAGACTGGCATATCAGATTTCAATAACCCAGATTCTATTGAACTAAGTAATTTAATGAAGAAGGTCAGATTGGAGCTATTACAAAAATCCACATGTGGAAGAAGGCTGTGGAATCCAAAAAGGCACCATAACTTATGCTCAGACAGTTCTTTTTAAAAAGAAGTCAGTTATCAACAAGCGTCAAAAGTAACCTCACAAGAGGCTGCTCAAAGACTGCAACTATAAAAGCCCATCTCACTCCTCTCCCCAGTCCCCTTAAACCTCTGACTTCCTGTAATGTAGATGAGAAAGGAGAGACAACTGCCAAAAAAGCAACTAAGATTTGCAGGTTGAATTTAATAAAGACGAAAGCAAAATTGAATGAAATGTGAAAAAGTGTATTTTCAATCTGGAGGAAGAACTTAAATGTTATAGGGGGAAAGTCTATTAATAAAGTATGAAAAAATTAAAGTAATGATAATATACACATTGAAAAGTTGCTACATGCTTTTAAATGATCAAGAAAAATGAATAAAGGAAGTCTGGGAAATTCATCATTTATAAAATCATCATAGCAAAGCAATAGTTCTGTTCTAGTTGAGGTTTAAAACTCAATTTCCATTTAAATCCCAACTGTTTCAAGTGGTCAAAAAGATCTGTACGTTGATTTAGACGGTCTGCACCTTTGTTGTATTGTGGGAAGGAAGGCTGAGTGGAGCCTTCCTCCCCGAGACTGCCCGTGTCCCGCCTCTGGTAAGCTGATGGAGCTCTCTGTCACTCAGCATAATCACATTGAACCCAGCGAGCGCAGCTGGAGCGCCGGCTCATAACTCCACGGATTTCATGAGTTCCGCTGACTGCCAGTAAAGCTAATCACGTGCAGCGTTTCATTCCTGGTTTTCAGAAGTCTGTCTGGGTGAACAAAACAGTCATTCTGGAAAGCCATGTCATGGCCATGTCACAAAGAATTTTAATAATCAACTAACAGAATTTTGGTTTTCATCAGACCGCTGGATAATTCAGGCTGGAAGGGACTTCAGGAGGTCTCTAAGTGCTAACTCCTGCTCAAAGCAGGGCCACCCATGAGGTCAGGCCTCGTTGCTCAGCCCCTTACCCCCCTGGCACTTGAAAACCTTTCAGGATGGAGTCTGCACAACTTCTCCAGGCAACCTTTTCACTGCTTGATTGTCCTCATGGTGAAAGAGTTTTTGCTTTTATTAAGTTGGAACTTCCCTTGGTTCAATTTTTGTCTGTTACCTCTTGTCCTTCCACTATGCACCACTGTTCTACTTTCCTACTTTCGTGCCATACCTTCCTTTTTATTTGCGCAATCTTTTATTCTTTTTTCTCTCGCTATTACATTATCTATCAAAATCTCTTGCTTTGGCCTCCTCTTCCTCTACTTACTTTAAACTTCTTCTTTCCCTGGAAACCTCCTCTTCCCAATGCACATCTCCCATTTACTCTCGGCTTCTTTCCAGCTGTACCTGATTATGGAGTAACCTTCCCCATACTGCATCACATTTAACATCCACTCAAAGCATATTTTTTGCATAAAATTAAGAATAGTTAAAACTTTACACTGCCAAATTCTGTTAGGTTAAACACTCAATTCCTCTATCAGGAAAGGGGGACGAATTTTCTTCATTAAAGATAAATTTGATACAGGATTTCAGAATTTGTTCCATTAAACCTTCTCTCTCTCCAGCAGAAAATTTAATTTTCAATTTTTCTGTGCCGTTCTTTGATATCCTGAAAGCTTTAGGTCACATTATTATTCAGTAACACCTGTTACCGTCTTTATCGTACGATCTCACCCAAAATTATAAATTAAAATGTGCGCATGTTTATGGAACTACCTTAGTTAGATAATGTTTTAAGTGTACTCTAACAAATGACTTAGAAGTTTACCCTGAAAAGCATGCCACAAACAAGCAGCAATTAAAATAATACTTTGTTTGAATAAAGATCATAAATATCATATCCTAGGGAATTAACACCATAAGAATAAAAATGCATCTGAACGGTAAATAGGTTTTAGCCTACAGACATAAATTTTTTCTCTTAATTGCACATTTATGTGTATACATACACTTGTTTTTGTAAACATATGTTCATACCATGCCATTCTTGGTCTGTCATTACAATTCCTACTCTTTTGGAGGCACACCCTATTCAACAAAATACTTTTGAAGTTTGCAGTAAATTCAAAATAGTAAATTAATTTATCATAATTCCATTTTCACTTTCTACATAGCAATGGCTTGACTGGTTTGGAAATTCAGTATGATTCTCCCTGGCATTTTTAGTATCTCATAACAGAGATGTTTCTACCACTGTAAAGACAAGAAAAATGAAATAAGTACTGCTAAGGATTTAGTTCATTCATGCCCAAGAGAATGAGTTGAAATTGTTATTCATATAACATAGGTAATGAAAAATATGTAACAATTCTTTGTTTACCCATTCCACATTTCTCAGTAGCCACAAAAACCAAAAGCTAAACTTGACACTGTCCCTACCAGTACTAGTATACAAAGAAGAGAGGAAGATTTTGTGGAAGACGACAAGGAAGAGGGTTGTTTTCACCTGACAAGAACTATTCCGAGGAATACCTCCCCACCTCCCAGCCTATTTCTTTGTCTCACAGCAGAGAACAGCCACTGGTTAATGAGCATGCCCATGAAAATGCAGCCCACCTTGAGTAAGATATCTGTCCTTTGATAAACAAGGCTTATATCAGGTTTGGTGTTTTTTTAATAAAAAGTCATGTGGGTTCTTCATATAACACAAAACATAGTATGTAGCTCCCAACAGTCATAAACAGTTTGAAGGCATTATGATATTTTTCTTGGCACTTGCAAAACATAATTGTATCTACATCATCAGATACTTATTTAGCCAAATGTGAGGGCAAAATATCCAATCTGCAAGTGCATGCTCTTGTGAAAAAGTCATTGCAGAAGAAGGGCCCTTAAGAAAAGAAAAAGGAGGCGGAGAGAGAGTCAAACTCTAAGTTGAAAACTTCTACCGAGAAACACCATTTAAAGCTTACATGTTGGAACTAGAGTTCAAAGATACCTACCCTGAGGGCAGCAGTCCTAATGGAAATTTTTTAGGATGTTTTGTATTAGCCTGATCTTAACTACATTTCTCGATGAGTCACCCTTATTGTAAGATGATGTTTTCTTACTTCAAGACTATTAAAAATAGGCATGTGCCACCTTGTCTGCATACTCTACAAGTTCATACCTGCTTAACTAAAGAAAAGCAATAAATTTACTGTTTATAAAACAAATGATGTTAGGACTCAGACTTTCATAATACAGTTGTAAAAGAGACTTGAGGAAGCAAGCAAATTAACAAGACATGTTTTAAGAAAACAGTCTCAAAAGATAAATAACTCATTAGTCTACTTACATTAGTGAAGTGTTTCTTTGTATTGCCTTGAATATGAATGATATGTATATACATATAAATACCTAAAGTACAAAAATGTATGTATGTATGTATGTTTTTCTTACTTCCACCCAAGTCAAGTTTAGCAAGCTGAAATTTGTCAGTTATTATGTTTCATTAGGCCAGCAGTTAAAAATCTAGCTGTGCTTCTATGAAACATTTGAGACTTGTTACTTAGGTAGAATTACATTTGTAATATAGCTGACTAAAGAAACAGTCTCATAATTATAATCACATGATTAGCTGTATTTTTTCAGACATCATTTAATTGCCAAACATATTACTATAATAATTTTTCTTCTATTTAATTTGATTAATTACAGAATTATAATTTAATATATGTACAATAGACAGAAATGCAAGAGTACCTTAAAAATAAACAGGGTAGCAAAATAATATGTCAAACTGAACCACAAGGAACCTATTACTTAGAAAAACTGTCTAGAGGCACAAGTGTAACCTTAATATTCTAGCATAAAAATTTAAGTATATAAAGATCTTTTGAGGTTCATAATTCAAAGCAAAAGAAAAAAATACTATTTGAAACCAGAAGGGGAACAGTTGGACAAATAATTCTCATCAAAACAAAGACTTTTAATATAGCTTAAATGGATTTTCTAAATAATACTAACAGGTTAACAGAAAAGATAACTGTCATTCTCTGAAGTTGAAGGAAACCAAGGTTCAGTCTCTAATAAATATAACTGTAGGTGACATGAAATTTGGAATTGTAGTCACAAAACTAAATGTGTACACTCAGAAGTTCTTCATCACTGCTGAATACATCCAGTGATAAAACATGCATCCAGCAAAGTAAATTGGATCACTTAATAATACCAAAATCAGTCGTGAAGCCTGGAAGAGTAGTGGGGAGCTGGTGTAAGGCCAGTGGCCTCAGTACCCTCCACTCTCCCAGCCCATACATTTGGCTTCTGGGACATCTCCAAAGGACCTTGACAGCATGCAAGGTGGCACGCCGAGAGCTGGTACCTTGCGACCTACCTTACAGCGTCATGCAGGACTTCCCCTTCGGGCACTCTAAGTGGTCCAAACCTGGACTCTGAATCCACCTGAGTGTGTGATACAGGACTGTACTATCCAGTGCGCAATGCTGCACTTCAGTCCTGCGTGCTCTTCAACAACTTGACACAAAGAACCATCATGTGGACTCCCATCCCACGGGTAACACCATTTATACCCGAAGTGATACACAGTGTCAGGAAGAGGCACCCTTTTCTCCACACAGGCAGGAAAGACCACTGCCAGCTGTGCTCAGCAAGGTTACAGACATACTAGGAGCCAGTGCCAAGCAACTCAGTGCTCAACTGTCCACTACAAAAATAAGTCATGTTATATCAACCTGAAGATCTGGTAATTGAAGACTTTTGAAAGGCACAGAACAGATAAGGCACAGCTCTCAAACTGCAGACTTGGAGTGCTAACAGTGTCTATTCAAAACCCCATTAAAGATAATTAATTATGTAAAATAATCTGTTATGGGCTGTCCTAATTAGCTATGGAGGACTCATTATACTGTTTGCATAACGAGTAAACGGCTTCCTGAACTTCCTGAACTCATGCAATGCAGCAAAAAGCAAATCTAAGCTTCAATGTACTTACAGGTTTTCACACAGACCAGGCATAATAAAGACTACTGTGATTCCTGAAGCTGATACATTGCATGCTGCCAGAGTAACAGGACATTAGATAAGTAAAGTAAGGGATTAGCCTGATTTACCATGAAGGTCTTCATTTTTACTTTAAGCTACATAAACTTTTTATCACGACCAACAGCTGGAAAAGATTGTATTGACTTTAGTGAAAACAAAAAATGTGATAACATGATGAAATACACAAGTAGAATATGTATCTATCAAGAGAATGACTGGTCATTTACAGTGTTTTTGCTCCAGTTACAAACAGAAATAGTTAAACTTAGTGAATGTTCCTTCCATTTGAATAAGCTGCATTCTCATTTTCTACTCAAGCAGTTTTAGAGAAAGCTGCTTGGAATGGATCTTATTTTTTAAATAAATTATAACTATTCTTCTTTAATGACTTACGAGATTATTGAAGCCCTTGTACACACAGGAACATGGAAATTCATTTGTATGAAGGCTGCAGTATTGTTTCAGGTTTATAAATTTTTTGTATGAAGTAATAGTGTGTGTTACATAAAATTAGCATAAAATACTATAAAAACATTTTTTAAGCAAAATGTCTCAAATATTACCAATCTACTTGTTTTTCTTCTAAATAATCTATAAAGAAGAAAGGATAGCACTGATTAAAAGAATACAAGGAGTCATCTTTACAAGGATGACAGGGCAGCGGAGGGGGAGCACAGAAACCATTTTTTCACATTGTATTTGTTTCTAGTTTCCCCACAAGAAGCATGATGACTTAGTTCCCACCTTCACAAGAGCTGCTGTGTAACGATGGGGATATGTGGGGAAGAAGGCATAAGCAAACTGGACAGCTGAATGATAGGAGCAGGGTGCTGTCACCTTCTCTGGCTACATAAAGCAACTTATTTTACATAAGGAGTCCATCTGGCTTTCTCCTTGCCCACTGCAGAAGAATGTAGCTAGAAAAGGATCAAATAAACTGCAAGAAGATGAACAAGAACATTTTAAAAATATAAATCAGCACTGGTTTTGATTTTTCTTTTCCTTTAGAGTTTACACACCCTCAGTATGTCCTGAAGGTCCTCTGAACTAAATAATTCTTAAATATTTTAGTAATACTGAATGATATAGTTCAATAAATTGGCCTTTGTATTACAGAAGAAGTACAGTCTACAGTTAAGTTCAAGGAAAATGGAAATGAAAATGGATCTACTTCATTCATGATAAATTGCCATTAGATATTGAGAACATACATGGTAAATACATATGAAAAATACACAGGAAAAAGGAAAATAAGATCAAATTTAACATAGCACTATGAGTTTGCTGAGATTATTTCCAAGTTGAATATTGAACCTTTTATCAAGATATGAACAACATAGTAGATTCATTGACCTGACTCATGGCATTTACGTCATTTCATGCTGGCATTACTGGTTTCAGCAAGCTTGACTGACAGAAGTACGACAATTCTTGTTACAGCAAATATTTACAAATATTGTAACAAAACAGCACATCCAAGCAGCTGAATAAGCTTTCTACATTGCCTTATTAACATTACCATCAGAGGGAATTTTTGTCAGTCTCTGCTACATAGATAATACTTAAAATTACAGATAAAATTAAAAGTAGTCTGCACTGTAAAAGCATGCATACACTCTATTAGAATTACAAATTCAGTGAAAATGGTATAATAGGATCTATATTTAGACTGGAAAAAAAGAACCGTTTTTTAATATAATTACTTTTGCACTTCTCAAAGATTGGAAGCTTCCCTTTTTTTCCATTGATCTATCATTCAAGGTAAAGTATTCGATGCAAATCTTATTCATCAAGAAGATAAAATCATTGCCTAATTTTATATCATATTGTACCATGAAATCCCTCTTTTGCATACCGATTCATTCTATTAACTATTTTTTTTGTCTTATGCGTCATCTTGCTCGTATGACAACCACAATAACAACATTTGAGCTGCTAAATTTCATGAGACTACTGTTCTCCCATTTTTTGAGCCTGTCAAAGTCCTTCTGAATGGCAGCACAACTACCTGTTCTATCAACTACTCCTCCCAATTTCACATCATCTGCAGACTTGCTGAGGGTGTGCTCTGCCTTATCATTCAGATCATTAGTGAAGATATTAATCAGCACTGACCCCTAGCATAGACCACTAGTGACTGGTCTCCAGCTGGACTTTACTGTTTAAGCCTGGCAGTTCAGCCAGTTTTCAATCCACCTCACTGTCCACTTTTCTAGTCTGTACTTCATCAGTTTGTCAATGAGAATGCCAAGGGAAATAGTGTCGAAAGCCTTGTTGAAATCAAGTCAAACCATATCCACTGCTCTCCTCTCATCCACCAAGCTAGTCATTTCATTGTAGAAGGCTATCAGGTTGGTCAGGCATAATTTCCCCTTTCTAAATTCAGGCCAACTACTCCCAGCCACCTTCTTGTCTTTAATATGTTTGGAAATCCTAAGCTTGAAAGCTAGAGGAGTGTGGAGCCTCTAAGAATCCTACTCAAAACAAGATTCTCAAAAATTCCAGGCCTCTAGCTATGGAGATGAGAGGCAATTCCCTGTCAAAAACAGAACTTCCAAAGTTTCCCAGCCCCACCTCCTTGATACATGCCTGAAAAATTCAGTCAGGTACTTCTAGCAGTGCATATAATATGCAATATTTGCCCCCTGTAACAACCAGAAACTTCGAAGTTGTTGCATTCCTGGAGGTCTAGTGAAGCAGCATGCAGAATACCACAGCAATATCTGAGCTCTGTTTAAGCTTTCTAGCTTGTCTACATTGACAGAGCTGATCTTGGCATAGTCCAGTTTACCCAAAGCAGAAACTAAGCCAATACTGGATCTTCTAACAACACGAGTCAACAAAGTGGACAATTAGCCAGTCACTCCCATGCCCTAAAAGGACATGTGTTTTGCTCTGTTTTTCTTAAATAGGAACCACATTTTTTTCTCTGGAAAGGTATTTTTAATCCAAAGGGAAGTCCCTTTCTCTTCATCAGTTTCTGGGCTTTTATCCCTCAGTTCTCATCAAGGAGTCAAGCAACAGATAGGCACTGAATCAGTGCCTATCCATTTACAATAACCATCAGTGTGTTCATTATACAGTACTTAAGAGTTGTTCATTTCTACATTGTTTTCAGATTGAGTCGACCTGGATAAAGACTAAATCTAATCTTTACGTTAAACTGCTATGAAACCACTGTTACCAGTATAGGAAAAGGTTAAAAAACAGTTCAACAAAGTACTTCTAAATTAATGGAATATCTCAATATCATATAATTGCTATATCAATTTAGATAACAAGTTGCTGTACGTAAAAAGTGAAGAGCCGTAAAGAGTTAATATTTAATTTTCAGTCTACTACTTAGATTAGAAAGATGGAACACATTCAGAATTGAACTGCAAATGAAAGAAGAAAAATGTTTATTCCTTATAAAGCCATTCAAAATTAATCTCTGACTCTGTAATATACACAGCTTTTTATAAGGTTCTCTATTCTAAGAGAAGTAAATAAAGGTAAATAATGCATAATATAAGTATTCCAGTGAATAAGCTGAAACAACTTGCCTAAGCACATTTTATTCATCATAAAACTTTTCTTAAAGACATTTAAAACTATAGCACAGAAGATTCTTAATTAGACTCAGGAATATGCAAACTGATCAGGAATATGCAAACTGACAGCCACAAGGACGAACACATACCCTTAATAATCGATTCAGCTGCATATAGATCCCGCTTGTAGGTCACCTAAAGGACAGACAAGCCTCATTAGATTTAACATAGCAGGAAGGAATGTAAAACCAATAAAACAATGCCCTGAAGGCAATTTTTTATATTTGAAATACCATAAACAAATGATACTGTCAATTCCTTAATTCTAGTAAAATATGACTGGCAAGTCATGAGAACAGAAGTTGCAGAAAATACTGGAGACTCGAGAGAAACCTTTTTTTAAATACTTAGATCTGCTTAGAACTCATTTGAAACGTAAAACTCTTTTTAACCCTTTGAAGAATCAAAAAACCCCATGATATTGCACCTATTTTCACACATCCATTCTATTCTATAATTTTATTGTAAAATAGATTAATTTTTTTATAGGACTTGTGATCATGAGAATGACAGCCAGGGAGAAGCCTCATTATTTCTTTTACTAATATAGATGTAGTTTTTCAGTAGTGAAAGACTACTACTGTTAATGAGAGTCCAATTAATCAGTGGGAATCAGTGAGACTGTAATAGGCTTTGTACGAGCTTTCAGAGGATTAAAAACCATCAAGATCTTCTTGAAGGCATTCAGATCAAGTTAGATTGACAATAAGATGGATGAATACTTACTTGATACTTGCAAAAAACCACCTTTTATATCTGCCTTTGTACTCTCATGGTGGTTGACAGTCCCAGTATCAGGCTTTGCAAATAAAGTAACAGAAAACTAAAGACAGTGTCTACCCAAGACATTAACAGTCTTCGCTAGCAATGTCTTTGCAATGACATTCAGTGACATGATCTTATATAAGAATAACTCCTAAATACTTGTCTTTGTTTTTATTGCAACTTCCTTTTATGTTAAATAAAATATTACTGGATTTTCTGCATTTGTTTCTCTAGAGTCTGAATAATTTTCTTCTATCTTTTTGAAATGGACTGAATCGGATTCCAAAAGCCTAAGTGCTGCAAAGTAAATCTTACAGCAGAGACATACCATTGTAGGTATTAGCATTTTAGTCTCCAAGTAAATGACTATTTGATTTTAACATAAGGATTCTTGTAACTGCTTTCTTTTCCATCTCGTAAATTAAGCTGTGTATTGTACTCAGAAACAGATTAATAATATTACCTTTCTCATTACTCATCATTTCTCCAAGGAATTATATTCTTTTAAAATTAAAAATTAACTTACTTCCCTATAGCTTGTCGTGCAGGAGAAGCAGCCAGAGAGTGAATCTAGCCTGAGAAATCTCAGGTGTCTGAGTTTACATACTGTTGGGAAGAATCAATGTCTTGAATTTAAATTTAAGGATAAAGAGTTATTGAGTGACCAATTTTGTTGCAAGGTTTCTTTCTAATTACCTGTTTCCAGAGGGCTTTTATATTGAACTTTCAGTAAACCTGTATCAGATTACCATCTAAAAAACTTTCAAGAAACAAGACTATCTAAGCTCTGTCAAAAGTAGTTTAACATACTCTAAGGTTCACAATCTCTTTGATATGCAAAAGTATTTTTAAATAGTCTGATTTTAAAAAGAAGTTACTTCATAAAGTAGGCCCAGTCTTCAAGAAAACAACACAGAAGAACAAAAAATTAAGAATGAACCTTTAAAATCACTTCTGAAATTCTGAACCAGACATCAGCAAATACTTTTTAGGATGGTTTCCTAGAGAAATAAATCATCTGAGACCATATGACACTATCCATATATATTTCTTTCATAATCTTTAATCCTATAAGCTAATTTCAGATACAAGCTCCTCTAAGTTTTATGAAAATAGTAAAGTTGACAGAGGGAAAAACCCTGCCAGCTACCACAGGTGACCACCACTTACCAGTCAGGGAGGGCGGGATTCTCCACACCTCTTTCAATATTGCATAAGATGCTAAATCCAACCAAAGTTTCATTTTAGATGAAACTTATTCAAAAGGCAGGCAACCACGACAGAGACACCCTTTTGTTTAATTCTAACCATTGATTGGTTTAGTATGAATTTGTTTTAAACAACTTTTAAGGATAGTCAACATGATAGCTCATTGTTCTGAGCAGCTATACTGCTTTATCTCTAGTTTCACTAAAGTGGATTTGCTTTCTAGGCTCACCCCAGCAAAAAGCAATTCAGATCTAGCCAAATCAACCAGGAAGAATACTTTAACTGCCACTTTATACCATAAAGTAAGATGGCACTCTCCACTCTCACAGCCCAGGTGAGGTGCAAAAATCACAGTGGAAAAAGAATAAGTAAGCAAAATGACACACAGGAGGTCTCTCACTTTGCAGAAGAGAGATCTTCTACCTCATCCATTTCTGTTTTTTTTTTATATCACATTACTAAGCTAAATCTCTACGGACTTACCAAATCACCATTTAATCTTCTTTTTCATGCTCTTCTCTGAACCTTCTCTATTTATCAACAGTTGCACAGAGCTTGAGTCTAGATTTGACGATGGTATTCTAGATGCACTTGTAATACTAGAACATCTCTTTTAATTTCATATTGTTTCTATATCTGTGGCTGACATAAGGTATTTTGCCCACAGTGGAAACTTCCTATCCTCTGTCATTCCTACACCATTTTCAAAGTCACTGCCTTCCTAGAACAATTCTCTAAATACGGCCTATACCTTTTTTTGTTTCTAAAAACACTTCTTTATGTTTCACTGCAATGAAAAGTAGACCTTTTGTTTAAATTGTTTTCCAAGCAATCCTTATCAATAGTTTACTTCTGATCAACTATATTTTTATTTACAAATCCTTAAATCTTTGTGTTGTATGCGAACTTCATCAGACAAATGTTAAATAGTTAAAAAAAAATAAGAGTTTCTGCGGAACTGTATGTGGTGACAATTATCTGTTGAAATATATCAGTTATCCAATTTTTAATCTATTTAATGAGGACTAGTCCAATTACAGTCATCCTATTTTTAATTAAGATGTAACAAGTCAAACTTCTGCCAACTGTATATTTTATCAGCACTACCATCTTTATCAGGCAAGACTGTAATCTTGTAAAAAAGGCTTGAGGTCAATTTCACAAAATAAGTAAATTCCATGTTGGTTGACATTAATTACATTAGCCCCTTAACTCTTCATTAATCAAGTTCTGCCTGTGGCAGTGCACTCTTTTGTTTTGTTGATCAATATCGAACTCACAGGCTTCTAACTACTCAGATTCTCTCTCTTCATGTGACAACATTAATTTTCACTTTGTCCTCTTGAGCATCTAGTGTTCCAAGATTTTCTGAATGTTATTGCTGCAATCCAGAATATCGCTAGGCCAAATACTAAAACTCAACACAAATACCTCTCTATCACAGAATATTAAACCATCATCTGGTTTTTTTTGGCAGACTAATCTTACTTATTAAACATTTCTCTACTTTTCTATATAATAAACAATCTACTATATCTATTTAGTAAAGCCTCAAAATCATCACACAAGGGTTGGTTGGTTGGTTGGTTTTTTCTCCTGTGTGCCCTTCTCTCTCTATAGTCAGACTGCAACTTTTCACTATCTAGGAAGATGCTCTTTTAAAAGTCTCTCAAAGTTCTTCTCATTTAATGATTATAAGTCTTCTTCAAAATTATTTAGCTTGATGAACATTTCAGATTTACAAAACTCTATGTTAAATGCAAAGCATAACTCTTTACCAAACAAGCACAATAAAGTTATGATCACACATACACAAAATGCATGGCATTTTAGTTTAATGAAGTACTTCCCTCTGTTCTATTACGGTATCAAACATGTATTCTTTGTACGGGATATTTTTGTAGGATTAGAAAATAACCTTTCTTTTTAGAAATGGTGAGGATTTTTTGCACTATCAGCATTAAGTCTTTAAATGCATATCAATCTTTTAAAAATGTTCTCAAAATGCATTTTTCATCTGCATTATACACACACATATATATATTAGACTCCAACAATTACATTCTGTTACATGATTTTATACTTTATTTAAGAGGATATTGCCCCAGAACATATAAGGTCATTTTGTTTCAAAGGTGTCAAGCACAGAGAAACTGAAAATGTGGTTTTGATAGTGTCATTCTGTTTCCTTTTTTGCCATCCTGATCCTAAATATCTTATAAATAGTTATATAATAACTACATTTGTAATAGAACTTAATAAATATTTATAACAATGAAGTAATTTGAATGTTCCTGCTGGTTGTTGTCACTACAAAGAATGATTTTAAATTTGTAATTTGCTACCAGAAAGTAAACAAACTATCTCTTACTTTAGCTTCAACGGTAAGTAACTTTGTAATGTTACTTTTTCTAATGCACTGTAAGTAGACAGTGCTCAGGTGAAATAGAGTTAATCCAAGAAAACAATATATCTGAACACATAAGTAACTTTTTCCCATAGCTCTGAGTCATTTAATGTTATGTAGGTTGTGCACGTAATAAACAAACTGAACTCTTACAAATATCAGATCTGCTCTTTAATGATTTAAGCTCCGCATAGGATGAAACTGGTTTGTAGTACATGGACTTCAGAAACTGTTCACCAGTTAATAGACTGCAGTTTTTCTGTTACAAATCCTCTGAAGCCTCAACTGAACAATGATTATTTATTTCAGTTTTCATTTATCTGAATGGAATATCTTTTTGTCTCTTTTGAAAAAATAAGACTGGGGACATTGGGAGCACATCACTTCTTGGCATATGAAATATAATTTATGTCAGCTTCAAAAAGCCTTCCAGAAAAAACCAACATATTACAAATTACATTATTATGACAGCTAAGAAAAGACAATTCTGCTTCTAAAAGGTGATTAGTAACAAACACTAACAGCTCCTAATGATTTTGTAGGCAAGCATCACTTGAGAAAATAGGCAGTCTTCTGCACTTCATCAAACTGCACAAACTGAGCACGAGTGTTCTCTTCTTTAATGGTACTGCTCCGAGTCACCTGCCAAACACCCCAGTATAGAGTGAACAATACCAGGGTGCTATTCAAGCAGGAAGGAGCTATCTTCCTCTGTGGCCTCTATTCTGATATAAGTATTTGCTGCAGAAGCAATTTACTATTTCACAGACCTCGTCATTTTTATGCCTTTTACTTTCAATGTCTTCACAAGACACAGAAGACACCAATGACTTTTAGCTACAAAATAAGACACTGAATAGGATGTGAGAAGGTACAGGTACTTTAATGACATGGCACCAGCATCTTTGTGCATACTATATATAGCATATTCACTGCTTTGCATGGCCTGCAGCACAGTACCTGCATGCAAATGGGTGTGCTGTTGCTACTGTCACACTGCACAGTACCGTCAGCACCGAGATTCTGTGGTGGGTTGACTCTGGCTGGATGCCAGGTGGCCACCAAAGCCACTCTATCACTCCCCTCCTCAGCTGGACGGGGAGAGAAAATATAACAAAAGGCTTGTGAGTCAAGATAAGGACAGGGAGAGATCACTCACCAATTACCAGACTCGACTTGGGGAAAATTAATTTATTACCAATCAAATCAGAGTAAAGTAATGAGAAATATCTTAAAATACCCTCCCCCCACCCCTCACTTCTTCCCGGGCACAACTCCACTCCCGATTTCTCTACCTCCTCTCCCTGAGCGGCACAGGGGGAAGAGGAATGGGGGTTGCAGCCAGTTCATCACGCATTGTCTCTGCTGCTCCTTCCTCTTTACCCTCTTCCCCTGCTCCAGCGTGGGGTCTCTCCCACAGGAGACAGTCCTCCACAAACTTCTCCAATGTGAGTCCTTCCCATGGGCTGCAGTTCTCCACAAACTGCTCCAGTGTGGGTCCCTTCCATGGGCTGCAATCCTTCAGGCACAGACTGCTCCAGCATGGGTCCCCCGCAGGGTCACAAGTCCTGCCAGAAAACCTGCTCCACCGTGGGCTCCTCTCTCCACATGTCCTGCCAGGAGCCTGCTCCAGCACGGGCTTCCCACAGGGTCACAGCCTCCTTCGGGCACCCACCTGCTCTGGCGTGGGGTCCTCCCTGGGCTGCAGGTGGATATCTGCTGCACCGTGGACCTCCATGGGCTGCAGGGGGACAGCCTGCCTCACCAGGGTCTTCACCACGGGCTGCAGGGGAATCTCTGCTCCGGCACCTGGAGCATCTCCTCCCCTCCTTCTTCACTGACCTGGGTGTGTTGCAGAGTTGTTTCTCTCACATGTTCTCACTCCTCTCTCTGGCTGCAGTTGTGCAGTTTTTCTTCCCCCTTCTTAAATATGTTATCTCAGAGGCGCTACCACTGTCACTGATGGGCTCGGCCTTGGCCAGCAGTGGGTCCATCTTGAGCCGGCTGGCATTGGCTCTATCAGACGAAGGGGAAGCTTCTAGCAGCTTCTCACAGAAGTCACCCCTGTAGCCCTCCCACCACCAAAATCTTGCCACACAAACCCAATACAGACTCTTTCACCTGGCTCACAGTATTTTCAGCTTTTCTACCTGAATCTCCTTCTTCATGATATTCTCCAGTATGCCACCAGTTAAAAAAGTTCTCCGTCCAATATCCGATCACCTACAAGGAATTCACCCTTCACATGTTACCATTTTCCATTTGTTTACAGGCCTCTTTAAAGTCCAGTACTACTACAGTAGGTCCCACATGCTAGAAGGTTAACAGCATCAGGATTTCGTTTCACCAGCAATGCTGGAGTGGCACTAACGCTTCAACAACTCTCTTTTAAAACAGAGATGTGCACAAGCTCAAGTCTGAAGTGTAACTGGGGGCTGGTTACTAGTGCTGCTCCTCAGGGGCTGATACTAGGGACAATACTGTCTAATATCTTTATTAATAACCTGGGAAAGGGGAATTACCCTCAGCAAATTAGTAGATGACAACAAATGGGGAAGTATTCAATATGCTCAAGGGTACAACACTCATTTAGAGGGATCCAGAAAGGCTAGAGAAAGGGGCTGACAGAAACCTTGTGAAATATAACAGACACAAATACAGCATCCTGCATCTGGGACAGAATAACACTGTGCAGCAGTCCATACTGATGCCAAAATATAGAAAACAGCTTTGCAGAAAAGGACCTTCTGGACAAACTAAGCATGAGTCAGCAGTGTGTAGCAGTGCAAAAAAGAAGTGCTACTGACTGGGCTGTATCAGTAAGGAAGTAGACTTCATTACAGGGAATACAGGGATTATTCCCCTGTATTCAGCACTTCTGAGAACACACCAGAGTACAGTTTCTAGTTTTGGGCTCCCCAGTATAACACAATGAGGAACAGGAGGAAGCCCAGCAAAGGGCTGCTAAGATGGCATGAGAGAACTTGGTTTGTTCAACCCGAAGAACAGAAGATGAAGGGTGGGGAAGGGTCATAATTAATGGCCATAGAGAAGAGTAAGCTGGACTTTTCTTGCAGATTTTTCTGTTGGCCTTTCATCCTTTCCCAGTGCAAGAGACAGTAAGGGAAATGCCGACCAAATATTATGAGAAAAGTTTCCTCCATATGGGGGGATATGCATTGGAATTGTTTTCCCCAGAGAGTCTGTGAAATCTCCATTCTTGGAGGTACTCAATACTCAACTGGACAAAGCCCTGCACAGCCTAATCTAACTAACCTGGCTCCACTTTCAGCAAGGTGTTGGACCAGATGACATCTACATGTTTCCTTCAGTCTTAATTATTCTGTCATTCTAGGTCAAAAGACTACACTTCATCTGCTGGGCATTAGTAGCATCTACAGATAGTAAAAAACTAAATAAACATTATAAAGAACTGAGTGAACATTATGGGTGTATTTTGTTACCCTTCATGTAAGTACCATGCTTTGCAATGAGAACAATGAAACCATCCAAACAGTGATGCAATGCAAATACACATGACATAATCTGTCCTTTAGAAGACTGATTAAGAAAACAGACAATATACTGTTTAAGAAAGACTATATCCCAGAAAGATATTGAAAGAAGTTGCTGTATGCAACCAACATGTAAGTAAATTTTGCTGCTAAATTGCACAGGAAATTTGCACTGCAGATTCAGGAAATTACCTTTCTGTGTAAGATTTAGTGTCATATTATTAGAAATCATGTCCCGTTGGAGGAAATTTACTGTCAAAGACAAATGGAGTGATTTGAGCTGCATCCAGATCCTTCAATGTGGTAATGAATAAAATAAAAAGAAAAAATAAATAAAAAGAAATAGAATAAAAAGAAAAAAAGAAACACTTAAAAATTGCATGACACAACAGCTGCTGAGAAAGAATAATGTCCCACCATCCAAAACAGTGAAATGGGATTCTTTTAAGCAGCAGGGATATATCCTTTGGCACCTGTATACACACCTGCTTTGTCAGTTGTCAGGAACCTACAGATTATCGGACAAGGTGAATGATGTTTAAAAAATTTTAAAAGACTGAAGAATTCTTAAACATCACAGTGTTACTGAATGTAATGAACTGCTCTAAAAATCAAACTGTTAGCCATGTGTTTGGCATCAGAGAAAAAGTGATGTCCTCATAGAAAAAGTGGAGGAAAATACGCAAAAGATACAGAAATAGCAGGAGAAAACTCATCTCATAAAAGAATGTTCTTAGTTTTAGAGACTATGGAATTATAATTTTACAGATTCTCAGGTTATTCAAGTACCTAGTTGGTTTTTCTACTTCCAGATAAATACTGTCTTCATTAATTATCTTGGGTGACACCTGCCCAGCTCTGTCCACAACAATGAGCTCTAAAAAAAAAGCTCACAATAATCCAAAAACAATTCTGAAATTTGGAAGAGAAAAGCCTAAATATTACAATTGAAAACACATCTGAATTTTTATGGTAGTATGAAAATTTCATTAATTTTAAAAGATATATAAAAAATAGAGATTATTATTGCCTTTACCTTCCAGAGGTCAGCTGTTCCTTCAACAAGTTTGGCATTTGTTTTACAGTATTTCAGAGCCAGATGTAAACATTCAGTTCCATAATCCAGGTCATAGTCTGTACACTGTAGTAATTTAAAAAAGAATAAATATTCTTAATTAGTCTTAAAGAAATCATACTTCTAAGCAATAACAGATTTTCTTTCATTAATTAAACCTTACATCTCAACAGTCCTGTCCAGAATAATACATGCTGTATTAGATAGGCAGGTTCAGGATGGTTCAGAAATAAAACTCTTCCAAGAAGCTTATGCCAAATTCTAGCTCTCCAGCAAAGTGTTAGAGAAGTAAATAAACACTTCATAACCACAGATTAATTCAGTTAGGTGCTGCAAGTATCTTGCTACACCTTTATGTTGTTAACTAAATCAATGAGAAGTTACATGTATAAAAAAAATTTTGATACGAGTTGAGGCCTCACCAAAAGAAATCATCAACCTTCTAGTGACAAACTTTTAGAGTATGGGAACAAGTTAATAAATTGTAGAAGCATGACTCTTCAAAGTCTTGTCTGGTTTGGTTTTTGCAACATCAAAAAAGGATGGTATTAACTAAGAACCTCTTTATTCCTTACATGTTTCCCTCTGTATTTTTCTGCAGCTACCTGCACACAAAATAGCAAAGTTTCATGCTGCTCCATGAGCCTTCCAGATTAAAAAAAAAAAAAAACCCAACCCAAAAAAACCCCAACAAATTGTCCACTTTTTAGTCATTTAGAAGAGGCATTCTTCTGTTAACACACCCTTCCCAAGCAGGTTGGCTTCCTATATTTAGTGATTATAAGAATCCTATTGATGGAAAACCAAGTAGTGCGCAGAATCTCTCAAACCAAAACATAGGTAGGTACAAAAGCCGGAACTGGGAGCTTATCAGACAGGACTACCTCAAGATAAATTGGCCTGATTAAGATAAGAAAATTCTAGTCTATTTTCATATTGCTAAATTACCAGACCATCCAGAAACATGAATTACATGTAACAAGGAAGGATATTTTAGATAGGGTCTTTCATAAAAATGGATGTATTTGATAAGACCACAGGCTTGCTAGCCCAGTATCCAGTCTCTAGTAGAGGTTGACAGTGGGTAGTCAAGGATAAGTAAATAAGAACACAGCAATCATATTTTCTTACAAATAATATACCCTGGTAAACCCTTACTCTTATCCCAAATCTGTTCAGTTTCCTTAAAGAGCCTTTGGTAAAAGCTTCAGTGAAACATCTTATTATGCAAGTAGGCTGTTACCAGCTTCAGCCACCTCAAACAAGAAGCTGGTTAACTCCTTAAAGAATGACAATTAGCTCTGCAATGCATTTCCTTTACAAAGCTTTCCTTTACAAAAGCTGAAATAACCCTTCCACTGTGTCAAATTTAACCATGTGTCTACAAATTCGTGTTTCGAATAAAATGTGACAGTCCAGATACTGTGCTCAGTAACTCACAGTCTCCTCCAGGACTCAAGAATTCAAAATTGTCAAGAATGCAAAAACCTAAGTGGGTTAAAGAAGATCCAAATAAAAGTGCTGCAATACAACTTGCTTTTTTCTTTAATAATTTCCTCAAGAAGTTTAATAAAAAAGACAAAGAAAATTTTTAGTTTCTATTCTTGTTTTATACTGCATCAGTGAAATTCAAGGAATTCATCAGCATTACACAGCTGAATTGTACTACTAACACACACAGATGTCTTAGAAAAATCATCATTATCACTTTTATATTATTTAAATTAGTAATTTTTGTCATTTTAGTTGGTCATGACTGCAATCATAAAGAAGATCCTTTTACATAGCCTGCTTAGAAAGAAACATAATTTAAGTGTTATACTTCTCTACAGAAGATTTTAAGTGCTTTGAGTAACAAAGCAGAACAGACACAAGAAGATAGAGTAACTTAAAAAGAAAGACTTCTTTCAGAATACTAAAGAAAATAGGGATTTCAAAAAGACACTTTGAAATATTTTTAAATTAACCAGAAATTATTTATATTCCTTAATCGAGATACAAAAAAGGTCAACAGAAAATAGAAAGGAATAGGGAACTCTAGCTCCAAAACATTTAAAATGGAGCGATCTCTCGAGTAAAGAGGTCCAGAGATAAATTGCCAATGAAACCAGAAATGGCCTAGTAACTTTCAATTCCAAATATTTATTACTAAAATGTTTCCTTTTTTGGTTTGGTTTGGTTTTAAGGAAAATTTTCTGGTAGAACGCAAACTATTTTCTACTAATGTGAATAACATACAGATTAAAAAAAAATATATATATTTATTTTTCCTCAGAATGGAAGAGAAAATTTCAGAAAAAAAACTATAAAAGAACTTACTTTGAATTAAAATTAAGTTCCATTTTTAAATATATGGGTAATGAATGATACTAGGACAAGACTAAGCAATTCCAACTTTTTAGCAAGGTATTAATTACAGATAATTAGTAAGGAATGGAGAAGTTCCATTAATGGTCTAAAGCATCTTGAGGGTATTGCTGGCTTGAAGGGATGAAATATGACACAAAGCAAAGTAATAATTAAAAACATATTTCACTAATACTTGTACATCATGACACTTACCATTCTAATTATCTGTAATTGTTTAAACCTAAACATATTGTCACAGTGTACTGTTCTGCAAGTCTGATACACTGATGTCAGAGGAGAACAATGAAATGGAACTACCAGCTCAAGACCAGCTTATTTAATATATTATCCATATGCTAAACAGCTCCACAAGTGAAATTTTAAATCCATATTTCAGGTGTAGAATTTGAAAGCTTCTATACTGCTCCAAGAAATTTAGTTAACAAATTAAGCATTATCAGGGAATGCCTATAATAAAAAGTTGTAGAATATCTATAAGGAAAATTCTTACTGACCCAGTCATGCAAACATTCTCATTCTAAGTCTTCTGTATGCATTTCATTGTACATCTAGAGCCAATTTACATTACAACAATCTGTTTAAAACTCTTACTATTTCTAAAGTCTCTTTTTTGACTGAAAGGCTTTTTAACATAAAGTTTGACAGAGTACAGTTAACTGAACTTGACATGCACACATAGCTTTGTGAAACAATAGACATAGTTTAAGTTTCAGACCACAGATTTGAAATGGTGGAAACAGCTGGAAATATTGGCACAAAACATATCCACAAAAGAAAGAAAACAGATTAGTTTAGCTCTTTAAATGACACAGAAGGAAATATGTTATTTAGAAATGCTTTTGAACTGTTGAATATTCAAAGGCGTTCTAATAGGTAGTTTGTGGGACTGACTTTTTTGTGGGTGGTTTTTTGTTTGTTTGTTTTCCAAGAGTGGATGTCTGAATAAAGTGCTGTGGGTGGAGTGAGATCCAGATTTTAGCATTACAACAATTCTTCTTCCCCTGCCCCCTAGATTAGTTTGAAAATATTTTGATAAATAATATTACTTCCTAAAATGCAAGCTATACTGTTGCTTAGCTGTAAACATGGAACAAGGGGTTAGAGAAAAAAGCAGCTACATAGCCTGTATCTCCCTGGTACTTACTAATAGTCCATAAACTAACTTGTTTCCAATGTAATACTTTGAAAAAGTAAAATTATAAAAAAGCAGTATTTAACATTAACAATTTATTTTACTGTTAACATGCACTACTTTACTGTATCTTTATACTGATAAAAGATTTTGAATGGATATATGGGAACTGGTAACAATACAGCAGAACAAACACAGACACAAGAAAGTTTTTCATTACAGCACTGTCATTTTCTTATTTTTCATCATTCCTTAGTTTTATAATAAGGAAACAAAATCAATATTCTTTACGTATTAACTGAAAGAAAATCTTCAGAATTGCTCCTTTACACAGGTACCCTTAAAGCCTGTATAGATGCAGTCTTTTACACTTCTGTAACCATTGGCTGTGTCATTTTCAGTACTTTTTGCATTGTCAGCAGTAAGTGTCTCCATTTTAGTCTCCCATGTAAATCCATTCTATAACAACATCAGAACACTTACAATTAAAATGCATAACTAATTTACAATAGCAGAGCTTTATGATTTTTCCAGATCTTTGCAAATCAAGTTTTCACTGCTGAAGTGCCAGAGTATATCATGAACATTCATCATGAGGAACGTTTTACTAAGTTAAAAAAGAAGCAGACACAAGCTCTTGCTGAACCTGAATTGGCCTACTTTTATCATATTTTATAAAGATTTTTTTTTGCCATGTTCATTACCATGGAATCCAAAAAATGCTGAATCCAACAGCAGATTTGCAGTAAGCACTCAGCCTACAGCAATACACTACAGCTAAATGAGAAATAACAGAAGCAGCAAACAGAATGAGGAAACACGTGAATGAGGAAACAATGAGTGCAGATAAGCTCATCTCTGAAACAATTTCTGCTGTAGTTAATTATTAGAACTGTTGTGACATACATCCAGATGCAGTAGTGCTTCACAGTGAAGAGAATAAAGATACAGCAATTTACTCTGTAACAGAATTAAGCAAGCCTGTTTTTCTACAGATCTGTATCTATATCCCAATGCCTTTCACTGCAGTAACTGCAAGTGCCCTCTCTGTACATGCCATGATTTCCCTGCACTCTACCAACAGATCCCCTGAAAACTTCCTGACTGCCCATTGAAATATTTTGGTACTCAAGTTGCTTCTGAGTCCACTAAATACCTGTTAAAGAACTTACGCATTGGTTGGCACCAAGATCCCATGTGCTAAAAGATATATGACCAAGAAAAACAGAAGATAACAGCTGAATTCACATTTCAGCCATGGAGCTGAAGGCCTAAGAGCCTGAAGGCTCTGAGGCTCCAGCCACATCTCAGTGAAGGCATTCATTTGGGTTTCCCTCCTCCTCACACTCACTGATTTTTCAAAAACTATATAGGGACTTAATATCATTGAAATCTCTACGCCTCCATCAATTCTGATTGAAATCATGATCTTAAGGGTCTTTCCCAACTTAATGAGTCTGTGATTCTATGAAATTGAACAAAATGTGCAATTAAAGGTTTAAAATATTATTGAGACAAGGGTTAAAACAAGTAATGCTTTCAAGTATCTTTTCAATAGTAAAAGTTACAAATGAAAGAATAATGTTGCCTCTTCCCTTTCTGGAATAAATGTCCTGGGTCAGAGAACACAGTCCAGACTGCCATCACCAGCAACCATGTTCTATACTCCTGATGTAGGTATATGAGCTCCCAAGTCAAGTCAGATATGCATTTTCTTTTTATTAGTCTTCTTTGAAAGCAGTTTATAATCTCTCTTTATGTTGAAGCTGACAATTACTGTTCACTGTACACAACTTGCTGCTAGGCAGCAGGAGTCCCATAGGCAAGAATGCGGAACATAAACACACAGCGTGGGCAACATGAAATTTGCTTTCCCTATCACAGTTTAAAGTTTTAGCTACTAGCCAAGGCTGGGGATAACTCCACTCTTTTTTTCTTTAAACACAAATTTGCTTGAAAAACTCACTGTCACAATATGTAAAAGCAGAAACTCAGTGGGATTTAGAAATGCATTGCACTTCTGAGCATAAATTAAACAAAAACATTGTGTAAGATCATGGAACAAAATTTTTATGTGGATATTTCTGTCCATTTTGGACAGGTTCCTTCAACTTTCTTCTAAGCAACAAATCACACATGATTCTGTGACCACAAGATAGGATCTAGGACTAATGAGCTAGACTGAAATACCCTTGTTTTCAGTGTCCCATTCTGTCAAAACCACTAAGAAAAAGGCATTTACTTTGATTTAGATTAATCAAGAAATCACTACAACAAAAATATTGAAATAAGGTAACCAGACAATTAGAAGAGATACCCGGTTTACTGACTGCCATTTTCCAGCTCTGCCTCAAAATGAAACAGAAGCTGAAGTATAATCACAAGACTAGGTCCTAGGGCCAGCATCCTTAAGTGTGGCTCTTGATAAAAGAAACAGAAAGATCCAAGTTTTAAAATTCTTTTGAGAATGCATAAGAGCTATCTTTTCTGCTCTTAAATCCATGCCTTAAGATACTTGCAGATACGCTACATGATTATTACAACAGTGTTTGTATCATTGCCTCAAGTTGCGCCAGGGGAGGTTTAGGTTGCGTATTAGGAAAAATTTCTTCACCGAAAGGGTTGTCAAGCATTGGAACAGGCTGCCCAGGGAAGTGGTTGAGTCACCATCCCTGGAGGTATTTAAAAGATGTGTAGACGTGGTGCTTAGGGACATGGTTTAGTGGTGGACTTGGCAGTGTTAGGTTAACGGTTGAGCTTGATGATCTGAAAGGTCTTTTCCAACCTAAATAATACTATGATTTTGTGATTAAAGCTTACTCTTTAAATCTTAATCTTATTCTGGCTGCTACTGCTTCCATCTCTGCAAAAGGAGAGGTCCAGACAAACCAATCACCCTGTAAAATAAGTACATGTGCTCAACTTTACACCGAAATCATAAAAACACTAATACCTACGTTTTGAAAAACCCTAGTTCTGTCTGAAAATTAGATGGACAGCCCTAACCCCTACGTACCCAGAGTAACCCATAATTCAGTCCTTTCAGAGAATGAGGTCTGCTATGTTCTCCTAGACAAATCATGATCAACCTGTAGAGAGAGGGGAAAAAGGGCAGCTTTGCTATTAAGGAATGAAAACTTAATCAAGAATGACTGGAGGTGCTTTGCCGAGGAAAGAAGGGTACTGGTAGGCAAAACTAAGAAATGTCAAGGGTTGTGTCCACATTACCAATTTAGTGTGCACGACAGGTTCTTTTTGGTGCAAGTCTTTCCTGCATCCCTACTCAGAATCTACAAAATGCACTTGACTGTTGCTGGAAAGCTCAAAGTCATTCCCCTTTTAGTGGAATCAAGGTGAAAGTCATATGCGAGGGCACCTGCTAAAGCACATCATTTGCAGTGTGGTGCCCTAGCAGCCAGGACTCAGCATGCATTGTGTCCATATGACTGGCAACTGGGATGAATATCACTGCTGGTAAAGTCCCAGTTTACACATACAATCCTGAAACAATAACGGATCACCAAAAATCAAAGCTTAGTCTTTCTCTCTCTGTGCCACACCAGTAGATATATTCCTAATGTTACTCCAACGAAGTCCACACAAACTAGCATAATGAAAATGAGAATACAAATGAGGTGAGAATAAACAATGGTACTGGTATGAAGATGAAATACCTGATGCAACTAAGAGCTAGTTATTAATCAGGTTGACTTCACAAAACAAGTCCTGACTAACCATGAGAGTATTGGTTTTTTCGACGTCAGAAAAGGACACAGGGGTCATTTTAAGCGTGCAGCTGAACATGGAATTTCAGACCTCATATACAAGTTCAGCTTTTTAAAAAGTCATATTTTAGTTACAATGTCAAGAAGAAATAAGAAAATATTAATATTATATGTGCCAACTTAATAGTCAAAACACTAGGTTAGGACTCATTGTTTACACTTTAATAAATTATCTTGTAAATTGGAAAAATACTTGGAAAAGAGTTATATGGACAATACAAAGAGAAAAAAATCTTGTCCCAATGCGGAAAACTACAGATTGTTTAGGTTATTCTAAGAAAAAGCAAAGAAGTGATTGTTCACATTCTCTCAGTAAAGAGATTTCTAAATATATCAAGTTCTAAAATTAAGCAACCAGCAGAGAATTTAATCAGGCTTAGAAGCAGAGGTGAGCCAAATTCAGGCCAAGTTAAAATGCATGTTTTATCTTTAAATTTTTTTGAACAGATAAGATTATTCACTCTTGGAACAATTTACTTAAGAGAATCACCTCTTGAAATTATGCAAGATCATAAATGGTCCTTTTCCTTGCCTTTCAGTACACTGAACTGTCAACAGGTTAGAGATTAAAAGCTCTAGCATCACTACCTTGTTTTCTTTTTGCTCTCTCAAAACAAGCAGCAGATGACAATTTAGATGGGTGGTCTCCCATATGCTGAATACAGTAATTCTCACTCAGTATTCAGCATTGTTTGAGCCTGTGCCAAATGGGTGATCCTTGTGGATACAGTACACTTATCACAGTAAATCCAGTAACACTTATAACAATACTCTAATAATCCAGTCTAACTTCCAACTTGAATAATTGCAGTGTGTCTCCCTAGCATACACCCTCCAAATTATATCTGAAGACAAAATGCCTTTTCACTGCTACAGAGATGCCAGACTTCACCCAGGGTGTGGCAGCTTTGCACCACTGCACCAAACAGTTTCAAGAGCTAATATGCGAATTTGCAAAGTGCTTTGAGATCCTACAGGATGAGGAGTGCCATAAAATGGAAGTAATTATCCCATTAGCAAAAAAACTTTTTATTTTTTTCTTATGCAAGGCATTAGAATTTCTCCAAACATTCTTGTGGCAGAAATTAATTAGGGCAAGGTGGGGATTCATACAATATCCTGGCTCCACCATTGTGCCAAAGAACTAATCAAGTACAGAGCTATCTAAACTAGCAGTTTTCTCAACAGACCACCAATCTAGCTTCAGGTTTTGAATAAATGAAAGCATTACTGACAAAACTCATTTAGTACATTAATCTTAAAAAGAATTGGGTATGTTTTAAGGATAGGGAAAGAGGAAAAAATATTTATTCCTCTAAATCTCAGGACAAAGTTGCTAGGGTAAAAAGATGCCAGATGAAGTAACTGTAAAATCTCTTTGGAAAACATCTCAGAACTACAACCTGAAGACTGTACAAATTAGGATATTAATTTAGGTGACCCTGCATTTAAGCAACAGTCTGTGTGCATCAGCCTGAAGATGAATGGAGAAAGGCAGATCAAAATCCTTTGCAAAACTGCATTATTAAAAAATTAGCTCCATTGCAATTTTGCATCAAGCCCAAAAAATTACCAATTTTCAGCAGGAATTAAATGGAACAGAACTCAGGTTCTACTAAGTTCCAAAGAAATTTTTTTTTTTTTAAAGAGGACTAAAACCAGAGATAAAATCCTAGCCGAAATGGACCACAACAATGAAGGGGTGATGTTAATAAGTAAAAACTTCTCATGTAAGGAGAAATGAGATACTAAGCTTTCTTTCAATATTTAGGAGCTACACAGATTTCCTTGTCAAACAATCAGATCTAAAATCCTGATGACCCAAGGACAAATCAGCAGAAAGGCTTCCTTTGTTAGGTTATTTTGTATGCTTAGATTGCACATTGAAAAACTCACAGATATTCCCCATCTTGATACTAGTATACAGCTAATTAAAATCTATATTATTATACTATCAAAGGAACTGGAGCAGAAATTTCAACAAACCAAAATAATCCATGTTACTTTACTATTCAGCCAAGTAGGTTGACTTGGACCAACCAAGTAGGTAGTTACACTAAAACTGTAATTACCTATTACATTTCATAAACAGATAGAAGTATGCCGCCTTTAGGACCCCATACAAAGAAGAGCATTGGCTTGTACTACTGTCCTCATACAAATCATACAAGTAGTAGATTACTATTAGTTTAGCTAGCTCTTGTCTAATTCACAAATCATTTCTTGATTCAGTATTTCAGAATACAGTTGATGAGAAGGAAGAAAAACCTATAGGCTTAAACTGGAATGCAGAATTAGGAAAAGCACAGCAATGGTTGTGGTATATATTTAGAAGACCTGAACATATAACTACAAAATACAAAAGCAAAGTGGGTGACCAAAGCTGGGGATGGTGGAAAAGGAAGTGGATCTCCATACACACACACAGAGCATATAGAAACTGCAAAATACATCTGAAGAACAGTGAGGTAAATTGATTATCCTTACAACATAATACACTTAATAAAAGATGTCTGATGCTTTTTTTAAAGGATGAAGGCCAAGAAACAACCCATTACAGCTTAGGATAAAATCTATCTATCTTATCTACTTTTTGTCATATGTTAAAAACAATGGTGATCTCTTTTTCAGTGTTTTTACACTACAAAAACGAACAGCTTTGACTCACATCACCAATTCATGATTGAATAGCATCAGGCAAAAATTTTTTTCTCCAAGTGAATGTCTACAGGAGGTAAACATTAAGCTGTTCAGCCTTGCCAACAACTTAGATGCCTTAGAACACAGAAAGTTTCATATTTGGTGAATGTTAAAAAACAAAAAAGTTGAGGTGCCTTGAAGGTGCCAGATATCTTTAGTCTTAGGAAGAAGGCAAGCAGTGGTTTTTTTCAGGATTCCAACATTAGACTTAAATGCCCAAGTTCTGCCTCACTTACATTTTGACCCTTCGGTCCTTTTTCTGAATCTGACCCTTGCTCCCACAGTTGCCAAGGTTTTAGTCAACAATTTGTCCGCTACTGTTCATTTAATCGCCTGTTGCTCCTGGCAATGTTAATTTGACAGACACTGATTTCTTTAACAAAGAATGAACCCACAGGAAAATCCCCAAATCAGTCTAGACATTTTGCCTCGAAGGACTTGCCTGACCTATGCCAAAATATTACTAAACTGCTACAGCTGACTCCACTTCCCCTGCTACAGAGGATACTAAAATGCTTCACACATGTTTGAAGAAGAATCCCAGTAATATTGTGCCCTTTCAAAAAGCACTTTAGAAGTTTACAAAATCCACATGGAATACACCCCCTATTATTTACATACAGAAAAGACAATACTTTGAGCAAATATTTCTACAATGGGCCTAACAATAGCCAACTTCCTTTCTTACTCTGGCAAAATCTTCCCTGAACATTCTCAGGGGTTTGTTAGACAAGAACAATTTTGGGATTTCCTTTTCTTCCACTGAGGACCAGGTTGGACAGTTTGCAGAACATCTCTTCTCCCCATCTCAACCCCATCTGGGAACATCTTGTAATGATTTTTGGGGGGAGTGGAAGAACATCTGCCTCCCAGAATTTAGCATCAAAGTATTTGCATTATTCTCCCTGACACACTATTATTTTGTATCTTGTCATTACTATGCTTATATATAGCAGCTCTCTCCTATGCAGGCAGATGCTGTAACATCTCATAAGTAAATGTGATTGCTTATTAGCCAAAAAGCGGGTAATGTTGGCTATGAACAGATGTATTAATTCAGTGTAGTCCCAAAAAGTACTAATCTCTACATAGTTTCTACACAGATTAGGTAGAATCCCTAAAGTCAGCCTGTTCCGTGTGGATGTCTGTAAGGAGGTTATAGACACATCAGAGAAACATCTCTAAACATGTTGAAGGTCATCCTCCTTCAATGAATATTCCTGTTTCCTGTTCCTATTTTTTTTTATTTTTTTTTATTTCAACTTCATTGTTCTGATTAGCTAAATATAAATATCCATAATCTACAAAAGGTCTACTATCAACAGAAGATTAAACTAACTACATATGCAACACAAACACCCCCAAAAAATGGTGTAGCTTTTGTAGTAAATTTTCCCAGGTACAGAAGATCTTGAGGCTACGTATAAAACAACGTATAAAAGATTACTAGAAAAAAAATTGTGTATCAAAATTATTTTTTATATTAAGATTGTTATAAACCTATCACTCTATCTTTAAATAGTCACCAGACTTTACCATGCCATCCACATGTCAAGGATTCCTGCAGAATCACCTTCTAACATGTCCCATCCCTTCTCCAGCTGTGTGTAGGTAGCTCTTCCCTCTTACAAGGTCCTCAGCTTCACCAGGCTGGTCACATTGGTGAGCAATTCTATTCTATCCCCAGCATTCATGCTGACAATTCTCTAACCATCATATAATCTTCCCTAGGCTTTTTGTTTACATCTCTGACATAGAAGCTAGTCAGGATCTTTTACCACTCCTCTTCTGCTTCCATTTTCAGTTTTTTCTCTGCCAGATCAGGAAAGGCAAAGGTTTTTAATTGTTCCTGCTACCTTCCTCACTTTGGCAGATACATCTCAAAAACACAATGCTTTGTTAAATTTGGGTATTTCAGCCTTTGTATACTGTGGTTGTGTTATTTTGTACACTAACATGACACAACACAACAAGGTGCTTTGTGTTAAAGACAAAAGATCTCCAAGATCTCTGTGCATTTCACAATATGTCAGAAACAGGTATTATAGAAATCAGTCTCAGCCTACTCTGATTAAAAGAAAAAGGTAGTCTACCTGACTTCCTGATACTCTAATTCCTTAAAAGACACTGCTCCAGGGGAACACTTGACTTCTAGTAAGTGAAGTCTTCCCTCCACCCTCCTTCTCCCAGGCTTACAAGATCATACTTCACATTTGCTACTATTTAATTTAAAGAGCTGAACAGAAACATGAAACTACCTTAAGCAAAAATGAACAAGTCTGGTCTAAGGAATTTATCCTTTATTTGCTATCTTTGGAAAGGGTGGATTTTCAATTAACACTTAAACTTTTCTGATTTCCCTTAGGGCTGATAAGAATAGAAAAAAACCATGTGTTTCCAAAGATCAGGAATTTAATTCCTATTAACCTAAAAAAAAATTAAAAAAATTAAAAAATCCAGGTAGGTTAGAATTGAAGTAAATCATGGGGTTTGCAATTTTACAACTTTTCAACAAGTTTTACTAGTTACTAGAGATTTTCATTTTTTATTTTAAAAAGTTTAACTTGTCCACTACTAAAATTTACTGAAAGTTAGTGGTATGGTTCATTACATTGTGCAGGAAACAAGAACTCACAAATTTAGACATACCAGAACTAAAAGCACTGATGCAACATTACGTTTGTCCCCTTAACACATTTATACAGCCTTTTACCCAACATCCCAAGGAAAATCCCTGGCTAAGGTATAGCCTTCTGCCTGCAAGATACCACACGCATTATAAATACAGTTCTTTCTCCCCTTGCAGTTGTTTGCATCTGTCACTTGTCCACCTTGTGTCAAGCATGCATTATATAAATAAAAGCTATAACTTTTATAAATTTTATAAATTTAACAAATTGAAGGGTATGAAACCAGTGCTGTACTTCATAAGAATATGAGGTGAGGAGGGATATATATGATGAGTGACACAATAACACTCACAGGCATATATAAGGAGGCTTGTGTAATTCATCCTTTTCCCTCCTCAGAACCATCCCAACGCCAAATTCCAAAGTCCTACTACAAAGTGGAGGCATCAGAATATTTCACTGAAGTAGAAGTAAACAGCTGTTTTCCCATGCTTCATAGAACCAACTGAACACAGAGATTTGCAACAGAAAGGATTAAGTGGCCTTACATACAGGGATACGTGCCTGTATCTGCCAAAGTCCCATTATGTCTATTAATTTATTATAGTTAAGTGCTCTATCTAATGACACATAAGCCAGAATAGTGAGGCCTTTTAAGATCAAGACATCATTTTAGCTTCACTGGCTGTTGTGGGCTCTGAACAGTTGCTTAACTTCAATATTACTCTTAAATGTTTTTAGTCTGGCTTATGTGATGTCCAATACAGGGGCCAAGAGGTATCCTGAGTTAAAATTAAAATGTACAACAATGTAACAGAAACTTTATAAAGATGTTTAAATCAGTATCACTGATCCATTCTGGGGTGGAAGGAGTAGCTTATTTCCTGAACAGTGGTCTTCTGATCCTGCTGCATTGGTGCAATTATCATTTGAGGCAGAAGAATACTGAAAAGATTTCCCTTCCCTGTTGCACCTCCACTTACCTGCTGCATCACAAAAAGACAGACACAAAGTACTCCAAATTATTCTTTCACCAAGAAACAACAATGGTTCTCAAACTGCTCAAATTCCCCCAGTAAAAAAGTAAAAATATGGGACATCCGAATGTCTGGGGTTTTTTCCTCTCAAGCATATACACAGACATACCAAAAAAAAGCTGCTTCCACCACTAGTTGATGTTAAAATTGATTTTAACTGAAAAAGTCTGAGATTATTTTTAAGGAAATATTTTCATAAATCTATACTATTGTTTCAGTATGGTTAAAAAAAATTATTCAAAATTAACCATCTGAAGACCTAGCAGTATCCAGTACCTCACCAACATTTTTTGGATTGCTCCTCCCATTTCAGATTTTAATCCTCTCTGGGGATTAAAAACAAACAAACCAACCAACCCTACACTGCCAGTAGAAGTCCTTGGCTACCTTACAATAGCAGAGTAGAAAGATGAAATAATTTCCCCATCAGGATCAAGAAATATTATAGAATTGCGAGAGGAGGACCATTCCAAAGAACAGATTTCAAGTTAATACACCTAGCAAAAGGAGATGTGACTAGTGGTGACAAGAAACCTTTTTGAAAATAATATAATGTGTACCTTCTCGCAGAACCTAATTCTCTCACACAACAGGAGCAAAAATTAGAAACACAATGGAAATTATTTCATAGCATACTTCAGAGGTAATGGATTGAATACTTAACCCCATTTCTGGGTAACTGACCAAACAGACTCTAATTTGGTGTCACTTCCAGTTCAACATTTTTCCTTTTTTTGACAAAGTGGTTGTAATAAGGAAAAACCAAAGGCAGAAAAATCACATAAAAAAAATAAAAGTACTGGTTTTTAACCTTTGAAAAGCCCTCTTAAAGGGGTCTTAAATATCAGATATGCAAATGATGAAGAATCTTCGTTTTAACGAGCTCTCAAAGTCATTACAAAGACAACAGAGTGCATGCAATTTTTGAGCAACAAAATTTAAAAGGTTTCAACAGCAGTACTACAAAGCTGAGAAGTTAACAGGATGTCAGAAATCTTGACATCATCACAGATAAATCAGAAAGCAACATATATCTGAACAAAGAAGATCAGTTTGGAATACGTATGTTCTAGGCAACAGAGAAGAGGTAAGAGTGAAAACTAAATTGAGATCCAGCACAAAAAACCGAGATGCATCGCAATGAAATGCACACAAAATCCTGGCTGAACATCCTCAAAATCTGTGCTGGATTTTTGGCACCAAATGTAAAGGAAATTCACTGTAGTATACATATATTTTAAGACAATATTGTAAAAAAAAAAAGTCTTTGGCATTTATTGTATCTACTTCAATTAATTTTATGTACAAGGCATGCCTTTTCCCCCAAATCATTACTATTATTTTTTAATCAAGCAAGAAATAGAAAAAGTTTTCTAAGGAAATTACTTTTAATTTGATGAAGATCATACAGAAGTATTTTTATGTATTTTAATAGTGTTAATAGCTTATTCATTTCCAGTGCTAAATACATTCAAAACAGCAATAAAAGGAGAAGGAGCACTAGTCTGCTCTGCCGAAATTGGTACACGACAAGAAGAGCAAAAAAGAATATAGATGGCAAACCTGTAAGGATCAGATAACTTTTACTTGAATGTTGCAACTTAGAGGTCAAGATACTCAGAGATCTTACATTCATGAAAAAGAACACACGTGGAAGTAAACTCTCTGAATCTACGTACTCACATCAGAGGATGCATTTAAATAGAGATGGCGTTTAAAAGCAGTGTTCCACATTATCCACAATGTAACTGAAAAGCCTATGTTATTTGAAGCAATAATTCAAATGGACAGTTTCTTTCTAAGGAATGCATGCTTGACTGTTGTTTTTCCCCACACTGTTGTTGCATAAAGGTCACAAGTGTATAAAATACACAGGAGTGGGATCATGATCCCATGCCTAGTCAGCTAAAATTAATTCCATTCCCAGCTTTGTGAATGACTTGCAACATGAGCAACAAAATTATTTTATCTTTTTTTGTTCATCTGTACAATGATACTTACCCACTTCACCAGGTTGTTGTGGGAACTAATGATGGGTATGTAAATATTTAGGAAGCATAAGCTGCATCCATTCCTACAAAAATCTGTCCTACAGTAGCTTGACTAAGTTTTTCAGGACAACAATTATCTATCTTTTTTTATTTGTTTGTACAGTTCCCAGAACAATAGGGTCTTAATCCTGGACTTGGACAGCTAGGCACCATTGAAACATAAATAATTAGCAAACAATATGAGTTGAGAGATTTAGCAAAGTGTTATCCTTCCCAGAGCTCCAAGGCACAGAGCATTTAAATGATCAGAATTTAGCCAATGCAAAGGGAACTGGGGACAAGGAACCATAGCCTTGGTTGCTTGCTAACAACTTTGGTGGCTTGTTCTTGAAAGAGCAGGGATACAAAAAAGAAGACTGATGGAATGCATCTGTGACAAGAGAACACTATTCAGAGGAGCATAGGGACTGCAAATATAGTTGCCTTTTGAGCAAGGCATTTAGGGTAAAAGCTTTTTATGCATTTGCCAGCTCTACTGTATCTCCAAACTAAGAGCAAACACAGTAGGAAAAAATAGGAGTTTGTTTTAGTTTTTGGTTTGTTTTTTTTTTTTTGAGAAACA
The DNA here is from genome assembly GCF_964188355.1 of Buteo buteo. Classification (NCBI taxonomy): domain Eukaryota; kingdom Metazoa; phylum Chordata; class Aves; order Accipitriformes; family Accipitridae; genus Buteo; species Buteo buteo. The sequence continues at coordinate 33,435,582 of NC_134172.1, forward strand.
ACACATAAACATGCAATTTGCCAAAAAGAGATACACATCAACAAGAAAGAAACAGTTGCATAACCAACAGTAGCTGTTGTCTCTTGAGATGTGTTCTCTGCATGTATATGCTGCCTTTATCACGAGTATGCCCACCACATTCAAGCTAGAGTCTCACTTAGAAGTATTAGCTGTGCGTTATCATGCACATCAAGAACATCCCCCTGCTTCTTGTCAGAAGTAAAAAGGTTGAAGCTAGTCCAATCACTTGAGTAGCTCTTCATCTTGGACAGCCCTTCATCTTCAGCATCTAAGAACAGCTTCATGTAACAAGCATAAAGGGTATGACCTGGAATTTGTGCCAACATTTCTAAGTAAAACAATTACTGAACAATTAAGCAACTGTTTCTTCTTCATTGCCTGTCCATGCATTTGTTCTGTTGTTGGTGACTTCTAAGCTATGTACTCTCTGAAGGTGGATATCAGTAATTTGGGCTTGTTTACTCTAGAAATGAGACTGATGAGAAGCATGACTGTCAGCATTACTGGAGTGCAAAACAATTCCTTCCAAGTGACAAATGAAGAAATGCTCTGCTTCCAGTCAGTCTGGAAGATACCTGGAGGACAGGCAATTTCCACAAGGTGATGAATGAAAAGGAAGTAGAATGCTGAGACGAAAGCCTGGAGCGTTTCCAGTAACCTGAATGCAGGGTGGGGCAAACAAAAGCAGTCTTCAAGAGGTATAAAGGCAAAGAGTCAGGGTTTAACACACTACACACAATTTTTTATTTTCTTAAATAAAGATCATGTTATTGATCAAGCAATATATTAGGAAAAAAAATGGAGAAATACAACAGAGACCTAGTAAATATTATTTTCAGGCACTAATCAAAGTACATACAATACACACACAACACAAAACAAACTAAACACTTATTTACGTAGATGTATTGAGTTAATATTATCCCAATATTTTAGAACAGCCTGTATCCCATCATTTTATTACATGTCATTATTACACTGTGCATCCAAAACTCTTTGATACCCTCAGTCAACAATACATACTTACTACATACCTAACTTTAAACACATTAACCCACACATTTAAGTAATCTGTTTAATGCACAATAAAAATCAAAGCAAATCTATCTTTCCAATAGTTTAGATCCCTCACCCCCTCTTGTATTTGGCAGTTTGATAATCGAAAAACTTGAATAAATTAGAATAATAAAGCATTTTCATCAAAAGACTACAGAGAAGTAATATGCATACAGTTTGATGTGATCTGAAATAGATGCTGGATCTCTATTTTTGAAATAAGAGAAATAAAGATAACTTTTTTTTTTTAACCTAAAGTAAATGGAAAAAAGTCTTAGAAAGTCTCAAAGTCTTACCTGTCGGTATGCTTCATAGATTATATCAAACAAGAAAGCCTGAGGCATTTCACTTGCTCTGTACCTAGCACGTTCCAATGAGTGGTCTAAACAGCCATCTGCAGCAGAGGCAATAACAGTAGAAACTAGAGGACGAATTGCTCCTGCTGCCTGTGGAACAAAACACAAAGAGAGGTCTAAATGTTATTAATATTAATGTATATGAGATAGCCGCAGTTAAAAAAAGTAAGAGTTTTAAAATACATTTTCTAATTATTTATCTTTTATGTATCTCATAATGGATGTCATACTACTTAGTCTGTATGACACTTTTAATATGAATATAGCAATGGAAGACTGTAAGTACAAACTGAGGGCCAATAACAACAACAAAAAATATCTTAAGTCCTTCATAAACATCTACTGCAAAACATGTACAGATCTGAGATGTTCGTTTTTCAGACTTTCTTCTACACACATACATATTAGGTGGTTTCTGTGAGGACAGTTCTAGGCCTATTCAGATATCAAACAGCAGGAGACACACCTGAGACGTCTTGACAATTCACAACACCTACTGCTTTCACAGATTTCAATATGGCTAAACTGCTCAGAAATAAGCAACAAGAAAAGTTTCAGAAAATTGAGCTTGTTCCTCCATGTTGAATTCACCCTGTGAAATACTGAGCAACCACACTTACCAGCGAAATCACTGCAAACACACTACATACATCAGAAAGTATTCGATATGTGGCAGCACTGTGCCCCAGAACAGATATTTAAATGCTTATATTTCAGTTTTGGCTTTGCTTAAGATTTTAAACTAATTAAACATGTATCTCTGATCTTTTCATCAATACGTAGTATTAAAGATCTATGGCATCTCTGAAACAGAACTCTTCTAGCTGGTTTTAGTCATTTTGATACCAGAAGGTTACCCACACTTCATCAGTCAGTTATCAAATGCTCACATGAACTTTATATGAAGCTAAAGGCAATTGGGACAAGAGTTGTCCATACAATAATGAAGAAAAGGATGCAATGGCAGAACATTGCTTATCAAGTCACAGGGCAAAAAGCATGCTCCCTAACAATGCTAACCACTGAGAATGGCATCCTTACACTATACTGTTTATTATCTATTTTTAAGAGTACTAAAAAAGAATAACTGATACTGTTTCAAAACATCTGGAATTATCCAACATCTTAAATCAGTATACCTAGAAAACTGCTCCCAATGGTGAATTCTGACACTTTTCACTGCAGTCACAGAAGATCTGAGGCCTAGTGAGCTTTGACACAGAAAAAAAATAGGTCTCATCACATAAAATAAAAGCACTGTTATTGTTTATCTTCTGTCGGCAAATCCTGCCCTCATACATATGAGTCCTGTCCATTCTTACACTATTTCTGACCTCAGATAAGCATACAGTGGTGGAATGAGACATAAAAAGTGAGCCCAAAGTCTTTTTCTTCTCAGAAGAGAAAGAACTAGTTGTCTTCCCTCCCCCTTTCACACTGCTGAACAATAAAACAAAGAGGAATGCAGTCAGCGTGTTGAGCACTTTATGAGCTCTAAAATACAGCTTCTTAGTTCACTCTTTTACAAAATGAGGACAGAGATGTGAAACAATTTCTAATGTCCAAAGAGTTCTGTTATGCACGAGCTACCAGGGCAGGGAGAAGGGAGAAAAGATTCAAAAGATTAATTTGACAAGAGAAATATCTGAACCACTTTCTCAAAATCTGAAAAGCGCTTTTTCTTTCTAATACATGGGAAGAGCTATCTATATAAAACACTACATGGAGCAAAACAGTATCATTCAAAGGCAAAACATGGTACAGAAAGATCAGCGAGAACTATGACATTACAGAACTGCCTGGAAAGGATCTCAAGAGGTCATCTAGTCCATCTTCTGTCCTAGGCAGGATCAATTTTACTTCTGTAATAGAAAAGACAAACTGACAAAACTGAATACCACTATAATTTTAGTAATACATCAATGTATTAAATGAGGAGTAAATTTAACAGATGTACTTTGAGGAAAAGCTGTGCATAAGCAGAAGTAGAGAGACTAAATTATCTGCAACTTGTCCCCTCTGTTTCCTATCATTCCAGGACATGGATTATTACCTCTAAAACCCAGCTGCTGGGCATTTGGACTATGTTATTTTGCTCTGCCGTCATATTTTAATTGGTCACACACACACACAAAAAATTATAAAATTAGAAGGTCATGGGAAAAGAGACAGAGCAGCATGCTAGCCACAGCTTTTCTGTAATTAGTTAAGTCTATTTGAAATTTTTTTTCTGAAACAGTTACAATTCCAGAAAACCAGTTAGCAAAAGAGGATTTCTTAGGCTGATCCAATATTTTATTACAGTTTTTAACAGTCATGTCATGTTACATTTTAAGCATAAAACAGGCCAAGAGAATACAATGTGACTTGCGTAACCAAATCTCACAAGTGAAACACGCACTCTGAGGAACAAAAAACCAAACTGCAATTCTAAATAAAATTGAAATACTCAAAATTATATCTTAAAAGAGCTCTGAAACACATTGTTTTCTTGACATCTGGTTTATTGCACAATAAAAATCATGAATGTCTGTATCTGCATCTTTGTGACAATACTGAACCACATCTCCTGCTCTGCTGAGGCCTAGCTCTTCCAGAACATTCAAGAAGATCTAATTTCTAATAAATCCAAACACATCATTTTTTCAAAACCCCAATTAACTTCTCAAGTAATTGAAAGCTTCATGGCACCTAAAATTCAACAAATGGCATTTTTTCAAACAACTACACTTGTGCTTTACATTATCCCAGCTCTGAGTCCAGTGTGGCAGGCTGAGAGCTTCTCACCTGTCTTCCCTCCATTTCAATGAGAAATCACAAGTCAGGCAAGTCCACTCAAACTATACCTCACATGGACTGAAAACATGAAGTTTAACACAAAGAATAAGATATATGACTGACTTCTGACCATGCAAGGGAAATTTTTACTACGTATGCAGTAACAGGATAACTAGCAGTCATTTGATTAAAAAAATCAGCTTTTATTTCAAAAAAGGACAACTCAGTCCATGACTGCTCTATGGTCTAAAAGCAGAATGCAGAGCTCTAGTACTTACTAAAGCCAGGCAGCTTCTACCGCACAGAAAACCTTCATGTGATGAGCAGCTGGGGTCCAAAAGCCATGAATCTATGAGCTAGAGCATACTTGCTAAGATGCAGCACTGAGCTGAAACATTGAAATCCTGAGCCAAGATACAGAAACTGGTTGGTTATTTTGCTCAGTACTGGCTCACCTTTCTGCAGGACCTTCCTCTGTCTCAGTATACACACATGGGCTCCCTCAACCAGATGATGTGACCCAACACAGGGCTGAGTTTACCACCTCAGTGACACAAGAACTACATTAGTTCCTAAGGCCATTTTCAAACTGGGTGAAACTGGGATCAAGCAAAGGAAAATACTGGCTTCTGTATGCCCTGTGCTGTTTTCATATGGGACAAGAGAGCTGAGATCCTAACACAGGAAACCTCGCATCTGCAGTACTTCTGGCGACATTCTCTAGCTGGCACATGCCGACACAGCTGCCAAACCCAAACTGGCTTACACAGACCTCACCGCACGTGCTTCTACTTCCAAAATTGGCTCATGGGTATCTTCATTCATGGTGTAAACATAATATTTGACATGTAAAATCAGAAGAATTGAGCTGTGAATTTTGTTCTCATATACAGGCCAAAGAGGGGCACAGTTTAAGATGTATGGCTCATTCTGTGGTATTTCCTTCTGCTTAGTGCAAGCGTCCTCCCTACTCAGCACAAAGCTATTCAGCACAAAGCCTCTTCTGAATTCCACTCCTAGCAGTCTTGCAATGAGCTAAACAGGGAATTTAGGTACTTAAGACAGGGCTACAAGACCATATTTTTAAGTTCAGAAATTTAAACATTAGGGCACAGTAGGGCAAATAATACAATGAAGCACCACGGTATCAAAAGGAGCTTTTGCCACTGATGACTGTGGAGTGTAAGTGAAGAACACAATCACCCAGCTAGTCTATGTCTATTCAGCTACACCACCAAATATTTCATTCTTTGCAAGGAATTTCCATGTTGTTTTTCTGGTTATGAATCAATAACAAAGAATTATGTCCATATAAGTAAAGAGAGTATATACTGAGTCTCAGGTATTTGAATTTTATTTGTTCTAATTCGAGAAGCTTTGACTTGCTATTTATGTCAGGAATGTACAGGTATTTGGCCCAGCTCTCAGGCAAGAGGCTCAGACATGAATTTAAAAAAATCAATTAAAAAAAGAAAATCTGTCCTCATTTAAAATTATAAGTACTTGGTAGTGTCACTATAGTTTTACAGACCCTTTTTTTTTCACTTTGAACTAGCCTACCACAAAATACACATCCTCTGCATCTAAAGCAAGTGGGTCTTACACTAACATTTCCCAGAGTACTCATCTTCCAATTTCTAATCATTTTGACCAAGATCTCAAGTAGCTTTGCTTTCAAAATCATACACAAAATGCATCATACACCCTTCCTGAATGTGAAGTGGATAGTTAATGGATAGTTAAGCTGAATTTTTTAAATGTACACTTTACAGCCTTCAAGCCACTCCACTTGAAAGACAGTCAAGCACTAGTTTTGGTGAATCTGGCATGCCCAGGAAATGCATACACTTCTTTCCCCCATTTTTGTATATTTTATTAAATAAATTAGTTGAAGTATCAAAACATCTGTGGGCAAGCTCTTAAAACATTCTTTCATAGCATTACAGACATTGAAACAAATAATGCTAACCAGTCAGTTTTCTTTTGCAGACAAAATATCAGAACAAAACCCATCCTTTTAATCTATCATTTCCTTTAAACAATCCTAAAACATCCTGAGAATGCAGAATTCCATCAACTGCAGTGGAAGTGACAGACTGGTATCTCTCAGAAGCAAGCTCATCCATCCATTTGCTGAAAACTGAACCAGCCTCTGGATGCTTTTAGAAACAACAGGTGTCTTTTATAACCCATTTTAAACAGCACAAATCAAAAATGTTTACAAACATGTTCTCAGTTTTGCATTCAGTTTTTTGCATAACTGCCTAGAGCATGCATACATTCAAGATTTAAAGATTTGATGGTGACTGAAAAAAAGGTAGAGAATGAAGTGCATCATGCAGGTCAGTATAATAGGTTATCACAAGTATTTTCAACAGATTCAAGGCATACTAATGCACCTTTCCACTAAACAGTAACAATGTATTGTTCTTATTTTATCATACTTTTATTCTGGTAAGAAATTTTTTAGATGCGTGTATTCAGTGATTACATGACCAGGGTCTGTTTTAAGATCAGACAACACAGTCAACACAGGAAGAGTAAAATCCAAGCAGTATTGATGACATCTTTTATTACAAAATGAAGTACGAATGTTCAGGCCACAGAAGCCTACACACAACATAGCAACCTGACTGACACAATGCAGTATAGCTTATTTTTACTGAATATTCATAAAAACTGAAAATCCTCATTTTATTTTAAAAAAAACAAACCACAAAACAGAACCCATTAAAATTTCCAAAAGGATTAGGGGGGCAGATGGAGCTTATATGACAAGCAAGAAATTATCCAGATTACAAATACCCCCAACACATAGTGCATTATTCAGCTGAGACCAACACTCCACATCTAGAATACAACCTACCAAGAACAAGTTATCAAAGAGCCAGAAGCTCCAAAAGAGCATGAAAACCAACACAACCACATCACTGATCTGGTAACTTTTGATAGCCAGATTTGAAACACAACAATGCTAAACAGCTGCAAAGCTCAACAAGTTGAGTGATATGGACTAGAAAGAGAAAAAAAACCAATGCAGTGGCACAAAATCCTTAAGAAAAATACCATAAGTACAATTCCTTTTGTTTTACAACAGTGTGGTAACAAGCTCAGACAACCACAGATCCTGCAAGCTGGCATACTAAAAAAAAAGTATGCTACATCTTTGGCATGCCCCTGTCCCCAGTAGGCCCCAAGTACTGATGAAGACCCAAAAAGTTCACTTACACAGCCAATGTGCAACCCTAAATTTCAAGTGAGTGGGAATCACAGTCTAAAACTTTACGGAGTCTAGTCCTAAATGAGCAGACTCTCCCATCCTTCTAGCATGACTCCCTTCTACATTTAATTACACCAACAATACTTTTCTTCTCCATTCACAGCCTCTATCTCCCCTGAAATTCATTTTCCCTATGCTTTCTATCTTCTCAGCTGTCTAGCAGCATTAAGTAAATGTACATTTTATATCTCACTCACCCTAACTGCATTAGACTCAATGTTTTAAATTTACGTAGGAATAGACCTGATGTCAAACACATACAAGCATAGCTTATGAGTGCTATCTTTAAAAGAATGTCCCTATTCTCATGTTTTTAATGTTTTCTCAATATTCATATTTATTAATTCTTTAATCAGAGTTGGTTTCAACTGTGACAAGCAAAATAGTACTGAACCAAGACTCCCAAATAATTTAGTCACCCTGCCTTAGAAAAAATAAACTTGTCTTGCATATATATATATACACTGAAATAGAAGTATATTAGAATATATTTTCATCACTTCAAAGCAGCTGACTTCGTCAAAACTGTATGCTGGAGACTGTGGGGCTAGTCACACTTAGTAGGACAAATACATCCATCTTGGAACTCCATTAAAGTCAATTTTGTAGAGGTGAATTTGGTAAATACACAAACAATTTTATCTTGCTTTTCCATGAAGGCAAGGATTGCATTAGGACACTGTTCAACTATGTAACAATAATAATCGATGTTAATTTAGACAAGCTAGGTATCTAACAGTTTACAAATATGTCCTGGAATGTTTTTTATTAGGTGAAAGATTATTTATATGTTACCAAACACTACCATCTCCTAAGGATTTCAGTCTAAATTAGGTCTGGCTATGTACCAGTGAAAGAAGCTCAGAATAACTATGATTAATTTCTTCTCATTTTATTCCATCAAATTGTTTCCACATGTTACTACAGGGAAAGTATTCTTTTACACAGATCAAACTACTTGCCATGAAGGGCATTCACAGCCAACTACAGTATGAAAAAATACAGAAATAAACACAGTATCTGTGATGCATTAAACAGGTAGAAACATGCATTTCTATTCAGACATCTGCACTCAAACTAATTGTATCTGTAGTAATCAACATGCTTCAGCCAGACTCAGTAATTACCATTTAAGTTAGAAGAATTGTCTCTACTGAAAGATTTCTTATTTCAAATTTATCAAACAGAATCTTCAAAGCAAAATTCAAAAACTCAATTATAAGATTAAAATATTTCACATATTTAAGAGGATGTTCTTTTCAAATCTTTTATATTGTAAATCTGAAGGGGAGAATATCTACTTAAAGTCATATAACTATCTTTGTAAAATAAAGCAATAAGAGAATTTCTTCCAATGCACATTGAAGGTATCACATTGAAATACGGCTTTTTTTTTTCCTTATGTTTCTTTTTTTCTTTTCCTTTTCTGCATTTTGTATCCAGCTGTTGTCTAGGGTCACATTTTATATTCTCTATAACCAAAAGTTGTAATCTATGGTAAGTTTTATGATTCCACTGCAGAGGTGGAAGACTTGGAGTATTTCCTCCTCCAGCCTACAAAAATCCTGGCAAAAGAATTCTATTTAGATGGAAAAGATCAGGACATAGATGAAGTAACAACACAAACTATCAGCTACCACTCCTATACAGAAGTATAGTTGATAACTACAATTTGGCTATATGTGCAAAGTTTTCTAAACTTAGGTGTGAACACATGTTCAAGCCCAGACTAGCCAAACTTCCAAACTGAACCAATCCAAGACTGCACATAGTCCACAGAGTTCATAACCTCCTTCTGCACCCAGAAGCCACCTACTTGCTGTACAGCAAGGCAAGGCAGCAGTCTGGCTGCATGGGTTCAACTCAAACCTGTCACAATCTGCCCCCATAACTCCTTCTGTTAATGTCATGTCCAAAAGATCCCCCCCCAAACCAGTACCTCAGCTGCACGCTTCTTTTGAAGGACCAGATATGGCATACAGTCAAGACTATAGGACAACCAGGATGACTCACTCAGTAAAGAACAGCAGACCACAATAAAGGTAGAAGTACTCTCATTATCATGCAGAAACACAAATTTGAGTCCAGGGCACATCATGCTTTCACCCACACTCACACCCAGACTCTACCATGTAGCATAGACATAATTTGTGTGGCAGTGCTGTGGTGGGGACAGGATTCCTTCTACCGACAAACAAGTACAATCCACAACCTGGGCTGTGTATCCATTGGAGATTAAGGCTGAAGAAAAAAAGGTTACCTTCTTTCTGCCAGGTATCTTCCTTTTATTAAACAACAAGAATAATTCTTAAATTACCTTATTTTGAATTTTGTTGGGAAAAAAACCCAACAAAATTCATAGTCATTATGGGCACACCATCTTTGATTCTCACTAGTGAGATACCCACTAAAATTTCTTCTATGTAGGCAGTATCACCAATGAGTCAAATTCCAGCTATCTTGACATATTTGTACTGGCAGCTTTTAATTGCCCAAGGAGAGCACTGGTTGAAATGTTAAACAAGCCTGGAGTAACACAGATATTAAACCTAATCATCAGCCAGACAAAAAGAAGGTTAATTAGAACAGATGTAGGGAGTTTTGAACACTATGAAAAAAGGTTTGTATGCTAAACTTCACCTCATTTCCTTAAAGTCTGTTTACCCAGCTGGCTAGGAGCAACAGTCAAACTCACTAAAATTGGGCACATGTTAATCTTAAACCAACACCAGGAAGGAAGAAGTTATAATTGTGTTTATTCCTAGCTGCAAAAGAGGGGATGTTTAATCAGAAATTTAATATACACTTTGATCCAATGTTAATGAGCTGACACTATGTTGTACATTGAACTGACTTCAAAGACACAGGATGCCTTAAACAAATGTAATGTATATTTATGACACTGTTTAAGAAAAAGAAAACATTTCTTCTAATGAGGTCACCTTTATCAGAACATACTATCTGAGTAACTGGGGATAGTACATGTACATCAAGACATGTCAGAGCCTCAATTAGCTATAGCAAACTAAAGAAGATTACCAATAACAGAAACTGTTGCTCAAAAATTAAGACTGCAAATGTTCTTTTTTACTTTACACAATTTTTGTTCTTTTGTACTTTACATAATTTTTGTTCTTTTGTATTTAAAGCATTTACCTCTATGCGTCAGATCTGATTGACAACATGCTAAATTCTACATGTTATTCTGTGGAAAAAGTAAGATTTCTCAAAGAAAATCAGGAGGATTCCCCTCAAAAAGACAGGATGATAGGAATATGCAACTGAAAATATATATGAGGTGGAGGAAGAAAGCAGAACTAGGCATATCACAGGCCGCAATTCTTCAACACGCAGCACTGAAAACAAGCTCAAGAACATACTGAAAGTGGAAAAGAAGCAAAACCAAGAACATATATACGTACTAAGAAAAAGCAAAGAGCGGTATTGCAAACAACGATACAACTAGTTTATGTAAACATTTGATTTCATATTAAAATTGTATTTTTTTAAAAAAGCAGATTGAAAATAAGTCTTAAGAATGTCATTTATGTGGCTCTTATATCATGAGTTACTGCCATAAATCAGATGTACTATTTTTAATACAATAAAGAATAAAATTACAAAAGTTAGCAGGATTAAACCAATACATACGTTTATAATGGTGTCATACAAATTATATAGCATTTCTTCTCATGCATTCCTTATCTGTGCATTCTTTGTGAGAAATAAAAGAAAGGTAGAGGAAGTTCGTGTTTTCCATAAATACAGTAGTACTGTATATTCAATAAAATATATTTTATCTTATTATTAGCCAAATAAGGTCTTATTACCTTAGTCAACATATTCAGCTAATTTTTGTCACAGTGCCAATAACTGGTAATGTTTAACAACATGTTCTCATTTATTAAGGTTTTGGTTTCTTCTTGATAGCTTTTTTTAAAGTACTTCAAAGTTTGTATAAAGCCTGCATAATGCTACCAAAGATCCATACTAAGTATATGATCCAGACCACAGATAGCATCCCCCACCTGAAGAGCAGCACATGCTGGTATACTGCTTCAAGACTTTCTTAGGACGTATTTAATCTTTTCAGTTGTCAGCAATAGTTGTATATGATACACAATTATGATGGATTCTATAACATGTAAAATTCAGTCTAAGCAATTTAAACGTTCCAAAGCAAACCATGTGGCCAGTATGCTACCAATAGTTTTCAAAATTTTTAGAAATATTTTAAAGTATACTTACAGCTTCAAATTTTGGCATTCATTCAACATAAGATGACAATAAGACGAGCTACCAGCACTCTCTAGTTCTAACTCGTGCTATACTGCAAATCTAGGTGGCAAAAATTAAACAGAATATTTGCTATAAAAATTAATGAATCAAGAAAACAATCATTTTTGCCTCTAAAATTAACAAGACTGTTTATTTTACTTTGCACAGTATCATCTTGCATTAACAAGTAACAAAACACATCTTACAGTCAGCAAGCCATCTTTCATAACCTAATTACTGATTTACATTGCAAAAAGCTATCAGAGTGCACTGTGCCACAAAGGATTTTGCATATTTGACTAAGTCAATATAAAGAAGAGTTAACATCTGTATTCAGTGGAGTAGAAATCTTGAAGCTACTGCCACAGGAGTTACAATTACAGTTAAGAAGTTATATTTTACCACCAGAAAGTCTACATCATTACAAAATCAGCAATATCATGTTGTGAAGTCTACTGATCCACTGCATATCATTAAACACATAATTTGCATCATATTACGAAGAAAGATGAAAAAAAATCTTGAGGTATTGTAGGAGGACTCTTGCACAATTTAATCAACCAAATGCAAAACTGCAACGTTTAATTAATAACTCTTTCCCACACACACAGTCCTGAGCAACCAAAACCACAGGCACTATAGTTTGTGGTCATGCAGTTCCCTAAGCAACTCTGCACCTGCTTATCAAATGTCTTTGCCTTCTGAATTTGCTCAGCTGCTTCTCTCAGAACTGCTTGTGTCCTCTCCTTGCAGGAAACCTTGCACCCAAGCTTCTTTCTCTCACAGCCCATTAGATTCAAAATTTCAAGTCACCTTTCTATACGAGCTTCATCCAAGACCTCTTCTGTTATCAAGGGCCTCATAAAATGGATCATTATACCTTACTATGAAAGTTTGGCTCAAATAGTGACTCTAATACTTGTACGTATGAATTTGATACCTCATGAATTCTCTCCTACATGCTCCAATGCTCCTCAAGGCAGTTTTAGTTCTATCTGTACCACAACCCACTTACTTACCTTCTTGGAAACAGAAGGATAAGCACAGAACCAGTCCAGCAAACTATTACAGTGTATGAAACAGGCCAAGTTGGCTTTCAGAAGTTCACCTAACCTGCAGGGCTGGTGTTGTCCTTGCCACAACCACCCGGAACACCAACTCAGCCAAAATGCAGCTGGGGGCATTTCTGGATGAAAACTCAGATTTCTTTTCAGTGCAATATTTGGTGAAAAAGGGAAAAACTTGGGGAGGTGTGCATGCCTAATCCTTAGCCAGAGAGATATGGCTAAGAATCTCTTCCTGATCTTGCCATGTAGAAAGTGGCTAGAATGATCCAAGGCCTTTACTCAGCTCCTCACACATGCTGGACAAGCTGAGATTTCCCTTATTTTACTTTCTTTACTCCTTTGATTTGCTGCAGGAAGGACAAATCTGAGTACTAAGTAGACGCATCTTTGCTAAAGGCTGCTTCATTTTCCAAAGTCACACTGTTTTCTCAGATGAAGCATACAGATTTTAATTAGCCTAAAATCAACAGCAGTGTCATATTTGTAGTTTCTCTAAATTTAAAGGAGATACATTTTATAGACATTACATAAAAATGACCTCAGCAACCATTTATGTACAGGAAGCTATGCTCAAAATTTATTTCCAGGATAACCTAATCTTACCCCCAAAAAAGTAAGGTAAAAATTACTGTATGTGTAGACTTTCCAGAAGCTAAAAAATGTGAGATTAAGTCACCTTTTTAAAAAGAATGAAATACTAGTATTAGGCACAGCTGACTCTGTTAGTACAACACAGAAATGCAGCAAAGAAGAAAGGGAGATTATAAATTAAGTTTCTGTCTATGATTTATGTATTTCAGTTGGTTGAGTTGCAACCTTCCTAATGAATGCAATGAATCATCTAAATCACTTAAATTGAGACTGAGAAATGACAGAGCTGTTTCTCTCCTTACCAGTGCTTTCCCACCACCAAACACTGCATCTTGTTAGGACAAAGACTTCAAGTATTTCCTAACAATACATTAGTTCTCCATTCAACACAGAAAAGAATTAACAACTTGGGTGAGAAGGTTATAACTTTCTATGGGACCAATAATGCCATAAGCTATGGAAACATCAGTATGTTTCCAATAGTTATCTGTTACTACAGAGTTGAAAAAGGAATAATGCATTGTATAACTATTTTCCGTACAGCAGCAAAACCACACTTGAGTTCTTCACACATTCAGAAAAGTTTCAGGTCTACTGAACAGATTCTGCTCTACCCAATAATGTAGCTCTTCAAATGCTGTTTTCTTCTAAAATTGCTATATAACATCCCTACAATTCATTAGTATGTATTTTTACACTGACATAAGTCAGAGTCTACTAAACTACAGAACTAATTCCACCAGTGGAATAAAAATCATGTCAAGATGGTAATATGTCATCAGTTCTTGATTCTGCTTTTGCACAAGTGTCTGACAGGACAGCAGGAGCCCCCCAAAGTATCAAGCTTACAATGAAAGCAGAACCTCTAAGAACACAGGCACAGGATGACTTCAGATGACCCAATGTATAAATATGAATCAAAAATGGCCTGTTACTAATGCAGCCACTACAGCTGGCTAAAATCAGTCTTTGAGTATAACAAAGAGGACAAAGATCATGTGAAAAATATTCCACATATGGCAAAAACAGAGGAGATAATAAGAAAACATAAAATGATAACTGCTAAGAGAAAAAGAACAAAGAAAGGACAGAGTGAGCAGAACTGCTCCAGCATTGCCATCCCCACTCAAGTATATGACACCAGATCAGCTATTTATCCACCCAAGTCCTCCTTCATCTTCAGTGGAGAAAAAGAGGTGGGTTTTGATTTGCCACCCACCATATTTTGCTATTGCAACTCAACAATCATACATAAAGCATTTTATTTTGCTATCTATCTGGGTGAAAGAACAGCATATGTATGGGTGCATGTTTTCTGCTCCAGCATTCCGATAGAGTAAGACTGATAACCGCAGCACTGAGTCTGAGTAAACTCAGAGACAGGAACAGACTGAGCATAATATGGAGTGTTTTCTGTCTGGGGGTATTATTTTGACTGATTGTGTATGTGAACAAGAGTCCATGAGACTGAGTAGCACTGTACATCTGTATTGGCATGTATGCTTTGTTCAGATCCTTGCTAAAGCCAAGAATAAAGTAATGATGTTAGACAGCTTCCAGAAATCAGCTTTTAAGAATGCCATTTTGATTCATCCCTTTCAAAGAAATAAACTATACTTTCAAATCTAGTTTATGTTAACTACAGAATGAGAGAGAGTCTTTGACTGTATGTGACTTTTTTTTTTAACTCTCAACAGCAGAACTGACAAGTTCCCCCCGCCACCTTCCTGATTTTTTTTCTTGTAAGCATTTTTCTTTTTAGTTGTGTTGTTTAAAATGCAATGTTGGCAATGAGATATTGCTAGAGGCTTTGGACTGATGCCTTCTGAAGCTTCCACTTTTCCCAACTTTTACTAGCAATAAAGAATTTGTTTCTAGAAACATGTAATTTTAATTACAAAATTACCCCCAAACATAAATGGAATTTAATTGGTTACAAAGTAATATTTTCACATAATCAAGGGATTGTTTGGGGGATTTAAGGCATAATTTATTAGTTCTGGATAAGATGCACATTTTGATTCCTACAGGCAAATAACAAACTGATTAGTAAGTGTAATAAAGCAGTTTATTTGTCTGACAATTGGCAGCTATAAGTGCAATAACTTACTTGATCAATTGCCATTTTAAAGAACATTAAAGCTTCTCATACTTATGCTATCTATATGGTATGCAGATGAACAACAATACAGCATTACCCCTATTACACCAGTGATTTAATATGATGTTTCTGCCAGGTTTTGTACCTTTCTATATAATGCAAAAGGAAGTAATTACTTTTTGTACTGAAAGATTGAAGAATTTACTCCCTTTTAGACATGCAAAGAATTTTACTATAGGAAGAACTAAAGATGATAGCTTCTCTCGATCAATTTTTTTTCTGATATTCAAAACCACACGTATCAGTTTTGAGAAAGAGTCTAAGCTTTCCAGTCACTTAGTTCTGCAGAATTCTGTAGTTGTCAAGTGAAGATAGCCACCTCTCTCTGGCAGGAAGCTTTTCCTATTTGTTACATAAAACGAAGTTCTTCTCATGTTCCTTAATTCAATTACTTTGTCAGGTAACATCAATAGCTAACAGCTTTTGGAGTCCAGTTCCCTGATAGCCTAGCCTCACTGAATTCAGTGGATCTAAGCCAACACAGGAAGCCACCACAGAGCCAATAATTACCACGCACATTTCAGACAGACATTATACAATGGAAAAGACTATGACAAATGTATAAGATCACCTTTTTGAGACCAAATGATACCTCAGTGATCTAGGTAAGAAAATATTTACCAGTCAGAAGTTCAGATGAACTGAGTACACTGCCTTGAGAAGGTCAGTGGAGATTGCCTTGGTTCCCTACTGTTTTACTGAAAATGTCTTACACCCAATTAAAAAGAAAACCAGGAAAAAATATTACATTAAAATCACACAAGTTTCAAGAAAAAGTGAACAAGTTAAAAAACTTAAACACAAAGACAAATGAAATGTGATAAACCTTAACATGCAAGACACGTAAACACAAATACATTGAGAAAACAGTTATTCTCATTTCAACTCAACATCAGTACAATTAACCCCATTCTTCTACTACTCTCAGAGAATCTCATTTAAAACAGATTTACAAAGCAGATCTATTTTAAAGTCTTTGGCACACAATCAATTCTGGAAAGCTATTTTGTGCTATACGAGAAAGGTCAAAAACCTTGTTAAAATTCTAACAGAATTTAAGTTTTAATGACTGGAAACTTATGTTCTGTATCACTGAAAACTATAGAGCAGAGTTTCTATTTATTGCCATTTTTTATTAAGCCAATTACAAAAGTACAGCCCTACTAGTAAGAAGCTCAATATATTTCGATTTCTAACACAATATTCTGAGAGACCTTACATAATTTAATTTTCATAATGAATATTTTAACAAGTGGTACATTCCCCTTTTACACTACAAGCTTTCAAAAAAAGGTAGAGGAGCACTAAGGAAATACCACAACTCATTCTTTGGACTCTTTATTCCACTGTCGAAGTTGCGAATTATCTGTCAATTAACTTATGTTTTACCTCATTTCCTGAAAAAGTGGTAGATTTTCCTAGCTTTCTACTACCCAAACAATCTGCTGTCACTAATGACTTCTACCTCAAATCATCTCCTTGAAGTAGAGAAGCATTCTACAATGGAGAACTGAAGTACAAGGTAAAGATAGCAAATTGTACAATAATAACTCTACCATTCTACTTGCATAATACAACTTCTACCAACACTTCCCCTTCACATATCACTTACTTTCTGAGAAATCTTTCAGGTTCCTGTGAATATTCCTAGTCCTCAGATGCAGTGATGACCAGGAGGATCTCCAACCTACGGTTGGAGGCTTACTGCTTCCCCTTTTTCCCAGCAGTTTGCAATGCTTATGGATTCTAAAAAAATTTACATTAATACAGAGATAGCTCTCTTGCCACTTATTCAGGATTTGCATATAAGTTTGAGATGAAAACACATAAAGTTTGCAAGTCAACCAATGCAGTACTCTCTTTAGCTATTATTAGTAATCACCAGCTGAACTACTCTAGCATTAGGCAAGAATTCTGCATGGACAAAAAGGTAAACTATCATTATGTAATCTACCTTTCAACTAACAAATTGCTGATTAATTCAATCTCTTACTGATAGTCTCTATGACAATAATTATTCCCCATAGCAAATAACACATGCAGCATTTAAAAATGTCTCCCTCTCCCATCTGACCTCTCTGCATAACAGGGATTCTGAATCTGTTCTACTTAAAAATCAACATAATACATTAATAAAATTGCTAGGAAAATCCTTATTTATCAATCATAATTTTACTCTGTACAGTATAAAAAACACTTCAGACTTGCATTGCTGTACAGTACATACCCCATGTTCTTTAGCAGCCATAACCACTTTTGAAAGAATATCTTCTTCAACAAATGGCCTCACAGCATCATGGATAATCACTACTTCTGGTTTCTGGAGCAGATGGTTGGAAAATTCATTCTCTGCAAATACTTTCAGTCCATTGAAAATTGACCGATGACGAGTTATTCCACCTTTTACTATCGTAACTCTTTTGTGGCCATATCTTTCAATGATAGACTTCATTATTTCAATATTTTCAGGAGAGACCACCACAATAATGTCGGCTATCCAACTTATCCTAGAAGAAACAGTACAAAACCAGAGAAAGTAGACATGAATGACTAAATAAAAGTACAGATATCTCCATGAAACAAAGAAATTAATATAAAAAGAAATTCAAGCTGGCTAAATAAAGCATTTCGCAATATACTCAAGTCCATGTTTTTGTGTGTGTATTAGCACTCCACCCCTAAAGGGAGAGCTACGTGAGAGGATCTCTACCAATACATGGATGTCGACCAAAATAACTGGAATTCTGGGAAGGGACTTGCTTCCAACAACCAGTTTGCAGGAGGAAAAGAAAAAAAAAAAAGCGCACCTTCTGATAACCCTTCGAAAAGCCTTCAAAACATTTCTTACTCCAGCCTCATTCCTAACTTCAAACACAACTTCTAAATCAATAGGCTACAGTCTGTTATTTTAGCCTTCTCTAAATTCAGTCTCCAATAAATTGGTAAATCCTGGGTCCTGGAATACTCCATGTTCTACTCTGCAGTACACTGTGTTCAAGTGAATAAGAGGATCAAGAAAAATTCTGAAACAAAGATCACAATGTAAAACCACAGCTATGCTAGGTAAAATTACCATAATATGAAAAGTATATTTTTAGAGAACTTCAAGCTTTTACTGTTGGTATCAGCCTAGCTCTACAATTGAGGGGTGGTGTGGGGGGAGAATGACCCACAATTCACAAGATTAAAACCAGTCATAAATGAAGTTAGGCTGAAGTCATACTTGTGTCAAAGGACCTAGGAATACAAACTATAGTCACATGTGGCATACTGTACTTCAAAATAATAGAAATACCATAATTGAAATCCAACTATTTGAGTGCCTTATTTCCTAAACACTATCTAGAGAGAATAAAAAAGGATTTAAAATTGTTTTATTTCCTTTCTGTGTCTCCACAGATGACAGGAGGGTTTTTTAGCATGACAGACAAGAAACTCATCAGATGAGCAATGATTACAAAAACAGTTTACTATTTACTATAGTAAAATTACTCATGTGTAGCCTACATATCCAACTAGGAAGGGAGACAGACAAGTATGGTATATTCTCTCAACTAAAACTAGTAAAACTATTGAATTGAAACCAATTTTGCAGACACAAGACAAAGGTACTAAATACTTCCAGTTGGAAAAACGAGAGTAAGAAATTTACAGTTCAGAAATATGCAGGCTCAAGGTATTCGTTTCTGCAATAACTCATGAGAAGGCATTGCCTAGGAACTATTCTTACTCCAAAAGCAGTCATCTGTGATACAAACCAATCCCCTAGAACTATGTGAAACAACAGAGCATCTTCCACCTTCTGTATGGTTTTTTTGTAATTAATAGAACTCCATGGAAAATTATTTCAATGAATTTTAAAATAACTATTAAAAATAAAATAAATGGAAGTGCTATTAGCATTCTTCAAAGGAAAAATATTTGTCCTTATGTTCATTATATTATTAACCAAGGGAGAAAATACAGCCAAACCAACATATTCTCAGCATTTTTTTAAGTATTGAAGTTGTTCAAATGTAAAATCTGAAGTCATATGGTTTCAAGTTTCATTTCAACTTGTCACTCACCACAGGTTCATGAAAAGGTTTTCAAATTAGTCCTGGCATAGTCCTATATTTAGCCACAAAACTTAGCACCTCTGCACGACTTCAACTCACAACTAGGGCAAACTAATTGGATTCATCTCGGTTCTTCTTTTGAATATTGAGAGCCAGTCATTTAAATAAAGCAAAATTTAAGAAGAGCTATTTCACACTAAATAAGAGCTCTGCACTTCTATTTGCAGAAAGACTATAGCCTTACACAGTTCCCAGAAGCAGTGGACAGTCTGCACATTCACTAGTGACTGTGTAAGAAGAGCACTGACATTTCCCATTCTGGAGTCAAAGGAAACAGATGATGAGGCAACTCGGTAGTATACAGCATCTTCTGAGAAGAAGGGAAGAGAACAGAAGCACCGGCCAGCCTATGATAAATCTCTGCACAGGCAGGGTGGAATGGCTCAAGGCCACCAGTGATACAATACACCAAAAAGTGACAGGATGCGGTCACAGCTCCACCCTGTGTCTGGATAAACACATTTATAAACTTGAGTATGTCCTCCTTAAACTCATTCTGGACTAATGTCTATAATTAGAGCTGGGATTTAGAGATGCAAACTATTCATGTAAGAGTATAAAGGTATCCTCTAGACTGATTAGGTCCAAGAACAGCTTAGGCTTTGAAGCCTAACATGTCCCACCAAAACTCATGAAAAGTACTAATTCAGTAAAGTATACGACAAATTCTCATGAATGAGAACTGTACACCACACAGGTGCTTACTCTTTTAAAGACCTGCTTATGGAAATGTTTCAAAGGGTTTTAACGAAGTAGAAAGATATCAATATACACTCAATGTGGCAGTAAATGGAACTTTTTTTTTTTCCTCCTTCAATTTGTCACCCCCTTTTCTTCAGAAAGATTTCATACTAAAATAATAAGAAGCTCAGGACCTGCTCGAAACAAGTTTAAAAATAGTAAACACCTGTGCCGGTTTTGTCTGTGACAGAGTTAATTTTCTTGATAGTAGCTAGTACAGGGCTATGTTTCAGATTTGTGCTGAAATAGTGTTGATAACAGGGATGTTTTCGTTACTGCTGAGCAGTGCTTACACAGAGCCAAGGCCTCTTCTGCTCCTCACCCCACCCCACCAGCGAGGAGGCTGGGGGGGCACAAAAAGTTGGGAGGGGACACAACCGGGACAGCTGACCCCAACCGACCACAGGGATATCCCAGACCATATGGCGTCATGCCCAGTATATAAACTGGGGGGACCTTCAGAGTGATGGTGTTTCTCTCCCCAAGTAACCATTACGCGTGATGGAGCCCTGCTTTCCTGGAGATGGCTGAACACCTGCCTGCCGATGGGAAGTGGTGAATGAATTCCCTGTTTTACTTTGCTTGTGTGCACGGCTTTTGCTTTACCTATTAAACTGTCTTTATCTCAACCCACGAGCTTTCACACTTTTACTCTTCTGATTCTCTCCCTCATCCCACTGGGGGGGGCAGGAGGGATGGGGAGTGAGCGAGCTGCTGTGTGGTGTTTAGTTGCCAGCTAGGGTTAAACCACAACAACACCCTTTCGATTTTATAACTGTAATATTAGATGAAGATAATGCAAGCTTCAGAAAGAATCAGCACAAGGCATGAAAAATACTGTACCCTAATGTGCTTTAACAAGCACTAAATACAGAACTCTAGTGCTTCCATAGAACATAGGCTGTAGTTCTAAAGCAGAAACTCAGGTCTGATCAAATGAAACAAAAGTAACCCCAGTTGTAATCACTCTACAACTGCCTTGGGAAGACCTCAGTATTAGTAGAAGGAAAACAATGAGGCAGAAAAGGACTATATGTTTGTTTCCTGTAGCTGTCCTTCTCATCATTACCTACAGACAGGCAGACCAGCTGCCTAGTAGAAAATAGCATTGTTTTATTAAATTTCAAACAAAAGTACATACATTTATATTAGCTGAGCTAGAACTCAAAGTAAAGGAGCTCATTAACTCAGTAACAGATTAAGCTATTAAATAACTTCACAACACAGATGGCAGAGGAAATGAAATAACCCATGAGTTATGCTCTGAGACCGTACCACCTAAATGGCATGCTCAGGTACAAACGTGACTGAGGTTAACCCTCTATCCGTTCACTTACATAGAAACCAGTGCTGAGCCCAAAATCTGACATAAGGCTTAAATAC
This sequence comes from Buteo buteo, assembly GCF_964188355.1. Classification (NCBI taxonomy): domain Eukaryota; kingdom Metazoa; phylum Chordata; class Aves; order Accipitriformes; family Accipitridae; genus Buteo; species Buteo buteo. The sequence goes on from NC_134172.1 coordinate 33,457,412, forward strand.
TCACACTCAGTTTCTTGCAACTCTTACTCAGACTAGTAACAATCTATTTAACATATAACCTACTGAAATCAGCAGTTGTACGAGCAAAACAAGGCCAGAACCAGGCAGTCACTGCTGAGATGGCTTCAGTAGTTTAAGACATGATCTTTCACTGCCACAGAAACTCTTCAGAGGTACAAAATAAATCATTATATTACTTTTGCTGATCTTATTATTCAAGCACCAAACGAGAAAAGAACTGTCAAGAACAAAATGCATTTGCAGAATGCAAGCATAACTTCCTTTTTCTCCATAACAGTTTTGTTATGACTTTATTGATATATGAATACATATGTATCTTATACATTACAAAAGTGGACCCAGGGAGCTTTTAAGTCTGAAAAGCTTCACAGGTACATCAAGAAAGTTTTAAGCATCTCACGTACAGAAGCCATTCATTTTTTTCCTGAAAGATGATGTTCCTTATTAGTCAGACAAGATAACAAAGATACCTTCATAAAGTTAAAACAATTGGATTGTTTGCTATGATTATTTTTAGCTCATAACCCTAATCAACAACAAGCTAATGCTAACTGGACAAAAAGAACTACCACAATAGATACATTTAACAAAACTGTAATTGTGTGACCTGTAGAGGTAGTGAACATGCATCAGTCAATGGGGAAAAATACCTGGCAAATAAACTACACAAGACACTTCCGAAGAGGCAATTCTTTGGAAGCTTCCCCCAGGTGATGTTTTTTTTACATCAGGCCACCTGTTTTAAGAGACTACATTACAGTAAACAAAGTAAACAAAGCTGTCTGAAACCTTTATGGAAAATTTTTATTCTGCCAGTAAACATATTAACTCTGCTTTCCTCTTTCATAACTTCTCACTGTACTTTCAACAACTGGTGAAATATGAGCACAGCAAGAATAGCAGCAGTTTATTTGTCCCACAATGATTTTAAAATCAACCTTTACCTTGGTCTGTTTTCCTCTCTACAGCTTTAGTAAAATATGTGTGCGCATGTACACAGAGCTGAGATTTCTCCATCTTAGAAAAGGAACTGGAAAGGTTCTATTCTAAACAAACATACACAAAAAAAATGAAATTAAGGAAGAACCCTACTAGTTTGCACAGAAGCAAAAAGGAGGAATGCCATTCTAGTTCTGTTGAACTTGATGCAAAAGCCTTGCATAGGTCAACAAAAGCAGAAACAAATTCAATGGGGAAAAAACAGACATTTAAGTACTGTAACACATTTTAATTTTACCCCCAGGATAGGACCTGACCTTCCTATCTGTGCCACTGTACTGGCAATAAAAACCAATCATTTCTCCTCACCCTATTTTTTTCTCACCTTCTCTTCCTAAGGGCATCATCTTTGATTATTATTGGCAGGCCAACGTTCTACATGCTGTCATCCTATGCAACAGGATGCACTGCTTATTCATTCATGTCTGCTCTTGTCTTGTCTGCCAGTTTTTCCACATCAATATTTAAAATTCTCACTACTTTCAGCTGAACAGTGTAAAAATCTTTTTATCCTCATTTTTAAAAAGCACATGCAAAGCAGCTGCAAATTCTTGATTTGCTCATGTATTTCTGTCTATATGTTGCTACATATTTTCCAGATTAAAAAAAGCTCAAAACCAGCTGCATTAGCTGAGATAACCAGTTCAATATAAGTTATTGCAAGTTAAAGAGTCAATGATACATTCAATTAGAGCAGATAAACAATAGACATCAGAAGATAGTATCAAGCTAAACACAGAAAATCTGCCACTTCTGGGTGATATATATGACAAACTGCAGTTCCTCAACATTACATTTTTGCGCGTACATTCGCACAAAAAAGAACAAGGTACCTCCTTTGCGGTTTCAGAGTCAGAAGTGTTGAGATGAAAATGAAAGCCATTCCAAGCTTTAGGGTACATCTGTTCCCAACTCCCCATACACATACATACCAACCAACACTCCAATTCAGTACAGAGATGGTAGAAAGCTCTGCCTGTGAGAGCACTGGTACCAGTTATTGCACTTCTAAAGTTAAGTGGAAGCACTAGGTTGTTACTCTCACAATCAACTTGGGATCACGCGCCTGGTTGGCCTGTACAATTAGAATTCAACCTTCTAATTTTCTGCAGCTTTAGGACATAAATATAATACTGTTGCTCAAATAACTGTTATTTTCCCAGAGCTTACTGGCAGCAAAAATGAAAGATTATTTTTTTTTAAAATGAATAATGTTTTATTTTCCTATGAATATCATTTCCTCCCCAAACCTCACTCTGTTCTCTTTTCCAGGTCTCCAATACACTAAGTGAGGATATTATTCTTCTCTGTAGATTCCCATGACATTTTGGCAGGAATTACAGCTATGACAAGCTTTGGATTGGAGGTTTTGCTTAGTGATGTGTTTAGCTTTGTGACTGGCTGTTGAAAACTAAATAAAGAAAACAAGCAATATTTCTTTCATAAAGTAACAAGTGACCTGAGGGAAGCTTCTCTGGGTGGTAATGGAAAAAGAGTCCCAATTCTGATGTTGTACAAGTTTCCATCAGTCAAGAACTTTGGGAGATGTTGGCAATTCCATTTCTTTTCACTACCCTCCACTCCTCCCATTTAGTCTCTCTAAAATCTAAAGGTTTGCTTTTCTACAAGTTACTGCAAAACATCCAGATCTGACACTCCACTCCTACTTGCAGTGTTTCAAATGACACTAGATACAAGACTTACATTATGTTAACATTTGACAATAATATATTAACTGTCAGTCACATGCCTAGAACTCAACGGTCTTATGAAAAGGAAAAACCTGACTGCTAAGATATCCTATTACTTAAATTCTTTGCTCCAATGTAAACAAAGAAAATTTACGCATGCTGCTAACACGAGCTATCAGCTTCTAGCCCAGTAACCATATCTTAAACAAAACCAAGGGGGCATTTAAGCTTCTTGCTGCAGCGGGGCGTTTCACCATGGACTATAACGGTGAAGCCTAACGCAGCGCTGTACACCACTGAGTTCACCCCGCTATGAAGAGTGGATTCTTGTTCGAGGCCTCTAGACACCACTGAGACCATCTCCGATGGCCACGGCCGACTAGATCTTTCTTTCGGGGCCTCCGGATAGTATTATGACTGTCTCCAACGGCTATGGCGGGCGTGTAGCTCACCAAACCAGCCACCGCAGCTACAGAAACCCTCGAGCTTCGAGGCCGACGGCCTCGAACCGGTCTCCAGCAGTAATGGAAAGCGACACAGCTTCAAGGCGCTGGGGAAAGAGGAGAGCCGCCGGGGGCGGCGGTGACGGAGCCAGGCTGGGACGGGGGAGAGCGCCCAGCTCCCGCCCGGTGCCTCTCCCCAGCCGAGCCTGCCCAGTCACAGCCGAGAGCACCCCCGGTCCGCACCGGGCCTACGCGCTCCCGGCCGCCCTGTCGCTCATCGCCCGTTGACTGGGCGCGGCGGAAGGAGATCCCACCGCAACGCAGAACCAAGCCCTCCGAGGGGCGGCCACGCCGGGGGGGGCGCCCAGGGCCGGAGGCGAGGGCGGCGGGCGGCTGCCAGCGGCTTTCTGGGGACTGAGAGCACGGCGAGGGCCGGCAAGAGCCGGCGGCCGGGTCTGAAGCGGCGGGGGGCCGGGGGCGGAGGGGAAGGCCCGCAGGGCGCGGAGGGGGAGCGGAGCGGCGCCTGCCTCGTTACCTCTCCATCGCCCGCACCGTGTAGCTGACGAGCGGCCTCCCTTGCACGGCGCAGAACTGCTTGGGGGTGGCGCCACCCAGGCGCTCCCCGCTCCCGCCCGCCGGCAGCACCGCCGCCACCGGCGTAACGCCGGGCCTGGCGTCGCGGCTCCCGGGGCTGGGCTCCATCTGCGCGGGCCGCCGCGGCTGCTCCGCTCCTCGCCCTCCCCGCCCCCAGCAGCAGGAACGCGGCCGGGACGGCGCAACCGCCCGCCCGCGTGTTTTATTTGCCCGCGACGTCCGCAATCCAAAGAATCCAGCGCCCGCCCGCCCCCAGCGGGCACCGGGCCCTACTCCTCGCCCACCCCGCGCTACGCGAGGCCCCGCAGAGGCCTGCGGGCCCAGGCGCTGCCGGGCAGCCCCGCGGCATGCACCTAGACCCCGGAGGGAGGGCCGGCCGGCCCGCCTAGAGCACCCCGGTACGCAGACAGCAAGCACACGACACCTCAACCAGCATACTGCAGCCCCTGGCCCTTTAAATGCCCGGCGCACAAATGGTCCCCCACAGCGCATGCGCGACCGAGGCGGCCTGCTCCCACCTGCGGCGAGCCGGGGTGGGTGGTGCCGGCCGCGGGGAGTGCGCGCGGCTCAGGAGCCGTCAGGCGGGGCGGCCGCGCGGGGCGGGGTGGGGCGCCCCGCTGAGGGAGCGGCCGGAGGGCGGCGGGCGGCCCGCAGGCCGGGTGATGCTGCCGGGCCCCGTCCCGCCCGTCCCCGCAGGGAAAGGCGGGGGAGCCGCTGCCTCTGCGTGGCCTGTGTCGGGCTCCGCTGATAGGGGCGGGATGCCCTGTGTGCCCGTGAGGAAATGGATAGCTCCAGTTCATTGGAGCCGGGGGGAAGGTGCCTCGGCCGTGAGAGGCTGCTTCTCCGCCGGCTGGCTGGGGGCGCCTGCCAAAATCTGGTGTGCGTTGCCCTTAGTCCCCGGAGGGGGAGGTCGAAATAGCAGGAGTCGATTCGCTGGGAGAGGCTGGGATGTTCCGGCTCGTCTTGCGGTGTTACCGTGGGCAGTAGCTGAGACGGGTTGATTGGAAAACTCCCAGGGCTGATACCCATTAGGTGGCAGAGGAGGCTTGCTAAGCGTGACATCAGGGCGCACATTTGTAATCGGCAAAACAGGCCTCGGGCTGGTATGCCTGGCTTCTCTGTACACCTTAGGCTGTAACTTGAGTGTATTTGAACACTGTTGCTATGCTCTGTCCTCATCTGAAAGTTTTGGACATCTCGCTGTAAAGGTAGCCTTGCAGTTTTGAAGGAACTCTTGTGAGCTTGTTGCTGCTTATCAGGGAGCAGTGAGGGCCAGCCACCCCAAAAGGGAGGGGGAGCCTGGAGCAGAGCGCAGTATCAAGGCGGGCGAGAACAGTAGCCTCACCAACAAGGAGCCAGGATGCTAAGCATGAGTGACGGTCAGGATCGGACCCTCAGGGTCAGGCATAGTTCAGAGATCACCCGGCAAGATCTCAGGTGGCAGGTCGCAGGGCAAGCCGGGAAGCTGAGCCAGTGGGTGCGGGTCAAGGTCGGGGAGGCACCAGACCAGGTGCAGACGTAGGGGGCCAACAATAAAGACTCTGCTTAAAAGTGTCTCTCAAGGGAAAAGGAGGAAAGGAGGGTTAGGCCCTTGCTTCTAGGTTTCTTCGTAACAGCTCTTATTAGTGGAAGAGCTGGCTTTGGGCTTGGCAAGCTAAACTCCTTAACTCAGCCAGCTAAACTGCTTCAAGGTGGGTGCACCCAGGGCCCTAACGCTGTCCTCTTTGACATTATTTTTAGGAAAAAAATCAGTGTCTTATATGCAGGGTGTCCTAAAATGACCAGAGGCTTTAGAGTCTGTAGGATTTTTTGATCTATTCTTTATATCTTTGAGAAGCTAACTAATTTACAGCTTTTCACATTTCTTTTAGTTGTGTTAAGAGGAACCTAAGTAGAACACATATGGAGACTTTTTTGAGGAGTAGTTCTGACTGAAAAAGCAGCATGGAAAGAAGTTTGTTATGTCCCAGCTGGGCTGCTTTGTCAGTGCTAGCTGTGGACTGGGGTAAAATCATCGTGAGTAGGAGTCATACAACAGGAGTGAAGTGATTCCTGCCAGCAAAGGCAGGGTTCACAGATATCCTTGATACCTGCAATAGCAGGAAAGTCCTGGAAAATTGGACAGTACAGTGGAGAACAAAGGCATTTTACATGCAGAGGTGTCTTGACAGTTAAAGCAATGAACTGAAATTACATCAGCTCATACCGTGCAGCGAAATATGAGAGGGACTGATGGCAAACAAAGGAAAACCTTTTAAATGAAGATATACAGATGCGCCTTCTAGATAGTGATGTCTCCAAAAGCTTCTGTAAGGAACAAATGTATTATCATGGGCATTGAAGGAAATGGGTGTGTGAAGAAGAGGAAAGAAGAGGAGTTATACAGATGGCTGAAAAACTTCTGGAATTGAGACCCTTTTCACCAGTGAAAGCATTATCTAGAAGTTGAACTGCCTTCTTCCCGACAAGTGTTGGTCTCATTGTCTTCAAGACTTTATCATGTGGGATTTTTTTTAGAAAATCCATTGCCTCAGAAACTGTGTTTACCTGATTCTTTACCTTTGTAGTGGGTCTTATATTTTCTTGTCTTGGAAAGTATTTCTCTACACCTAATTCTTGACTGATGACATATATTTGTCTGTTGTCTCTTATCAGGACTTCCAAGTTTTCCCTGACTCATCCCTTCTGTGCAGATTTCCGTCCATTCAGCATCACTTCTCTGTTATCAGATGCCCAAAATGAATTTTTCTTCTTAAGGTAGGCAACTCCAGCATCCACAATCATCTTGGATCGCGTAAGTGACATTATTCTGACTTTTTCTTGCAGCAGTTCATTCGTGGCAGGTTGTTCTGCAACATTCCCACTTTTTTTAAGTGTAATAGACATTCTGAATTCCTGACTCAGGTCTTTATACTTCCATTCATAAAGAACACAGACGTTAATCTAGTCAGCTGTAGCTAATTTTCCAGACTTTTTTCTTGTTTGCATTATTATAAGGAGCAAAATAAGGTCTTTTTACTTCGTAGGGCTCCTCCCACTGTACATTGGTTCTAAGCGGTAGGTAAGTAGGATGTTCACAAACACAACCTTCAGAACTATTTTCACCTTCCTTCTTGACATTGTTTTTACACTTAGAATCATAGAATCGTTTAGGTTGGAAAAGACCTTTAAGATCATCGAGTGCAACTGTAAACACAACACCACCATGCCCACTAAACCATGTCCTGAAGTGCCACATCTATGTGTTTTTTGAACACCTCCAGGGAAGGTGACTCCACCACTTCCCTGGGCAGCCTGTTCCAATGCCTGACAACCCTTTCAGTAAAGAAATTTTTCTAATATCCAATCTAAACCTCCCCTGGTGCAACTTGAGGCCATTTCCTCTCGTCCTATCACTAGTTACTTGATAGAAGAGACCAGTACCCACCTCACTGCAACCTCCTTTCAGATAGTTGTAGAGAGCAATAAGGTCTCCCCTCAGCCTCCTTTTCTCCAGACTAAACAACCCCAGTTCCCTCAGCCACTCCTCATAGGACTTGTGCTCCAGGCCCTTCACCAGCTTTGTTGCCCTTCTCTGGACACGCTCCAACACTTCAATGTCTTTCCTGTAGTGAGGGGCCGAAAACTGAACACAGTACTCAAGGTGCAGCCTCAATAGTGCCGAGTACAGGGGGACAATCACTTCCCTGCTCCTGCTGGCCACACTATTTCTGATGCAGGCCAGGATGCCGTTGGCCTTCTTGGCCACCTGGGCACACTGCTGGCTCATATTCAGCCGGCTGTCAGCCAGCACACCCAGGTCTTTTTCTGGCGGGTGGCTTTCCAGCCCCTCTTCCCCAAGCCTGTAGCGTTGCATGGGGTTGTTGTGACCCAAGTGCAGGACCCAGCACTTGGCTTTGTTGAACCTCATACAATCAGCCTTGGCCCGTAGATCCAGCCTGTCCAGGTCCCTCTGTAGAGCCTTCTTCCCCTACTCCAACAGACTGTTGTGCCTAGTACCTTCTCCCTCACCCAGCCATGTTTCCCCACTTCGTTTCTTTCATGCATATTAATTTCTTCTGTGAAGGATAAAAAGGCAAGAGAGATCGCAGAAAGAGGATCACATGCCAAAATTAGTTCTGTTCTTGTTCTGAAGCCCGTTTTCCTTATTATGCTAGGTGGACGAGGCTTGATCTGTCCAGAAGAAATTATGTTTCATAATAACTTTGATGGATGCAGACTTCAGTGTCATTTATGGTGAGATTTGATGATCCAGCCAAACAGCACTTTGAAGCTGCTTTTGACTGCACTTGAATGTCAGATGCTTCAGAAGTTTTCATGCTTTCCGCAGCCCCTATGGAGTCAAAAGATTCTTGTCTTGTGTTGATAACACCTGTTAGTTCTTCAAGAAGCCCTTCAGTATAAGTTCTTGGAGTCTTTGTTAGACTGAGCTTGTTACTGATATTTCTCCTTTTATTTTCTGTTTTCTTAGACAATGATGCGGAAGGAAGAGCATATTTAACATCATTATCAATTTATGCTGTGTCTTAGCATGAGTTAAGAAAATTGGGATATTTTTTTTTTTACATCTTTTTAATATTCATTTGATAGTAACATGCAATAAAACACAGTGGCATTTTTTGAATACATAATTTGCTTCAGTTCCATTCCATTTTGCATTTCTTATTGAATCAATCAAATAATTTGGTTACTGTGCGTATACGTGCATGTTCATATATAAACATTTGAAGTAGGGTAGAAAGTAAATTCACACATATTGGAAGAACAATTTTACATGGTTTGTAGTTAGGTAAAGAGGGACAGAGGCAACATTTTTGCCTCAAAGCAAATAAAGAGCCAGCTAATCTATCATTACTGTGCAGGGGTATAACATCTGAAACTACAGTAGTAGTTTGCAATTATGCAGTAAATATGCCAATCATATGTTTGAAAAGAAAAGTGGGGGGTTTTCTTTTTTCTTGAAGAAGATATGTACAAATTGGTATCAAATTACAGAAGTGAAATTCACCTGAAAATTTAACTGCTGAGAAAAAAAAAAAAATCTCTTTCTATAACTGAAACTCATAATAGTGTTTCCAGATAACATTAAGTTATTGGAGTGGTAGAAATCATACTGAAAGGTTTCTGTGAAAAATGAGTAAAAGAGTAAAATTTCTTAATTTAAAGTTGCAATAGAGTCTTCTGCAGATGACTGAGAAATTGTCTATCCCTTTTTCAAAGTAATTTCTAAGCTCTTGAAGCATTTTGGTTTTCATGCAGGCAATATAAGATGAATTTACCTTTTGACTAGCAGCAAGGTTCACTATTATGTGTTTTAAAGGCAAATGCATGCAGTCAAGGAACATTTTGCAAATTAAAGTGAATTGTAAAAGCAAAATTAAAAAAAAAAACCAATACTTCCTACTGTGGAAGTGCGAGATCTGTAAAAGACAATATAACGCTAAAAATATTTAAAATCTGAGAGCCATTTTTGCAGCTAACAAAGTATGTGCAGCATTCTGAGCAGTGAGGCAGGCTTTTAGCCAGAACCTTGTGTTTGCAGGATTGTATTTCACTAATTTTATCCAGATATATAAGTTATTACTTCAGTGGTGGCAAGCCATAAAATGAACACCCAGAGCTGTAAGTAAGCAAGTGGAATATCAGTTCTCTTTAGAGAGTTTTTCTGTTCAAGTAGGATAGCAGACTTGGCTTTCTTTAAGTCACCAATAACTGTCTCTAATTGCTGAAGTCACTGTTTACAGAGACAGACACAGGTTCTTTGCATATTTAAAGAGATTAGAAAGTCCCCAAAAAGAGAGTATTTCAGGTTTTAGCTTGGATGTCTGTTGCTATTTATAGCAGTTTACACGAGATCTCAAAGTCTTAGGCTTCATCATAATTTCTACATCTATGAAGAAAAAAAAAAAAAAAAGAGAAAGCATAGTCTGGGTAGGCATTTTGTTTCCAGATATTTCATTTCAGTTCCGACTGATCACTAGAGAAAGTAATCGTGTGATAGGGGTTTTTTATGCTCTTCACCATCTTTTACTTGTTGCCTGCAAGTGAGACCTAATCAACCCTCCACGCAGTTCTTTTGGACTGATTTATATCTTCGTTGTTTCAGTCTTTGTTGCACAGCAGCTGCCACAGAGTATTTGCTCCATGGTGACAGTGGTTCCCAAGTCAATATCAAGTCATAGGGAACATACAGCTTGAGGCAGTATAATAGATAGTAGAATGTTGAAAAAGGCAAAACTATTTTCCCTCCAAATTGTAATTAACACCTTCAGGGAAATCTTATCTTATTTCATATTAGCATATTTTTATGTTTGTATTTTTACAAATATGATTGCAAAGGGTTATTTCTTGCTCTGAGATTCTTTGATGAAAGATGCTATAGATGTGTGGAATACTTACATAAAGTATTGTGCTATTGATTTGCTCCTGTTGCTGTGTGGAACAGAGATCAAAACAGCATGTATTCAGCAAGGGAGTTATGCACATGCATAACTTAAATGATGTAAATAGTTGACTATCAAATATCAAAGAGCACTTACAGGCCTAATATACAGTGTGCATAGAATCACCTATGGAACAGATCCCTAAGGGGAATTCTACATGCTATTGCCTTCATATGCAGTTCTGCAAAATATTTCTGATGTATGGTTTTGATTTTTGACAAAATGGTGTAAGGAGACACAAATTTTAGTTAATGAGGTAGAAGTGTTACATGATTTTTAGGTTGTTAATAGTTGAAGTGTAAATAGAGAGTATGAATGCTACAAATGTAATGGAAATGTGGTCTCTGAACACAGTGGAGTGTTTCCATGCTTGCACATCATTGTAGGTACGTGTTGAAAAACATATGTTGAGTTTCACCTGTTGCATCAATGTGTTTTATGTCACACCTTTGGTATTGTTTTACATGGTTCTGGTAGATAATTTTTTTCTAGAGTCTGTGAATACTTGATACACAGAGGAATCATCTTGCTTATGTTCTGTGCAAGTGCTAGAGAAAAAATGGACAGAGATTTCGTTTGATGTTTGACACACATTTTAAAGCTTCACCCTAAAATGTTATATTCAGCCTAGAGTGTTCATCCGTTCTCTACTTGATAATCCTTTAGGCTATTTCTCTGGGGTATGGAAGGTTAGTTAGCTCAAGAGCTAAGGAGTATTTTGTGTACACAAAGTAAAAGAATTTAAAGATAAGAGAATTACTCCATAGTATCTAATCCAATAATTCATGAGAGCGAGCCCTGACTGCAGGAGTTTTTGTGAAATTCAGAAACGTTGAAGACTTGAAGAAAGTCTTCTACTACTTTGGGGAGTGCTTTGGCAAGTAGGCGATGAGGTGGAGGCCTCGTAATTTTTCATTGGAAATGATTGATTAGTCTTAAACACTTGGCTCTGACAGGGTCTTCGTAGATTCTAGATAGGTTGGTCAGATGTTAAGTAATGCCACAGTTGGGTAGGGCTATCTGCTCAGCTTTAACATCACCATTTATTGTGCTGGTTTATAGGAATTGTGTTTTAGGGTGTTCAACTGTCAGAGTACATTGTATGGTGACCCTAACAATGATTAAGACATGCAAGTTGAGGGATGGAAATCCCAGAGGCTGTTTTCCACTGTCATTGTGACTTAACAGCAGGCACCAGCCATTAGAATAGTGCCCTATCATCTCAGTAAAAAAAGAAATGTTTAATTTATTATTTTTTGACAGGCATCCAGTTATTGACTGGAAAAACAGTTACCTCTGAGGAAAGGCTGATGCTAGTTTCCTTTTCCCAAAATGATTCAAAGCAGAGATAGTCTATGAACTGGTTAAATATGTGGTATTAAGCCATAGATGCCAGTGATACAGAATGATGTAGTGAAACATTAGAGAATACTTAAAAGCTGAAGTTAGATTTGCAATAGAGTTGGGATTTTCACTGCTCTAAATCTTGTTTGTTTTAATTTTGGTGTGTGCATGTTATCATGTCATGTTTTATTGCTTTACCATGTTCTGTGTTATCTCCATGGAGTGTTTATGAAGCAATGTGAAACAGTTCACCAAATTTGAAATGATGGAGAGAATCAAACACAAGCAATGAAAATTTGCAGGCTTGGTATGAATAGGAGTACAAGTTTTACTATTTATTATTACACTGGAAGTATTGCTTCTGCATCTCTTGTCATGTTAATAATGGTCCTTACTCTTAGAATGCCAGGAATGTTATTCATTAGTCCCATGTCTGGAGAACCTAGATGAGCTCAGTCTGGCAGCGTTCATATAGGAGGGATTCCATCCATGTTAAGTTTTTACTTAACAAATGAAGACTGGTCCTAGCTATACCAGCAGGGACTGAAACTGGAGCAGGTAAGACAAGATACTATCCAACACAAAAAATTGGACTTTGCCTTCATTGTGGATTTGTATGGTACACATTAGACAAAACAATCATGTGGAGCTAGTTCATTTTTTCTCTTCTTCTTTTGAATTTTTATTGTTACATTCTAACGTTTTTCGCAGTTTGTAAAGGAAGTGCCTTAAAATGCAGCCTGACTTGTGGAAAGGTTTGTGAATCTTTTTTTCTCTTTCTACACAGTTGCTTTATAGTGAGCAAAACCTGCAGGATGACAGTCCCTAAAACGAGTAGTCCTGTCCTAATCCTTTGCCTCATCCTTTGCTGGCTTGTCCAGTTCTAGTATGAAAATGTCAGATTAGAAAGGGTCAGTCCTTTGATCCTGTTCAGTTTTTAGAAAGATTAAGGTTACAGATTTTTCCCAACTGTAGCAATGTGGCTACCTGTCATCCAGCAATTATAGAGGCTCAGCCTGCTTAACATATACCACTGAGCAACCATCAAAGGTTAACCATTTTCCAACATACTAATCTAGCTGGATACAAACCAGCTACTTAATGAAAAATGTTCTGTATCCTGTTACTGTTTTTCTGAGTAATGCAGTCCAACTCTTCTTACTTTAAAAATTCTTCCTGACACTTACCTGTGCCAGTACACTTGTGTTTCCACATACATTGTTTTCTTCAGTACTGAACACTTCAGAAAATGGATTAAGTAATGCTTCCTTTTTTTTTTTTTTTTTTGTGTCTGTGTGTGTGTTGGAACAGAATTATGGGACAAGTAACCTGACTACTAGAAAGAAAAGAGTTCGGTCATTGAGACACCGTGGGAAAGAGGATTTACATTTTGCCAGAGCCAGAAGTTTCAAAGTGGAGGGCAGAAGCAGGCAGAGTTGCAAGAAGCTGCAGTATTTGAGTAGATAAAGACTACCACAAAGTACTGCATTCTTAAGTTAAGATTCAGACAGTGGCTTGAATGTTCTGCCTAATGAGGGCTTTTATGGAAGAAGTATGCAAAAAAGTATTTAATTAAGCAAATAAAAATGGAAATCCATCTTAATATTTACTTTATTTGTGGCAAAGGATGTTGCAAACATTTTCTTCTGGCAGAAGTGTCAAGATTCAAAACTGATAACAAAAAGTTCAAAAGAAAATACCGGGACAATAGTTGCAGAGAACCTAAAAGAGGTTTTATGGATAACTCACTACCTGTATTCTTAATGGTCTTGTTCACAAAATCAGATTACTGTAATTTTATAAGGGTAACACTGAGGGGGAATCTACTGATAGATTTTATGTAGGTTGTAAGCAAGATTTTGAGCCAAATTCTTCAACAAGGAAGTCCAGGTGTGTGGTAGACCGATAGCTTTCTAGGAAACCTGTTTGTGAACCTTTTCAGCTCAGGCAGTTTTTTTTCTCCTCAGAAAGAGGAGGCTGTGGTTGCCCACCAGAAGATTTGACCAATGCAGTGAAACATGAGTTTCTGTGAAGATGTCAGATTCCAAAGTCTCCCTGACTTGCCCTGGTTCAGTATGGAATGAGTGGATGGTACAGGCACACAGAGCTGTGCATTCTTCCCTTTGCATGGGAAGAGAGGACACAGAGACAGTCAGAAATGGTTATCTACCATGTGAATTTAGACTTGGCAGTCTATTAAATACCAAGGGTAGCATGTGCATTGGCTAATGTTTGGCTTGGCAATCTGCAGGTAGAGCAAGTCTTTTGGAAGTCTCATGAAAAGTTGCAATGATCAGAAGAAAATGAAGGACATGCAGCACATGCTGTCCTCCACATGTCATTTTGTTCCACTTTTTTTTTAATCCATTTTCTCTTCTTTCTCCTCTTCTAGACACACCCAGATTCAGACATTTCAATATCTGAAAACAAAAGATGCAGTGCAGCAATACAACCTGTTCCCTGCTGCTATAAGCTGTTCTGGCTACTGTCCTAAAAATTGCAATAAAGACGTACAAAAGCAAAAGTTTCAGCAGGCTTTTTCAGTGGGAAAAAAGTGCAAGTGATCCTTGCTAAAACCAAAATTTTTGCAGCTTTACATTTTAGAAACACTCAGACCTCTGTTCTCCATCCCAGCTTAATGGCCATAGGGAATCTAAAAGAGCTTTCTTCAACCCATCCCAAAAATAAATGAATAAATAAATAAGTAAATAAATAAAATAATAATCTAACAAGCAACAGATGTTTAAACTTGCTTCAGCTGCAATTAAAACAAAGTCTTTGTGCTACAGAGTCTGTTTTAAAGCTCTGCATAGTCCCTCCATTTCTCAGTGGCTGTTCTTGTGGTAGGGCTAGACAAGTACTTTTCTCCTTAGGCCCTCTCCCTCATCTCTCCACTGTTTCATATAAAAGAACTTTAATGAATGTGCCTGGCTAGCTCTTCTTTAGCCCACCAAAGCATCGGATTTCAGACTGGTTTATGCTTTTACTAAGTTTCTTTGCAATTTCCTCACTAAGTCACTTTTCACTGGGGCTAACAAAACAAATCAAATGTGGAACTCCTAGATCAAGTCAGAGCATGACTTTTCCTCTCAGTAGTCAAAATTAAAAAATGATGCATCCAGTCATTCTAAAAAGAGATTTTAAATATTTCTGTATCAAAAAGCAAGTGTGCCATAGTAAGTACAGTTCAGAACAGCTAAAGGTTTAAACAATGAGACAATAATATACTATTGTACAACTACTAAAATGGGGCAGGGGACAAGAAATAGACAAAGTGTTCAACAAAACATTTTTAGGTGATTTAATATTTTGTACTTAAGTAGATGTAACAAGTGTCACTTTTTGACAGCAGTTTTTTGGGGCGTTTAGTAAACAGAACTATATTATTGTTGCAGTGTGTTCTGATTTAGGACTCTTTTCCAGGGAGCTGAATTTTTTAATTTTCCTTTACATTCATGAAGTACCATATTCCACAAACAGCCCTATTAAAGTGAGTGGTCCTGATTTTCATTTATATTAAGACATCCTCTGTATTTCTTTGTGGTTGTATTGAGGCGTTAAGAAGGCCTGAACTCCAGCTAGGTAATATAACACTACCTCATTTGCTATAATAGGTTGTCAAACCAAAGTTAGTTAAGGAAAAACAAACTCCCAAAATGGAGTTACAGCTCAGTGTTTGTAGAGATTTTTCTCAGCAATTAGTAGAGACTAGTTAGTTTCATGGCATTTAGTTTGATGAGCATTAATTAAGAATGAAGAGTATTTTCTTGTCATGGAAGTACTGAGGAAGGTAGGTGTTGGAATATTAACTCGGTGGTAGGCAATATCACTTGTAAATCACATTTTTCTAGTGTGTCACTCCATATAACTCATACAATAAGTGAGCTGAAAGGCTGGATGTCTTTCAGAAAGATGCATGGGCAGGCTTTTTGTTGTGGGGGCGACGTTCAGGCAAAATTAACAAATCCAGTGACAGAATGTCTGCTTAACTCATAAATCTCTAGAGAATTTTCAGTTTTAGCCTGGAGTGATGTTTATATGTATGTCACTGAACTTAAAATCAAAGCCCCTTGCCTGGCCTACGGGAAAGGAAATGCATCATGAGAATAGGATACCTTCCAACACTAAGGATTCCTTATAATTTTCCACTGAACACCTCCAGGTTAATACTGTAGCAACAAGAGTCTCACAGTGGAATGTACTGAACAGTCCTTTCTTGATTAATGCTGTACTTCGTCAGGAAGGATATAAAGGTCAAGGTTGGGAGGACTACAGTGATTTACTAGCAGGAATCTGTTAGGTATTTTGAAGGGTGTTATTCAAATGTCTGCTTTATTTCCAAACAAATGACTGAACTTGGATTGGGTGGTTTTGACTCCAAGGCTGCTGGAAAGGAGAGAGCAACAGATTCGTTACTATTACTAAAAAACTGAATAAATAAGCTTCTCAAGGGCTTTTCTACTCTAGACTGCAAGTGTCAGGCCCTTCTGGCTTCTGCAGTTGATTATGTCTTAATGACACATACTATCTACCACTGCCTCTACGAAGTGTGCCTCTGAGTGCTACATGCTATCAAAACAATCAGCATCTGGCTAAGTTTGTTTCTAGTGATGTCTAAGGAAAATTGATTTCCATTCATTATAAAACAGTTTACCCCTTAGCTGGGGGCAGTTTTCATCAACTCAAAAGTAATGAAATAATGATGGCAGATTAACAGATTATTTCTAATTTATTCACTTTTAGTTTTATAAAGAAGCAAGTATGAGAATTTATAAAATTATTAGGTTCTTTTTAAGATGTTTGAAACACTTTTTAAGAAGCCGCTGGACTTAGTGATCTGCCCATATGGTAGGATATTATTGAGAAAGTCAACTTCTGTATATTCTTGGTGTAATAAATCTGGACCATTTAGTGGTCTAATTTACATAAACTTACCTGATCTCTACATTGTACTTTTTCAAAACATTTACATGCTTCTTGTGTCTATGTGGCTTAATATTTCAGGTGAAAATGAAGAAAATTCTAGCAAGTTTGTCTTTCCTTTTTAACTCTGAAACAAACATAAGAAGATGTATCATATTTAAAATTCTTTCAGTTTAAGCAGTACTATTTTTTTCATTGAATCTTTGAGAAACTTTGGCATGATTCTTCACTGTAGGTACAAGAGAAATGGCCCACATCCTATCCACTGCAACTTTACATGTTGAAAAGTCTCCATATAGAAAAAACTAGTTGGATGTACTTGTATAATGCCTTTTGTCTGGATCCTTGGATAGACTCCTGTGAGTTCACATGTAATGGGATGAAACAGAAGGCAGATTGTATAGGCTAGGTTGAAGCATTCAGAGCTAGGAGATGAGTCACAAAGAGTAATGTTATTCCTTAAGAAAATGCAAGATTAATGTATTTCTAACACTGCTTTCCTGCAGATCTCCCCCACAAAAGGCCAAACTCATGGCCAAAGAAGAGACCATAGCTAACTCGGGTGGCACTTCAAAGTTAAGTCACTGCTGATGGACAAAGCTCCTACTGGCTTCCTTCATGTTCCCTCAAATATGCTAGACTTAGAGATGGGCTCCATGGTCTTTCTACAGCATATCCAGCAAAATATCATTAAGTCATCTTAATGGAAGTGTGTCAAATTATTCCCCTTCAGGTAGTTCTGCATGAAAAGACAAACTAGGAGTTATTATCTCTATTGCTAAACGCAAACGCCTTTTAAATGTGCATATTATTCCTACAGTCCAGCTTCACTGACTGTAGAAGAGTCATGAGCAAGATGTGTGGGTTTTTTCACAATCTTATTCCTGGTAGTCAAACACAGAACAGGCAGGGCAACTTTACTGATGTGTGGTGACTATTGGCTTTGAAAATATTTTTGGTTAAGTGTTGGTCCATTATCTAACCTTTTGTGCTTTCTCATGTTGAGGAAGTAGCTGGAGAACAGTCTAAAAAGGGATAGGTATTTGGCATTTGGGAATAATCTTTCCCTCATAAAATGGATTGAATGAGATTATAATGTCTGTTAAAATAAAAAACTACGATATCTGTAGGTCCACTGGACTGATGATATGTCTAGGAGCAACGTCATGACACCTCTCTCCCTGACTCCTTTATACATCATCTATCCTCTTAAGCTTAAAAGAAGCACCTTTGAGATCAGGGAATTTATGTATAAATGGTCTCTGATATTTTCAGAGATCATTGTTCTGATATTTTCACAATCACAGAACTAAACTCGAAACAACTATGTCATTAATGCAATGTTTTTTAACTGCCACCATGTAGAACATTTAAAAGGGGGGGGGGCAATATATCTTTCTTATATATAGCAGATTTTAAAGAGAATTCTTGAAAGTAGCTTTGAGGAAAAATCATTAAATTTTGTCAATAAAATTTAGGATTCAGTAAGTCAAGAAGTAGCAATGATTTTCAAACAGTTCTACGTTAATGACCAAGGAAGATCTCTGCCAAGAGCTTCGTGATGAATCTTTTGGAATTAAAATGCAAAATAGAATGAGATAAAGAGAAGGTCAAAGAGAGCTTGTGTGAGACCTTATCAGGCAAGAATTTTCATTACTCTCTTCTTGTGTAATCTTTTCTTTGGGTGCAGACGGGTTGTAAAAGTTAATGATTTAAGAACAGCAGAATCCCATGATGAAATCTTGCCCATAGTATTTCAATATAGTTTGAAAGATTAAGAGCAGGTGATTCATGGACTATGTGTTGAAAGATAGATTCCTTACTATATATTTCCTGATGCATTCTGTAAGAATTTGTGGATAATGTGCAGGGCTCTATTGGCACTATGGGAAAGATGAAACTGCATGTTATTTTTACCATTAGTCTTTGACTTGATCATCACTAATGAAAAGGAAAAAAAATGGTGGTGTCTTACTAGCTTGTAAAACTTCCCAAATATACACTTCTTCTGCAATGTACAACTTGAGAATTGTTAAATAAGAACCTGGTTTGAACCATTAATAAGCACCATCTGTTAAACAGCCATATAAGTTTTTTACATCCAAAAAGACTCCACAGAAAGATTGTTTTAATGTTAAATATAATGGGTAGATTTTTTTCACCAAATAACGTTCTCCCACTTTTTAAGATTAAATGTTGTGACTGATTAAAATGTGTGCATTTTCATACATAGAGCCAGACAATACAGTCTTTTAGCAGTGTTTATTTTTGTAAAAAAAAAAAAGGAAACCAATGAATTTGAAAGGAAGTCATCATATCTGTCTTTTGATTGCACACTTTTAAACAAAAATAATACAGAGTGGAGAGTGAAAAAAACAATTTTTATGTTGCTACTTCAAAATAACACCTAAGTCTATGAATGTTCAAAATGAAAATATATATACCTAGAATGCTAAAATGTCTATTTTACATTATCTACAAAATGTATGTTCTAATCCAGCCACAAATCATAGGGAAATACTTTGATACATGAGGAAAGCTATAAACATAAGAACATTCTGGAGGGAAATAACACACATAAAAGCTCATTAAATAATTACAACAACAAATAAATAGTTTGTTCAGCTTTACTTTTTGATTGCTGCCATGCATATTTTAATTTTTGGTATACTGAGATAAGAGAAAGGTCAGCATGCAAGGCATTTTTTTTAGAATTAATCTGAAAGCAGATACTAGGTGTATTTTTAAGCTGTTGTCAGAAGTTCATAAGACATGATATAGAAGGCAATAGACTTGATAACTGTTCTCATGAAAACACACAACAAAGCATCTTTTTACAAAATAGACTTCAGTGAATATTTATGGCAAATTTTCTTTGCCTCCATGGCTGGAGAAAATGTAAAAGTTTATAGTGTAGGTTTGGAAAGCTTGTGTTATTCCCCATCTTGAGTATTTGGAAAATCACCCAAAAGGTCCACATGCTGAGAATGCCCCTTTTGATTTTGGTCAAAGCAGTAAGCATGTAGTGTCAGCTGAGAACATAGCAATGGCAGACTTGTCTTTAAGCAGTCAGAATGGTAAAGCAAATGATTACAGGCGAGTTCAGTTTTGGCACGAGGAGAGGGAGATGAGAGAGGAGAGAATGTCTGACTTCTAACTTGTACTATGTTTGCTGGATTTACTGGCTCTTTTCCTCTCTTTGTGGTGCTGGATGGGTTTTGCTTGAGAGGTTCCCTCAAAGTTGTGGCTGGACTCATTGTGCTGTCTGGTGTATCGCTTGCACTTGCAGGCTGTGACCACAGTTATTTTGTAGGTTCTTATACTTCCATCCTGGCACTGAAGCTGGATCCTCTGGGTGCGAGTTTTGTCATTGACACATCTCCACTCTTGCGAGCTCCGCCTGCTCCAGTACTTGGTTCCATAACCTCCTCCAATCCAGTTGGGGAGCAGTGGCAAAGGGAGGCATTCACCAGCACACACCAGCTCCTTCAGTGGATTGATGCTGGTGCACTGGCCATCTGAAATGTACTTGGTGGATCTCAGTTCCCGACAGCCAACTTGAACGCGATCTGCAGAATGCACAGAATAATAAACACTGAGATTCAGAATGAAGAGATTTCCTTAACCAGTCATTTTTGCATTAACAAGCTATGTTTTGCAGAAGTTACAGTAGGCTGTAATCTTTACAGGACATCTCTTTACTGTTGTGTCCCCCAACACAAGAGCCTCAAGCGCTGATGGTATCTCTGGGTATTACCACAGCATAAAGAAATCATAATGATATGCACTTCAGCAGTTGTGGTAGAAGAGGCAATTTTATTCTCTATCCTTCTTCTCAGGGACATACGTTTTAGAAGAGAAAAAATGCCCCAAGGGAAGAAATGCTTCCTGCTTGTTCTCAGTCTAGGGAATCTGCTCTGTGATGTTTACAACAATTATGTGGGATCATTAGCAAGGGGGAAAATAGTGCTTTGGAAACTGTTTATACACTTTTAAATGGATTTCAAATAGTGCGTTTCTTCTCATTCCACAGTTACAGTGCACTGAGTCTCCCATGAGTGCTGCTGCTCTGAACACAGATACTGCAGAAGCGATAACAGCTGGAATTACCAGAGAATGGTGTTCTGCATATAAAGTTTGAATGATTAGCAGTAACGATTTCAGAGTGGTCATTTTGCCTTCAGGGTAACACCATCTTTGTATCTGTAGTAGTCTTTATATTATGTGTAACATAGAGGATCCTGCAAATTCTCTCAGGCGACTGACATAGAATCAACATGCAGAGCTTCTCATACAGGCATGTTTGTACCCGTCTGTATGTGCAGCTCTGCACCCTGCAATAAACACAACTGTTTATTTCAGTAATTACACTTTGAAATAAACGCCCACAGTACGCTTAATTTTAATAAGCAATCTTTACTGGCTGTGCTCTCCCTCTTTCTGAAGGACAATTACGGCGCAGATTCTACACACAATGCAATTAACTAACGCCTTTAAAATAGAAGTAATTACTAGAAACATTTTAGAGTGAATCATAAAAGGCTTTGAAGGTACATCTACATATCACAGCTACAGGCTGCTTCTGTTTCTACTTGGATTTTTGGAAGCAAGTCCTGAACAGAGGCACTGGGTTAAGATTACTTCACCCTGTCCCCTGTGTCTCAGGATGGGCAGTCAGAGGGACTGTAAATCTGCAGGCTGATCCGAGGGACTGTTTACGGGGCTGTTTTCCTGCCTGCCTTGCAGAAAAGCTTCAAGCTTGCCTTCCTGCAGCTGCACTCAGGAATGTACCTGGAAGCAGCTGGTCACAGATTTGTCTCTCCTTCTGTTTTTGTGTCTTTCCTGGCTCGTCTTTCCTCCAGTGACAGCTCATTGACAATGAATACCTGCTGGGCTGCTCCAGTAATCTCATAATGATGAGATGTTTCCTGTGCACTTAAACCCCTTAGCGTTCATAGAAGCTGACACACCTGGCTTAGCTGAAAGGTACCGGTGTCACTTTTTGCCTTCACTTTCCAGGGATGAGCCTATTTTTATCGAATTGTTGTGGGTGGGTTGGGGGCGCGTTTCGCTGTTTGGATTTCTTTCATTTTAAGGAGGCGGGCAGGGGAGGGAGCAGATAAAGTCAGCGGAAGGTTTCCAGATCCCCATGTATCTGACATACGTATATAAAACTCAGCAGGAAAAGACTAGCTATAAAAAGGCAAGTTAGAGCAGAGATCGTAGGAAAATTACGAGCTGATTTGTTTACTTTTGCTGGAGGTGTTAAGCAGGAAAGTGCTACAGCAGGAAGTAAAACTAAAGAGCGGGAACAAAATTCAGCGTTTTTTATTGCATTTGAAAAGTAGCCCAGACACCTCCCCTGCCCGCAGTGGGAGGGCGAGTTCGGAAAGCGAGGGCTTTGGCAATGCCTCTCACTCCCGTTCCTTTACCGTGCTTCCCTGCCGGATAACCCGTAGAACCCGGCGTTCCTGGGTGAACCTCCCTCGGGAAGTAACCTGCCCGAGAGAGCCGGTCCTACAGGACTCGCACGGGGGAGGGAGGCTTGCCTGGGGGCCGCCCGGCGAGGCCGGTCCCAGCCGGGAACCAGCGGCATCTTCCCTCGCCCCGGCTTCCCCGAGGCGCCGGTTCGCTGTAGCGCCGGACGCGGGGCGGCGGCGGGGGGGGCGAAGCGCGCTGCAGCGGGGCGCCGCGGCTGCGGCTGCGGCTGCGGCTGCGGCCGCGGCCGGGGGGGGCTCCGCTCCCGGGGCCGGGCCGGGAGGGGCTGCCGCCGGGGCGCCCCGCCGGCGGAGGGCCGAGGGCTGCGGGACGCGGTGGGAGCGCCGCCGGTGCGATACTCACTGTTGCGGTCGGATCCAGCGCTGGTGTAGTGCCTGCCTCCGTTCCTGGCTTGGTTCATCGTGCTGTTGCTGCTTGGGCTCGCTGCGGCAGGTTTGACGACGTGTGAATAAAGTATCTCTGTGGCATCGTTCTTGAAAGCCGAGTAGCTTTTCGTGAAGATGCAAGCTAGGAGAAAGCCGTAGAAGTGAACGGCAGGGAGAAGCATGGTCGGTTCAGCCTCTGTCTGACAGAGCCGGATGAAATCTTTTTCTTCTGCTTCTTCTGGGTAACTCTGCAATTGCTCTTGAAGGTTTCCTTTATATATTCAGAGAGGCTTGGCATTCATTCAGGTGTAAAGTTGTGGATAGCTTCAGAATGAAAACCCACAAAAGGGGTGGGATCCCTACATGAGCCTGCGAAGACCTTTTACCAATAGGAGGGAAGACTGCAGTAAAGGAGGAGTTAGATGCACTAATTGCAGGATTCCTATTTGGGGCTTTTGAGGGTATCAGAAAACTCTTCGGCACCACGCAGCAGATGTGGAGGCTGCCGGCTCTGCCCTGCCGTTCCGCATGGCCCTGCATGCCTGGCATTTTTGTGTGATGTGACTAACAGTGTCAGTATGAGTCTCTCTTGCTCCTGTTAGGCAAAGTTATGTCCCCTCTTCTCGAATGTGACTTTCAGAAAACTTGGCAGCTCTGTAAGGATGCAAAAGTTTATAGAACTTACAGAAGACTGCTAGTTACACAAATACTGTCTGCAATATACCAAGATCACTTACAAAAAAAATACTGTGAATAATTTAAAGCTGCCTCTAGATGCTTTAAATTATGCAGCTTTGATCAACAAGGAGCACTGCTAGAGAAACTACTTGTTTTAGGGGAATATTCTCTCCCTGGTGTGCAGAGTTACAAGTATGTATTTCTGTATCACCACACATAAAAAGTATCTCCTCTAGGCTCCTTAGTACAAGCATCCATATTCATAGCCTCACACTATGCTCATTCACCAAACTAGTCTTTTTTAGTTTTGTACATTGCCTAGAGCATTCTTCTATTTTTAATGTATTATTTCATGCGGTAAAGAAAACAAAGAGGAAAGAGTAATCCTTATTTTTTCATACTGTTTTACTATCTCACACACTTAATTGATTTTACATAAAATTACATTGCCCAAATCCAAATGCTAGTGTAAATTGAGATGCTTTTGGTAGGGCAATGCTTGGCTGCATCATGGTGAATGCTCTATAGATTTTCATTATAAATAAAACAACAGTGATCAACACTGAAATCTATAGTGGTCTAATTAAAAGGAAACCTTTTTCTGGGGAAAAAGCACAACCACGCAGGAGGCCATATTATGTAAAGGTTAGACTCTAATCTCACTTACACACCTTGTAACTGAGTTGAAATCTATAGTCATTCTGGATTTTATTTGCTGTAACGGAAGCAGAAGTGGAACACAGGCCAGTTACCTCTACTGTCAGGGTCAAAATCTCAATCATTCAGAGAAGACAACTTCCTTTCATCGAAGTCACAAGCAGTCATTTGTCTGTATCAGCAACACTTTCCTCTTGCATCACTAAGAAAGTTACCCTGGATTTCAGCAGCAGTAAGGACAGATCCACAGTAAGTGCCAAATTGATAGCCTTTGCTTAAAAGACACAGGAAAAACAGGAGTGTTGCAAGGTGACGTGAGTTTTACTGGCAGAGCTGTGTGTGGGGAAGTTGAGTTGATTGCCTGCATCTATTATGACTAGCCCAACCCAGTTCTGGAATAACAAGAATGTTGCAAGGCAGAGTGAGATCTTTCAGCAATGTATGGAGGAGTGGGATCACTGCTAACCCCTGACAAGCTCCAAGTTCCACTCTCATAGAACATCTTTAACCACAAAAGCAAAGATGTTCATTTTATCTTCCTTTTAAAAATAAGTAGAAAGTTTCCTTAAGCAAATTATCACTGATGATATGTACATTACAGATCATTAATATTTGAGCATTATTTTTCTTCAACAGCAGCTAACCAAAGGTCTACTTTGTTGATGTTCAAGTCCTACTTCATTTTTTCTCATATTCACAGATCATACAGATCTTCACACATCTCACCTTCCCTGCAGGATAGTCTCTGTGGTGAACTGAGCCAATATAATTAAAAGCATGGAACCCATTTTCCAGTTATCCACAGTACCTGTGGATACCAGTCAGGGGACCTCTTCCCAGTAGAAAGATTTCCCCACATTAGACAAGACTTGTGAAAGTCAGAAGTTTCCTTGAGAGCTCTTTTCTTTGAAATAAGGCATATAATCTTCTCACAGGAAAAGTGAGTGGGACCTTGGAGTAGCTATAGGACTGGGTCTGCAAGGAGCTTGCTATAAGCCTCAACCTCTTCAGCTTTCAATGAAAGCTAAAAGTCATCCTTTCAAATTTGGACTATTTGAAACCACGTTTGTCACATACTTCTTTTGGTCTTCTCACTTAGAGAAGGAAGACCTCAAGACAAGCCTCTTAGAGCCTTTGTAAAGGAAAAGTTTGCCCCTGAATTTGCCACAGGAAAGATAATTTGGATTACCTCATTTTTCTCTGCACTAGACACAGAGTAGACATTATTTTAATTTCATTTGTATTGTGCGCTTGTTACAAATACTGTACAAACATTTCATGATTTCAGTTCCTTGGTCAGTACTGTCAGCCTCCATGCTTTGAAAGGGAAGCAGGCTTTTGAGGAGTTTGTCAGTTAATTTGATTTATACTTTTGTTTGTCAAACCTAGAGTATGCGGACTTTTACTTTTTCTGAGTCTTTCTGAGAGAGATTAGAAGTCGCGTGAGGGGAAGCGTTGCTGGTCAGTCAAATTTGGTTATTCTCCCTGAGCGATCTTCATCATCAAAAAGTGTTTCTTGATGCTTAGCTCAGAATATTTTCTGCTATCATTAGTTAGATGATTGTGATAAGTTCTCAAAGGTGAAGGCTATAAGTTACTCGCGTAGCCTCCAAAATAGACTTATACAACATACAGTCTGTCCTTATTCTAGTCAGATTCGATGGTTTGTGTAGAACATTGCTCTGTGCTTAATCTGTAATATTGGCCATAAGGAATATATTACACAAGGTCTTTGAAGTCTGTACTGGCTTCCTTTTTGCCTCTGGGCATAACTTGGGATGTTCTGATTGATCTATAAAAGCCTATATGCTTTGAGTCCTAGGCAATAAATTCTCTCTCCTTTATCTTCCATTATGATGCTTAAGATCAGCCAGGGCATACTGACTATACCTGAGTGTCTGGAGAGGTTGGATGCTCAGCATGAAAGTCCCGGGAGACTGGATTTCACTGCTCCTACGGATCCACGAGAACTCCTTTCTGTTGCTTGGCATGGTGTAAAGGCCATTGTTTAGTCAGATCCTTGAAAGATGACTGTGAGGAAGGTTCAGGGAAGAAACCCGTTAACCAGATTAATTTAAATGTTTGTACATTTACCCGGGTAAAAAGTGCTACATTTAACTACACGCTTTTTTCAGCTTAACTGCTTCTTGTATCTTAACAGCCTTGCTTCTGAATGAACCTAAACATAGTGGTAAAGCCATCCATCACTCTTCAGAGAGAATGGTATCCAGAGTTATCCACACCTTAAATCTTTCTTTCTTCATTTTCTGTGATGGAAAAACTACGTTTCTCTCCATAGTCACAGAATAATACAAGGCATATGTTCTGTAAAGATCCCAAAAGAGAACTCCCTTCTTCATGGTCATTTATAAGTCTGTCAGGATCCTATCCTCCATGTTTCTTAGACACTATAATGATGTCCAAAGGGCAAAGTTTTGTGTGGAGTGCACACACCTGTCTAGCAGCACAAAAGAGCCACAGGGAATAGAAGGGTATGCACTGACAAGTACAAATGACTGCCAGAGAGCCTTGTCTTTGCAAACCACATGATCACTGAACATGCACAAAATAAGAAGGAATTCCCAATTTTTCATAAAACTTGGCCTGCCCAGTTTTAAAAATGACAGGGAAAGGCCAGAAATAGAATGAAGGCTGCATGGAAAGAATGGTTCAAAATTCGTTTTTATATTTTTATTGTTAGTCCCAAAGAGAAGACCATTAGAGCATTGCACTTCTGACTTGTTTCCAAAGGCAGATACTTTAAGTACAGGCTCAGATAAATGACTGCAAAAAAAGAAACTGACATTTATTACTTTGCACCTTAAAACAGAAATGACTGTCAGGCTATTTTCTGTTAAGCAATAAGCATATTAGTAATGTACTTCAAAGCAGCATGAAATGTGATTTGGAGCATGATAAGAGAACTTGTCTGAAAGTGAGGTAAAATGGTAATAAATGCAACTGTTGAGAACTTGTAAGCTGTTGTGCAACAAGTTAGCATAGTTTTAAAGCTCATACAGATAACATGTTAGAGAACCAAGATACTGTCCCCACCCCTCGCAAATTCTCAAACCAGATTTTTTGAATACTGAGGTTTTTCTGTACTAAGTGGTACTTTTTAATTTTCTCAGTAAATTACATTTGAGAGATTCAATGGAAAACATAACATATATTCTCATTAACGAGAATGACTAATTAGTTCTGATTTATGTCTTCTTCATCTCCTTAAGATTTCTTATTACAATTTTATTTTTTTCTACTTGCTCTTATACATAATGTAGACAGAATAATTTAGGTCAGGCTGTGGCTTCAAAGGAGGCAATTTATCACTTTTATCAAAAAAAAGACATTAAATAAACTGAAAAGGGGGAAATATTTAAGTTTATTTTGAAATTCTAGGAACATTTACAGTAG
Source organism: Buteo buteo (assembly GCF_964188355.1). Classification (NCBI taxonomy): domain Eukaryota; kingdom Metazoa; phylum Chordata; class Aves; order Accipitriformes; family Accipitridae; genus Buteo; species Buteo buteo. Next base: position 33,484,483 of record NC_134172.1, read on the forward strand.
AGTGAAGAACTGTCTGCACTAATTATAATTGCCACATCTTCTTGAACATTTGCAGTAAGATTTTAAGACCAGATGGAAGACAATGTGGCTTATTATCATCCAAAACACATTTTATGATTTCTGCATATATTGAAGAAGAAAGAAAACCAAAACGGGGTTTTACAAATGAAAAAATATGAGAATAACAGCATGTTTATTTGTGGTAACATTTTTGGAAGTTCTTAGGTGACACTGAAATCTAATACTTCTATTTTAAAGAGATTTAGGGCAATAAAGCAGGATTTTTTTTAATATACATAGACACTGATGTCAACTGGACTTCGGTATCTACATACTTTCTAAAATGTTGCCCTAAGGAGTGAAAGTCCTATTGATTTTCAGTGAGCCAGTTGCTTAAAAGCTTTTGAAAATTTTACCCTCGGGTTAAAATTCTGAAACTCCTACTCAATGTTAAGCAGGCAAGGTCCCATCAACATGCCCCAGTTGCAAATAAAATGGAAACTGAGTAAAGGTTTTGAAGTCTGACTTGTTTCTTTACATGTAATTAACTGAACTCTTAATATATCACTATGTTTCAGTAAACTGCTTTGTGTTTCTAATTATGTGGTCTGAAATGATTACAGTGTATTTAAAAAATGCACACTCTACAACAAACCAGCTAAGAAAATCTGGCATAGTGTCAGGATTTCCTAGGCAAACACTTGCCAAACCTGTTGTTAGATCCGAAGTCGTAATTTAAAAACAAGCCTACAAGGTATCTGGAAGAAGATCCCTCTTTCCTTCCTTCTACTCTGTCTCCCACTCCCTTACAAGGAAATCGTTTTACCTTATCAAAACAGAACAGTTACTGACATTTGTCTTCTGGTAAGAAACCTATCCCTGCTACGTTCAGGTTTTAGATTTGGCTAGTGCATATTCTTGTTAAGGAAAAAAAGTTACCTTCACCAGGAATGTTAGTGTCCAAATTCTTCAATCAGATAAACATGCACAACTCCCTACTGAAATTAAGGAAGTACCTGAGGGCAAAACCTGGCCCCAAATTAGAATTTTAATAATTGTAATACTGTGTAATCTTTTCCCTGCCAAGAGACAGAAATGGCCCATCCTGCACAACAAATTCACAGACTTACCACACACTTGGTATCAGGGTTTCACTTATAACCTGTGAATCAGAATATAATTGAACAAAGTATATACAGCTTATTTTATTAAAATTAATCTGTCCAATATTACGGCGCATTTGTAATAATGTTATTATATATATATATAAAATATATATGATATATATAAACCAGCAAATGTTTCCACATTATCACTCCAAACACAGTTTTAAACACTGGGAACCTTAATTAAAATGGAGATCTGTCTCTTTCTCAAAGGATCTATAAGAATATCTTCATGGGTTGGTTTTTACTCAGCTACTGATATTTCCTTCCTACCTGAAGTTAGTTGCCTAGTTCTCTTTTAAGTCCCAAACTGTTTCATGCAATCAATGAATGAGTCAGACTGAATGAAATTAAGACACAGAACCAAATATCATCTGCCTACGCAGACGCTACAGCCCATTCCAGACTTCCTTTCCAGCAATTGTAATTACCTTGAATTCACATGTAAAAGCAAATGTAACAGAAGGAGCTGATAGATCCCTGCCAGTTGAAGATCTCCTCACTGGAATGCTCTAGGATCTCTTTTAAGACAAAAAAATTACTAAACTAAAGCTTAGTAAAACTGACTACAGTACAGCCTTAACTAATAAAGTGGCAAAATGCACAGCAAGAGTCAAGTTTCCAAAATCCTAGGGCTAAGGGCTTAACAGTTTTTTAGGCATTTTTACAGTGAGAATATTTTGTTGTTGCTGCTGACTCACGTACACAAATATAATCTATAGAAACACATGCACGCTCAGTTTGGCTAAGAATGTGAAAAATGCTATTGCCATCAAACTGAGAGGTGGGAATGAATATTTAGTACATTCCACCCATTCTCTGGGTTGTATGTAAAATTTAATATCAAAACACTTCAAGGAAGACCAAAGAATGGAAATTCTTTGCAGCAGTAGGTGTCAAGATTTCAAAATCTTTTCTTTGAGTCAGAAAAAATTCCTCACATTCTGAAACTCCTTACAGAAAAAATTTCAGGGAAAAAAGAAAATCTAACCAGATGTTACATTTTGATTTTTTTTCTTTGATTAATCTTGACTTTTAATAATGGAGCTTCAACAGCAGCAGCATAATCCCTGCCTTAAGCATGACATTAGGTTTTAAAGGATTATTTATCTTAGTTTAGCTTAGCTTAGCTTAGCTTAGCTTACCTTAGCTTATTTTAGCTTAGCTTAGTTTAGCTTAGCTTAGTTTAGCTTAGCTTAGCTTAGCTTAGTTTAGCTTAGTTTAGCTTAGCTTAGCTTGGAAGTCTCTCAGTATACCTTTATGGTAATAAACAAATGTTAGCTGTACTTGCTTAATCACAGAGTTTTAAGCAAAACCATCCTCTAGCGTGAAGTGCAGTGGGATTTCAGTCTTCAGCTAATGTTCTATATTTCTATATGATCACAACAGATTAGCATTTAGAATTAAAATGTAGTTAGAGTAATATGGTTACAAAACAACTTAACAATGGGGCTGCTGTTATCAGAGAAAATCAGCAATGATGAATTTAAAACGACTACTTCTCCAAAGATTAAACTTTGTCCATACTGTTTGTAACTGACTGTAACAGTAGTTCTTGTCACTACTGTACCTCACATCAGTGTCCAGAAACTGAACAGGCTCCATAATGAATGTGTATTACCCCATATTCAAAACCTTGTCACTATTTACTTCTGTAATCTTCAGACAATGAAGACATTCTTTTTCCAATGCAAAACATGGTTGTTGTGAGACACATTTATTTTGAGACTTCAGTCTTAAGTCCATTTGGAATTACAAACTGGTTTAGATGGCATATAAACAGTATTCAAGAAAGGAAATTTCAGAACATTCTGTTTGTTCACTTGGCCTTTCTGCAATTCTTCAAAGCATTTCACAGGCTTGCTTTTCTAAAGTGTATCCTAACATGGAAACATTATACAAATAAAGCTTTCATAACTGTCAACATATGAATTTGTTTTTCAGGAGGAATATTTCCAATAAATTTTCACTCTGAGGAAAAACAGAATAGTGTCCTCCCTTCTGGTATTTTTCATCTAAAATGTATCTCTCATCTCACACATTCATGCCTGCCTGATTAGAACAACATAAGAATTTTTACTGTAAATGGAAAATCCTGTAGGTGAAAATCCCTGGCGTGATTCTTCCCTGATGGTAACCAGACTGGCCTCCTGTAAGTCCAGGAGATACATGTTTCCTTTTTAAGGTTGGATGTAGCAAGACACCATTGTATAACCAGCCAGTAAGAGATGGTGTTTTGCATAATTTTACTTTTAGTCTTGACTTGCTACCTTTGCTACTTCTTAGGATGGTAGCATCATGAAATCTTGCCTTCCAGCTTCCCTTCAGAGTTTTACATCACAGATGCTCATTTCCATCCACCTGTTGTGTAGCCGAACAGAATTAGCATCCCATACTGACTCCCTCCTTTACTTTTTCCATTGCAAACTCTGGAAAGCTGTTGGAGTGTAAGAGGTGTGATAATGACTGCCTGGCATTTCCATGTCTGTCCACCTGGTTCCTCTGTGCAGGAAGCAGCTTTAGCAACCAACAGAGGAGACAGAGGATTGGGAGGGTATCTGCAGAGATTTTTTTGCACAGTGGAAGCTTCAATAGAGAAAAATCTTTTGAGATATACTTATTAAGGCTGCATACTTGCACAATGTCGGAAAGACCCAGTACATCAGGCAGGTCCAGGGGGCAATCTGGGGACAAATTTTATAAAACAGGTATTCTGAGGAGATTCTGTTAACTGGTAGGTGGCAATGCTTTTTGCACACATTTATGCCAAAGGTGAGTGGAAAAGAATCTTGAAAGAAAAAGAAAGTTGTTTCTACAGCAGATGAAAGTATCTGTTGCTGTAGAGCTCCTTACAGTAGTAAAGAACCATACCTGTGAGGGTTTTTTTCCTTTAAAGAAATTACTTAAAAATTACTTCTTCTCTATGTACAAGAAGTAATGCATAATTTCTGTTTTATAGCTGTAGAGAATGTCGGTAAATGCTGTTATATCACAAATGCCTACATGAACTTTTAGGTTGTGCCCACTCTAGCCTATATCCACTTTTACATCTGCTGCTTACTTGAACTGTACCACATTTACCTACGTAGCATGTTATAAATTGTGCATAGAATAGATATTTTGTGGTCCTTCTAAAAAATAATACAGAGAACATAAAAGAAGGCTATCTTACTCAGAATAAAATATTTCATTCTGGCCAACCCAATACATAATTCTTGTCAACACTCAGTATCATTATAAGGTCTGTTAAAAAAGCACTAAAACTGAACTACTGGAACTAATTTACTCAGTAAGACTTTAATGACTTTCTCTGTTCTTAAGTGAAGTGTGGAAAGTGGTTATTTTATTACTATTCATTTAGTCAACAAGTATAAACAAAAATGAATGGATGTGATGGTTACTAAGGACAGAGGTATATATGGCCATGAAATACTTCATTTTATTTTACCTTCTAGAAAACCCTTACTGTCAAGAAAAAATTGTTTACAATAGATCATTTATTTTATAAATTGTCAGAAGGAAGAACTATGCATGCTTTTGCTGCAGCATTAACTTTATTTAAGGGTCCAATTCAAACCTTGTTGAAGTCAATAGAAATCCTTCAATTGTCTTAAAGGAAGTTGGGTTTAGAGCCTCCATGCAGTAAACAATCACCAGGAGACTAGCTGGCAGTGTTCCGATAATATGTGTTCAGTGTGCACATTAAAATAATTTAAAACATCTGTCCAGTAGGTGGCATATGAGATCTCGTAGTCTGAAATGTAACTAAAGCAATGGCATGTCACCATCAACACAGGAAAATGATATTTCACCAGTTAGGTCTGAAAGGCCAATATGAACTATAACTGTCTACATGCAGCAACTAATGTGGTCTTTTTTTTAGCTTTTATTTAATTAGCCTTATTAGATTCACATTTCCATGTTAAAAGGAACTCATCATATTTATGAATAGCATGGTTATAATGTATTTGATTTATCCAGCTAGTTAAAAATAGTTTACATTTTTCAGTTTTTCCATTACTTAATGTATATTACTAATGTCAGCACACTTGTGCTTATAATGTGATGGCAGTCTTTCCCAAGTCCTCGTTCCAAACCTCTGAGAGAGGACTTTTCCTCATTCTTCCCGACAGGAGTTTAGTCTGCTTAGAGATCATTAGTGAATGCATCATTTCCCTCCTATATGCATTGCTTCCTATGGACATTCAGCACTGAGACTCCAATTTCAACCTCACGCCACATGCAGTAATGCCACTGTAAGAAATCTGGGATTGTCCTTGGAAGGGAGTCTTGGGAATCCTCCGTTCCCATTTGAGTCCTCTATGTATCACTAACTGTTCTTTATTTTGATGCAATAGGTAATGTAGCAGTGACTTAATACCACATCACCACATAAGACTAAACACCACTTTGTGAAACTACAATACCTGAAAGAACTTCAAAATATCTTAATTATCCCACACACAAAGATTAAAGGAAGGAAGACAGTCCCAGGAATACAGAAACTGCTTAATGTAATCATACTTCAGGATTACTCTTGGTTATTAAGGTCCTTTTTGGCTAGGGATGTTGCAGAGTATTGAAGTCGCTCATTGTTTGCCTTATTACCTTCAGCAAAACATCTGAGGAGCAGGAACACTGAGTTTGCTCTCCAAATCTAGCCTTCAGCTTTGTGGCGCACATAATTTTGGCATGGTAAAAGTTCAGGCTGTATCCCGAACCCTAATTGGTTTGGGCTCCAGCATCAAAAGTTGGCGGTGTACTTGAAAATACCTCATTAATCTAATCTTGTGATTTTGGGGCCATTACAATGTTTTTTATGTCTAGGATTTGCATCTATACTGTCAAGCATGTGTGGATCTCTGAATATTCTCAAGACCTGACTCTCCCACAATTCACACCACAAACCCTTAAACTAATACCAAGGCGTTATTCTAGCATGAGTGCCAGGAGGTGGAAAAACTCTCGCTATACTCAGAAACACCAATTATACTCAGTGGCTTGTGTGGGCCAAGCTTTTGTTCAGGCAGTCTGCCTGGCCTGCACCCAGGCAAAATCAATCATAGTAATGGTTCATCAGCTAGTACTGGGAGGTTGTTTTTCTTTATAACAGTGTAGATTATTTAAAACCAAGCTGTGAGTGGGCTATGTACAAAAGTATAGATGGAAAATTTGTGGGACAAGTGGCTTAGTGTGCGCATGTGTGCAGTCAAACCCACTTTTCAGTTTGTAGTCTAGACGTGGCCTTATGGCTTGGATTTGGAAATACTGAACCTCACAGAGATGAAAGTAGGGTTTAATACCCTAAGGCAGATGGATTGGAATGTGGAGAAAACCTAATAATGCAGGTTACTTTAAAGTCTGCAGTATGACTGTGGTCAATCCCGCTCTTTTAAATTGGGAGGGGGGAATTTAATCTCATCAAAATTTGGCAGGTACAATTCAAGATAAATAGTTTGAATCTCTAGTGACTGTGGTTTGGAAACAAAATTAAGCTTCTAATAAATTTCTGTAAATTTTCTTTCCGAATGTTCTGCTAAACACAACTTCTCTCTTGGAGGCAGCTGTAATAATACGGTGTTTTACATTTATAAAGTGCTTTTCATCCTGAAAATTCCCAACAGACTTTGCAAACTGCATTTGTTCAAAATCACCTAAATGTGACTAAACTGCATGGGGAGCAACAACCAGACATGGAGGCACAATACATACCTTGGACCACTGAAGTTTTGGCCAAAAACACTAGACTAAAATTCTATCGCTATTGAAAGGATAATAATTTTTTTTTATCTACATGAAATGACCAGGACCCCAGATTTTTCAAAATACTCAGTTGATTGTAAACTTTACCAGCCCACTAAGTACCTGGGAAGGTAGAAACAGTGAAATGATTTGGTTGGGACTGGAATAGTAATAGCCGGGTGTCTTAAAACTAATGCTTAGAGTGTTAGGCTTTCCTTGCCAGATATATCTGGATATTAGTTCCAGCTCCCTATGTTTTGCATGCAGATGAGACAGTTTTGGGGTACAAAGCCTTAATGAGGCTGCAGACAAGCAAAAGCAGTTTCCTACAAGAGGGTGATGAACTGAATGTTACTAGCAATCATTTGCCAGACTAGTATGCTCTGTTAAAAATAGAAAATACTAAACATAGCAGTAATTTAGAAAGAAAAGAAGTACTGCGTGCAAACAACTAATGCAAGTAATACTATTAGGTGAATGTATATGTTAAGATCATGAGCTTTTTCATTACAATGGAAATAAAATGGAGGATATAGTGAGTGCTCATTTTGTTAGCCTACAAAACTGTCATACAGCATTGTATTTTGGCATCAAGCATGTTGAAAGATCCAAAAACGCTCGATACAAGTTAGAACTCAAATGTCTACTTCTTTAGAAGAAAGAACTCTCACGGAGTTCAGCTGAAATTGTGCATAAGTGAGGCAGGATCTAGCTTGCTGAAGAATAGCTGCACCATTCACTGAAATGCTGTTAGTTAAGACTGGAAGAGTAATGGACTTAGTACACGGCATTAGAAATATTAAATCAAATTGAAACTACATTTTTGTACATTGAGACAGAAGTCTCAACAAAATAAAAAGGTATTTCACCAGAAGAAACAGATTACACTGATTCTTGGTTTATGTACTCCATGCTACCTCACTCCTGCCAAAGGGCCAGTCCTTATCCAAGCATTTTAAGTAAATTATCAATAGAACACTTATGGACAAAGCACAACTCATATGGTACAGATAATAAACATGTATATAAAACATTTTTAAATGTACATTTTCTTTTTCCCTTTCTAATTGTAAACTATAATCTACATACTTTCCCCTTTTTTTGGTATGAGTTTTTGGAAGAATTCCTTAAAATTGGACCATTTTAGTTTTAAAAGAAAGTAATGATAACAACTGATGTTGTTTCTTGGGACCTATTGTTCATTAAAATTGTTTTTTTCTTTTCCACACAAGGTCTACTGGCCAAGTTGTGTGTTGTTCTGTACCACAGGCTGTGAAGTCTTTTATACAGTATTTCTTTGTTTCAAGGACAACTGTTTAGAAAAACAGAAGGAATATATTTATTTTTAAGCATATGGAACGCAATTTTTTTCTTGTTTCTGAGATTGTATTTGCAGAAGAAACATAAAAAAAGGAAAACTGATTTTGGCTGAAGTCTTTGAAAGAGCCAAAGAAAATCAGCTGTCCACTTCAGTTGGTTCATGAGGATGGTTTAGTTTCTATCAGTTTTACATTTGTCTGAAAGAGACAGCCACTAAGACAAGGTGCTATTTTTCATTAGAGCCCAAGAGAATATGGAAGCCACAAAAAATTATGCAAATTACTCATTCTAAAGGCTACAGATATGGCAAAATATTTGATGCACACATGAAAAGTATTTAAATGTTATTTGTTACTCTTTTTTAAATGGAAGAGTAAACAGAGCATGGATCCAGTTTTACTGCATTTCCCAAAGCTTTTTTAATATTGGAAAGCCAGGGGAGATTGCTAGATGATTATATACAATACATCCAGGTACTTTTTGTACTGAACTTCATAACCTGCATTTGACTAAAGAATGTGTTTCAGAAAGGCACTGAAATGTGAAGGAAGACTACAACAGATGTAGAATCCATCTCCTCTGGTAATTTGGACATTCACCTTTGCTATTAACAACGTATGCCTTATCTGTAGTCTGAAGGTTTGGGATTTCATTTTCTGGCTGCAAAAAGATTTGTCATCTATAATACTACCCAGTACTTTCCCTTGTAAAGGTACAGGCACACTAGGTTTCAGTAATCTCTAAGTTGTCTTTTATTTCTCTCTCATTTATCACTGTTCAGTCTGTCAGACAGCTACCAAGCTACTCTGCTGAACACAAAGGAGTTGTGTTTGCCTCTAAGAATATGGTATGAGGCCTACTATACACAGAGTACAAAACATCAAGGCATTCATGACAAAAATCTCATGTAAGAACAATGCTGTCAAATTCTCAGCAGTATCAAAGTGAAGAATACCTTAATAAGAACAGTTATATGTATAGCTTTTACAAGCTTTGCTTCATCATGCAAATAGATAGCTGGAAAATTAATTAGTTGAGGCAGACCCCCCTTGCCCCTGTTTTTTTGACATATAAAGATCATATGACAAGAACTGTGCCTGTTTCGGGCTGGCTGATGATTTTTCACTGGATGCTGGCCATTTGTACCTCTGCACAGTCCAATTATGCATTCTCCCTAGAAACCTTACAGTAGAAATTCCAGAATCATTGGACTGATATCATTGAAATGTACTGGTTTATGAATAAGTAATACAGACATTGTCTTTGATTCTAAAGCTAGACACAAATCAAGACATTGGTGCTCTCATGGACATGAAACTCATGTCTTCCTAGAACTTGTGGGATGAAGGTTGGTGTCATTTGCTGTGAACTAGGGGCAAGGTTACGTGTTCAGGCGAGTACTGTGGTTTCAGACCAGAATTTCCATCCCCTAGAGGTGTATTTCTTCTGTATTTCATCAGGGCAAACTCCTGAATCTGCAGAAGGCCTTAGCAATTATACTGATGCCCCACATACCAGCAGAGTGCTACAGTCCAGGTGCATACCAAGGAATAAAGGCAGTGAATGCTGACATTTTAAACCACTTAAGGGTACATATAGCTGTTCCTCACATTTCATAAGTGCTGTAGAAGTCACTGAGAAGTAAAAAAAAAACAAAAAACTTTTACTAATAAACAAGGATTAAATACAAACATTGGAAACTAATTAGAAAATTGGAGACAGAATATAGTGAATAAAATGATGGAGCATACTATTAAATAGGGTTCCAAATAGCTGCACATCATTACTGATCACTTTTATGTCAAATTATGAGCTCTACCTCAACCATTTCACAGAAATCTCTCACTTAAAGCCAAAAGAAGCCTGAGTTCTTGGGGTTTTTTGCTGTTTGTGTAACTGTTACTTATTTGTCATTCTGGGCCAGTTCTCCACATAGAAGGTCACTCCCCATGAATCATGCTGCTTGAAAAGTGGCTAAAAGATGGATGAGGCCAAGGCACAGAACTGTGCTGAGGGAACGTCTGCTGGGAGAAGGACTGATACGCACAGGGCAGGAGCACAGGGAGGCCATGGAGCAGTGGAGCCACCTCCTGAACCGTGGTGGCTCCAGAACCTTCCTCCTCATCCAAAGCAGATGCTGGAAAGGACACCAGGAAAAGAAACATTGACACTCTTCGAAGTTAACTGAATCAGTCACAACTGTGAATGTTGGATCTACATGGTATGGAGTCAACCTTTCTTTACCCATGATTATGTATCTACTTGTCCAACAGAGGAGTTGCCTGTTGGCAACAATTCTCATACTGCAGAGGAAAGAGGAAACAGCAGGGGAGAATATCTTGGTGAGAGCAGAGGCAAAGGTGAGGGGAAAAGTTAGCAAACCTATGTAAGTTATATTAAAATGTTAAGCACTGTAGTTCTTACTGACTCAGCAGACATGGTTGGGCACTTGGTACAACTGAGAATCAGACCATTGATTTAAGAACCAGCTTTAGACTCCTAATTTTGAAAAAGTATTGGAAGTGTTGGCTTAAATATCAAGAATTGATGAAGCATTCTGTACAGATAGTAATAGAGCCTATTGCCATGAGCTCTTTCAGTTTAGTTAAGAGATACATAATGAATGACACACTACAGGAACCATAGATTCTATTTTTATTTTCTATTTGTTTTTTCCTGTCTTACTGTTCTGCTAGTAGAGAATTTAAACTGATATTGTATACTTTTGTAAATACAGAACCGGATTCCACTCAAATACACACCTGTAGCCCTATTCAGTAAGAAAACTTAAATTCTCCTCTTCTGGCTTTCTGTGAGATTTTTTTAGTCTGTCATGTTTCCTTTCCCTATTGTTACTACAGACTCCATGGGGTACCATAAGTGAAGATTCACCAGAATTCTCCATTGTAAGATCTTCCTTTTGTGCTGGCTTTTGTCTTGGCAGGAGATAAACCATCTCTTTCACTTTGTCTGGGACGCAGATGGGTATGGCCAACATTCTTCCGCTACTGAGTAATTAATCAAAAGGATCTATTTTTCCAAAGTGGTGTCCCTTTTTCAAAATTTTGTCATTGAGTAGACTGTTGAATATTTTCTATTTATACAAGCCCAACCTTTTCCTAAACCAGCTTGAAATGGTTAGTTTAGTGTCAATATTCTCTAAACCATGCAGTTTTTGTACACTTTTAATAAAATACGGACACTTGAGAGCTTCATGCCTTTGTGGCTCATTGAAAGCCAAAAATGGGCAAAATGTAATGCAGCAATAAAGAGCACGGTTTACCATTAGTTTTTCCAGATATAGCATTTTCATAAAATTTGAATTTGTCCTTGAGCATTCAAATATTAAAAAATATTTGTGAGTTTCAAAAATCCAGTGTTGGTATCTGTGAAATAGATGTAGATCCATTCCTCATTCTTTCAGGCAGCTCCTAAAGGATATGTTGGGGGGCACCATCTGGTGGATAAATGTAGTTAAAGCAAATATTTATATTTGCAAACAAGTTCTTTTTTTTGTTCCATGAAGTTCATATTTGCTCAGATATCTTACAGTTTCCCTAGCCTTATCTATTCTCATACTAAAGGAAGGTTAGAAGTACTATTCTGATGAAAATCCTTCACAAGCATGGCCTCTAGGTAACCCAGCCCGTGAAAGACCTTTGTGCTTGAAGTACTGAAATGTAACTAAGTTTGAACGTTGATGATACCCATGGCTGTGTTTCACCATTAGCATTTTAGTATGTGCTTCTGTACTATTTATCATGCTTTTATTCACATCATGAAGCAATCTCAAAGCATAGGAACTAGGTTGCTTTTGGATGAGATCAAGCTAGAAGATATTCCACACTAGAAGGTGTTCCAGAAGCACACACCTAATGCCACACTCCAGTCACAGGACCAAGCTAGAAGCACCCCTAAATAAACCTTCCTGAAATGTGCAGTGTGGATGGTAAGCTCTCGGCACTAACTCTTTCATGTCACAGATCCTTTCCCACTCGCCTGCTCTACTTTACTAATGTAGACATCATTCATATGGCTCACCTGACCCTACCTGCAGAGTAGAGACTACCTAGATGGGCTGGGTGAATCTGACTGGAAACTTCATCCAGCAAAGTGAAGTTCAAAATGGAAACACAGATGGGGCAGGCTCCTGTATGCTTGAAGATTTGTCACATGGATCTAAGGTATGTAATGTAGTAGCTAAGTAAAAAGCCCTGGATCAAAACTTTTCTCCTTAGTCAAACAGAGTCCAGAACAATTACTTTTCAGAACATGCCTTTTTATTTCCCTTCCCCTTGGTGTGATAGGATGAATGTTTTGTGAGTTTTCCTTAAAAGCAGGGTATTCTACCAAATTTCTTCCCATTTTGAAGGCAGCATTATTGATATGTATGTTATACATTTGCTTGAAAAATGCATTTTGTCTGCTACTTTCATATTTCTCACAAAGCATGCAAATAGAGAGATAGGGTGTCTTTTTTTAAATTAAAAAAAAATGGTGACAGAGAATCGCATCTGTGTGTAATTATAGCTAATGTACTGAAAATTTACAGATCTTTTGTGAGCTCATCCTCCACAAAACCTCACACAATCATCCCCTTTTTATGCCAACAAAATGAGTTTTATAGCCTGGACTTTTCTACATCATAAATGCAAAAATAAAGCAGTATGTTCAGAAATATTATTGGCACCACTATATTTCTAATGAGCTATAATACATTGCTGTGTGCTGGTTTCCAGGTTAAGCCTGGCTGTAAATTTGTAAGCACATACAACCATGTAGTACTTTCACTTTATATGATACAATATAGAATCTTAAAATATAGACGCTATATATTTAAAACAAAGTAATCACAAATTCTTACAATTCAGAAAGCAGCAGTATTCCTGTAAAAAGAGGACATAATTTACTGAAATTGTTTTTACTAGGCACACCCAATTTTGACTTTTATGAGGCCGAGATAAGTAACACTGGTTTCTTAAGTTGTTTTAACAACAAACTAAACTATTCAAACTTTACATTCACTTTTAGGATTAGTAATGCCTATCAGATTGATGTGTGCGTTTAAATAGAGCTCTTAATTTTATTTTAAGAATGTAAGAAAGGCTTTACTGGGTCAGAGCAATGGTCTATCCAGCCCAGTTTTCTGTCTGCAGCAGTGGCAATCGGAGAGGCTATTCACAGAGAATAACAAGCCCAGCTGTTTTCAGAAGTCCATTCCTCTTTCACTTCCCACAATACACCATTGTTGTGTTAGGGATGCCAGAGGTACTCCCCTACCCTATGACAATACTGTCCACCGACTCTTCTAATCCCTTTTTGAACCTGTTGACACAGTTTGCCTCTACAATCTCATGTGCTAGTGAGTGCCAGAAGTCCACTACCTTGTGTTTAAAGAAATGCTTTATCTGTTTCAAGCTGATGTTCTATTGTTTTTATTAAGTTCTCATATTACAGGATAGAGTGAACAGAAGTTCTGCCTTCACCTCGTCCGCTATTTTCATGACTTTGTTACCCTTCATCATGTTTCTTCCCAGCCTTCTCCTTTCACTGCTGAAGACCCCCAACCTTTTTAGTCTCTTCTCATAAGGTAGCTGCTCAACCCCTTAATTATTTAAGCTGCCCTTAGAGCTACATGTTGTTACACAGAATGCCAAGATATTTTTAAATTTTTTTGAGAGCTTCTCAGCAAATTCTGGGATCCAGTTGCCATACTGGTGAAAAGAAAACTGAAGGTTTCCATATTATCAATCTGATAGTTGCTTTTCTAGTAAGACAGGTTACTTTTCCTCATTGCTTATTCCTAAGCGTTCAAAAAAATTAATTCTGAGGCATACAGTTTGATTTTCATCCTCACTGATTTCAACCTACTATTTTATATGTAATGCTATTCATTAACTTCAAATTTAAAATTTTGAGGAGTACCTTATTTTTGCTATATATATTAATATATTTAGCCGTGCTTCAGTAATACTTACACTTTCCTCTAATGTGCTATTTGGTTATTCCTTTAATGCGCTTATCTATCTACAGGTCTTTTAATTATGTTAGGCTCTTTTGGAATGTCTTTAAAGTTTTCCTCAAACACTGTGAATCACATATATTCATTGCCTTCTCTGACATTCAGTATTTCTCCTGCTCTAGCAACTTAGGCTGAACACTGGTTTTGAAAACTTTCCTTTTTGCTTTCATTTGAGGGGTGTTTTTTCCACCTCATATGTTACAGGTTTAATTTTATATTAGTAACAAGTATTATGTACAAGTACAGAAGTTTATGGCCACAGGTAGCTATCTTCTTTTCCCTCAGGAGAAAAATACAAGCATTGTGCTGACTGTTACTGATTTATAGAACACAAAGGCCTCATTCATTCTCATTTCAAGGTCATCGCTATGTCATCTTCTTTGAACAACTTGCAGATAAACATCAAGAAGTCCTCATGAATAACAATGACTAAACTGTCAAGACAGTAATAGTATGATTGAAGAGAGCATCCTCTAAAGGTGACATATACTAAGAAATGTGGAGAAAACTTCCATGCCTTACAGTTGTGATAAAATGGGATGTGCCATTTTTAATGTAATGGTGAACTGGATTACTGATTGGAATCAAGTCTTAAACGAATAGCTTATTTAGCCAAGAAGAGAGGGATTTTGACATTTTTAATAAAGCAGAGTGATGTGCAGGAAGCTCAGAGAATATAATATCTTTCTCTGGCTCTTTTGTTCCTCTGTGGGAGGCCAATGTATAGCATTCAAGAAAATTTCTTGATGCTGCTGAGTTTCATATGAGCAAATTGACAGGATGTACAGTTTGTCACAATTGTGTATTTCTGATCAGGATTACAAATAGCAGGGGTGGCAAAGATCCAAACTGGCCTATACTGGTGGAATAATTCAAGTAATTATTCAGGGAACCGTACTGCAAACACATTTAGTCCTTTACTTTCACGTAGAGTTCAAAATGCTGCAAAAATCTCATGGTATGCCACACAATTGTGAGTTCCATGCTGCACACGTTGATTAATAACATGGTGAGGTACCACATGAGACTGAGACAAGAAGATACATACGACAAGGTTCTAAGTGTGATAAACTAGGTTTATTTAATTCCAAGATAAATTTCATAGAAGTAGGACACATATGTGAAAATTGGATGGTAAAGATTCCCATGCCCAGTATGACTAGGAATGTCATGTATACTAATTAAGCAAATAGAAACAAGAAAATAGTTTGTATGTATTTTTGAGGTGCATACAATTCACAATAGAACAGGTTTCCCATCTCAGTGCCAGATAAGCCTAGCCAAAAAGGATAATTGATTGGTTTTATGCACCATTGCACAGTGTCTAAAGGCATTCATAATCTATGGTTGATTGCATTTTGAATATTGCCAGAAGGAATACAATCCCCTCACTGTTGAACAAGATCATAATATTTATATTGACAATTGAGAACTTTGAATAATAATAGTCCCATCACGTCTTTTCTATAAAATTAAGACTCTTTTATGTCCGAAATCAAAAACAGATTGCACAGTCCAAATAGTTAGGATTTTGTCAGCATTTTTTAATTAAAATTGCTTATTTGTATAAGCTGTGTCTTTGTCATATAAATATGAAAATACATTCTCACAGTATGAACTTGGATTCACTTCAACTTCCAGTTTTTCTTGTATGTTCTTATAGTAAGCTATCTGCCCTCTCAAAATGAGATGTAAAGGAAGTTCTTAGTTTGTGAGGCTGAGAGAATAGAACAATGTTCCCATTTAAAAATTCTTTGTCTTAAAAGTTGGTATTAAATATGGAGACATGTTTCAAGAAGAGTGACCAGATTCACTTTGACAAAGCACAGGCTGAGGGCGAGTATGTTTTCTCTCTCTGAAAAACATCCCGCTTTTCAGCCAAAATTTGGAATAAAAAGTTGTTTCAAAATTTCTGATGGAACATGGAAACAATCACTATATTCTGTGGGTGACCCAGTCAAGCAAGAATGTAGGTTCACTTTTAACATACCAGTTTTCAGGCACTTCAGAAAATTCTTCTCAGACTAAAACTTCACTGCATGCATTTAAGTATTTTGAAAGTTAAAAACTATTTTATTAAAATATCTTTAAATCCACTTTCTTTTTTTTTTTTAGCACTGCCCTGCTATTTGGGCATAGAGTTGAGAGTCAGTAGATCTTAATTTTATTTCCATCACTGCCATTCTGTGCTTTTAGAAGTCTGTGCTTTTAGAATTCTCCATGAGTAAAACATGGATAAAAATAATTTCCTTGGTATAAAGCTTCAGGATTTATTGATCAAAGTATCTTTTCACACAGACCAATGAGATTAATTTTGGCTGCTGGGCTTACAAAAAAGATGTAAGTTAGAACAATTTTAAGACCTAAAATGACTGATCTTTCTTTAACGGAAGAGTTTAACAAGCTTTCGCCTGCATGGAAGGCAAAAAGGCTATCCCAGGCCAAGGCAAAGTCATCTTTTTTTAAGGGAAGTTTTTGTTGTCAACAAAACTTAAGCAAAAAAAAAAAAAAAAAAAAGTAAGTGGAATAGCCTCACCATTGCAATGTATCCAGTGGACCAACAGTTACATTTTGCTCATGGAAGGCTTATATTGAAATTCCTGCTGCAAATCTGGCAGAGGAGTGATTTGGGGCCCTCTATACTCACTGAATTTGGGGCACAGAAGAACTTCTCAGAAGAAAGTGCACACAGAAGGATTGATGCAACTGGCATGTTGTACTGGATAGTCTCTGGGACAAGGGGAGTCCCTTTGAGTACAGTGCCCCTGCCCAAAAATGACCTCTGAATGTTCTCTTCATTCTTTACAGGCAGAGGAAAAGGGCACTGGGCTGCTTTGGGCACCTCACTCCCACAGAAGCTGCAAGTTGCATTTTCTGCTGGCTAGCTTAGGTTACAATCTGCCCTGGAAACTGATTTCAATTAATTCCCTCCTAGACACCTAATTTTTTCCAGGGCATTGAGCATGGCAAGTTCACTCAAAATCCTGAATTTCTGTAAGTGAGAGGGTTTCCAGGAGTCAGGCACAGCAATACTGTTTTATAACTCATATGTCTCCCTTTTAAATCTAGATAAAGGTCTTCTGCTTGTGAGTGTTAGATAAAAAGGAGATAATCTTTCCTGTGTCAAGAATGCCACTGAAGCGAGGCACTGCTTTCCCCTAATTTTCACACAGTTATATTTCATAACCAGATTGTTAAGACAAGGGCACTTATTTCTGTTTTTTTCATCCTACCTTTATGTCTCTATGATTCCACACTTAAACTTTTTCTTTCTTCTTGTCTACTGTTCCTCCACTACCCTTGTGACACAAAATGGCATGGGCTATACAACCTAAGTATACTGGATCGCTGATGTAAATGCATCTGCTGAGAGTCAGAGTATAATGAGAAGCTGCACAATTAAGAACTTTAAAGACCAACAGTGAGGTTCTAAAGGCAATCAGAGCATTGAGGATAGAGGTATTGCACTGTGCTGTTGTCAGGGGGCTGCAGAGGCACTTGGCCATGCTGGCTGTTCTGCAAGGGCCATGAGGTCTGACTGCCTTGCTGAGGGGACTGAGGATGCTTTGAGGTTATGGAGCACCATTTTGGAATTTTACTGTGTGATGTCTCAGGTACCAGTTCCAAATACTCATTTGTATAATTTTTGAAGTTCTGTGAGAATTCTGCAGAACTGCTTTCTACCTTTGTTGAACCTATTTCTAAAACATTAATTGGGACTTCTTTGGTTGTTTTAGGCAGTATGGGAGAAGATCAGAGAAAATTGTTCAGGATGTGCTGTTTAATTTTAGCACACACATTGTATGCCAAAGTTGCTTATGTATGTGGTTAGAACAGTAACAGAAAGGGGGGAAAAAACAACAACAACAAAAAAACAAAACCAGAAAGCCAGTTGCAATGAATGGCAGTTTAGCTTGTTCTTGTGGTGGGGGTTTTTTGCTAGTGCTTATTTGGGAAAAAAGAGTATTTAACTATAATCCCATCTACCCTGGAGTTAAATATTCAGCACTGCTTACTTAGTGACTAGCATTAGCATTAAAAAAAAGTAAGATTTACTGGCAGTTATTGTTCTAATGTTCTAATAGTACGTGTTTTAGACTGTTCTGGGAGTTAAGATGGTACTTATAAAATGCTTGCAGATACACATCCAACTCCAGCAAATTCCCAACAATGTACTGGCAGACACAGGAAATCTTGTAGAAAACTATCCCAGTGCAGACTAGGGAATATTTCATTCCTGGCCCTACAGAATTCACCTCAAAATACTGTGTTTCATCTCAAAATACTGTGTTTCACCTCAAGTACTGTGTTCAGGTTTGGGCACCTCACTACAAGAAAGATATTGAGGTGCTGGAGTGCGTCCAAAGAAGGGCAACAAAGCGTGCACCATGCAGCTGCTCGCTCACTCCTCCCCCCACCCCCGGTGGAATGGGGAGGAGAATTGAAAACAAGTAAAACTCGTGGGTTGAGATAGGAACAGTTTAATAGGTAAAGTGAAAGCCACGCGTGCAAGCAAAGCAAAATAAAGAATTCATTCACCACTTCCCATCGGCAGGCAGGTGTTCAGCCATCTCCAGGAAAGCAGGGCTCCATCGTGTGTAATGGCTACTTGGGAAGAGAAAACGCCATCACTCTGAAGGTCCCCCCAGTTTATATACTGGGCATGATGCCATATGGTCTGGGATACCCCTTTGGTCAGCTGGGGTCAGCTGTCCCGGCTGTGTCCCCTCCCAGTTTCTTGTGCCCCCCCAGCCTCCTCGCTGGTGGGGTGGGGTGAGGAGCAGAAAAGGCCTTGGCTCTGTGTAAGCACTGCTCAGCAGTAACGAAAACATCCCTGTGTTATCAACACTGGTTTCAGCACAAATCCAAAACATAGCCCTGTACTAACTACTATCAAGAAAATTAACTTTACTCCAGCCAAAATCAGGACAGTTACTTTCTGAAAATCTGAAAAATTAAAGTACATTAAATTGTGTAAATATAGTAACAGAAAGTTTGGCATGAATTTCATGGAATATATGTTCTTTGCTTAGATTTAAAAAATTGGGGAAATCGAGGATTAAGGTTATCCTTTTAGATACACTAATTTCTTCTCGATTATGTGGACTAGTTTAACTGGGGTGTTTTTTATGTATCTTACACAGTTAAACTGAATCAATACTAAATACTACAGTATTCCACCTTAAATTTAATCTATGATTTTTTGTTGTAACCAGGGAAAAGAATTTTGAGATAGAATAATTTGAAGGCAAATAAACCCCAGCTGTATTCTGAACTGTCTGACAAAATGGTGATGGTACTGGAAAACAGAACTACAATAAACAAGATCAAACTTATGTCACTACTGAAAGACAGTAAGGAAACAAAGAAATAACTAGAAGGCATCCACTCCATTTTGCAAAAGTATTTCAAAATTCTGAACTACGTCCTTGTTGAATAGAATATTTTAAACATTTATGTGAAATGCTTTGTTTCAAAGTGGTATTTTTTAAATCCAAAAGTTCAGCTCTTACAATTCTCCTTGCCATTCTGAAGTTACTTAAGTTTGCTGGATCACTAGAACTTCCTAAAAATGTTTGGCTTTAACAAAACAGTATATTTGAGTAATATTTTTTAGGTGAAAAACTTATCACCTTGAATGAGCTAAAATAACAAAAGCCAATGCTATGTATCTATGTGTGTGTGTGTGACAAGAAGTTTTTTATCACATCAGACATACACCTTTTAATGGAAAGTTATTCCTACTCATCAATAAGCAGAGACACAAACCAGGGAGGGAGCTTCCTTATATCAATAACCTTTAACTAACAGCAAATCTGTTTCCTCAAGGCAAGCAATCTGGTAGCTCTGACACCTGCAACTACTGGAAACATTTGTCTAAGAAGGAATCAAACTAGTGGGAGCCTGGGGAAATATAAATACAGTAAATGGATTGAAAATACTTCAGCTGGTGCTTAGAGATTGTACAATCATGAAGTACTACTCTTTGGTAACAAAAAAACCCCTAGAACTCACCAGAAGTTAGCTTACTGTGGTGTTGGAGCAATTATCAAATATATTTAGAAGGGGAGAAAACTGTATTATGAATTAAGGCACTGTTTATATACCAAACTATATGAAGGCAGAACAGCTCTCTAAGATGACAATTCCTTTTAAGGTCTGCTGGTATACTTTACAGAACACATCTATCACTTTTTTAAAAATACAGATATTTCTGTAGAAGTGGAAGTGGGCTCTACCCATATATGATTTTATAACTGTACACATCTTTTTAAAAAGAAATCACAAACTCAGCCTGACAGGCATAAAAGCCAAATTCTTAAAGGTACCAGTGTACCTGGAAGTCCAAGTAGGTAGTTGTCTAAAAGCTTTTTATAATTCATGTAGTTTGAGTAATTCCTTTGTGTTTGACCATTCCAAAGAGTCCATACTGGAGTCAAATTATGCTCTGCTACAATGACTGCTACTTGTTTGAGTTCCCTACCACTTTTACAAACGTACTCTCAAGTATTTTTCTCCCTGGTACAGTTTTGTGAACTTCAACAAAACTGATCTTTGTTAGTCATGGCCCTAAATAATGCCAATACATATCAATATACATACCATGCCTCTACATATCATTGCAAGATAATACTATGAAAAATGAGAACATGGGCATAAGAAAACTTTAATCTAAATTTATTAAACTGTTCCTATGTGACAGTGAAATCATCATGCCTACCAGCTGTAGAAAAAACTCTAAAGTCAATCACAACTACAGAGTTTGTGAGAATCTTGCAGTTCATGAAGGTGCTCTTCAAGTGCCTTCTCCAGCCCTTCATCATTCAATGTTACCTGCTCCCTTTTTCTCAAACATGAAGGCAAGAAAGAATGAACAGAATCAGAAACAGTTGTGAAATGTAATTATGCTATTTTCTTTCTGCTGCTAATTGGCAATAACATAACAAATTTATGAATGTGATTATATGAACATTAAGAGGAAAATAGTGGACTTGATCTAGAAGGTCTGTTGCCTGCCTATTTTCTGTGCAGGACAGTACTGTAATGGTGTTTTTTGCCATGTACATAGATTCAAAAGACAACTGAGAATTAATCCATTAATTGCCTTTGATACACTGCTACAGTGTGCAGATGCCATTTGATCCTAACTCTTTTACTAGCTTTAGCTACTCTTCAGTACTGAGGTTAGGTACAGTACTGAGTATATGGTAATAATGGAGAATAAGAATAGTAGTAGTAACATAGCGTGTAATTAATTCATTCACACAGCTTAGATCAGTAGAACTTTGACAGACTAAGGAGAAGTTACAGGATCCCAAAATACCAAATCAGTGAGACAGATGAGTCAGGGTTTTCTCAGGGCAGAAGGCATGAAGAAACTATTTCAGTGCCAGGTAACCAATAAACATAATTTATCCCATATTTAGATTAAGATGCATAATCGGTATTATATAAATTAAGACTTTCTGTAGCATTAAGATAATTTTAAGAGTTCTGGTATTGTCATCTCACTCCTTTTCCTTTGAATCAATGTACATGCAAGCTCTTACACATATAAACTTAAACTCTTGTTCAGACTTTAGTTTTATTTTGTATTTGCATATAATCATTTGTATGTATTTCATATTACAGTATGAATTCACCACAGAAGATGTATTCGCCATGTTATATCTTCATGGCATTAATTGAACAATTAAGTTATTACACTTTTTGTTGTTGTTGTTACTGGGAATGCCTGTGCTCTCTGAACACATTTCCTGAACCCTCACGGCTCCACAGACAGTGTTTAGGGGCCAGCAATGGATACAGACCTTCCAATACCCAAGGTAATTAATTTAGAACTGCTTCTGTGCATCTCTGCCACGTAAACATAGCCTCACTGCCAACATATTAAGAAGACAGAAGTTTACATCTAAAAATTACTTTGGCAGCCATCACAGTTAAAAAATTATTTGAAAACAAAAAGTTAAGGGCTTTTTCCAATATCTGCACATTATGAAACCAGCCCAGTGACAAAGAATTCTCTGAATTAATAGGCACACTGGCATCAGACATCAGTAAGAAGAGTATTGACTTTTACATGTAGAGAGCTCAGCAGACATTATCCTTTTAGAAACAGTTACTACTTACAGGCTAAGGTGGTCAATTTTGTTAGGAAGCAGTATTAAAAGTTTTAAACATGCATAATATGTTTTTATGAAAAATACCAACAATATTGGCAACTTGATTACAAGTACTGAATACAAAAGTTTTACTTACGTGATTAGCAGCGACACTTTTATAATAACTTCCCTATTAAAATATCTCCCCATGAAGCCTCAGGCATTCCGAGCTCGCACATTATAGAGGACCAAAAAATTCCAGTTATCATGTTCTGGAAAGCATATGTGATCATAGCAATGGAGATTATTTTTTTATGTATATATATTAGGATAGATACAAACCATTGTGGAAGTGCACATACAACATTTTGAAACATTAGGATGTAAATTTCTGAGACTGGAGTAGTAGGATCATTTGACATAATGTTGTTTACATACCCAGAAAAGAGCTGCAGCAGACAAGAATTTATTTTCTGACTGTCAATCACACTTGGAAGCTGAACTGGAGGAACAGTCCAGCATGCAGAATGGGCTGAGAACAAAGTTAAGAGTTGGTTATGTTGAAATGAATAATACATCCAAATTGTGCTGATAGAAAAGTAAGACTGAGCATTTATGTAGCTGTTGGAACTCTTTTCCATCAGGCCTGTGGCATTTGTGGTGGTGGTGGCCTTTATTCTCCAGGGTAGTATTCAGATCTCAAGTCAGGCTGAAGCTGGATGTGAATGAGCTTGTTCATCCATATGATGTAGTCTGCTGGGCCACTATTGCCATAGGCTGCATGTGGACTGTTTTGCCTTCTTCCCTTACACTTGTAACATACATTAATTTATATTACACATAATACTAGAAAAATGAAAGAATTCAAATCTCTCATTTCACAGGCAATAGTCTAACCATTCTAGTTAATCATTACCTTTAAATTGAAAATAGTCTGAACTGTTTAAATATAGGGTCAAGCTTGCATTATTTATTGGAAAAAAAAACATTCTCCCAAAATTCTGTTCCTGAACTTTTTAGAGTCACTGTGATGTCGTCAGTGCCATCAGCAAGATTAATAGTATGAGTGAGAGAAGTAATTCAAATGCCTGAATGCTTCAGACAGCGTGGAGTATTTGAAACATCTGTATAGGGCTTGCAGCTACTGGACCTACAGGAGACCTGCACTCTTCTGGAGCAATAGCTGGAATGCAGGTGGGATATCCTACTGATCTTTCCTCAGGCTTCTGGGTTTCACCTGATAAACACTGATAAAATATTTCCGGTAAGAAGAAGATAAAAGGAAATATGCATTCATCTACATATTTTGCATTTACTTCACACCTTTCCAAGTGAAATTTATTTACAACCTCAAAAGCAAGTTAATTGTACTAGTTTCTATGTAGCATTAGTGTAACACAGGCAATTTTAAATTTGTCCTAGATAATTCTCTTATTTTTGATGGATGTTCTGTAAGTATGCAGAACTGTACAGACATGAGATGGAAAATAATTCTGTAGTAGGATCTGCTTTCTTTGGGGGGTTGGACTGGATGACCTCCAGCAGTCCCTTCCAACATAAATTAGTCTATTTTATAAAATAAAGATGCAGGTTTTAAAAATAGCTTCTGTGAAAAAGCCATGGAGCACAGTACCTATGATGATAACTATTTAATTATAGAAGATAGTAAAGAACTGTGCAAGCACCATACTCTATTGGTGACTATTGTATCCATTTCTTAAAAAAAGTGGTGAGTGCAATCTTACTATTTTGTTTTTCATTATTAAATATTTTTCTTTTTATACTAAATAAATACGCTGTAAAAATGCAGGCCTTGTCAGGGAGATGCATTGAAACACACTCAACATTAAATTGGAGTCAGTAAGACTACAAAGGTGAGACTAATATGCAAGTAGTTTCAATTATCTGTATGAAAATGAAAATAGATTTTACTTAAAATATTTGGGACACTGCATGAAACAAAAATCTTACTAGTATAATATATAGAGAAATTGAGATCTTCAAAACTGTAATTTTTAGAAATTATACAGGACTTGAAAAACAGAAATCAAATATAAACCCTGAAAAATAAAGAGTAGTTCTAATATTGTAGGCAAAGAACAACTGAATTTTGAAGATTATAAACTTTGGTGATTAAAAATATCACATATCAGACATTGGTTTTAGCACGTTGCATCTTTCACAGCTATTGAACAATAGGTTAAGTTACAAAGAGCTATTGTGCTATTGATTTTTCAGTAAAGCCCTACTGAAATCATTGGGAAGTCAAAAAAACCCAAAATAAAACATGCTAAAACTGATTTAGCCCATCACCTAATTATTGTCCAAGTGTCACTTATCGTGATAAAACTCTTCCCACCATATTTTCCCCAGAAGGGATGGAGAAAGTGGGAGACTGGCCTAGAGAGCATCCAAGCCCACATACAGGGGCTCAGCAACGTGGACAGAGACAGGTTACGTTTTAAACCAGGTTTAATCTGAACTTTATTATCCAGAGCAAATACATGTTTCTATAATGTGTTCTCTAAAGTGATACAATGACAATCCCCTCTACCCATGGTGTGCAGCTGAAGCACAGACATACTCAAAGGCACCAGGAGGCCTCTGAAGTACCTTAGAGAATAGAAGGCGTTACTTTGTGGGTCAGATGAACTCCGTTAGGCATCTGCAGTCCTGGTGACTTACAAAGTGAACAATCTCCTGTTCTGTCCTACCACCTTTTTCAGTAAAAACAGAAGATGTGTGCTTTCCCCTATTTTTATGTTCATTGTCTTGTTGCAACTGCATATCCATGTATAAGCAAATTAAGTATTTTTAGCACAGAAGTATAATGAGAACTTTCTGGAAAAATATGTATAGCAAGTAAGTCATTATTCTGAATATCCCAAAGGACAAGTGATCATTTATTCATTAATGCACAGCAGTCCAGGAATAGGATTAAATAGGTGATAGGTTATGTGTTTTGGAAAAGGACAAGACCTAGTCAGTATAAAATATGGTGATGGTTCAGTCTGAATAAAAAAATATTCATTTTCTGCTCAAGTTCCTTTAAACTTAGTGGGGATTTTAATTGTCAACTTGCAGAGGCAGAAAGAAGAGATTAACTTCACTGAATTTTAAATGGTCTCTATTTAGGCATCCAGAGTAAGCCTATAGCTACCAGTTACTAATAAAGCACCTCAAAAAACCAAAACATATCGAAACAAACCTCAGCCCATGTATGTCACACCTCTGTGTTGGAATGCAACAAAATATCTTCTAGAGGTTCCCTCTCTTTCCACACTTTAGATTACTGAATTTGTTTGTCATACCATGTTAATTGGACTAATTGATAATTTTATTATTAAAGTTGACTTTTTCTTTAATAACCATCTCGCCTTTCACAATTCTGAAGTGATAGCTTTATCTTGTTGATTGAAAACACAGAATTCAAATGTAAAATGAAAAAAATACAGATTTCTGCACCAGTTTCTTATTCTCTGGTACATTACCTCTTTTTATGTTTTTTAATACCCTAGAGATATTTTTAGAAGCTAAAATAAGTGATTAAAGACATTTCTGTTGTCAGTTTTATACTTTTAAGATGCCTAGTCTTTCTACTTGAGGTTTCTATTTGTTTAAAGCTATCTAGCTGAAATGGAAGCCACCCACACAATTTTTCTGTGAAAATTATATATTTGCAACATAATACTTGTACTGTAGTTCCATTCCTCCATCATACACACTACATCTAGCTTCAGTGGTCTGAACAAGCAAAGGCATGTACATAATTAATTCCATGAGGGACAGCTTATTCATATATTTGTGCACACACACAACTCTTGCTCTTTGTGTATCAGTTGCACATAATTTAAAATGACTCTTTCTGCTAACTTGAGTACTCTGTGTAAATTAAATTCTAAATAAAGCTCCAAGTTTTCAGGCGTATTTTTTTTGTAGCTTGATCAAACATTTTCTATTGTCCTACATACACATAAGAGTGCACACACACACACACACACACTGGAAATGTTTTTTTCTGTGTTTCAGCTTGTGCTATGCAGTAAAACGGTTATAAAAATAACATGGCAACACATGTGGATGTCATAAACATTTTGTGTTACTTTACAACCAAACTCAACCAAATGCACTGTCGCAGCAGCGGGCCCATTCCAGGAGTGGGCATGGAAGACGTTTCCTCAGGCACCAAGGTGATTTGCAAGTTGCAAATGAGCAATACATATGGTGTGGATTAGTTGTAAATTAAAGTCACAAGTGTTTTCTTTGTAAGTGACATATATACATACCTGCGTATAGGATTTGTACTTTTAAAAAAACCCCTAAAACTAACAAAAACCCAAATCCACACAGGATTTATTTTTTTTTTAAAAAGGCAGCACACTTTTTCAGGATTGTGAGGGAATACGACCCAGAAGACTTCCCGAGGAAAAGCAGGTCTCCCTCCATTTCCCTCAGCCGTTGCCGTACGGGCATCGCCGCCTCCGACCCCCGGGCCCCCGCTCTCCGGGGAGGGGCCCCTCGCTCGCCACCCACCTTCTTCCCCCGACACGAAGCCCTGTCTGTTTCAACGCCCAGGGTCGGGCGGCCCAGCCCCCGTTTCGGTGTTAAAATGGTGCCACCGTCTCTAAGGCAGCGCCGAGACAGCACTGTCTGCGCCACGCCAGGCCACCCTCTGTCACCCCCGCGGGGCGGCCCCCTCCCCCGCCTGCCCCCCGCGGCTCGCGCTCCTTCCCCCCGGCCGCCTAGGAACGGGACTCTAAAATGGCGGCGGCCGCCACCGCCGGCGGGCAGGTGAGCGGAGCGGCGACCTCTCCCCACACCCCGCCCCGGCGCGCCGCCAGGGCCCGCGCTGCTCTCCCGCCTCCCGCCCGGCGCCCGCCGCCGCGCTGAACGGCGGCCGCCCCCCGGCGCGGCCCCTCGCGTCCCGCCCGCCCCCGCAGCGCCCCCGGCCCGGCCCCACAGGCGGGCGGCGCCGGCCTCGCCCCCTCGCTCTGCCGGGCGCGAAGGAGAGGGGAAAGCTCGCTGCCGCATACCGAAGGAAGGCGTGCTCGGGTCCTCCCGCGGCGGCGGAAGGAGCTAACCTCCCCCGCTCGCCCTGGCAGCGCGGGCCGGCCCCGGCATCTCCCCCCCGCCCGCGTCCACCCCGGGGCGGCAGCGGGCGGCTCGGCTCCTCCGAGAGAGCCGGCCCCAAGCCCTGCGCGACAGCCTGCCCTGCCTGGGAGGGATTTGGCCGGGAAAAGCCGCGCACCTGAGCTCTGCCGGAGCAGCTGCGGGCCCTGCCGGGGCCGCGGGCTGCTGTGGTGGACAGCTGGGGCTGACTGGGAAGGGGGCTCCCGGCGTGGGGAGAGCGTGAGACCCCAGATAATGGAGTTTGAGGAATGCAGATCCCGGGGCACGGTCCCCTTGACTATCTGGCGTAGCATCGGGGATTTCTGTTCTCCGAAGTAGGTGTGCCTTCCCCATTGGTAACGCCCGGCAGCCGTGCGCCTTCTGCAGTCCCAGGGACAGGCGTCAACGCGCTTGGGGTTGTCGCACAGCTGCTTTTCTCCAGATAGCACTTCTTGTTCCGTCTGCAGATTTTGCCTGTGTAGGAAGAACAATACGGCCGTTTGTCCCAGATTTTTCCCCTACTTGGCAGCTGCAATCAGGCTGCCGGCCATATCGAGTTCCTGGGCAAATGGCCACTGTCCCACCATCAGCTGTGTGGAGTAAGCGGCTAGTGCGCACCGCAAGTCCCTGAGCAACTTGCTTCCTCTGTTCAGACAGGTCTGGCACATTTGCGAGTGCGCCCACAGTTATTTTACGTATGTTCAATACACCCAGAACGCGCTGGAGTGATTGTGCAGCCAGTAACAGGCCGCTCTAGGCATGCCTGTTGGTGCTTCCAAGACATTTTGTAGTTGCAAAGTCGCATCAATTTTGTGTTTTAAACAACAGTGATCTTTATGATGTTGGGCATAATAACTCATGTACTAAAACCTTTTTTTTCTGATAGAATTTTACTTTTTATCAACCACTAGTAACTGAGATCCATAATCCTTATGTTACTAGGATTCATCGATTTTACAAATTATAGCACATCAGTAATATATTCTGAAAATCAAAATTATGCCTACATTTTTCAACATTAAATGTACAAGCAGAGTTTCTGGCTGCACTGTTTTGTCATGTGCATGAAGTAAAGTTGCATAAAATAAAGTTGCAACTGTATTGCAAGGTAAGCAGCTTTCTTGTTGATCGCTTGTACTGGGTTGGCTGACCTGAGTGAGAAGCCCATTCTCCAGTCAACATACTTTTTCACTTCATGTCTATGAGCTATGACTCTCCACTAGAAAAGAATATTAGTGTAACATAATTGTTGGAGTAATTTTATCAATGTAAAATAGAGACTGCTAATTTAATATCTCTTTGTCTCTCTTAGACTATGTTATAGTTTGCGAGATGCTGTGATGCATATATTAATTTTGGTGTGTGTATTAATTTAGACACTGAATATGTATATGTTGTAATGAATCTGTAATTATGCAGTATATTATGCTGACAAATGTACTGTATACTGTCAGGCAGTAGAAAACCAGCTGAAGATCTGTGGCTTTAAGAGGAATGTGGATGTCTTGGTATTGTATCTGGCTGGACAGTAAGTAAAATATGTTTCGTGGTTTGGCTTTTACTAAAAGTAGAGTACACAGTAAATGGTAAACTTTCATAGTGCTTTCTGTATCAGATACTCTCTGAGCATCATTTATATGTGAAATATCAGCAAATCATATTTATACCTAGTTCATACATGGTGTGAAGGAAGAAATGGTGAAGATACACCAACATACACAGCAGAGCTATACTCACAGTGAAGTAGTTAGCTGCCTCAGCCCTAGATACACAATCCTTCTCCAGCAACCCAGAATTGCTTGAGGGTCTGTAAGTTCACAGTGTTGTGCATGAACTTCTACCACAGGGAGCAGAGGAGTGAGGCTTAATGGGCTGATCTCTACCTGTTCTAACTGGCTTGTAAGGCTGGGTAGAAAGAGTATCAAGAAGGCAAATGAAAAAACACAGGACCTGCCCAGTCTAAGAACTGCCAAATTTCTGACCTCCCTGAAGAAATCTGTTATTGCAACAGTAAAACTCCTTGGTAGCACCTTTGAAATTACCTGCA